>NC_044037.1:38807006-39453756 GCF_901765095.1 Microcaecilia unicolor
GCATAAATTCCATCCAAGAAGCCCCTGCAATGCCATAGGAGCCCAGGAAAGGAAAGGACCACTTTGTATCCACTCCCACATGTTCTGTAGGCACTTTCTACAATTTTATTTATGTACCCTTAATATGAAATTTTGCTGCTGTTAATATAGCTTGTACTAAGCTTCTATGTGGGGATATAGCGGTGGAGATTGAAAGAGCCATAGGTATGCAATGCTACAGCAGCAGTTAAAATACCTGGAGCTTTACAGAAAGATATGCTGATATACTCACTCTTTAGGTGTTTTGTCAAATAATATGATTTGCTTTTGAAAGTCCATAAACCATTAAGTGCTTTTAAACATACCACTGATATTTCATATGTTGTCATAGTGATTTGCTGGTATGAATATAAGAAGTACAGAGATACTGCTTTTTAAACTGCACATAGCACTTTTGACCTAGTGTGATTATTGAGTACACAGAAGAAACACAAGCTGTTGACAGTAGAAATGTTATTTACTATGCCACTAATAATATGATATATGCAAGCCCTTTACATAAATGTCTAAGATACTATCAATATGACATAGGGTTATTTTCATCAAAGCATAAGATGGATAAAGCATATCCTTGGTACAACATACACATCATTTTAGAATGGCAGCTGAAAGGTGTGTTACATCATAGGCAGTGGAATGGAGTGGGCCAAAGGGGCTATATCCACACCAATATTGTGCTCAACACAGCAGCAACAATGAGAAAGCTTGGAGACAGGTCTAGAGATTGGTTTGTCTGACTCCTCCAGCCAAAATGATGTGGAGGAGTAGCCTAGTGGTTAGTGCAGTGGACTTTGATCCTGGGGAACTGAGTTCAATTCCCACTGCAGCTTCTTGTGACTTTGGGCAAGTCACTTAACCCTCCATTACCCCTGGTACAAAATAAGTACCTGAATATATGTAAACTGCTTTGAATGTAGTTGCAAAAACCTCAGAAAGGCAGTATATCAAGTCCCATTTCCCCTTCATGTAACATTAAAAATGTATGTGGGGACAAAAATGCCTTCTCACTCACTTATAGGATAATTCTCTTTCAGTCATCATTGTCAAAAGAAAATTTAGTTAGACATTCTCTTCTTTCCTTGCTTCTTAAGATTTGATCTACTATATTTGGTAAAAACAAAGTTTAGCAAGTCTACTGTCTTAGGGTAGGAGCAGTTAAGAATTGAATCTCTAAGGACTTAGGGGCCTATTTACTAAGCTGCAGAATACAAAGAACTACCACAGAGCATGGTCAGGTGCCCAATGGTAGTTTTGGGATTGGCACATGCTACCCACACTCTAAAAAATAGATTTTTTAAAGAGATAGTACATGTCTGGGGGCAGAGAGTAGGCATGTTCTGCGCTAATCTACGTAGTTACATTGCCTTGTGCAAACTGATTAGTGCAGGATTAGCACGTGAGCCAATACCACCTAGAAAATAGGTGTTGGTAAATGCTCATGCACAAATGGAGAAATTAGTGTGTGGGCATTAATGGGAATAATGGAAAATGGGTCCATTTTACCACCATGCTAAAAATGGAGCACAGGAAAGATCTATACTGGGGATAGGGCAGGCCACTTTTGAGCTCAGCTTAGTAAAAGGGGCCCCTTAATTTCCTGCTCCAACCTCTGAAGTTCCATTTCTTCTGCCTTAGCCCTAAATGATGAATATTAGATGATTTGGCCCCTCAGGTATGCCTTATAGGCATCCCAAATTAATGGATACAATATCTCATCTGACAAATTATGCTGAAGGTATTCTCCAAACCAAATCATCTAATAAAAGTGAATTAGACCTCCATACTTTAACTGGATCAAATAAAATATTGAGTTCTAATCTGCATGATACACAGGCATGATCTGATAAATTCCTGGGTTCTATTTTCACATTTCTCAGTCCTGGTGTCAGATATTACAAAGTAAATAAATAATCAAGGTGTGTACCTCAATCTACTCCCTCTCCTTTCACCCCCATCTCCCTATCCCTTGCTCATTTCAACCTTCCCCCTCCTGCCTTTCCTACCCCTTTCTTACTTGCCCATCCCACCTATCTGCATATCTCCATCATTATTCTGTTATACCACTGCTTGTATTCTCTCTGCTATACCTTGTAACCTCTATTACTATGTAAGCCACATTACACTTTTGTGGTGGGAAATCTTGCCTGACCAATTTACTTCAATTCTTTGAAGGAGTAAACAAACATGTGGACAAAGGGGAGCCGGTTGTTATTGTGTATCTGGATTTTCAAAAGGCGTTTGACAAGGTACCTCATGAAAGGCTACAGTGGAAATTGGAGGGTCATGGGATAGGAGGAAATGTCCTATTGTGGATTAAAAACTGGTTGAAGGATAGGAAACAGAGAGTGGGGTTAAATGGGCAGTATTCACAATGGAGAAGGGTAGTTAGTGGGGTTCCTCTGGGGTCTGTGCTAGGACCGCTGCTTTTTAATATATTTATAAATGATTTAGAGCTGGGAGTAACTAGCGAGGTAATTAAATTTGCTGATGACACAAAGTTATTCAAAGTCGTTAACTCGCGACAGGATTGTGAAAAATTACAAGAGGACCTTACGAGACTGGGAGACTGGGCGGCTAAATGGCAGATGACGTTTAATGTGAGCAAGTGCAATGTGATGCATGTGGGAAAAAAGAACCCGAATTATAGCTACGTCATGCAAGGTTCCACGTTAGGAGTTACGGACCAAGAAAGGGATCTGGGTGTCGTCGTCGATAACACACTGAAACCTTCTGCTCAGTGTGCTGCTGCGGCTAGGAAAGCAAATAGAATGTTGGGTATTATTAGGAAAGGTATGGAAAACAGGTGTGAGGATGTTATAATGCTCTTGTATCGCTCCATGGTGCGACCGCACCTTGAGTATTGTGTTCAATTCTGGTCGCCGCATCTCAAGAAAGATATAGTAGAATTGGAAAAGGTGCAGCGAAGGGCGACTAAAATGATAGCGGGGATGGGACGACTTCCCTATGAAGAAAGACTAAGGAGGCTAGGGCTATTCAGCTTGGAGAAGAGACGGCTGAGGGGAGACATGATAGAGGTATATAAAATAATGAGTGGAGTGGAACAGGTGGATGTGAAGCATCTGTTCACGCTTTCCAAAAATACTAGGACTAGGGGGCATGCGATTAAACTACAGTGTAGTAAATTTAAAACAAATCGGAGAAAATATTTCTTCACCCAACACATAATTAAACTCTGGAATTCATTGCCGGAAAATGTGGTGAAGGCGGTTAGCTTAGCAGAGTTTAAAAAGGGGTTGGACGGTTTCCTAAAGGACAAGTCCATAAACCGCTACTAAACGGACTTGGAAAAATCCAAAATCCCAGGAATAACATGTATAGAATGTTTGTACGTTTGGGAAGCTTGCCAGGTGCCCTTGGCCTGGATTGGCCGCTGTCGTGGACAAGATGCTGGGCTCGATGGACCCTTGGTCTTTTCCCAGTATGGCATTACTTATGTACTTACTTATGTACTTATGAACCTGCTTCGAATGGGAAAGTGCGGGGTACAAATGTAATAAATAAATAAATAAAATTATATGGAATAGAATGAAAGGTGTACTCTAATGCTATAGGATGAGTTAGAAGCCATCAAAGTCCAGTTGTTGATTAGTAGTTTAAAGAGTAATTGAGATTTAGGTGGATGCCAAGATGCACTAGATTTCCTATCAAGTATATCATCCATAAGAAAATTCAGATCTCAACCCACAATATAAAAATCAGCTTTGGTCAAAGCAAGCTGTTTAGACAAATCATGGATAAATCTCGTGTCATTTATATTCAGTCCCTAAATGTTTAAAAATGAATAGAGCTTTGTATCTATTTTTTAAATAGCCAAAGCCCATCTTCCATTGGGGTCAGAAAGATGAGCAACGAGTCTATAGGATAGAAGTTTGGAGAATAAAATTGCCTCTCTTCCTTTTTCTCTAAAGCAGCAGAATACACAGAATCTTGTATTCAATCCCTTTTCAGCTTGGAAGATTCTCGTGTATTAAGATAAGTTTCTTGAATGAAAGCTACATGAATATTTAGATGAGATAAATAACTGAGAATTTTTTTTAATGTTTAATGGGTCCATTAATACCTTTAACATTAATGGTAGCAACATTGCAAGAAATCATATCTACAAGAAAGAAATGGGAAGAAGAAGTAAATATAAATTAGCAATAAGAAAATGTCAAGAGGATATAGCAGCTCAGCACAATACCAGAAATAATGCACACTCACACTGTAATAAACAAATGAATAAATCAACCCCAGGATTCTATGTAGCAGGACCAAAATTGTGCATGCAAATCTGGTCATCTGGATTTGTGCGTGCAAGGTAATTACTTAACAAGCCAATCAATGCTGATAATTGCCACTTAACCAATTATTGATAGTAATTGGGATTAATTAAAATTCATGCACACAACTTGCTAGGCGTATTCTGTAAAGTAGTGCATGTAAATTCTAATGTGTGCTGCCAAATGGCGACATTTATTTATTTTATTTATTTATTATTACATTTGTACCCCGTGCTTTCCCACTCGAAACAGGTTCAATGCGGCTTACATAGCAATAGGGATTACAGAGTATTGATAGAGAAAATATAAGTTAAGTATAGCCGAATAACAAAAAAGATAGTTAGAGAAGGGCAAGGGTGAAGGGAGTAGGAAAGGTATAAGCAAGGGTAGGTGAGCGCTGGAGGAGGGGTAGAGGAGGCGGGAGGGGGATGGGATACGGGATAAGCATAGGGAATTTTGATGGGAGAAGTAGTCTGGTCATTGTTGTAGTTTCCTGGATATATATTGGGTTATAGAGTTCATAGGATTAGTTTGGGTCATTATGATAGGCTTGCTTGAACAGATGGGTTTTTAGTGATTTCCAGAAGGGTAAATAGTCACTGATTGATCGGATAGGTCTGGGGAGGGCATTCCAGAAGGAGAAATTGGATTCATAATAGGTTTTGGTCATGGGTGTAGAATAGTCGAGCCGTGGGCATTCTGAAAATCTACGTGAAGGGATATAGAATATACCTGTTCTGCACCTGACTTAGGCACTGGTATTTACACCAAGTTTTACTTGGCATAAATGGATGCACCTAGAATTAGGCACAGGCATGGCCGCTAGGCATATTCTATAAAACCACACCTACATCTAAGTGCAGTTTACAGAATACACCTAGGCGGAAAATATTTTCTGTACCAATTTTTCAGGCGTCGTACATAGAATCTAGTCCCAAATGTCTACCTGCTCCAGACACAATTAAAAAGCAAAATATTGTAAGGGAAAGACAGTTCAAGCTAACCCCAAGGAATATTCAATGATGAAATAAGCAGCCAATCATATGTGCCAACTCTAAATCTGAATTCCATGATACCAAGTAAAGAAAAATGAGATAGTTAAACCAATATAAACATTAAGGAAGAAAGAAAAAAAAACTGCAGCCACCGCCCACACAAATACTCCCTAATAGAGAAAAAGCAGGGCCAAGAGAGTTAGATCCCAAGGAAGGTTACATGGAAAGAAGAGCCAGGACCTGAAAATAATAACCACAACATGAAATTGCATTATCAAATATTGTTTAAAAAGTACATGAATCTAAGGTATTACAAACAGTAATCAAGACAATATAGCTTATACATGGGGCTTATACATCTATCAAGAACGAAAAAAAAAATACAGATACCAATATTCAATTAACCATAGAAGCTAAAGCCTCCTGGTCTTCAATATATTTCTCCAGCAGAAAAGGATCTGTATAGGTTTTATTGCAATTATTATGTTATTTTCATATGCCCAGGAACAAGCAGGCCATAATGGGCCTCAAGAGCCTTGAGACACGGTCTCAAAGCCAGAAACTTGCGGTGTTTGTCATCTGCTGTTTTAGTAAAGTCCACTGCAATCCAGAGTGACTGGCCTTGCCAGGTAAGCTTGCAATTAGCTTGAACTTTCTCCATTATAGCCAGAACATGACGAAAATGGAGGGGTTTTGTTTGCTTTGATATAGCATGAGTGAGCACTCGATGAGCATGCTCAATTTCAAAAGTACATTCAAATTGAAGATTGAGAAGTGCAAGTATTAACTTTTCTACCAATTGAATCAGCTAGTTTCCTTCTAGGCCTTCAGGCAATCCAAAAATGTGAAAGTTGTTGTACCGATTTTGATTGCCCATATCATCCAGAGCTGATTCTAACGTTTCAAGAGCCCTCTGATCTAAGCGTTGCTGCACAGTTATCTCATTGAGTTGTCATAGCTGTTTTTCAATATTTTTGAGCCGCAACTCCAGAAGGAGAAATTTGCTATTAATTTAGGTGAGTTGCATTTTTATATCTTTGTTTCTGACAACAATGAAGTTATATTCTCTAGTTGTTCCATGATGTTGGCCATATGGGTAGGCCTCTTGTGCTCTGGTTTACCAGGAGAGGGAGGGTTGGATTTAGATCGCTGTATCCTGGAATTCAGCTGAAATGCCAACTCAATCTTGCCCTGCTTAGATTGTGGCATCACAAAATCTCAGAAATAGTAATACGTCTCCAAAAAAAAAAAAAAAAGATGATGCTTATATGTCAAATTAATGCGGGTCTCTTGGAGCTCCTCTCCTATGCGATCATACTGTTGGGCTTACCAGTGCTCCCTCCCTCTTCTGGTGCTTGCATACTTTTGATTTGAGAAGCAACATAAAGTCTGTAGGTTAAAAGTACTCCCAATGCATGTAAGGTCTCTCTTTATCAGCTGCTCCTGCTGAGGTAATGCCGACAAACCCCATTCACTTTCAGTGAGCTCTGTTGACATTGCTAAAAGAGGCCCATAGTCTGAAAACAGCTTAAAAATGTATCTATATACAGTACTTGATTCAAGGACAAGTAAGAGTAGTGTCACATTTTTAAAGGCCAAAGTAACTTTATGCTCTGTGAAACATTGAGAGATTAGGGTTAAAAATAGATGGGTAGATATCCAAAATAATTTAACCTAATAGGAGAGATTCCTGCCTGGTTAAATCCCCTGGGCCACCTCTGCCACTTATATATAGCAGCACTAAGGGAGTCCTTTTACTAAGTTGCAGTAATCGCTAGCATGCTCTTACTGCAGCTTAAAAGGGCTTACTGCGGGATGCGTTCAGGTATCCTGTGGTTCTTTCCTGATCTGAATGCACAAACCGTACACTAAAAACTATTTTTTAGTTTATCATGGAGGGACATTTCTGAGGGGTGGAGAGTAAGCATTTCTGCACTAATCAGTTAGTGCAGCTATATTATCAAGTGCTGATTAGCACAGGATTAGCATGTGAGTCCTTACTAAGTCGTAAATTTAAAACAAACTGAAGAAAATGTGTTGCCAGAGAATGTGGTAAAAACAGTTAGCTTAGTAGGATTTTAAAAAAAGGTTTTGATATTTCCTAAAAGAAAAGTCTATAAGTCATTATTAAGATGGACTTGTGAACATCAACTGCTTATTTCTAGGATGAGCAGCACACAATCTGTTTTACTGTTCTGGGAGCTTGCCAGGTACTTGTGACCTGGATTGGCCACTGTTGGAAACGGAATACTGGCCTGCCAGTATGGCAACATTTATGCTCTTCTGTAAAATAGGGATCTGTAAGTGCTTTTCAACTTCAGCCTCTAACTTCTTACAGCCTCCCATGAACTTCTTTAGTCAATGGGTTTAAATATTCCCCCCCCCCCCCCTTCGATATTCTGTCCATAGCAGTTAGCAGTTTTAAAGCCACTAACAGCTACAGGCAGTGAACATCTGCGGCAGGGATGGGCAACCTGTAGCCCATGGGTTGAATGCAGCCCGGCATTGAATTTATGTAACTCCCTGCTCTGATCATGGCTAGACAGACCCAGCTTCAGAAGTTGGAGAACAAGGCCAGCGCTGGATAGACTTCTAAGGTCTGTGCCCTGATTGTAGCTGAATAGATTTGGATGGGATGGAGTGGAGATTTTCAGGAGTTTCAATGTTAACTTAAGAAATTTTAGAATGAGGATAGTGCTGGGCAGACTTCTATGGTCTATGCCCTAAAAATGGCAAGGATAAATCAAGTCCAGATATGCTTATGAAGTATCACATACCATAAGTAGGGAGTTTCTCTTGGGCAGACTGGATAGACCATACAGGTATTTATCTGCCATCATCTACTATATTACAATGTTACTATGGAAGAGTCTTGAATTAAGAGGAAACAGACAAGAAGGAAATGAAGGTGGAAAGAAGGTGTTGGTCTATGAAAGGTATGGAAAATGTATACAATATGATCCAAGGTAAATGGTAAAACTGGATCTTTGTATTGGGCCTTTATAGATAATTAATTGTACTGCTTAATCACTTGAAAATTAGAACTATTTTCAAATGATAGTAAATGCTTAGTTAAATAAGGATTTCTGTCTGCCATTTGTATAGTGATTTAGAAAGCATTTGTCTATCAAGTGAGCAAAGTAAAAACTAATTCTCTTTTATATATCTCTCATAGGGGTTCAGTGACAATAAAAAAGAAGCCCATGTGTTTCTCTCTCTTTGCTTGATTTTATTACCATTCAGGTTAAAATTAAATTCAGTACTTCATATTGCTTGGCTTTTGAAACACCAATAAGATTCTAAATTAATAAACTAAAATGGGGAATATTTGTGAAATATATAAAAAAAAGCCTTTTTTTGTGTTCCATCTGTGCCTATGTAGCCGCCATGGTTTTATGTGACTTTGTTTAGAATGCAAGTCTCTGTTTTCATTCCAACTGTAAGATTTTACAAACATGAAAGATTTATGAGCCAATACATTTGCGTTTATAAATTAGAAAAGCATCTTTAAATTAAAAGTTGCTAGCATTAGTAGAAGTGCATTCCATGCCAAATTTCTTTTCAAATTATTTATAATACTAGAGAAAATGCATAATGCTACAGTTGGCTTGCCAGGCAATGGAACCATTCATTTCATACAAAGAATCACAAGTGGGAAAACATTTTGTCCTTGAAAGCAAGCTATAGAGAATTTGTTGTAAATTGCACCTTTCTTAGCTTCACTCGCAAATCATTTCCCAATCCATTAAAGTCAGATGCATCCATGTAAGTGTAACATAAAAGGATTACTGTCCCAGCATAATATGTATCTGTTATTTTACATAAACCTCTTTAGTGTCTTAGATCACTGCCTCCTGTGTAGTGGTGACACTTTTAAAAAATCACAGAGAAGTATTGCATTGTATTGTACAACTTAAATTCCACCTTTAACCTTAAGGATGCAAGGCAGATAAATAAAAGAGAACTTCACAATTGAAGTAATTTACAGCAATCTTCCTTATAAAAAAAAAATCAAATAAAATTTACAATCTTGATTTAAAAATGAGTAAGTTTTGAGTGCCTTTTGAAAAAGAAGTTAAGATGAAATCTGATGAATTTGGTAGGGAATATTATTCCAAATTTTGGCACTTTGATATATAAAAGAACACTCCAAAACAGACTTTCGTATTATTCTCATTGATGGAAACTCTAAGTTCAATCTCTGCACACTTCTCAATTTCGACCTATTAATGGGAAATGTTAAAAGCTGCACTATGTTTTCAGATAAATTCATAAATACTTTAAGAGACTATTTTAAAATGAACAATGTCTTCCAAGTGATGAAAATGTACTTAAATGCAATTATGTCAAACCAATTATAACGAAGGAAAAAATGGCCTCACAGAGCTCCTAGATTAATATAATCTACTGGAGCTTAAACGGATTGTGAATGACCCTCTGTTCATCATTGGCCAAAAAAAACCTTCGAAATTGATATGAAGTCACTAATTGCTACACGAGTTTCATACAATGCTGCTGTGTCAACATTTACACTGGTTAAATGTGCATAGAAAAATTTCTCGAGACTGAAAGACCACTTATCTTTCAGATGCACTTGCTACCGACACTTGTAGCTTCTGCTGCTGGAGCTAGTTTCTTCTCCCTTCACCCCAGGCTTGGTAGAACCATCATTGAGGCCCACACCAGGTAATAGAGAACTCCTTCTGACCTCACACAATGAAATCACTGCAGACCCAAGTAGCAAATCCTTCATCCTACCCCTAGTGCCAACCATAGGAGAGAACAGCAGATGAAGTGATTGGATAATATGCCTGCTGTTCATGATGCAAGTTCTGGAAGTATGCAGATATTGTTGACTGAGACAGCAGAAAATTAATATGGGAAAGCAGTTACAGCGAGTGCAGAGGCTAGAAATTCAGTGAAAAGATCTTCAAGTCAAGAGGTAAATTAATGAGATCCCTTTATTTTCCTAGCAATCTGTAGGAAGAGGTACATTTGGTTTAACTTCTTCTTCTCTTTTATCTGAAGTCTCAGAGGACTTTCTGGTCTTAACAATAGTTATTATCTAAATGTAATGCCTCTTTCCTGAGTCTGGGACTGACCTGGCAGGCATCTTCCTAGGGCAGATTCCATCAGTCCCTCATACACTTGTCATCTTGTGCCTCCACCAGGGGAAGAAAGGTGTTAGTGGGTGGAATTTTCCTCCCCCGCCCCCACCGAAAACTAAAACATATAGCACTGTGAACAAAACTAGCTGAAAAGTTATGCAGTTTATTGAACTAGTTACATCTTATATTAAATAAAAGCTGTAGGACCTCTACTTATGAGAAGCATTTTGATAATCGCTTATTGAACCTGCTGGGTGAATGGTGTTTAATAAGCCACCTACTAAACCAGCTTTAAGCAGTACTCTTGGAACCAGTTGTTACTGATGTTGCAGCTTTAAACATATCTCATTATGACCTCTTGCTTCTTCACTGATTCTCTTCCGAGTCAATTCCCACCATATCCCCTAGATCTCAACCTCTTACTGGAGCATTCTGGATCAGTGACTACTGGACATTAAACAAGGAGTTGAGTCAGTTGGGCTTGGCCTTTCTTTGCTGCCAAGGTTTGAGTGCTGATTTCACTCCCAAAAGCCTCTACCTCCACTGGGCCTTGAGTGCTGACTGCACTCCCAGGAGTTTCTCTGCCAATTGTGCCCCTGAAGGCCTTCCACCTTGCCCTGAGTGTGCTACCAAGGGCCTCCCTGCACTGAGCCTGCTCTCAAGGGCTGTTCTGCCACTGGGCACCCTCTTCTTCCTAGTGGACTGGTCTGCTGTCTTTAGAAGGAGCCTCCTGGGCCATTTACCTGCCAGGACTACAGCTCTTAGCTCTTTTGTGAGTCTAGCTCTCTCTGATTCCAGCCCTGTAGAGCCCAAGGACCTCAGTTCAGGTTTTCCCCTATGGAGGGAACTCTCTCCTCTCAGGCAAATGGCTGAGAGACTGACAGCATCCCTATATCATTGACTGTGGGATCAAAATTTCAGGAAGGTCATGGCTAGCCTGCCCAATTATATTCAAGTGAAGAGTTTCCCCTGATCTCCTAACCAGCTTCAGTTATTTTAATTTAGTATGTGTGCTTTACTAACCCCAACTTTAATAATCATCCCCAAAATGTGTAAATGTAAACCATTAGTTTGCCTTTCTTAAAAGTAGCAATTTACATATCCAGCCTACTCTACCTTTCATCTAGTTCGCTGAGAGGCTTATAATCAAAGAAACAAAAATCCAAAAAAATGGCATATCAGGCAGATATATGTATTTCTCACAGAAAAATGTCTAAAACATAATCAAACAAAAAATAAATCCAAGCCTGATAGTTGCCAAAACGAAGATGTTCCCAGAGGGGCATGACATGAGCGGTGTTATATGATAAACGTTATTTTGCAATAATGGATAGCAAAATGACTTCCTGGGGGTGGAAAGAAGAACATCTGGAATTAGACCTTCTTTAAACGTTTCTAGGGTAAGGCTAAAACTGATATTGAACCCATGCGTGATTTTGTTGAGTTGGAGAGTAGAGGTGGAAGTGGTCATTTGCAAGAAATAGTGGAGGAGTGTGGTAGCCGTGTTAGTCCACTCTTAAGGTTATCAATAGAAATCAAACAAAATAAAACATGGAAAAGAAAATAAGATGATACCTTTTTTATTGGACATAACTTATTTTAACACCCAACAGAAAGGACCTGGGTTCCTAGCCCATTATAAACCATAAAGCTGTATTTCTCTGTTGATCACCCCACCCCTCACCTATCCACACCTATCCTGTTAGAATATCAATGATATGCTTTGATGTCCCCATGCATACCTCCTACCCACCCCCATCCTCCCACCCTGTCAGACTGTCATAGTAATGCTTGAATGTTTTCACTTATATACACTGTCAGCTAGCACATTTGCTTATTTCTGATCTGACGAAGAAGGGCAAACTTCGAAAGCTAATCAAGAAATAGTGGAGAGTTGCTGAGTGCTTTGTTACCTTTGTGTGTTTGCCCCAGTCTGAAGCTTTTAGCTCTCACAATTCCTGCCTTGCTTCCTCTTTGTCTCACTTCTTCAACTCCTTGTCCACACCAGTTAGCCCTACCACCAGCCATACCCATCCCTTTCTCTGTATCTGGCCATCTTCCCCCACCAAATCCTCATTGTCCCCAAACCTTCACACCTTCCATTATACCTCCCTACCTGCTTGTTCTCTGTCTCTCGTTGTTCCTCAATTTATCCACTCCCAATTTGTCACTGTGTTATGTGCTGCAGATGTATGTGTGATGACTGTTTGCTGCTGGTGGTGGAAGAGTGAGTGCTTAGTGCTGCAGCTGTGTATGTCAGGACTGTTTGTTGGTGGTGGGAGAGTAAATGTTTTGGGCAGCTGGTGTGTGTCTCATGACTGTGTGCTGGTGTGGGGGCTGGTGCTGAATCTCAGAGGGTGCAGAAGGTGGAGGTATGTACAGTGGTGTTTCTGGGGTCAGTGGGTTGCACCTGTGGTGGTGGGTCACTTGGATTTCAATTATGGATGTGCTAAATGTTTTGGTTGGTCATGCCTTGCTGGAGATGGATGAGAGTTCGGAGGGGAGATCCTGGAGGAGATATCCCTATCAGAGAGTCTTCGGGCCCTAGACACACTTCCTAGACCTCACTGACCAGAAATGATTTACTAGGTACCACCTTGACAGGGCTGCAATAAGCACATCTGTGTCCAACTAGAACTCCCTCCTCCAGCCCAGGACATACAGGAATAATCCTGTGCCAGTCCACCTGAAGGTCACTGCTTTCCTTACCTTTTTGGCCACCGGCACTTTCCAGTCAGTGCTAGCAGTCAATGCAGGCCTCATCCAGCCTGCCATCTTCAACTATCTTGCCAAGTTCCTCAATGCCTTCCTCACCCACACCTCGCATTATATTAAATTCCCCACTACTACCCAGGCACTCCAGAACAGCATTGCTCAGTTCTACACTGTAGACCACTTCCTCTCAGTTGCAGACCTCATCAACTGCACACACATCACACTCAACCCCACCCCCTAGGCACATGAGGGCACTTAAAGGAATAGAAAATCATATCACTCCATGAACAAATAGGTCTTGTGTGATACCCAGGGGGAAATTGTGGATGTGTGTGCCTGCTACCCAGGCTGCACCCATGATGCCTACATCGTCCAGCATTGAGAAATCTACTGCAAGTTTGACTGAGAGGAGATTACTGGTGCCTGACTCCTAGGTAAACAAACCCTATCCCCTCCACTCCTAACCAACACACTCTCTCCCTTTAGATGCCCCGAGACTCCACTTCCACAAGGTCACCATACCAGCTAATACACACCCATGTCTGCTTCCCCCCACAGATAACAGAGGCTACCCCTAGTGAACATGGCTCATGACTCCCATAGTTCACCCCCAAAATGAGATGGAGTACCACAAGAGGCATAAGAGCACCCACACCATCATAGAATAGACCTTTAGCCAGCTCAAGAATTGCATCAGATGTCTGGATCATTCCAGTGGGGAGCTCTTGTCTGAAAAGATTGTCTAAATTTTCATGGCCTGCTGCATGCTGCACAACTTGACTGTCCAAAGAAGACAGGCTCTGCCAGAGGAGGGACAGCAACCACAGCAGCAGCAAACAGACCCAGAGAATGAGGAGCCCCCCCCCCCCCCCCCCCCCCACACACACACACACTCACAGAACTGACCAGGGAGTACACCAGTTATGGTTCTGTGACAGACAAAGACTCTGTTTAATTTTCAGGAAAGGTAAATGTACTATTTGTATGTAGCACCTCTGTAAATGCCCCCCACCCCCCTCTCCCCAACACACAACCCTCTCCCCCTGCATAAACATACCCCTCCCCCCTCCATCTGCCCTCTCTTCATAGCACACACTCTATCCCCTCCACAGCATACAACCCCCTCCCTGTATATTTACACCCCAATCCCCATCCTCCTGCACACATATCCACCCACCTCTCTCTCCCCAGCACACATCACCACAGCATGGCAATTAGATGGCTCACAGCCCTACCTCCTCTCCCCCCCCCCCCCACACCACATTCCTTTAGGTTTCCATCTCCCCAACCCTGTACTCGAGCTGGTGGAGATGGTCTGGGCCTTGCAGGAGCAGAAAGTGTGTCAGAGTCCTCCCCTGTGGGGCTCCCACTGCCCTCACAGTCATCAATCCATCCTGCTGCCTCTGATTGGCTGGGTGGCTGATCTGCTGCTTGGCCCAGCACCCAATATATAAGTGTGTGCTGCCTCTGAAGGACCTGGCCTCACATTTGTTCCACTGGCCTAGGGTGCTGTGGGTCCCATCCTTGTATGTGTGGATGGTGGTTGTGGCACTGCAGCTGAATCAGGTGCTGTGAAGCTTGTTCTTATGTACTTTTGGTACCTTTTTGCTCGGCGGGTCACATATTTTTCATGCAGACATTCCTATCAGAACTTCTGTGGAAATATGACCATACGGTAGCTGTGTTATTCTTAATATAATCTATGAGCAATTTTGTAACCAAAAGTAAATCTCCATTACTTTTTTTTTTAATTAACATTGTTGAAAGTGATCTAAGTACATTCTCACTGTGTATACAACAGATGTCTCTATACTATTTTAATCACTTTACAGTATTTTTAAAAAAGTGCCCTCTAAATGTCAAATTATCATCTGCCTGGTGCTTTTTATCCTGTTAGGCTAGCATCAGATTATAAACTTTTCTCCATCCTATTTCCAAACATTAATTTAAGCAGCAATGGAAAATATTCTGCTTATTACATGAAACAAGGCGCTGTGGCAAAACTGAAACATTTGCAATCACACAACATGCTGTCAAAACCTATGAAAAGTGTGGAAAATCCAGCTGCTTTTCCTTCCTACGTACACTTACAGTTCTGAACTAAAAAGGGTTTATTCTCCTGCATACTTATCATTCACAGTTGAAAATAGTTCTTAAGACAGCAAATCCCAAGAAATTGCAAGTTGTCTAGCCAAGACAAAACCCACTTGCATTGATATAATACCAAAAATGTTTAAAGCCTCACATGTACAGATATTTATTACTCATGCACAACATCTGATGTACAACCATTTTGAGGATACAGAATGAATTAGTCTCAGAGAAGCACATGACAAGGGGGATAAAAATAATTCCCCTGCAAAAGTGGAGGCATAAAAAATAGGACCCATGAGGTGAGGAGAACAGATGAGCAAATACATAAAATTGGCCTATGGATAAGGAAAATGTGCCCTGTTTCCTGTTGTCTAAAATACAAACTAACGTATGTGTCAACCTTTTCCTACACGAGCACACAATTCTGGAACGCGCTGCCACGCAACTTAAAAACGATCTATGAACTAACTAACTTCCGCAAAATATTGAAGACCCATCTCTTTAGCAAAGCATACCACAAAGACCAACAAATATAAACTCCTATAAATACATTCAGAACTGCCTTTTTGCTTGTTAATCTACTATTATGTTTTATCATTATCATGTTACCCAAGACTACTACTACTACTACTACTACTATTAAACATTTCTATAGCGCTACTAGACTTACGCAGCGCTGTACAAATTAACATGAAAAGACAGTCCCTGCTCAACAGAGCTTACAATCTAAATTGGACAGACGAACAGACAGCTAGGGGTGGGGGAATTGCAGTGGTAGGGGTGATAAGTGAGGGTGTTAAGTAAGACCCTCTATTATACTAAATGTATACTTTCTTATGTGTTTCCACTATTCACGATATACAGTGGGGGAAATAAGTATTTGATCCCTTGCTGATTTTGTAAGTTTGCCCACTGACAAAGACATGAGCAGCCCATAATTGAAGGGTAGGTTATTGGTAACAGTGAGAGATAGCACATCACAAATTAAATCCGGAAAATCACATTGTGGAAAGTATATGAATTTATTTGCATTCTGCAGAGGGAAATAAGTATTTGATCCCCCACCAACCAGTAAGAGATCTGGCCCCTACAGACCAGGTAGATGCTCCAAATCAACTCGTTACCTGCATGACAGACAGCTGTCGGCAATGGTCACCTGTATGAAAGACACCTGTCCACAGACTCAGTGAATCAGTCAGACTCTAACCTCTACAAAATGGCCAAGAGCAAGGAGCTGTCTAAGGATGTCAGGGACAAGATCATACACCTGCACAAGGCTGGAATGGGCTACAAAACCATCAGTAAGACGCTGGGCGAGAAGGAGACAACTGTTGGTGCCATAGTAAGAAAATGGAAGAAGTACAAAATGACTGTCAATCGACAAAGATCTGGGGCTCCACGCAAAATCTCACCTCGTGGGGTATCCTTGATCATGAGGAAGGTTAGAAATCAGCCTACAACTACAAGGGGGGAACTTGTCAATGATCTCAAGGCAGCTGGGACCACTGTCACCACGAAAACCATTGGTAACACATTACGACATAACGGATTGCAATCCTGCAGTGCCCGCAAGGTCCCCCTGCTCCGGAAGGCACATGTGACGGCCCGTCTGAAGTTTGCCAGTGAACACCTGGATGATGCCGAGAGTGATTGGGAGAAGGTGCTGTGGTCAGATGAGACAAAAATTGAGCTCTTTGGCATGAACTCAACTCGCCGTGTTTGGAGGAAGAGAAATGCTGCCTATGACCCAAAGAACACCGTCCCCACTGTCAAGCATGGAGGTGGAAATGTTATGTTTTGGGGGTGTTTCTCTGCTAAGGGCACAGGACTACTTCACCGCATCAATGGGAGAATGGATGGGGCCATGTACCGTACAATTCTGAGTGACAACCTCCTTCCCTCCGCCAGGGCCTTAAAAATGGGTCGTGGCTGGGTCTTCCAGCACGACAATGACCCAAAACATACAGCCAAGGCAACAAAGGAGTGGCTCAGGAAGAAGCACATTAGGGTCATGGAGTGGCCTAGCCAGTCACCAGACCTTAATCCCATTGAAAACTTATGGAGGGAGCTGAAGCTGCGAGTTGCCAAGCGACAGCCCAGAACTCTTAATGATTTAGAGATGATCTGCAAAGAGGAGTGGACCAAAATTCCTCCTGACATGTGTGCAAACCTCATCATCAACTACAGAAGACGTCTGACCGCTGTGCTTGCCAACAAGGGTTTTGCCACCAAGTATTAGGTCTTGTTTGCCAGAGGGATTAAATACTTATTTCCCTCTGCAGAATGCAAATAAATTCATATACTTTCCACAATGTGATTTTCCGGATTTAATTTGTGATGTGCTATCTCTCACTGTTACCAATAACCTACCCTTCAATTATGGGCTGCTCATGTCTTTGTCAGTGGGCAAACTTACAAAATCAGCAAGGGATCAAATACTTATTTCCCCCACTGTATTGCAAGCCACATTGAGCCTGCAAAGAGGTGGGAAAATGTGGGATACAAATGCAATAAATAAACAAATAAATAAATAAATAAAATAAAGCACCCCTTCCAAATGATTTTGAAAACCCTGGATTTTGATGCTTTCTAATCAGCAGTATGTGACCTAAAACAACGCTTCTCAACCCCAATCCTCGAGGCATGCCTAGTCCCATCAGGTTTTCAGGGTATCCACAATAAATATGTATGAGACAGATTTGCATGCATTCCCTCTGTGGTATTTAAATCTATTTCATGCATTTTCATTGTGGGTTGAGAAGTACTGATCGGCACAAGCTTCAAAATGTGAACGGCAAAAACTTCTTCACCCACGATTCTTTTGCAGAGTTCTGAGATACTCTCCTGCTTATAATCGAATGAGAAAAACACCCAAGTTCCGACCTAAATCGGGAGATGGACGTTTATCTCACAAAAACGAATAAAGCGGTATAATCGAAAGCCGATTTTTGGACGTTTTCAACTGCAATCCGTCGCGGATGCGGACAAAGTTGATGGGGGCGTGTCAGAGGTGTGGCGAAGGCGGAACTGGGGCGTGGTTATCTGCCGAACAGAGATAGGCGCATTTCACCGATAATGGGAAAAAAGTATGCGTTTTTAGCTAGAATTTAGGACACTTTTCTTGGACCCTGTTTTTTCACGAATAAGGCCCCAAAAAGTGCCCTAAATAGCCAGATGACCACTGGAGGGAATCGGGGATGACCTCCCCTGACTCCCCCAGTGGTCACTAACCCCCTCCCAGCACAAAAAATGAAGTTTCTCAACTTTTTATTTTCATCCTCAAATGTCATACCCAGCTCCCTGACAGCAGTATGCAGGTCACTGGAGGAGTTGTTAGGGGGTGCAGTGGACTTCAGGCAGGTGGACCCAGGCCCATCCCCCCTACCTGTTACAATTGTACTGCTTAATGCTTATTAGTCGTCCAACCCCCCCCAAACCCACTGTACCCACATGTAGGTGCCCCCCTTCACCCCTTAGGGCTATAGTAATGGTGTAGACTTGTGGGCAGTGGGTTTTGAGGGGGATTTGGGGGGCTCAACACCCAAGGGAAGGGTGCTATGCACCTGGGAGCTCTTTTACCTTTTTTTTGTTTTTGTAAAAGTGCCCCCTAGGGTGCCCGGTTGGTGTCCTGGCATGTGAGGGGGACCAGTGCACTACGAATCCTGGCCCCTCCCACGAACAAATGCCTTGGATTTATTCGTTTTTGAGCAGGGCGCTTTCATTTTCCATTATCGCTGAAAAACAAAAACGCCCAGCTCACACATTGTTGAATAAAACATGGGCGTCTATTTTTTTCGAAAATACGGTTCAGTCCGCCCCTTCACGGACCCGTTCTTGGAGATAAACGCCCATGGAGATAGGCGTTTTCGTTCAATTATGCCCCTCTCTGTTTTCTAGGAGATAAGTATAAGCAGGCAGTAGCACATTACATACTGCCAGTTTTATTTAAATTCAAAGGTAATTAAAAAAAAAAAGAATGATACCGTTATCATTGGACTAGCAATACATGTTTTGTCTAGCTTTCAAAGGCAATACCTTTTTCTTCAGATCAGAAAATTCAAATTCAGAGTTGACACTCTTAACAAAGGTTATATGCTGTACTTCCATGTCTGTTCAAAAATACAGTCAAGCTCCCCAAAACACTTACTGTGATAGATATGAAGACCTCACATGTGCCACTCAATGAAATAATTTTTTATCATCAAGACTTCTACACCGGCATTGTCGTTGGTCGTTTTGATATCTAAATATTAAAGTGAGATATCAAAAAGACCAATTACCACACCGGTGCAGAAGTCTTGATGATAAAAAATTATTTCATTGAGCGGCACATCTGAGGTCTTCATATGTAACATAAATGTTTTGGGGAGCTTGAAGCAAGTACTTCCATATTCGCCATATCTTTTTTATATTTGTAAAATGTATATAACTTTTTTAACCTAATATAAGTGAAATGTACCATACGCACAAGTCATGAGCACAAATGTAACCTACTACTTGTCATTATGATAGGTCTCCATATGTGGTCTTAACAATTTTAAGGGGTAGCTCAACACAATAACAATAACATCCAAAAAAAAGGTCCCCTCTAACTCTATTCATATTTAATATTTTTGTGGCTTATCAGATAGTGGGTGATTCTTTTTCGAGTGTGAGGCAGAACACTAGCTCATCAACACTTAACATTGGCAAGCTTCATTCACCACTTCACAGACAAACCCAAATCCAATGACACACATGAGGCAATTATATTTTTCAAATAAGCAAGACACTGGTCGCAGCTGTATTTACTAAACATCAACTTTACAAACTTAACCTTTTTCAAACATATTATCATAAACTTTTTTTCACCACCCATGCAGCTAAACAGTAATGTATTAGCTTCACCATTTACCCACCTCCCGTCATACCTTCCCCATTACCTACCCCATGACCTGTGGTACCACAGGGTCATTCCCTGTGATTTGAAATTCTGGTCAAATTTACAGAAATAAACTTAATAACCCACAACCAAGCTGCAACCCCCCATAACCTTCCCAATTTCAAAACACCCCCCCCCCCCAACAAAAACAAAAAACTATTTTCACTAGGGTGGGCTGGGTGGGTGAATTTCACCCACACAGATACCCTCCCTCTCCTCTCCTCACACAACTTCTCCTTCCTGCCCAGTGTCCCTCATTCTCTCCTGCTAACCCTAACCCCATCCTCAATGCACATTAATCCTATTCCTGCTTCTAAAACATTTTCTTTCCCCCCAATTGCCTCCCTTTTCACAAACGTTCTAACTTTACCAACCCTTGATGCATTATATTACATTAATTCAATATTGCTTCCAGAAATCCCAAATTTCCTAAAACACTTTATAAATTAACCTCTTTTCCCCTCATTACAGTGCTCTCTGCTGCTTTGCTAATGTTATACCTTCCACATTAGTGTGTAGGGTTTTTTAAACTCAGCTGCCTTTTTTTTTTAATTATCCTATAAAACTCTTCAATTCAAAATACTCAGTGGGCCTTTCCTCCAGTGTATACATGTTCAGGTCAGCAAGTCACTCCTCATACGTCTTGTAACGCAAATCCCATACAATTTTTGTAGCTTTTATTTGCACTGCTTTAATTCTTTTTATATCCTTAGCAAGATATGGCCTCCAAAACTGAACACAATACTCCCAACAACTTGTATAGTGGCATCAAAACCTCCTTTCTTAAGCTGGTTACACCTCTTTCTATACAGCCAGCAACCTTCTGGCTGCGGCCACCGTCTTGTCACACTGTTTCTTCACCTTCAGATCCTCAGATACTATCACCCCAGGATCCCCCTCCCTGTGTGCACATATCAGACTCTCACCCCCTAACATTGAGCCATTACTGAAAAATGTGTGAGCAAAATATAAAATAAATAACATATACGTCTCCCATGGATTTCTACTCCCTAAGTGCATCACTTTGCATTTCTTTGCATTGAATTTTAATTACCAAACATTAGACCATTCTTCTAGCTTCTGCAGTTCCTTTTTCATATTTTCCACTCCCTCTGGGGTGTCCACTCTGTAACAAATCTTGGTATCATCCCCAAAAAGGCAAACTTTACCTTCTAACCCTTTGGCAATGTCACTCACAAATATATTGAACAGAATTGGCCCCAGCACTAATCCCTGAGGCACTCCACTACTCACCTTTCCCTCATCCGAGTGAATTCCATTAACCTCCACCCTCTGGCGTCTGTCCGTCAAACAGTTCCTAATCCAGTTCACCAGGTTGGATCCTATCTTCAGCTTGTCAAGTTTATTCAAGAGCCTCCTGTGGGGAACCGTGTCAAAAGCGTTGCTGAAATCTAAGTAGATAACATCTATAGCACATCCTTGATTCAATTCTCTAGTCACCAGGTCAAAAATTTCAATGTGATTCTTTTGGCATGATTTACCTTGCAACTTATTGGCTTCCAGGAAATTCACTATCCTTTCCTTCAGCATCATTTCCATATAACTGAAATGAGGCATACCGGCCTGTAGTTTCCAGCTTCCTCCATATAACCACTTTTGTGAAAAGGGACCACATCCACTCTTCTCCAATCCCACAGAACCTCTCCCGTCTCCAAGGATTTATTGAACAAATCTTTAAGAGGACCCGCCAAAACCTCTCTGTGCTCCCTCAATATCCTGGGGCGGATCCTGTCCGGTCCCATGGCTTTGTCCACCTTTACATTTTCAAGTTGTTCATACACACTCTCTTCTGTCAATGGTGCTATATCTGCTCCATTCTCATATGTACTTTTGCCAGTCAATCGTGGTCTTCTCCAGGATTTTCTTCAGTGAAAACAGAACAAAAGTATTTGTTTAGCAAATTTGCTGTTTCTTCATCATTATCTACATAGCAGTTCGTAGCATCTTTCAGTCTCACAATTCCATTTTTAGTCTTCCTCCTTTCACTAATATACCTGAAGAATTTTTGTCACCCCTCCTTACATTTTTAGCCATTTGTTCTTCCGCTTGCGCTTTCGCCAGACATCTCTCTCTCTCTCTCTCTCTTAGATTCTTTTAGTTTAATTCAGTATTTCTTTCTGTGTTCCTCCTTTGAGTTTTTCTGTATTTTATTTTCTCAGCCACATGTCCTGGAACATTGAGACCTTATCAGCAGCTTCTAAGTACAGTAAACAAATGATGTTATTCTTCTGTTAGACTTGATATCTCTGCATTGTCTTAGAGTCTTTATAGACGAAATGTCTGAGGTTGCATATTGTAATCAGGTTGTTAATGCTGGATTATGCCATGTATGTATGAGACTATAAACACTTCCATATATTCACATGGGCAGCTGGGTATAGTGCTCATAATTGTGCTGCAGTAGCTTGCTTGCTTTGCTCCTACACCGTTCTTTGCCTGCGGTAGTTACAGCTTCTGCCGCATACCATTTCTTGCGCTAGAAACATTATTTGCTAGTGCTGGGGGTTACCCGTTGGTAATCAGGCAGCATGGGAGCTCTTACTGTGTCCTAAATAGGAGTTGATAAGGGATCCAAGAGTAAATGGCCACATGCCAATGTAAGTCCTTTTACTAAGCTGCAGAAAAGGGCCCTGTGCTAGAGGAGGGGCCCGTTTATGCCACACGCAGCTGCCCTTTTTACTGAAGCCTGTTAAAATGGCTACAAAAAACCATGGCCATGTGAGGGGGAGCACTTACCACCACCCCTTGAGGTGGCAGAAAGAGCTCCTCAGCTAACCTGGCGGTAACTGGGTAGCATGAGGCACTGTCTGATTACCACTGGGTAACTGCCATGCTAGAAAACTGTGCCCTATTTTCCCTAGCATGGGAAATGGTGTGCGCTAGAGCTGGAACTACTGCCGGTGCCCACATTGGGCTGGCAGTAGCTCCATATTAGTGCACTGCATTGGGCTTACTACTGCTTTGTAAAAGGGCCCCTTACTGCAAGACCATTTACTTCCCCTTTGAAAAAAAAATGCTTACCCTCTGTGGTAAAAGGGGTCCTTGACGCATGGCAAATCCACTCGCTGATGCCACCACAAGCTCCCTTTTACCGCAGCTTGGTAAAATGACCCCTAAGTTAATTTGTGTTGTTTACTCTATTTGTTTAAATGTATTAATCCAGCCTGCTGCATACTCTATATCTTGGTTTCACTTTGTATAATGGATGTTCAGTTTATTTATGATTAATACTATTTTATTGCTGCTGTTTTTATACTTTGACTTGTACTTAGGTCACATTGGGGCCCTTTTACAAGCATGTGGTAGGGCTACCCTGTGGGTAACGTGTGCCAAATTAGCCCTACAGCTGAGGTAGCACAGGTGCCTGGCTGTAGTTCTGAAGTTGGCACACGAGGGGCATAATCGAAAGGGACGCTCAAGTTTTGCTGAGGATGTCCTCACAAAACATCCCGATGGAGGGGTGGGGAAACCCGTATTATCAAAACAAGATGGATGTCCATCTTTCATTTCGATAATATGGTTGGGGACGCCCAAATCTTGAAATTTAGGTCATCCTTAGAGATGGTCGTCCTTAGACTTGGTCGGTTCTGATTTTCGGTGATAATGGAAACTGAGGATGCCCATCTCAGAAACGACCAAATGCAAGCCCTTTGGTCATGGTAGTAGCCAGTATTCATAGTGCACTGGTCCCCCTGACATTTCAGGACACCAGGACACCAACCAGGCACCCTAGGGAGCACTGCAGTGGACTTCAGAAATTGCTTCCAAGTACATAGCTCCCTTACCTTGTGTGCTGAGCCCCCCCAACCCCCCCCCCCCCAAACCCCACTACCCACAACTGTACACCACTACCATAGTCCTTACAGGTGAAGGGGGCACCTACATGTGGGTACAGTGGGTTTGTGGTGGGTTTTGGAGGGCTCACATTTACCACCACAAGTGTAATAGGTGGGGGGGGGGGTGGGCCTGGGTCCGCCTGCCTGAACTGCACTGCACCCACTAAAACTGCCCCAGGGACCTGCATACTGCTGTGATGGACCTGAGTATGACATTTGAGGCCGGCACAAAATATTTTTAAAGATTTTTGAGGGTGGGAGAGGGTTAGTGACCACTGAGGGAGTAAGGGAAGGTCATCCCCGATTCTCTCTGGTGGTCATCTGGTCATTTCAGGCACCTGGATATACCTTTGTCGTCCAAGTGCTCGTCAGGGACACCCTTTTTTTTCCATTATGGGTTGAGAACATCCATGTGTTAGGCACACCCAAGTCCTGCCTTTGCTATGCCTCTGACACGCTCTCGTGAACTTTGGCCATCCCTGCGACGGAAAGCAGTTGGGGACGTCCAAAATCGTCTTTCGATTATACCGATTTGGACGACTCTATGAGAAGGATGCCCATCTTCCGATTTGTGTCAAAAGATGGGCATCCTCCTCTTTCGAAAATAAGCCTGATAGTTTCTCACATTAGAAAATAATTTTCTATTTTCTACTGCAGGGGGTTTTCCTGTCGGTAATCAGCAATGTTCCCTGTTTACCGTGGGGCTAATGCATGAGCACAGGCCACTTTTTACCGCAGCTTAGTAAATGGGCCTCTTTGTTTTCTGCAGAAAGATTGTGATTGGGTTTTCATTTTTTGTCACACTGAGTCCATATTGAAGATCTTATTGGTAATATCTGATGGTTGATTATCGTTTTTATTAATATATTATTTTGCATCATATTTCTTCTTGTATGTATGATTTTAATGTTTTGTTATTTTGACCTTATATTTGTAGACTCCTAAAGAAAGCTGAAGCTGAAACTCGGCCAAGTAGGGTCTATCTTCAATAAACGTTTTTTTAATGTACCCTTGGTTTCTTCCTCCTTTCCTGGACTGTCACCACTGTTCTTTGGTTTTGTGACCTGTATATCACACCAATGTAATTAGATTTTCCATTGCCTCTTTCCAGACTAACTCACAGTACTTCATTTTTACCCCATATGCCCTGCAATTCTGTAACATAATTGTTAATATATTATATAATGCCATTCCTCCTCCCTCTCTTCCTGCCCTGTCCTTCCTGATTATAGTATGGTATTTCCTGAATAGTCAAATTTTAACAATTAGATAAGGGCAACAAACTCTATTGAGCAGAGACTATAATCTTACATGTTCAGTATACAGCACTGTGTACGTCTAGTAGAGCTATAGAAATGATAAGTACTACTAGTAGTAGTAGAAGTAATATGTAATATGCACTTCTTTGACCTATTTTCAAAGTAAGAGTTCAGGTTATGTCCATTGATATCAGCAGTGGACATGCTTAAAAAATACTTCTGAGAAATATTGGAGATCCCAGTGGAGGGCTTTCCGCCCATAACGAGGGCCCAATATTTATCAGGGATAAAGAATTTCAAAGGTCAAATTGAAGATAAGCCTAATCTCAATTTAACAGAATTTCTTGAGAACTCTCTCGAAATTATAACTGAAAGAACAACGTTGATAGTTACTTTTGCTCTAGAACCAGATAAAAATAATATATTTCGATCTTATTTTCGTCACTTGAATGATCTTTTCTTGGGGGCTAAGATCCAGGTTTTTCCTGACATTGCAAGGAACACACAAAAAAGGAGGAAGGAATTCCTTTTATATAAATCCAGAATTTTGAGTTTAGGGGGTTCTTTTGTGTTAAAATTTCCTTGCAAATGTTGTATATCTTTTGAATCTGTTAATTATGTGTTTTATACCCCAAAGAAGTTATTGGAATTTATTGTAAGTAAAGAAAGGGAGAGAAGACCCTTGGAAATACTCCCATAGGTAAAATGCTGTTAAGTCGGCTGTCGGCTTCTGTTGTCCTCTCTAGCTCTGTTTTCTTTTTAATTTCCTCTATTCTTAATCCTAGTATCTTGATTCTAACCTGATATTGTGGACAAAATTAATAGAATATTTCAATAACATATTTACAATATGTAAAATATTTTATTTATATATTTCTTTATAGTATTGCTGGATTTCCAATGCATTTATGTTTTGTATATATAAATGTAAAATTAATAAACATTAAAATTAAAAAAAAAAGAGTTCAGGTTATACATTTTTAAAAGGAAATTCAGAAATATAAGATTTGTTGTCTTGAGCATATGATCTATCACTTCTAGTTTATAATGCAAGATAAGGCAATCCTTAATAGCCGAGGCAGAAACAACTTGGAGTTATGAAACCTGAGGTTTTATAGTTGACAAACACTTTTGTATTATAGAAATATTCAATTACACATTAGAAAATATTCTCTTGGATTAAATATAGGGTGTAAAAATTAAAAAGTAGGACATTATATGCTCTTTATCTACAACTTATCTAGTGCACACTTACCAAAACTTAAAATGGCTTACCGTGGGATATGCTCAGGCGTCCTGCAGTAAATTCCTAATTTGTGCACACTAAAAATATTTTTTGTTTTTGTACAGAGGGGACATGTCTAGGTGCAGAGAATGGGTGTTTCTGCACTAGTCACTTAGCACAGCTACATTATCGTGCACTAACTAATTAAGTATGGGATCAATGTGGCTTACATTCAAATATATAACAATATAATGAGAAATATTACATTGCATTATAAGAGAAGGATTTACAAACATTGTACTACAGTACAATAAAGGCATGTTAACATCACTGTATACCACAGCTTAGTAAAAGGGACCCTATAAATGTTTATTTTCCTGAAGCACAACCGAAGAGTGAAGTAGACCACATAAAGGGAGAATGGAAGCAAAATTTACTACTACTACTACTACTACTATTTAGCATTTCTATAGCGCTACAAGGCATACGCAGCGCTGTACAAACATAGAAGAAAGACAGTCCCTGCTCAAAGAGCTTACAATCTAATAGATTGGAGACACAACATGGGTTTTCTATTGTGACTATGGAGAAAACCTGTATTAGTGCCATTTAAGCTTGATAACTAACTACCCCCCTCCCCCAAAGTTGGAAAATTTGGCTAGATTACATGTACCTTTATGTGGAAAACAATTTGTTCTTTCTGAAAACAATCATAAGTAACAAAGGATTTTAAATAATGTAGTCCAATCAATTTTTGGTTATTACACAATATAAAAATCAATATACATTTTTTATTTTTCTTTCTTCCCATAAGTATAATGAATTATGTATATACTAAAAATCATGTGCAGTCTCTGCATGGCACTACATTATCACTAATGGACCTTTACATACTTGTATATTAGGAAAGCATTCAACTTTTCAGGGCACATTACATCATTCAATAATTCCTTTTGAACAATCCTTTTCCCCTGAATGGTCCTCACCTTCCTTCATTCCTTAAGCAATGGAAAACTACTGTTACAGGAGAAGGAGGAATTGGACCTTCCACTAGTTCAATGGTTCTCAACTCAGTTCTTGACGTATGCCCAGCCATTTTTACTGAATATCTTTTTTTTATATTTATTAGTTTACCTTTTTACCAAGCATACACTTGAAATTTGCAATACAGGAATAAGAAAAATAATAATAAGGCAAATTATGAAATTTAAGTACATATTTCCCTCTTTAGACCACAAAATCGTTAGCAGGGGAAAGAGACCATATTCCAGGAGAAGAAATCAATTAAAGTAAGAAAAGGAAAAAAAAAAAAAAAAGATCAATTTAGCATAGCACTACGCTCAGCATAATATTATTATACAATCCTTTTATCAATAGACAGTAAACTACCAACTACTTTAACACTTTTTTATGATTAATGAAAGCTTTCAGTTGTTCTGGTTGAAAAAAGACATATTTCAGACCTAGATATTTTACCACACATTTGCACGGATAGTTCAGGTAAAAAAAAGCACCCAACTCTAAAGTGTCTTTTTCTCAGTGCTAAGAAAGCCTTCCTTCTTTCTTGTGTTTGTCTAGTTACATCGGGATATAACCATACTTTTTTACCATAAAATAGGGATTGTGAATTTTTAAAGAACAATCTCTTAACAGCGTCCATATTTTGTTCAAAAACAAATGAAATAACCAAAGTTTGCCGTTCAGTGTCTTCTGTTATTGTGGATTCCAAGATCTCTGTTATATTCAAAGCATTTTCATTTAAATCTTTTTGTGTAGAAAACCTTTCCACAGTTTCTTCATCCTGATTCTTTTTAGGAGGCACATAGTATATCCGGTTTATAGGAGGAATGTGTTCTGAGGAATAGTGCAAAGTTTCCACTAAGTATTTTTTGAAGATATCAATAGGAGCATATCCCAGGCATTTAGGAAAATTTAAAATTCGCAAGTTCAATCTGCGATTGTGATTTTCTATTTGCTCCAGTTTTCTATGAAGAATAGTTTTATCTTTTATAGTCGCTACAGAAAACTCTTGGAGTTTCTTAACATCGTCTTTTATTATCGACATCTGAGTTGAAGATTCAGTTTTAAATGATTCTAGTGATTTTGTTAATGAATCAACCGTTGCAACTAGAACAGATATTTCTTGCGTTGAATTGGATAGTTTAGTATCTAAACTTTGGAGAACTTGCCATATTCGCTCCAAAGTAACCGGCTCCTTAGATGGATTAGTTCTAGTAATGGCCTGTTGACCCAGGCCTCCGCATGCTATTCCCCCAACAGCGCCTCTTACCTGAGGCCATTCTACTCCAACTTCGGGATTCGAGGACCTCGGCTGCGACGGGGAAGCTGCGGGTGGAGGCGGCGGATTGATTTCCGGGGGAGAAAGAGTAACATCTAGCCCCTGGACGAAGGATTCTCCTCCTCCTAAGTCAGCGGGGTCACTCCCGGTTTTCGCGCTGGGCGCGAACCTTTCAATACTCATCTGAGAAGGCGACGAGGTTCTAACCGTTGAGGCTCCGGTTTTAACCAAGCCTTTTCATTTAGTGTGCGGCATGGTCAAAGAAGCAAAGGCTATACTTCCAGATTGAGAAGAGAGGCTCTCAGGCAAGTGAAGTGCGTGCCGCCATCTTAGCTCCGCCCCCCCTCGTATCCATTTTTACTGAATATCAAATATTAATATGCATGCAATGGAGGAAGTGTAAGCAGGTCTCTCTCATGACTATTCATTAAGGATATCCTTAAACCAAATTATTTGGTATATCCAGAGGACTGGATTGAGAACCTCTGACCTAGTGAAAAGGGTTCCCACTTCACTCACATTTACTTGCTGAGTCTCCTGAGCTTAACCTAAGAGGAAGGAGTTGGAAGAAGAGAAATTGCTCAACTCTTGAGCAATTATTAAATGTTGAGAAGAGATGTGAGGAATGTTATGAAGTTCTTCAGGAGCAAAACAATGAACACTTACATAGAGGGGCATAATTGAACATGAACGCCCATCTCCATGGGCGTCTATGTCTGAGAATAGGTACATTAAGGGGCGGGACAGACCTTATTTTCGAAAAAAATGGGCGCCCATCTTTTTTTTCGACAATATGGTTTGTGCCCGGCAAATGCATTGGAGTTGTGCGGATTTGAGCTGGGCGGTTTCATTTTTCAGCAATAATGGAAACCGAAGGCGCCCAGCTCAAAAACGAACAAATCCAAGGCATTGGGTCATGGGAGGGGCTAGGATTCATAGTGCACTGGTCCCCCTCACATGCCAGGACACCAACCGGGCACCCTAGGGGGCACTTGTAACAATTAAAAAAAAAGGTTAAATATCTCTACACCATTACCATAGCCCTTATGGCTGAAGGGGGCACCTACATGTGGGTACAGTGGGTTTTGGGGCGGTTTGGAGGACTTCCATTTACCACCACAAGTGTAACAGGTAGGGGGGGATGGGCCTGGGTCCACCTGGCTGACGTCCACTGCACCCACTAACAACTGCTCCAGAGACCTACATACTGCTGTGATGGAGCTGGGTATGGCATTTGAGGCTGGCATACAGGCTGGCAAAAAAAAGTTGTTAAAGGTGTTTTTTTTAATGGTGGGAGGGAGTTAGTGACCACTGGGGGAGTCAGGGGTGGTCATCCCCGAATCCCTCCGGTGGTCATCTGGTCATTTAGGGCACTTTTTGGGACTTGTTTGTGGAAAAAAGGGGTTTAAAAAATGACCCAAATTTGCGCTAAAAACGTCTTTGTTTTTCGATTATCGGCCAAAGGCGCCCATCTCTCCTCGGCCAATAAACACATCCCAGTCCCGCTTTCACCACACCTCCGACACGCCCCCATCAACTTTGCCCGTTTCCGCGACAGATTGCAGTTGAAGACGCCCAAAATCGGCTTTCGATTATACCGATTTGGGCGCCTTTGTGAGATTGGCGCCCATCTCCCGATTTGGGTTGAAATATTGGCGCCCATCACTTTCAAAAATAAGGCTGATAGTTTTCTAACTGCTTGAAATAATCAACAGGCTCATCATACATACATAGTAGTTGCATGTAGCTCAAGATAAAATGGTGTCCACCCATAACTTACACACTAGGGCTAGGGTTGGTGGTAGCAATAATGTACACTGTGTAGATGATAAAGGTAGCAGGAGATAAACCACAGAAGTTAATAAAAAAGTTAAGAAGATTAACTACAATTAAATGGACTCCTTAATTGTCTGTATGTTGCTTGGTGCCAATTTTGAGTCATCTAGGATCAGATTCTATATAAGGCACCTAAAAAAATCCATATGGTAAACATTTCTGTCTAAGCATGTTCTATAAGTGGTGCCTAGATTCAGGCGCTATATATAGAATATGCTTAACTGATATCCCTGTGCCTAAAACTACACACCTCCATTTACACCAATGAAAATGTGGTATAAATCCCTGTGCCTAGATTTACAAACACTGGGCTATATTCTATAACTACACATGTACATTTTGGAATGCTCATAGCCACACCCCATTTGAACTGCATGCATTAGAATTTAGCACAGTTCATTACAGAATATGCTTAGTGAATTGTGTTTGTAAATTCTAATTATTACCAATTAGTACTTTTTATTGCTTAAGTGCTGTTATCAATGCTGATTAGCTTGTTAAGTCAATTAAGTTATGCAAGCTATTACGCAAGCTATTATGTCCAGCGTGTTCGACATGGTAAACCATAAAACACTATTAAACATCCTAGAATACTTCGGGATCGGAGGAAGCATACTTAGTTGGATCAAAGGCTTCCTAACCGCAAGAACTTACCAAGTGATATCAAATTCAAATACATCATCACCATGGAAACCAGAATGCGGAGTACCCCAAGGATCACCACTCTCACCGACCCTTTTCAACCTAATGATGACACCTCTAGCCAAATCACTATCCAACCAAGGCCTCAATCTGTACATCTATGCAGACGATTTACATCCTGTTCAAGCATGATTTAACAGAAATCACAAATGAAATCAAACACAGCCTCCATATCATGAATTCATGGGTGGATGCATTTCAATTAAAACATAACGCAGAAAAAACACGTCTCATCCTCTCATCACAATATAACACGAACAAACCCACCACTATAAACACCCCAGACTACACCCTTCCTGTTTTGGACAGCCTGAAAATTCTCGGAGTTACAATTGATGGAAATCTCACACTAGAAAGCCATGCGAAAAATACAACAAACAAAATGTTCCATTCAATGTGGAAACTCAAAAGAGTAAAACCTTTCTTCCCGAGAGAAATATTCCGCAGCCTCGTACAATCAATGATGCTAAGCCACCTAGATTACTGCAATGCAATCTATGCCGGATGCAAAGAACAAATCATTAAGAAACTCCAAACTGCCCAAAACACAGCTGCCAGACTCATATTTGGAAAAATGAATACGAAAGCGCAAAATCCCTAGGAGAAAAACTACACTGGCTCCCACTTAAAGAACATATTCCTAAAATCAATACACCTCGAATGGAGGGCGGAATCAGGACAGATGTGTGAGGAGACACAGAAGCCTCTCCTCTGCCCAGAATAAGAGACTACTGTGCTACTTTGAAGATCTCTCTTTATCATTTTTCAGAAACATTCTGCGAAAGAGACTCCTGATGCAGGCCTAACGGCCGAAACACGACGTTGTGTCGAGTCTTCATACTTTAAATAAACTTTCTCATTTAATGTACATCTTCCTGTCTTTCATAAAATCATTCACATCGAGGCCCCGGTCTACATGTCAGGCCTCATAGACTTACCGACCAGGAATACAAAAAGGTCAGCACACACATTCCTGAATCTCCACTACCCCAGCTGCAAAGGACTAAAGTATAAATCAACATATGTATCCAGCTTCTCCTACATAGGCACACAACTATGGAATCCACTACCAAATGCCATGAAACCAATACATGACCTAACAAACTTCTGAAAATCACTAAAGACCAACCTGTTCAAGAAGGCATACCATAATGATCCATCCTAAATACCAGACAACGAAACTTATACCAGAACTGGACAAAACCGAACTCACTATACTTGACTACTACATCACTTTGTCACTAATGAACTTTAACACAACACCACTTTATTCTCATTCCGGAAATGAATTCTCTATACTTGACTGCCTAATTTACTGGGGTCTGGGGAGGTCTGGTGTTTGGATGGTGGGGCCAGAGCTGGGCAAGACTTTTACGGTCTGTGTCCTGAAAATGGCAGGTACAAATCAAGGTAAGGTATACACAAGAAGTAGCACATATGAGTTTATCTTGTTGGGCAGACTAGATGGACCATGCAGGTCTTTTTCTGCCGTCATCTACTATGTTACTATGTTACTATGTTACTCTGTCACTTATGAACTTTAATGAAATAACACTTTATATTTCTCATTCTGTAAATGGCGATCGCCATTACGGAACAATGTAAGCCACATTGAGCCTGCAAATAGGTGTGAAAATGTGGGCTACAAATAACAATAATAATAGCATATACCTGGATGTCAGCGCGAATCTCTAGGCGTGCTGGTGGCTAATTTCTACCTGCTGTTTGGTGCCTCTTTTGAGATGTTTTTCTCATATGAGCATGAGTGCCATGGAAGGGTATAATCGAACGGGGTGCCCAAGTTTTCATGAGGGCCTCCTCGCTGTATTATCGAAACAAGATGGGTGTCCATCTTTCGTTTCGATAATATGGTCGGGGACGCCCAAATCTCAACATTTAGGTCGACCTTAGAGATGGTCGACCTAAATGTTGAGATGGTCGACCTTAGAGATAGTCTTCCTCGGTTTTCGGCCATAATGGAAACCGAGGACGCCCATCTCAAAAATTACCAAATCCAAGCCCTTTGATCATGGGAGGAGCCAGAATTCATGGTGCACTGGTCCCCCTCACATGCCAGGACACCAACCGGGCACCCTAGGAGGCACTGTAGTGGACTTCAGAAATTGCTCCCAGGTGCATAGCACCCTTACCTTGTGTGCTGAGCTCCCCAAACCCCCCCCCCCAAAAAAAAAGAAACACTCCCCACAACTGTGCACCACTACCATAGCCCTAAGGGGTGAAGGGGGGCCATCTACATGTGGGTACAGTAGGTTTGTGGTGGGTTTTGGAGGGCTCACATTTACCACCACAAGTGTAACAGGTAGGGAGGATGGACCTGGGTCCACCTGCCTGAAGTGCACTGCACCCACTAAAACTGCTCCAGGGAACTGCATACTGCTGTCATGGAGCTGGGTATGACATTTGAGGCTGGCATAGAGGCTGGCAAAAAAATTGTTAAAATATTTTTTTAGGGTGGGGGGGGGGGGGGGGGTTAGTGACCACTGGGGGGAGTAAGGGGAGGTCACCCCCCCATTCCCTCCGGTGATCATCTGGTCAGTTTGGGCAACTTTTTGAGGCTTGGTCACAAGAAAAAATGGACCAAGTAAAGTCGGCCAAGTGCTTGTCAGGGACGCCCTTCTTTTTTCCATTATCGTCCAAGGACACCCATCTCTTAATTACGCCCCAGTCTCGCCTTTGCTACGGTGCTGGCACACCCCCGTGAACTTTGGTCGTCCCCGTGACGGAAAGCAGTTGAGGATGCCCAAAATCGGCTTTCGATTATGCCAATTTGGGCGACCCTGAGAGAAGGACGCCCATCTCTCGATTTGTGTCAGAAGATGGGCGCCCTTCTCTTTCGAAAATAAGCCTGATAGTCTCTCATAACTATGGCAGCCTCACAGTACCATGCAGCCTCAGTTTTACCAAAGAACACAGAGTTGCTTGAACATTTTTAAGCCTGTGCAAAATACTGACTGGATGGGAAAACAAAATAGTTTCTAACAGAAATCCTGCATAATTTCTCATTGCTTTGCTGACATTCTTTATCTTTACTCCAAACCCAAGTTCACTGGCTCCTCACTAGCTCTCTCTCCACCCCTCCTTCTCTCAAAACTATTTTTTTCCTTTCAATTCCAGTAGAATAATCATTCAGTCTCACACTCTCCTCTTACAAATAGTGTTTCTTCATTAATTCAGTCTGCCTTGCTCACTTTTCCCCACTCAGAAAACACTCTCTCAATGCGTTCCCCTGTAGCCCTGCCCCTTCCGGCTTCCCAACCAACGGCAAGCGGGTCTCCTGCCGTATCATCTCGACCGCCGATGTGGAAGCCGGAAAGGAAGGGTCGCTCTGACTCAGGAGCTGCCGGGCAGCAGCCGCCATGTTATGTGCGGCTGTTCGGCATGCCCCTCGCTGGCCTACCTCTCTCACAGAAGCAGTCCTGAAACACGTCTGACTGCTTCCAGCCTCTGAACCATTCTCCAACTATAACTGAAGCTGTTTCCAGGGAAACAGGGACTCTAGTGATGTCATCATTCCCACCAGTGAGCCCTGCAACCAATCACAGGCATACAGGAATAATACTTTGAGTTTCACGTGCATCCCTGTACTTGTTGCAAACCTGACTTTTGAATAGTATGTTCATTGTAAATTAAATTTACTTATACAGATTAATGAATAGACTTTGGGCCCTGTTTACAAAGGTGCACTAGTGTTTTTAGTGTGTGCTAAAAATTAGCATGTGCTAACCATGTAGACACCCATAGGGATATTATGGGCATCTACACAGCGCGCGCTAAAAACACTAGCATACCTTTAATAAACAGGAGCCTCTATTTTTCCACAAATCTTAAATAAAAATGCAGCCTTTTCTACAAAAGCCACATATTTTCCCTGAATATTTACCAAAATTCACATAAAAGTGGTCCTGGGAGAGGAGTCAAGATGGTGGCTGTGGTGTAGCAGTGCTCCTAGGTTGCTGACTATAATAGTAAAGAGAGAGGGTAAACTGGGTGTTTATCCCTCAGAACCCCAACCTTTGACTTCGGTTTTCACTTCTGGGCCTATGAATACCTTTGTCTAGCATGGGAGGTCAAATTCCAGCTTCTATTGGTGAGTCGCCAGCTGTCTTGAGGCCGTTGCCAGGAGGAGCAGCTGCAGATTTCAGCTCTGAATTATCCTTAACTCCAGATTTGCATACTCCTTGGCCGCAGACCTTTTTGGTGTGCCCCTTGGAGCCAGGTGAAGGAGGTTCAGCAGATGGCTGAAGGTTTCTTGGGCTACAGAATAGCTGGTTGATTCCCCTCTGGATCATCTGAGGTCATCATTGGAAGGAGGGGTGAAGAGTGCTCCAGAACTGGAGGCAGGCACTGTTGACTGCAAAGATGAGTCTCATTGATCCCAAACTCACCCTGCATTGGCCTCAGGTTTTCACATTGTAGTTGATTTGTATTGCTTTCTCCTATTTAGGCAAAGGACTCTTGAGCCAGTATACTATTACGAACCAGAGTATTAAAGGTACACTGTATAGCTTTAAAACGTTGCAAAAACAAATGGAACAGTTTAAATCTTCATTGGAAGAACAAACTGTTCAGATAAAAAGTGTTCAGCTTGTAAATTTGTCTTTAATCACTTAAAATAATTTGCTGAGACGTAGGATAGAGAATTTGGAAAATGGTTAGGTGTACTAACCTTTGGATAATTAATTTCCCTAAAGCTCAGTATATTACTATAAGAGACATGTTTAAACCATACTTAAAGCAAGTATTGCAAATTCCTGAGGAGACATTTCCACTGTTGCAATGCATTTACTATTTACTGGCTGCTAAAAAAGAAACATTGCTTTCTCAAGGGGACTTGGCTATAGATATTGATGTCTTAAAAGTTTCTGAAATACTATAGACCTCAGAGTCAGAGTAGGTGTCTTTCGCAACTTTGGTAGTAGTATTTGCACTATCTTCACACTGAGATTGGTTATTACGTTTGTTTTTTTCAAAATAAGAGATTTGCCTTTTCTGTGCTTCCAGATCAGGATATTTCCTGATTTAACTAAAGAGACCCACAAGATGAGGGAAAGTTTTCTTTTACTTAAATTAGGTACTCTGCAATTGGGAACACTTTTTTTTCCTTAAATATCCCTGTAAGTGTATTATAAAATATAGGTCCATTAGGTATGCATTTTTTTGATTCCACTCAACTCTCAATGTTTATCAGCAGTAAAAGGATTGTTACCAGTTCTCTGGAGTGAGTAATTGGATAAGTTTACTTTTTGTGTTCTGTAGCTGGAACTTCTCCATTAACTGCATTTAGGGGCCCTTTTACTAAAGGGTTGCCATGTGGCAAATTAGAAATTATCTGTAATTTTTGTCATTTTTACTGCCGAGGGTTACCGATTGTTGTCGGGTTAGTGCGGGAGCCCTTACCACCACTTCAATGGGTGACGGTAAGGGCTGCCCTCAGAAATGGCCATGCAACAAGTGTTTACTTACCGCATGGCCAGTTCCTTTTTTGGGGTTTTCCCCATTTGGTAAAAGGGACCTCAGCATGTGGCAAAGCCACGCACCAACGCTACTGCAAGGCCCTTTTTACCACAGCTTGGTAAAATGAACCCTTACTATTATTTTTTGTTTTACCTTTACCTTTGATTTTCTATTGATCTCTCGCCTCACTTTTTTGTGGACTTTAATGTTTGAAAATTTCCTTTATTAAGCGCATATTTCTTTTGTTTTATAACAATGCTTTCCTTATATTTCCTTACCAGTGTTAATCCTTGGAATTGTATGTTTTAACAATATGTTTACCACGCATAACTTTTACACAAAATACCGCTTAAAACATACTGAAACCTCCCAACATCACCTTACACCAACATTACACATACACCAGAGCACCCACAAACGATATGTTCTCTGAACTGGTATTTTAAATCAAAAAGTGCACAAAATTTAAACAACTCCGAATTAAACTTATTTTTTTCATCTCTGAGAGGTCCTTTTACTAAAGTGCACTGAAAAATGTGTAGACGCGTGTATTAGATGCATGTTTTGGACGTGTGCAGGTCCATTTTTCAGCGCACCTGCAAAAAAAGGCCTTTTTTGGGGGCCAAAAATGGATGTGTGGCAAAATAAAAATGGGCACATGTCCATTTTGGACTTGAGACCTTACCGCCACCCACTGAATTAGCAGTACAGTCTCATGCGTTAAGCGGGCGATAATCATCAGTGTGTGTTCACTGCCGATTACCGCCCGGTTAGAGGCACATGCCAAAAATTTCTGGCACGTGTACTGGATGCACGTAAAAAATGAAATTACTGCCCAGGCCACATGGTAGCCGGGCTGTAGTTCTGAATTGGCACGCATAGGGCACGCATAGGTGCCTACGTGGCTTAAAGGGCCCATGAACCACTCAGACCATCCCCCAGAGATTCCCAGAGGTCAAACTTGTTGGAATGTAATTGTATTTTACATGCATTGCCTGTCACCTATTATTTCTCTGTGATTACTCTGTGACCTCTGATGTGAATTACTTAGAGAGGTCACATAGCTATGCAACTTCCTGTGGGGGTTAGACACTGCAGACACAGCACATGCAGCACATGGAGCACATGGAGCTCATGATCTCTCCTAACCTGAGAGGATCTATGGTGGTGTGAGCATCCATTACCATCTAAGCACATGGAAGGAGCTGATAAGACAAATGTATAGTAATATGTAAATATAAGCCTGTCTGATTATAATCTAACTACAAACTGTGAGTAAATAGATGTTTTGTTACTTCAACTTTAAAGTGACTCAGCAGTGAATTATTCAGGGGTGAATGAGAGAGAGATGAAGAAAGAAATTAACATTTCTAAAGCTGAAGCTGTGTGTACTAAAATCTGCTAATTATTTACTACAAATAATCCAACAAAAGGGTTATGGGCCCAGGGCCAGGAATTGAAAAAGAAGAGAAATATTACCAGGCAGAAAAAAAGGCCACATTTTTCTCTTAAGTTTTAAAGGAAAGATTCAGTCTGTCTCTCTCTCCCCCCACACAGCAGACAGAAGGCAAAGAAAATGGCTGAGGGAAGAAATTCACCATTGTTCTATTCTCTCAAGGTGCCTAAATTAACTGAGTTTAATTATCAGCAGTGGGAATTAAGATTCATATGTCTCCTTCGAGCAAAAGGATTAAATATATGCTTAGACCAAGACAGAACAGCTGAAAATATGGCTGAATGGGACAATGCAAACTATTATGTGAAGTGCATGCTTTTGGAAGCTCTCTCAGAGAAACAAGCCATATTAGTGGAGGGAAAAGATACACCAAAGGACATTTTATATAAACTGAGAACTATGTATGCAACTACATATGCAAAGCAGCAACCAATTTGGTTAGCAGAGTTGAATGAAACCAAATTAAGGGATAAAAGTAAATGTAATGATCACATTATGCATCTTATGTCTTCATTTCAAAAGCTAGAACTTTCTGGAATTCCCATGTGTGATGCATTGAAAAGAGCATTTCTTTTTACCTCACTATCAAAGAAGTTTGATGTTTTTAGGTCTGTAAATGAGGCCATTGAAGGGCAATCTTTTGAACAGGCAACATCAAAACTAAGGCAGGAATGCATAATAAATGATTCTGAGGAGATGTGTTCTCAAAGCAAGTCAGAGAGAAATGAAACAAATTTCTTGGCAAAGAACAGAGGAAGGCGGAGCTATGGGAAAACTCCACCCAAGGGCAAGCTGATTTGCTACTCATGTGGAAAGGAGGGACATGTATCTAAATGGTGTAAGGAAACACAAAACACTCCCTCTAGCTCACCTAAGCCAATGGAACTAAAGAATTTTCAAACCAGGAAATGTATGAAGGACAAAGATAAACACAAGGGCTTTCTAATGGCAGAAAAATCTTTGACTATGGTAAATAATAATTCAAATGAAAGTACTTGGATTTTGGATTCAGGGAGCACATGCCATTTAACCAATTGTAAAGATTTCTTTCAGGAAATGTGTCCAGAGGAAGGTATTCTTAAAACTGCAAACGCAGGGACTGCTAAGATCCAAGCAAAAGGTATTGGATTCTTAAAATGCAAAGTGTCTAATGAAGTTAAAGAAATTCCTGTAAGTGATGTCTTGTATATTCCCCAAGCAGTTTGCAATATGCTTAGTGTATCTACATTAGATAAGAAGGGATTTGTGATTCATTTTGAAAACAGTAAGTGCACAATCTCTAAAAATGATGAAGTGTATGCTGAAGCTTTTATGCATAATGATGTTTATAAGCTGAACATTTCAGGTGAAGCCTCACATATGGCGCAAGTAAGGAAGAATGATGGTAAATGTAGTCTGGAAATCTGGCACCGCCGCCTGGGACATCGTGATTCTAAGGTGATCCAGGATCTTTACAGTAGGCAACTAGCCACAGGCATTCAGATAAGTACAGATGCTGGTAAAATGGAGAAATGCATAGACTGTGTTACTCAAAAAGGTGTGAGACCCTCATTTCCTGCATACACAGGAAATAGGAGTAATAAAGTGCTGGACTTAATACACAGTGACTTATGTGGACCGTTTAATATCCCATCATTGGGAAATAACAGATTTGTGCTAATATTCTTGGATGATTTCTCTAGATATTGTGTGGCCTATTTGCTGAAAGAGAAAAGTCAAGTCACAGACATGCTGAAGAAATACGTAGCCATGGTGAGCAATAAATTTGAAAGAAAACCAAAGGTTCTTCAGACCGACAATGGTGGTGAGTTCACTTCACAAAGCATGCGCACATTTCTAGAACAAGAAGGCATTCAGCATATCACAACAGTAGCTTATACACCAGAGCAAAATTCTGTTGCAGAGAGAAAATTTAGGTCAATTGTGGAAATGACCAGATGTATGCTGTCAGATAGCAATCTCCCTAAAAGACTATGGGGGGAAGCCATTCTCACAGCAGTGTACCTACAAAACAGAATGCCAACTAAAGGCGCTGAGCGCACACCACATGAGACATGGCATGGTAGGAAGCCAAACCTGTCACACATAAGAACATTTGGAAGTACAGCATATGCTCATGTACCAAAGCAAAGAAGGCATAAGCTGGATTCCACAACAGAAAGGGGCATTTTAGTTGGCTATGCTCCAGGACACAAAGGATATAGAATTTTGAATCTGAAAACTGGCATTGTTGGCATAAGACATGTTACATATTTTGATGAAAACAAAAGGGTTGATAAAGGCTGGATTATCCCAGATGAGCCTTATCATCCAGAATATGAAACTAGAACCATAATAGACATGCCAGTGTATATAAATGCCATACCAAGGCAGATGTCTGAAAGCAACTCACCTGTATCTAACGAGGAACAGGCAGAGGAAGCAGACACAGAAAGAATCATTGAAGAAGACAGTACAGTTGGAGAAGGGGAATCAATTGGAGAAGAACTCTCAGATTTAGAGGATGCGGAAAGGTCAGACCAACCTGTTGTCAGACGCTCATCCAGGGAAAACAAAGGTGTTCCACCCCCAAGACTGTCTTACCTAACAAAGTCAGCAGAAGCTCAAGAGCCCTTAACATGGGATGAGATTGAGAAAATGTCAGCAGAAGAAGCTGCTGAATGGCATAAAGCTGCACAAGAAGAAATTGATGCATTGGATAAAAATAATACTTGGATTCTTACAAAATTACCTCCTGGCAAGAAAGCTATAGGATGCAAATGGGTATTCAAGTTAAAAAGGAATGCACAAGGAAAAGTGGAAAGGTATAAAGCCAGATTAGTGGCAAAGGGATATCTTCAAAAATATGGAGAAGATTTTGATGAAGTGTTTGCACCTGTAGTGAAACACACGACAATCAGAACACTTCTGAGCATTGCAGTCTCAAAAGGCATGCAAGTCAACCACATTGATGTGAAAACAGCATTTCTTCACGGAGATATAACTGAAGACTTGTACATGGAACAACCAACAGGTTTCATAAATACAAAACAAAGACAGCTAGTGTGTAAATTAAACAAAGGTCTTTATGGATTAAAGCAAAGTGCAAAATGTTGGAATGAAAAATTGCATGAAATATTGACAAATTTAGGATTTAAGCAAGGTGAAGCAGATAAATGCTTGTACACTAGGTGCACAAATGGACAATATGCATACATTTTAGCTTTTGTTGATGATCTGCTCATTGCAAGCAAAAGTGAGCAAGAGTACAAGGACATTGTAAAGTGTTTAAACCTCAATGTTGAGATAAAAGAACTGGGTAATGTGTCATACTATCTTGGTATAGAAATTGAGAAACAAAATGATGGTTCTTATCTTCTAAGCCAGAAGCAGAAAATAAATGAGCTTATTGAAAGTTTAGGTATGCAAGATGCCCAAGTTGTAAGCACTCCCATGATCACTGATTTTCTGAAGGATGAAACAGTAAGAGAACCTTTACCAGATAACATCCAATATAGATCAGCCATAGGTAAGCTTTTATATCTAGCTACCACATACAGGGCTGATATAGCAAATGCAGTAGGAATTTTGAGCAGAAGGGTCAGCTCACCTACCAAATCAGATTGGACTGCAGTTAAAAGGATGGTAAGGTATTTAAAGGGTACCATTGATTGTAAATTAAAGATTTCAGCCAATAGTAATCCAAAACTAATATGTTACTGTGATTCAGATTGGGCAGGGGATCATTCTGATTATAAATCCACAAGTGGATATGTGTTTATGTATGGAAATGTACAAATTTCATGGGCCAGTCATAAACAAAGTATTGTGAGTTTGTCTTCTACAGAAGCTGAATACGTGGCCGTATCGGAAGCGTGCAGAGAACTGATGTGGATTGAAAAACTTTTGCTGGATTTCGGAATAGCTGAACAGAGACCAATCCAGATAATGGAAGATAATCAGAGCTGCATCCGACTGTCACAGAATGACAAGGTTCAGTCACGCACCAAGCACATCGCAACGAAATACCACAACGTGCGAGAGTTGGCGAAAGAAGGGGTCATCAGTCTACACTATTGTCACACCAGTGAGATGACAGCTGACATCATGACCAAACCGTTACCCAGAGAACATTTTGTGAATCTGCGTATAAAGCTTGGACTTTGTATGAATAAATAATTGCATGACAGTTATGCATGAGAAGGGGTTTGTTGGAATGTAATTGTATTTTACATGCATTGCCTGTCACCTATTATTTCTCTGTGATTACTCTGTGACCTCTGATGTGAATTACTTAGAGAGGTCACATAGCTATGCAACTTCCTGTGGGGGTTAGACACTGCAGACACAGCACATGCAGCACATGGAGCACATGGAGCTCATGATCTCTCCTAACCTGAGAGGATCTATGGTGGTGTGAGCATCCATTACCATCTAAGCACATGGAAGGAGCTGATAAGACAAATGTATAGTAATATGTAAATATAAGCCTGTCTGATTATAATCTAACTACAAACTGTGAGTAAATAGATGTTTTGTTACTTCAACTTTAAAGTGACTCAGCAGTGAATTATTCAGGGGTGAATGAGAGAGAGATGAAGAAAGAAATTAACATTTCTAAAGCTGAAGCTGTGTGTACTAAAATCTGCTAATTATTTACTACAAATAATCCAACAAAACTACCATTAAAAATTGAATTAAACAATTTAAATCCACCCAGAGAAAAACCCTTTAATTACATTAAAATAACATTCAGCTTTAACTTTCCCACTCCTAGACCCCTCATACCTTCATCCCCTGATGAGGTGCTGGCCCCCTGCAGCCTTCTCCTGGGTTCAGGTTCACGTCCTAAAAAACCGGGCCCCAGAAATGAAGTTCCATGGCACCCTGCCAAGACACCTCAAATTTTGAGGCCCTGACTTCATTTTGAGGCCTACTGTGGGCTCTGGAGCTGTTCTGAGCAAGCATAGAAATTTGTGCATGCTCAGATGCATTCCAAGCCTGGACTAGGTCACAACCTTTGGATTTTTCGCTTTAACAGCTGCATCAGATGTGTCTCGTCAGTGTGCCCACAGTACTCAACACCTGCCGAAGCCCCAACAAGCCCCAGAGAGAAACTGGGACCATCAGCAGCCATACCATCAGGAGACACCACAAGAATGTTTCCTTTGTCTAGACAGCACCGACAGCTCAAGACCAAACCTACAGCACAGCAACAGGGCTATCAAAGTCCCCACCCCTTCACACACACATATACAACCTGGTTGGGCTAATTTTTTTTTTTTTTAATCCTTTACAATGCCAACCAAGCTAAAAACAGATTTCTTTGAGAAATATATGGAGTGACTTTTGGCAGATACAGAATCTGATTAATTTTCATGTGAGAGACTACAAATCATGATATTTTGAAAGATTTGTAGCTAAGAAGGGTATGGAGACGCTAGTTATTAGCTTTGTTGAGCAGGTAGTAAAAAGTGTGAGAGAAAACCTGGATTTTCATTTTCTGGCCCACCCCCTGTACCAGTTTCAACAGCAGAGGCAGCATCCCCCAAGAAGGCAGAGAATTTTGATGGAGGTATTTTAAAGTGCACAAAGTTCGGTATTATATAGAACAATTGTACTTTCAGAAGATCTATCAATAGAGGAAAGTTAATGAGCCATTTTTAGAACAATGATATGCTGCATAATTTACATAAACAATATCTAGTTCATAATTCATAGTTGAGGTCATGGAGGATATTGATAGCAGAATGAGGGCCCATCCTGCACTGCAAGTAACAGCAGCAAAAAAAAGATACAGAAAAGAGGATATCCATTTACCAAGTAGAGCCCTTAGCCTCATAGTGAGGTAGCAGGTAAGCAGCCACAATGCCTGTGTAAGCACGTGACTATACAGGAGATGGGGTAGTGTTTGACATCCCTATCCCAGAAAAAGAGCCACTCACCATTGAAGGTTGTCATGTAGTACATTATTTCACTGGATGACCAGCCCCTGAGAAAGAGAAGAGGGCTATGTGACGATCTGCTGAGGCGGAGTAACGGTGAGATCCCACAACAAAATAACAGAAGTACACAAAGAGTAGGAAATAGGCCAGGCTAACCAGAAACAAATAAGGAGACTTCAGTCAATGGTAGAAAGTTTATTGGTGAAGACTCACCAATAAATTTTCTACCATCGATTGAAGTTTCCTCGTTTACTTCAAAGAAGATGGCTACATCATCTCTTAGCCTGCAATTACCACATGTCTTCTATGACAAGTTTTAGTAGGTGGGTAGTGCCCAACATTATTGCCTTGCACAACTGTAGCTCATCTGGCCAAGGCAGATACTAGTAGTGTACAAGTCACAAGCAACATCCCCTCCGAAGGGACACTACCTTGTAGTGGTGGAGGGGCTTCTGTGTTTCAATGACTCAGAGGGCTATACTGAAGGGTTACCCATATCAGACAGGCCTCTGAGGAGAAACCAGACAAAGAGTGTCCCAAACTGGGAGAGTGGTAAGATGGCGACCTGAAGTTCGTATGTCCAACGGCCCAGCTGCCCTCTGAAGTTTTGTCTTCTTTACGTAAATTTCCTCTCTGCAATTGCAGTTACCTTAACTGAGAGGAAGGGGACAACCGGCGGTCAGCCACCGATGGCCAGCGTTTTGTCCCCTGAGCAGCAAGTGCGGGACCGCTGTGCGACGAACTGCCCACAGATGAAAATGTTGGCGAGTCCTTTGATTAGCGCTAGCGAAGGAGCGTCAACACTCTTGGACCTGGAAAAAACAACTCCATTGCTCCCAAATTATTCAGCCACCATGTCCAAAGGAGTGAAGGAATGAGTTAGAGGCATATCCTAAAACGGAGGACGTTTACAGCAGAATCAAAATCGGTGGAACCACTCCTAAACACCTAAGAGAAATCAACTTGGAGTTTTTGGCTCCTATGGAGGTTACATTGAATACCATCTGGAAGGCGCTTCGGGACCTAACGGTGGCAGTAAATAATTTTGTTTCAGATATAATTTTATTAGAGAGTTACATGGACAATTTAACTGAACCCTTTGATAGTGAAAATTTGATATAACAAATGATTCTACACGAGAGAAAAGTGGTTATGATTTTGAAAATGATAATAGACCAGAAACGTTGAATAATAAAATGAATATTATTATAGATGATTAATGTCGAGATTATTGTTTTTCCCAGAGTTCCGGGTATGACTCCTAAAGTTTTTTTTCCTCAGAAATATTTCCTCAATTATTACTTTAAAAAGAGTGAAGCCTGTGAAAACTGGGATTACTTTAATCAGTGGGATTTGAATTAGAGACTTAAGTATATGTATTGTTAAATAACTTCAGGTTTTTAAAAGAGAGAGAATGTAATCAGATGTATTATTTCTAATTTGATTATACACCATATTGGCCTTGAAGAAGCCAACCAGATGATCAATGTGGAATAATGAATTAGACGAGTAATATCTGAGGATAATCAGGTTAATACCACAGTTATTTTTCTGTTTACTGTTTAATTGCTCTCCTTATCTTGTTTCACTCTCCCTATTTAGTGGTCTAAGGAAGAGAATAGAATTACCTGACTGAAATAATTCCTATATATTACTTTCTCTGTATTTCCGGCAAGTTGTTTTATTGCTTGTAAAAATTTAAATGGTTATAAATATATATTTATTTTTAAAGTCACAAGCAACATATGGACCAGACAGAATGAGACACATACCTACCTCTCTCAGACAGCATACTGGTGGCAGCTGGATGAAGCATCATTTACTATCTTTAGATTTAAATCTGATAAATATTTTTAAAAGGTAGCGCCAACAAAATCCAACTCATTTTCTAAATGTAAGTTAAAATCACCTCCAAATAGTAAAGATTTAAAACTAGGGGCTATCTTAAATAAACCATGCATGTTTTTAATTATGTCTTTCCATTTTTCCAGGGGCCTAAAAACAACCAATAATCATAATTCCTTCCCATCTTGGTGAGCTTTTATTTTCAGCAAAAGGTCTTCTAAAACCTTAGTTATAACCATACCTACTACTTCCACTTGCAACACTTTATTATATATCACTGAAATCCTACCTCCTCTTTTATCAGATCTTATTCTGGAGTGAATAATAAGTTATTGGACATACTGCATTTTGAATACGGCTATCACCATTGGTTAACCATGGGGCTCATTTGTCTCTTTGCCTCTGTAATTAATGTCCTCCCATATTGTCTATCCCCTATAAGAGTTTTAATAAGATCAATTTTATTTATTATGGATCTGGCATTATGTAACAAACCAAAATAGGCAAAAAATCTTGAATAGTATTACCCTGCCATCTCTCAAAATATCTGAGACATCTCGGTCGTCTCGGGATCTTAAAGGAGTTGAATGTTAATTACCCCTACCTAATATGGTAGAAATGTATCTGTTTGTAGATAGACAATTAATTAAATGTTTATCACATTCCCTATGAACTCACTACCTAGTACAATTCCATTTCTTATTCAACCATTATATTCTCTACGTTGCTCCCAATAATTAGGAATACTGTCATAACCAAGTGTTTCCTCACTCAAACCTCTCAAATCTCCCATACTTAAGACTATCTACTATCTTAATATTAAAAAGGAAACTTAAAAGAGCCATTTAAAATAGTATAACTCACATATCTGCTAACGAACATAACATAAGAGTAGCCATACTAGGTCAGGCCAATGGTCCTTCTAGCCCATTATTCTGTTTTCCAAACAGTGGCCAAGCCAGGTCTCAAGTACCTGGCAGAAACCCAAATCATGGCAAGAATCCATACTACAAATCCCAGAGCAAACAGTTGCTTCTCATGTCTGTCTCAATAGCAGACTATGGACTTTTCCTCCAGGAATTTGTCCAAATCTTTGTTAAACCCAGATACGCTAACTGCTGTTACCACATCCTCTGGCAAAGAGTTCCAGAGCTTAACTATTCACTGACTGAAAAAAATATTTCTTCCTATTTGTTTTAAAAGTAGTTCCATGTAACTTCCTCGAGTGTCTCCTAGTCTTTGTACTTTTGGAATGAGTAAAACATCGATTTCTACTCGTTCTACACCACTCAGGATTTTGTAGACCTCAATCATATCTCCCCTCAGCAGTCTCTTTTCCAAGCTGAATAGCCCTAACCTCTTTAGCCTTTCCTCATACAAGAGGAGTTCCATCACCTTTATCATTTTAGTCACCATTCTTTGAACCTAATTCTGCTATATCTTTTTTGAGATAAGGCGACCTGAACTGAACGTAATACTCAAGGTGCGGACGCACCATTGAGCGATATAAGGGCATTATAGTATTTGCGGTCTTATTCATTATCCCTTTCCTAATAAGTACATAAGTATTGCCACACTAGGACAAACCAAAGGTCCATCAAGCCCAGCATCCTGTTTCCAACAATGGCCAATCCAGGTCACAAATACCTGGCAAGATCAAGAAAAGGTTCAATACATTTTATGCTGCTCATCCCAGAAATAAGCAGTGTATTTTCCCCGTCAATTTAATAATGGTCTGTGGATTTTTTCTTTAGGGAAGCCATCCAGATTTTTTAAAAACACCGCTAAGTTAATTGCTTTTACCACATTCTCTGGCAACAAATTCCAGAGTTTAATTACACATTGAGTGAAGAAAACTTTTCTCTGATTTATATTAAATTTAATACCAAACTGACAGAAATCACCAACGAAATCAAGCTCAGCCTGAATATTACGGATTCATGGGCAAATGCATTTCAACTAAAACTCAATAAAGAAAAAACACATTACACCCCAGATCACACCCTTCCTATCTCAGATAGCCTGAAAATCCTCGGAGTTATATTGGACCGTAACTTAACACTAGAGAGCCAAGTGACATCCACAACAAAGAAAATGTTCCACTCAATGTGGAAACTTAAACGCGTGAAGCAATTCTTCCCGAGGGAAACATTTTGCAACCTAATACAATCAATGGTACTAAGCCACTTAGACTACTGCAATGGAATTTATGTGGGATGTAAAGAACCATCCCTAAAAAAACTTCAGACTGCTCAAAACACGGCAGCAAGGCTTATATTTGGCAGAACGCGATTTGAAAGTGCAAAACCCCTCCGTGAAAAATTACATTGGCTCCCAATCAAAGAATGCATCGCCTTCAAAATCTGCACCATGGTCCACAAAATCATTTATGGAGAAGCCCCGAATTATATGACAGACTTGATTGACTTACCAATTAGAAATACATCCGAATCAACATGGACTTACCTAAATCTGCACTACCCAAGCTGCAAAGGACTTAAATACAAATCAACTTACGCATCTAGTTTTTCATACATAAGCACACAACTGTGGAACGCATTACCTAAAGCCTTGAAAACGACATACGACCACATAAACTTCCGTAAAACACTGAAAACTAACCTGTTTAAGATGGCATACCCTACCGACCTGACCTAAACGGCCAATCTCAACAACACGACCAAACTAAAGCACGCAATGGACATAACACAACTCTCCCTAATGTGGCTGTACCACATGAACTTTATCTTACCACGACAACACCTTGTATTTCTTCACACCAGAGACTGCAAAGGCCCTCCGGTACTATGTAAGCCACATTGAGCCTACAAAGATGTGGGAAAAGGTGGGGTACAAATGTAACAAATAAATAATAAAATAGTTTGTAGCTTCATCGTATGCCCCCCTAGTCCTGGTATTTTTGGAAAGAGTAAACAAATGATTCACATCTACCCCATTCCACTCCACTCATTATTTTATAGAACTCTATCATGTCTTCCCTCAGCCGTCTTTTCTCCAAGCTGAAGAGCCCTAGATGCTTTAGTCTTTCCTCAAATGGAAATTGTCCCATCCCCTTTATCATTTTCGTCACCCTTCTCTGTACCTTTTCTAATTCCACTATATCTTTTTTTGAGATACAGTATTCAAAATTGAACACAATATTCGAGGTGCGTTCACACCATGGAGCGATACAAAGGCAGTTCACTTTTGTTTCCTATTCCCTTCCTAATAATTCCTAGTATCCTGTTTGCTCTTTTGGCCGCCACCGCACACTGAGCAAAAGATTTCAGCATATTATCCACAATGACACCTAGATCTTTTTCTTGAGCGCTGACCCCCAAAATGGACTCTAGCATCAGGTAACTGTGATTCGGATTATTCTTTCCAATGTGCATCACCTTGCATTTGTCCACATTAAATTTCATCTGCCATTTGGACACCCAGTCTTCCAATTTCTTCCTTCAATATTTCACAGTCCACACGTGTTTTAACAACCTTGAATAGTTTTGTATCATCTGCAAATTTGATCACCTCACTTGTCGTTCCGATTTCCATATCATTTATAAATAAGTTAAATAGTACCAGTCCCATTACAGATCCCTGAAGCACTCCACTGTTCACTCTCCTCCATTGAGAGAAATGACCATTTAATCCTACCCTCTGTTTTCTGTCCAATAATCAATTCCTAATCCACACCAGAACCTTATCTCCTATCCCATGACTCTTTAATTTTCTCAGGAGTCTCTCATGAGGAAGTTCATCAAAAGCTTTCTGAAATTCTAGATACACTACATCAATGGGCTCACCTTTATCCACATGCTTATTCATGTCTTCAAAGAAATGAAGCAAATTGGTGAGGCAAGATTTCCCTCGGCTGAGCCTATGCTGACTCTGTCCCATTAAACCATATTTGTCTGTGTTCTATAATTTTATTCTTTATAATGGTTTCCACTATTTTGCCTGGCACTGACATTAGGCTTACCAGTCTAGAACCCTTTTTAAAAATTGGCATCAGATATAAAGATAATTTGAACAATGGTCTGGGTCCTCAGTCTATATGATGGGCCACCCAAAGGGCCCTTGACATGCCCTTTCATCAGGGCCTGCTGGTGGGATGTCCTACCTCTGGATAAGCCCTCTTATAGGGCACTTCTGGGACAGAGGTGATGAGTTGTTCTCTGCAGAAGGTGGAGCCAGGAGTGGTAAATGACTCACCCGTGGCTGACTCAGTGAGGAGAGATAGTTAATGTTAAAGATAAAAAGTCCAGTTCATACTGATGTACTGGACCACACACCACTTTACACCACTTCAGTGACAGGTTTCTCTGGATCAGCCCTCTAATACAGCACTACTAGGGTATGAGTTGCATGAGAAGAAGGAAGCATCAGTGACACCTATGCATGAGCTTATTCAGGATATTGGCACCAGGTAGAATTCCACATATCTGATGCTGGAAAGAAATTCAGAAGTATGCAAGTAAGATTAATGTCAGCCTGACCCCCTTCCCGCCCCTTGAAATGCCTCCTTGATATGAACATATGCTTATGTGTGTAATTGCTATTTGAGTATTCTGAATAATGCCACTGAAATATCATCTCTGACCACCTGGGCACTATTAAGATAATGACAGGGCAAAGCTGGAAGTTATCCCAAAACTGTTCATATTCAGCGCTGGTACCCAGATAACTATATGGGTAAGTTAGGACAGCTGTGTTTACAGGATATTTGTATATAATGAACAGCTATACGGCAGGGAGATTAACCTTTTAATAGATCTAATCATGTAGCAGGGTTGCAGAGATAGTTCATGTTTTTATCTCATGGCTGCCTGGGCTTGTATTCCTGGGAAGGGATTCATGCCTTGGATTTCAGCAACAGTAATCATCTGAATGTAAATAATCCAAATGTCATCTTGTTGAATATATACTCTGATGACACCAGCATTTTCAGTGCCTAAAAAATGAACAAAAGGAACTAGTAAAGGAGACAAGAAAAAGTTCACTATTGAATTGATCACATACCAGTTAATTAAGAATAATTCAGTTTGAATAGAATCTGTGTTAAGGCATTCATATTTTAAGGATACATTGGTAGACCCTACCTTTAACACAATAAACCTAATAGTCACAAGTTCACAAGTATTCTCTGCCCCAGCTATACTAGAAAAGAGCCTGAATAACATTGATGGAAATCTTGGGATCATCAGAACCATGCTCCAGATCCTGAACCATACCCAGCACCATCAGGGATGCCCTTATCATTCACCTCTGCACTGACACACTCCCCAACCATCTTCAGTCCATTTACCCCAACCTGGAGCCTAGCGTTAATGATGTGAACCAATAATGATTGGTCTTTCTTAATTTCCAATGGGTAGACTAGGCTGAAGTCTGGGGTAGGTCAAGGTGAACCTGCCTCTACATGGCAGCTCTCATTTTTTCCAGCAATCTCTGCACCACAATTTGTGCCGCTGGTGTCTTTCCCAATGTGTGGCCATGGCAGAGGCAGAATATAGATTATGGGATGGTTGGCATGGTTACACTTACTGCAAGGGGAGGGTTTGTTTTATAAGGACAATATACATACTTTTTTCACATAATGACATACATGATGGGGGGGATATTTGTTATTAGATGCACATTGGGTGCAATATCACACCAAGAAACATGGGGGGGGGGTGACTAAAATGTGCATGAGGTCACTTTTAATAAACATTCCCTTAGGTACAAAAATATGTCTAACTGAGTTCATTCCTTGCAGCCAATGCATGATGGTATGCCTGTGGGTGTGTTAGGATATGATGTTGGACATCCTCCCCTTTCTCATCAATGTCAGTGTTTGATAGCATTGGTCACTTTGGGTCTGACTTCCTGAAGTTGAGGGTTTGTTTGAGGAGCACGAATCAGTCCATGATTATGCCACAAACTTTTTAGCTGGGGTATAGATTTGTTCTCCTGCCCCTGACCATCCCAGGCACCTGATTGAAGATTTCAAGATATTAAATGTCCTTTCTATAACAGCCCTGGCTTTTCTGTGTGGTTCATTGTACCTCTTTCCAGATGTCCCCCTGGGGGTTGACAATAGAGGTCATCAACCAGGTCCATAGAAGATATCCTCATTCACCTGCAGGGAAGGGAGCAACAGGAATATTTGTGAATATTTATGTGCTGTTTTATGGATTGGCACTTCACAGAATTGGATTTGTGAGGTAAAATCCCCTTTTCTGTAATATTCAGTGTGTCACAGGCTTTTAACTGTAAACATCTGCACTGCTGGGTTTGTAATGTCAGTAGTGTAACAAAAAGAGGGAACCAAGTACAAAAAGACTAAACAAAAAAGAAGAACACAAAGGGCCTTTAAAAACAGGAGGGAACACAGTTTTTTTCATTAAAATAATCCTTTAATGGTAAACTTTGATTGAAGAGAGACTCGACACGGGCCGTGTTTCAGTGCTGCATTAAACATATGACAATAAACAACAATTTATATAAATAAAAACACGTAAATAGGAACCAAAAATATCAATAAAGATAGATAACAGATCTAGATACATACATAAAGTAGAATATTATATGTTTCAGACTAATACCCATTCATTAACAAAAAGATAAGGCAAATGTGGATTATATTTATTTAAAGATATTCCACATGAAAAAGTTTTCCAATGAAAAAAAAAAAAATTGTTTAAAAGTTTTATTTAAAACAAAACCGCACATGCAAATAACCTTAGTTTCAAAAAGATGAGTCTAAGCCAAAAATATAAACATATATAAAAATATATATATGTTTATATATATATACACACATATATATTATATTTAATATAAGAAGAAGAAAATAATAACTCACCACACCAATGACAAAGGAGGCTTCAATAGACTAATTCTTTCTGAAATTTTGTATAATATATTCCTCCTTTAAAAAAAAAAAAAAGATATATATAAAATATAATATTTGATAGCAAAAATAAACATATTAATATCACAAAAAAAATTTGAAAAAATTTTAAACCAACATTGCCGCTAAATCAAATAATGAGTGCACAACACACTAAACACAGATAAATCTAATACATTTGAGATTTGGTTTTTTTTTATAAAAAATACACAAATAAATGTAATACATTTAAGATTTTTAAAAAATGTATATATGATTTTCAACCTAAAAATGTTTATTTAAAAATAATTCTAACTGAATCTTGCTATAAACCACTAATGAAATTTCATTGTAAAAAATTGAACACAGTGTTATGAAAAGAATCCTTAAATCAAAACATTAATATTAACAGTTAAAACAAATATTTTAAAAAATAAAATACTCATACAAATCTCTCTAAATTGTTTTGTAATGTCGTCAGATTGAACACTGTGCTGAAAAACCTCTGCTTTACTTTGCATCCTAAAGAAGGATGTGCCTGGACATGTTTGTCATGCATCTAAAAATAACTTGAAGCAGGACCCAAAGAAGCGTCTGAGTCAAGTCAGAAATATGCAGGAAGATGTCATATGCAATTCTGTAGTTATCATATCTCTAGAAATTGGACCTAGACCAATCACAGATCAAGATGCTATCATGATTTAAAGGTCACTACTGGTAACACAGAGTATAAAAGATGCAATTGTGAGAAGAATCAAAGACTTCTATCCTGATCTCACTCAGAATAACTATATGCCAGCAGTTGAGTAAAGAAATAACTCAACAGCATCGTTGAGGTCATATGTTTTGTTATGCTAAAAGACTGAGAAAACTCAGGGATAGGCATTAATGTTTATGCAGGTAGTGTGTGATAATTGAACTGAGATTTAATGTATTTTACCCATTCTGGGCTGGATTCTGTATATGGCGCTGAGAATCTATGGCGCATCCAATAGAAATGCCTAGACATATTCTATTAGACATACCTAAATATAGGCGTGACATATAGAATATGTCTTGGGCTAGGTGGACGCGTCTACATTTAGGTGCATCCACTTAAGCCAGTGAAAAGCTGGTGTAAACACATGCGCCTACATCTATGCATGGTGGTCCAAAATCTATAGATGTGATTGAAGGCCTGGCATGCTTACAATCCTCAAATTTCCACACTCCCTTTATGGCTGCACAAGTGAGAATTTATGCGTGCTGTTTTATGGAATATGCCTAGCAAAGTATGCACGTAAATTCCACTTAAATCCAATTAGTGGTGATAAGTGGTCATCATGACTAAGTGGTTCATTAAGTAATTAATGCACATATGTAGATTAGGCACACATAAAAATCTACACATGTGTCTCAGTGCACCATATATAGAATCCGGGGGTTCATGTATATATATTAGGAACTAATTATTCTAAATCTTTATTCTGGTACATGCCATTTCATGGTTTAACTTTGTAATTAAAACCATTGCAGTCAACATTCAGCTGGCAGCACACAGCATTTTGCTAACTGCTGCAAGTGTAATGCCCGAAATTCAATGCTGAGTGCTACAAATTTTTTCTGCATGTTTTTGTCCAACCTTTGACCAGAGGGTCTGTGATGATTACTGGTATTTCTCCCACAGTGGTCCTTGATACTTACAGGGTAAGTTATGGCACATGGTAAGAGAGAGGGGGCTAGTGACTGTAAGTGTATGGATAGGTATTGTTAGAAAGCGCTCTATTGAGTGAACTGACTTTGGAGGTCAGAGTGAACCAATGTTGGAGCTATAATAAATAAAGAAGGAGGTTTTTTTAGACTAATGAGGAAGCTGCTTAGTGGAAAGTCTGGTATTTCATAATGAGGACATTGATCTGAACTTCTGAAATCTTTTTTCTCCTCTTAGTATCTTATTATCTTTGTGAAAGTTGGGACATAGTTAATTGAAGAACAGCTTTTACTTTATAGTGTTGTTATAGCTCACCCAGCAGCCATTCCCTGGTGATCTGGTCAAATTCAAAACAGTCATGAATTCTAGATTGGGACAGGATGTATGCACCATGATTAGATCCTAGGTAGCATGCATGCACAAATGTTATTATATCTAAGGCATTGCAGACTATCTGTATGTTTAGTGAATGGTAAGACTTTAGGTTCTCATAGATTGCCTTTTTCTCTGCATGCAGTAGTATGGCTAAATGGATACAGTATATTGCCTTGAGCACAAAAGAGAAATGTGCAAGATGATGGAAATCTGACATGGTTTGGTATTGCTCTGGCTCATGCTCAAAGAAGGGGGGGGGGGTGGGGCTTGATATACTGCCTTTCTGTGGTTTTTGTAACTACATTCAAACTGGTTTACGTGGAGGGGCATAATCGAACGAAAACGTCTATCTCCATGGGCGTTTATCTCTGAGAACGGGTCCGTGAATGGGCGGACCAAACCGTATTTTCGAAAAAAATAGACGTCCATGTTTTATTCGACAATTTGTGAGCTGGGCATTTTTGTTTTTCAGCGATAATGGAAAATGAAAACGCCCAGCTCAAAAACGAATAAATCCAAGGCATTTGTTTGTGGGAGGGGCCAGGATTCATAGTGCACTGGTCCCCCTCACATGCCAGGACACCAACCGGGCACCCTAGGGGGCACTTTTACAAAAACAAACAAAAAGGTAAAAGAGCTCCCAGGTGCATAGCACCCTTCCCTTGTGTGTTGAGCCCCCCAAATCCCCCTCAAAACCCACTGCCCACAAGTCTACACCGTTACTATAGCCCTAAGGGGTGAAGGGGGGCACCTACATGCGGGTACAGTGGGTTTGGGGGGGTTGGACGACTAAGCATTAAGCAGCACAATTGTAAACAGTAGGGGGGGATGGGCCTGGGTCCATCTGCCTGAAGTCCACTGCACCCCCTAACAACTGCTCCAGGGACCTGCATACTGCTGCCAGGAAGGTGGGTATGACATTTGAGGGTGAAAATAAAAAGTTGTGAAACATCATTTTTTGTGGTGGGAGGGGGTTAGTGACCACTGGGGGAGTCAGGGGAGGTCATCCCCGATTCCCTTTGGGGGTAATCTGGTCATTTAGGGCACTTTTTGGGGCCTTATTCGTGAAAAAACAGGGTCCAGGAAAAGTGCCCTAAATTCTAGCTACAAACGCATACTTTTTTTCCATTATCGGCGAAAGGCGCCCATCTCTGTTCGGGTGATAACCATGCCCCAGTCCCGCCTTCACCAAGCCTCCAACACACCCCCATCAACTTTGTACGCTTCCGCGATGGAGTGCAGTTGAAAACGTCCAAGTTTGGCTTTCGATTATACCGCGTTATTCGTTTTTGTGAGATAAACGTCCATCTCCCGATTTAGGTCGGAACTTGGGCTTTTTTCTCGTTTGATTATAAGCAGGATAGTATATACAGGTACTTATTTGTACCTGGGGCAATGGAGGGTTAAGTGACTTGCCCAGAGACACAAGGAGCTGCAGTGAGAATCAAACCCAGTTCCCCCAGGATCAGAGTCCACTGCACTAACCACTGGGCTACTCCTCCATTTAGGGTCTGGAGAAAAGCTTGTAGAATCTAAGTGGCCCTTTTACTAAGGTGTGGGAGGGCTAACGTGTGGGTAGCGTTCACCAAATTGACACTACAACTGGGCTAGCTCGTGCACCCGGTCGTAATTCTGAGTTTGGCATGCACCAAATCCCATGGTAGAAAATAATTTTCTATTTTCTACCACGGGGACATTCTCAGCGGTAATCAGCAGTTGATGCAATGCATGGTTACCACACGGGAAGCATGTGAATCCCTTACTACTAGGTCAATGGGTGGTGGTAAGGGCTCAGGCCATAAATAGGCGCATACTAGATTTAATTTCAGTGCACATTCATTTCCCAGCCCACTTTAAAAAGCCCTTTTTCCCAGTGGCAGTAAAAAAAATGACCCAGCACATGCCCAAAACATGCGCCCACACTACTGCAGGCCACCTTTTACCATGGCTTAGTAAAAGGACTCCCTGAGTAATGCAGCATTAAGGCCCTGGATGGTTGATGCCTGCTGTGGCCACAACATGTGACTGGAATGCTCCTGTGTTAAAAACGGGTTAGGGCTGTGACAATCTCCAGGTGTACCAGCAGGGTTTGTTGGATAATGCACAGTATGTGCCACGTGCTTAATTGCTATACTCTCTACACCCAGTCTCCTCCAATGTTCCATCTAGTTACCACCCCCAACACAAAATGCCTTTAATGTGTGAATTAGCATATGATATAGTGCCTAACTAGTTACCTTACTTTGTGTTGGCAGTTAACATGCACAAATTCATGCATTAACTGCCTAATACAATTTATTAAAGGGCCCCAGAGATTGGTAGAAAAGGGAAATATGAAGTCAAGTGGGTGGAAATGGAGCTGTAGAGGGCTAAGAGAAAGGGAAATGGGACTTGATATACTGCCTTTCTGAGGTTTTTGCAACTACATTCAAAGCGGTTTACATATATTCAGGTAATTATTTTGTACCAGGGGCAATGGAGGGTTAAGTGACTTGCCCAGAGTCACAAGGAGATGCAGTGAGAATCAAACTCAGTTTCCAAGGAACAAAGTCCACTGCACTAACCACTAGACTACTCCACTAGCAACATTCCATGTAGAGGCCTGAGCAATGCAGCTGCGCAGGCTTCTATTTCTGTGAGTCTGACGTCCAGCACATACGTGCAGGACGTCAGACTCACAGAAACAGAAGTCTGTGCAGCCGCATTGCTGATCTGCAAGGGCGGGCTTCTACATGGAATGTTGCTAGTGGAATAGCAACATTCCATGTAGAATCTCAAATAGTAGCAACATTCCATGTAGAATCTCAAATAGGAAAAGGGAAATGGGACTTGATATACTGCCTTTCTGAGGTTTTTGCAACTACATTCAAAGCGGTTTACATATATTCAGGTACTTATTTTGTACCAGGGGCAATGGAGGGTCAAGTGACTTGCCCAGAGTCACAAGGAGCTGCAGTGGGAATCAAACTCAATTCCCCAGGATCAAAGTCCACTGCACTAACCACTAGGCAAAATAAAGATAAAGAATAAGTGAGGGCTGACCATGTACTGAGATGCCAACCAGCAGCACAATGTACCAGCCAGTGCTTCAAGTCAAAACAAACATCCTTTTTTCAAGTTAGTCGTTATTTGTAGCAGGTTACAATTGGTGCTTTCATTTGTACCATCTGTGTGCCGGATGCTTATGGAATATGTCATGCACACGAGGTTTCTGGTCCTGCCCACAACATGTCATTGTTCTTCCCCAAATCTTTTGGCAGTTTTCACGCAGACAGCATCTGTTAGGATTGAACAAACGCTCAGTGGTGGCTGGCAATTTACTCAGACTGTCTGAACATTCCTGCTCATATATTGTGAAGACACACTTTGACCCCTGAGGCAGCCGCTTGTGCGCCGAAACACGGCCCGTGTCGGGTCTTTTTCACAATAAAGGACTGCCATTGTCTCTTTCTTGAAGGCCCAGTGTTGCTTTTTCTTGTCTATATTGTTCTTCCCCAAACATGCCCCTTTTCAAAGGCATAGATGTTTGTGCCATGTTGCACATGTACATGCATGTTTTACTTTTAAAGAGCTTATTTAATACATTCCCTGCTTTAGAATGTTCATATGGTGTTTGTGGGCATACCGTTGGTGCTTATCTTTTAAAGAATTGCCTCCATAAAGTACATGTCAACATTTATACTTTCAGAGTCTGTTATAAATTTGTGTACTACTGGGCGTCATTATATCAACCAATGGCACTTATTTTCAAAGCGGATGGATGTCTCAAAATGCTTTAAAAAAAAGTCTATCTGCCCAAAACATCCAAATTGTGATTTTGGAATGGCAGAATCTGGATATCCTATGTTGCAGCGTTTCCAAAAAGCAAGGGGACATGTTGTGGACATGTTTTTGGTGGGTCTAGGTACAGCCCAAAATTAGGATGTCCAACAGAGATTATCAAATGGGAAGATCATTCCAAGTCAAAAAAAGAAGGTTATCCTAGGTTAGACCTGTTTTGATCATATCCAGGGTACAAAGAGATGTTCTGATTGAATAGCTGACCACTGAAGGGATTAAGGCATGATCCCACCGCCCCACCCCCCCCCGAATGAATCCCCTGATGGTTTACTGTCTCCTCCATCACATTTGAAAGTGACACCTGAAAGGGAAAGTAGGCACCTTGATAATTTATATTTAGTTCCTTCAGCAAGGTTGCTGGAGAGTTTGTATCTGATTTTCATTTATTAGGAGATTATTAGGCTTATTTTTGAAAGAGAAGGACGCCCATCTTTCAACACAAATCGGAAGATGGGCGTCCTTCTCACAGGGTCGCCCAAATCGGCATAATCGAAAGCCGATTTTGGGCATCCCCAACTGCTTCCATCGTGGGATGACCAAAGTTCCCAGGGGGGTGTCTGAGGTGTAGCAAAGGTGGGACTTGGACGTGCCTAACACATGGACGTCTTTGACCCATAATGGAAAAAAAGGGTGTCCCTGGCGAGCATTTGGACGACTTTATCTGGTCCAGTTTTTCTTACAACCAAGGAACAAAAAGGTGCCCGAAATGACCAGATGACCACCGGAGGGAATCGGGGATGACCTCCCTTTACTCCCCCAGTGGTCACTAACCCCCTCCCACCCTCAAAGAAAAACTTTAAAAATATTTTGTGCCAACCTCTATGCCAGCCTCAAATGTCATACTCAGGTCCATCGCAGCAATATGCAGGTCCCTGGAGCAGTTTTAGTGGGTGCAGTGCACTTCAGGCAGGCAGACCCAGGCCCATCCCCCCTACCTGTTACACTTGTGGTGGTACATGTGAGCCCTCCAAAACCCACCAGAAACCCACTGTACCCACATCTAGGTGCCCCACTTCACCCATAAGGGCTATGGTGTGGTGTACAGTTGTGGGTAGTGGGTTTTGGGGGGGGGGGTGGGGGGCTCAGTACACAAGGTAAGGGAGCTATGTACTTGGGAGCTTTTTCTGAAGTCCACTGCAGTGCCCCCTAGGTTGCCCAGTTGGTGTCCTGGTATGTGAGGGGGACCAGTGCACTATGAATGCTGGCTCCTCCCACGACCAAAGGGCTTGCATTTGGTCTTTTCTGAGATGGTCGTCCTTAGTTTCCATTATAGCCGAAAATCAGAAACGACCAAGTCTAAGGACGACCATCTCTAGGGATGACCTAAATGTCAAGATTTGGGCATCCCCGACCGTATCATTGAAACGAAAGATGGACGCCCATCTCGTTTCAATAATACGGGTTTTCCCGCCCCTTCGCCAGGACATCACCTCCTATCCCATGACTTTCCAATTTCCTCTGGAGTCTTTCATGAGGTACTTTGTCAAATGCCTTTCAAAAATCCAGATACACAATCTATCGACCAACTCACCTTTATCCACATGTTTATTCACCCCTTCAAGGAAATGTAGTCGATTGGTGAGTCAAGATTTCCCTTCACTAAATTTATGTTGGCTTTGCCTCATTAATCCATGCTCATGCATATGCTATATAATTTTGTTCTTTAGAATAGGCTCTACTATTTTGCCTGCCACTAATGTCATGCTCACCAGTCTGTAATTTCCTGGATCACCTCTGGAAACCTTTCAATGAAAACATTGGCCACCGTCCACTCTTCTGGTACCAAGCTTGATTTTAAAGATAGTTCTGTAAGTTCATTTTTCAATTCCATCAATACTCTTGTCAAGGTGATTTGCTACCTTCAATTTGTCAAATTCCCCCATTATATCTTCCAGGTTTACAGAGATTTGATTCAGCAGCTTCTCTGACTCATCAGCATTGAATCCCATTTCTGGCACTGGTATCTCTCCCACATCTTCCTTGTTGAAGACTGAAGCAAAGAATTAATTTAATCTCTCCACTCTGGCCTTTTTTTTCCCCCTGAGTTCTCCTTATACCCCTCAGTCATATTGCAGTCCAACTGATTCTTTTGCCAGCTTCTTGCTTTTAATATACCTAAAAAAGTTTTTACTATATGTTTTGCCTCCAACCCATTCTTCTTTTGAAAGTGTATTTTTTTCCCTTCCTTATCAGAGCTTTGCATTTGACTTGCCATTCTTTGTGCTGTTTCCTACTATTTTCAGTCAGATCCTTCTTCTGAAGGATTTTCTTTTAACTCTAATAACTTCCTTCACTTCATGCATTAACCATACCAGCTGTCGATTGGTCTTCCTTTCTCCTTTTTTAATACATGGAATATATTTGGCCTTGGTTTCCTGGATGTTATTTTTGAACAGCATCCACACCTGATGTAAATTTTTGACCTTTGCAGCTGCTCCTTTAAGTTTTGGGGTTTTTTTTCACTGTTCTTCTCATTTTATTATAGTCTCATTTTTGAAAGTTAAATTCTAATGTATTGGAGCTTCAATCTATTTAATTGCTTTTTGGGGAGGCCAACATATAACGAATTACAGTAATCTAGTTGTGCTAATATTAGGATTGAACCAAAAGAGCAAAAAAGGCTCTTATAATCAAAAAAGGCTCAAATTGTACTCAGTTGTCTTAAATTAAAGAACACTTTTTTGTCAAGTTGCTGATTTGTGGTTCAAATGAAGAATCAAATCAAATAAAACCCCTAGAACCCAGGATACCTTGTACTCTGTACATAAATTAGGTGTGGGCATTGACACACAACCTCTCTGATTAAGTGTTATCCTATAGACCATGCCAAACTTTAGGCCCAGCTTATAGCATACTGCTTTAGTGGGGGGAGGGGGGTCAGCATCAAGTTTTTAGGTGCCTTATATTGAATCTAGCCCTATATGTGCATATTTATAGCCATGTACATATTGGGTATATAAAAAAATTATTCACATAAATGCTTTTTTATGCACAGACATTGTTTTATCAATTGTCCTCTATATCAAACTATACACATTTTAATGATGAAAGATGGAAGAAATGTAATGGTACTTTAAAGATTTCCTCTCACTTCTTTAGATGGAAGATGGAAGAATTTACTCTATTCTGTTCCCATATTTGTATACCATGAACATATACAAAAATCTTGACAGAACAAATTTTGCATATATTTCAAAAAATGTTGCTCTCCCTTAACAGTTTTAGTTGAAATTTGTGAAACCTTCAACATTATACTAAGTTCATACCACATGTCAGTGGCATACAGTAAGATGACTAAATATGAGCCTTTTCAACTTGTGTATTTTGGCAAGTAGAGAAAAGTGATTATGCATCTGAACTTAAATTGACATGTTCAGATGATCCAGATGGGTTGCAGTTATATCTGATATTTATAATTGGTTTTCATTTAATAAATGAATAAAAGAACAGTTTCAGGAGAAAATGAAATTGGAAGACGATCTGAGCTATGAACATATGTTGTATCTAGAACACTCATTCTTGTATAATTCCATATTTATTCAGCAGCAAATACCACAATATTATGAAGTATTAAGACCAATAAAAATTGAATGAATATTTCCCGTAAATAAAATTAAAATAAATTACATTGATATAAAATAATAAAAAATAAAAAAGATCTTGTAATTTTTATTTGCCTGCAATAAAAGATAAGAATTTGTTTATGTTCATCTTTGGGTCAATCGCCTGTTCAGTTCATCTTTGGGTCATTCAAATCATTTGGTTCCATTAAAATCAATTATGTGCTCTAACAGTGGGAAGTGTTTGATCAAGCTTGCTTAGAACTTGCTGGCAGGCATCTGACATAAAGGAAACCACTTTCAAAAGTGGCATAAAGACACCACAGGAACAAAAAAAAAAAAATTCAAAGACACTAACAATGGCCAGAATTATGCAAGCTACCATCAGAGGGACAAAGTGAAAGGAAGAGCCCAAAGTTAAGGGTAGCATAGCACCAATATTGCAAGAAGACCCCAAGCCACCAGGAAAGGAATAAAACATCACCATCATTGGCAGGAAGAGCCCAAAGCAGTGTAAGAGCATCCAAACAGTACCAACATTGAGCAAATGATCCCAAAGCACCACGACAGAGCAGCATCAATAATGGCATGGAGATCCTAAGCACCAAGAGAGGGGTACAGCAACACCAATGTGGTCGAACAACCCAATATACCAGGAGAAGGACACAGCAGCTGCTGCACTAGTATGAAGACCCCAAATCCGCTGGACATGGGAGAAAAAAGCAGCAAGAGGTTTTAGGTCCAGTTTGGAATTCTGTGGGAAAATAGGCCAATTTGAGGAATTAATTAAAAAGGAGTATGCCCATTTGTAAAAATCACAGCATTGCACAGGAGGGTGGGGAACAGATGGCACAGTGTGCGAGCAGGAGGGATTTTTGCTGCCATACTTTGATACCTTCCCTAGCCAAGCACCTCAATTTCATGGATGCCTGGGGACCTGCCACACCCCTGCCAAGATAGCACCTTGTGCAGTCTACCTCTCCCACCCCTTCTTACTACACCACTGGATCTCATACCTCTAAGAGGTGGACACTGAAGTAAAGATATATCCAAAACAAAACAAAAAAAATATGCTCAAAGGAACCCCCTCGAAGCTAGCAAGGTTACTGCCTATAAAGTAAGAAAAGGATCAGAAAAAGATAAATCAAAAAATACAAAAAAGGGGTGAAGTTAGGAGTTACAAACAGCAACTCTTACAAACAGCAACTCAAGCCCCCCCCCCCCCCCAACAACCCCTAACAAATCACTTAGCTGGAAAAGCCTCTGATCCTCTATATCTCGAACATCTTCAGAATGGCCAATATAGTTCCATCTGATCTGATCTTCAAACTTATGTAGTGCACTGCTGGTTCACATTGGACGAGAAAATTTCTTCAAAGAAACTCCTTCCTCAACAAGAGCACCTCGTTTCGCAAAAAAGTTGCTGCTTCAGGAGAAGAAGATCACAGAAGAAACACTTCACACCATTGTAGTAAGACCCCCAAAATGGTGCTGGGAAACAAAAAAATGCAGATAATTTCTGCAAATAGTGGAACACACATTATCCAGTCATACACCCCCTATGTAGTGATATCATCAAAGGGGGGGGGAATGATGGCTTATCAGCGAGGAAAACCCAAATCACCAAAGCAGACAGCGCTACTGAATACATTTAAAAATAAGCTTTCCATTTTACATTCTGTCGGTTCCACAGTGTTAAGCTGGTAAATCCATCGTTGTTGTTTGCGACGTAAAATCTTTTTAATCTTTTAAATATCTTTTTATGGCGCAAAGAGAAGAGGGTTTCAATCTATCATCAACAATGACACCTATAGTATTGTCTATAATAAACATTGTTGTTGGCTACAGTATGTTTCTTGAAGTGGCATTAACTGCTCTGTGTTATCTGCCACATGAGTAGTTATTGCCTGTAAATGCCCTCTATGTTATCACTAAATTGTAGTCCCTGTGTATTTGCAGCTCAGTATTCACCTAATAAGTGGAATGGAATTTTCCAAAAATGTTCGGAAGTCAGTACATGTTTCTGCAAAAATTAGTTACATGCAAATGTACTGTTGTGGAAAAGCCAACAGTTGATCAGCAGTTCATGATTCAGAGAAACATATGTTTGAAAGATACTACCAAAACAGGGAAAGAGGTTGTAATAAAGGCAAACGTAAGTTAGGTGCCTTTAAGAGAAGAGCCGGGATATGCGCATATCAAACCCAAATCCATGCAGATGGCAAAGAGGTATGGAGGGGCATAATTGAATGAAAACGTCTATCTCCATGGGCGTTTATCTCCGAGAACGGGTCCGTGAAGGGGCGGACCGAACCGTATTTTCGTAAAAAATAGACGTCCATGTTTTATTCGACAATTTGTGAGCTGGGCGTTTTTGTTTTTCAGTGATAATGGAAAATGAAAGCGTCCAGCTCAAAAACGAATAAATCCAAGGCATTTGTTCGTGGGAGGGGCCAGGATTCGTAGTGCACTGGTCCCCCTCACATGCCAGGACACCAACCGGGCACCCTAGGAGGCACTTTTAGAAAAACAACAAAAAGGTAAAAGCGCTCCCAGGTACATAGCACCCTTCCCTTGTGTGTTGAGCCCCCCAAATCCCCCTCAAAACCCACTGCCCACAAGTCTACACCATTACTATAGCCCTAAGGGGTGAAGGGGGGCACCTACATGTGGGTACAGTGGGTTTGGGGGGGTTGGACGACTAAGCATTAAGCAGCACAATTGTAACAGGTAGGAGGGGAATGGGCCTGGGTCCACCTGCCTGAAGTCCACTGCACCCCCTAACAACTGCTCCAGGGACCTGCATACTGCTGCCAGGGAGGTGGGTATGACATTTGAGGGTGAAAATAAAAAGTTGTGAAACATCATTTTTTGTGGTGGGAGGGGGTTAGTGACCACTGGGGGAGTCAGGGGAGGTCATCCCCCATTCCCTCTGGTGGTAATCTGGTCATTTAGGGCACTTTTTGGGGCCTTATTCATGAAAAAACAGGGTCCAGGAAAAGTGCCCTAAATTCTAGCTACAAACGCATACTTTTTTTTCCATTATCGGCGAAAGGCGCCCATCTCTCCTCGGCCGATAACCACGCCCCAGTTCCACCTTCGCCACGCCTCCGACACGCCCCCGTCAACTTTGTACGCTTCCGCGATGGAGTGCAGTTGAAAACATCCAAAATCGGCTTTCCATTATACCGATTTATTCGTTTTTGTGAGATAAACATCTATCTCCCGATTTGGGTCGAAATCTAGGCATTTTTCTCTTTCAATTATAAGGTGGATAGTCTGGGAGTGTTTTGGGTGGGAAAAGGGCATGGTAAATATATAGATGTATATTGTCCATTTTAAAAGGGGAATTCTATAAATGATGCTTAAAATTACATGTGTAAATTTGGGCATGCACAATTTAATTTAGTAATGAGCAACCCCACCAACCTGGGGGGGGGGGGGGGGGGGAAGGGTAAATATAATGCCCTCAGGACACTCTTCTCAAATCCTCACCCCTTCCATAAATGATTTTCAGCCTGACTTACCCCATGTGTTCCTTATTTGGTAACGTGACCACTATCGGTAGTACTGTGAAACTAAAGGGTCAGCAACACCATTTTGAGGAAGACAGCCACTGGGCAGAAATGATTGGGGATCACTCTTGCCTTTATCACCCTCAACATTTCTTAGGGTGAGTTGGGGTTCTATGAGGGGCAGGGAGGAAGGGGAAGAAGCAGGCTGGATTGGGCTGACCCTTATTTATGGTGGGTCAGAGCTTTATGGAGAAGCTTTGGGAAGTCTTTCTATCATTTTACCCCTCAGGTGGGGCTGAAGAAATTGGGATCACTAAGCCACCTGAAATTGGAGATCCTCCTGAAGGAGGAGAAATTAAAGGGCCCCTGATTCAGTCTAGTGGCCCCTGTGATTTTCTGCTATCATTGCCAAGTAAAGGGATCTAGAAAAATAACTATAGCTCTTGAGTTGTACGGGGGTTTTTCTGCTAAATTGGGTGTGCAAAGTTGTTTTGTATGCTCAATTTTTTTAATGCATTAATGAGCTGCTTCACATGATTGGCATGCTATTGGCAACCAGAAGACTTTGCATAAAATAAAGTACCATGCAGTTGTGCAGTCCACACCTATTCTTTATCCATAGCCCACCCAGTTTCACCTCATAGCATGACATGTAGTTTGTATGCAAATTAATGTCCACAGGTATGCTTATATGGTACCAGTTAGCATGTTTAAGCACTAACAGCACACTCTGATTCACATTTTAACTGCTTAGCATGCATTAATAAATAAGCCTCAAATTCTGGGCTAACTTCCAAAATGAGAAGTTGCTCTCATTCATGCCAAAGGTGCAGTCACCCATCATGTCATAAGGTGGTAATCAGAGACTATGCATTTTTTCACATTTAAAGACAATTCACTTTAGGATTTCCATAATAGCAAATGCCTGTATTATATCTAATATTGGCAGTTTTATTCAGGTAGATGTAGGATCATATTTCTTGTTCTTCTGCATACTGCTGCCAAGTCCTGTAATTTTAAAGGCAATGACCTGACTATACATGAGAAATTTTTATAATAAGCTCATATATCAGAGAAAGAAACTTATGCATGCAGTACTCCTCAGCAAACTATATTTCATTCTTTTAATACACCTTAAGGAACAATTGATCTTCTATGGGTTATATGTGATGTAACTGTAAAACAAGAGCATGCAAAATCCCTGAATGTTCATTGAACAAGGCATTCAGATAGCTCTACTTCTGTCGTCTTCTTCTTCTTGCTCCTCGTGATGATCATGATTAGGGAAATTGAATCAATTTTCTAAAATACCCTTCTGCTTCACCTACTTGTTGCTCCATCATTGCATTTTTTCCCTCTCCTATAGAATTTTCTTTTTTTTTTTTAAGAATCTCTAGCCATATGCCATGGCAATTTTGTTGCTCTCAATGCAGAGACATAAAACGAGGAGGGACTAGCTCAGATGAACATGCAATTTTGGAGTTTGTGAAAGAAAGTGAGAGCTGACATGGTTCCAGTGTCTGGGTCTTCAATTTCACTTCTCAAGGGTGACCAATGGGTCAGATTATCAGGAAGCCCCAGAAAAGGCATAGGTGTGTCAGGATACCACTTTGCTCTTACCCTCATTCTGGACACCTTACTGTCACTCCTCATATTGTAGGCTAGACTGATTGGGCATTATTCTTTGGCTCTGGACTGTGTCATCATAGGGGTGTGGGAGTTAGGCTCCACCCTTTGATGCTAGTGCTGATATCATCGAATTGGGACTGAAAGAGGTATGTTAGCCTGATGCTCTGGTGTACTGGTAAGGGGGCATAGCAAAGGGGCACATCCCTTTCTCAGCCCCTTCATGAGTGTTGACAATATGAACACATTCAGATATTGTTTTTTTGTTGTTGTTTTTTTTGTTTGGGTTTTTTTTTTGCATTTTGTGTTGCTGGGTATAGGGTTGGAAGTTAGAATGAGGAACCTAAGTCTCAAAGATGAAGATTTATAATCATTTATATCATATAACTGTTGTTACTGGGTATGGATGTAATGGTGACATCCAAATTATAAATGTTGGTTAAGGTATTCTTCTTATCTAAAAGTTGTAAATATAGATTTTTGGGGCCCTTTTACTAAACTGCAGTAAGCACTAATGCATGCTTACCACAGGTTAAAATCCACTACCGGGAGAGGCACGTTCAGGCGTCCCACAGTAGTTTTTGGATTGGTCCCTAAGCGCTAAAAAATGCTTCTTATTTTTTAGCACTGAGGGTGTGTTTGGGGGTGGAGAGTAGGCATGTTCTGTGCTAATCAGTTAGTGGAGCTACATTGGCATATTATAACTGACCAGTAAAAAAGGCCCGTTTCTAACACAAATGGAACGGGCGCTAGCAAGGTTTTCCTCGGCTCCTCTGCAGCCACCCATGTCCAGCGACCCTCCTCTCCCCCTGCAACCACTCATGTCCAGCGACCCTCCTCTCCCCCTTTGCCCACTGCAGCTACCCATGTCCAGTGAACCTCCTCTCTCCCCTGCCTCCCCTGCAGCTACCCTTGTGCAGTGACCCTCCTCTCTCCCCTGCCCCCCCTGCAGCTACCCTTATGCAGCTACCCTCCTCTCTCCCCTGCCCCCCCCTGCAGCCACCCATGTCCAGCAACCCTCCTCTGGACATGGATCAGCTGTGAGGCATGTTTTTTTCCCCCGGGTTCTGAAGTTGACATCATAATGGCTATGGTGATGTCAGCCTGATCTTCGGAGCCTAGCAGACCAACTCGGAATGAGCCACGGTCCCAGGCAAGTCAGAACGTTGGAGATGAGAATTATTATATAGGATTAGCACATGAGCCCTTACCACCTAGAAAATAGGTGTCAGTACATGCTCACATGCCAATGGCCATGCAATAGTGGGGAATTTAGTGTGTTATCATTATGAGAGAAAATAGAAAATGCAGCCATTTTACAGCTGTGCTAGAAAGTGGCCTCAGTACGTGGGAAAACCCTGCACTACTGATAGCGCAGGCCACTTTCTAGCACAGCTTAATTAAAAGACCCCTTTGGGTTTGATGTTTTTTTTCACATGTAAATGCCCAAAATGACTGGTTATTTTAGAAGCCTTACTTTCAACTTAAACAAAGAAATAACGGCATTTACACATATATCTCAGATACACGTGGCGGAGCATAATCGAAAGGGACGCCCAAATTTTGCTGAGGACGTCCACGTAAAACATCCCGGTGGGGGGGGGGGGGGGGGGGGGGGGGCAGGAAACCCGTATTATTGAAACAAGATGGACGTCCATCTTTCGTTTCGATAATACGGTCGGGGATGCCCAAATCCTGAAATTTAGGTCGTCCTTAGAGATGGTCGTCCAAAGACTTGGTAGTTTCTGATTTTCGGTGATAATGGAAACCAAGGACATCTATCTCAGAAATGACCAAATGCAAGCCCTTTGGTCTTGGGAGAAGCCAGCATTCGTAGTGCACTGGTCCCCCTCATATGCCAGGATACCAACCAGGCACCCTACGGGGGAATGCAGTGGACTTCAGAAATTGCTCCCAGGTACATAGCTCCCTTATCTTGTGTGCTAAGCCCCCCAAAACCCATTACCCACAACTGTACACCACTACCCTAGCCCTTACGGGTGAAAGGGGGCACCTAGATGTGGGTACAGTGGGTTTGTGGTGGGTTTCAGAGGGCTCACATTTACCACCACAAGTGTAACAGGTAGGGGGGGATGGGCCTGGGTCTGCCTGCCTGATGTGCACTGCACCCACTAAAACTGCTCCAGGGACCTGCACACTGCTGTGATGGACCTGAGTATGACATTTGAGGCTGGCACAAAATATTTTAAAAGATGTTTTTTGAGGGTGGGAGGGGGTTAGTGACCACTGGGGGAGTAAGGGGAGGTCATCCCCGATTCTCTCCGGTGGTCATCTGGTCAGTTCAGGCACCTTTTTGTGCCTTGGTCGTAAGAAAAACAGGACCAGGTAAAGTAGTACAAGTGCTCATCAGGGATGCCCTTTTTTCCCATTATGGGTTGAGGACATCCATGTGTTAGGCACGCCCCAGTCCCGCCTTCGCTATGCTTCTGACATGCCACCGTGAATTTTGGTCACCCCTGCAATGGAAAGCAGTTGGGGAGAAGGACGCCCATCTTTTGATTTGTGTCGAAAGATGGGTGTCCTTCTCTTTTTAAAATTAGCCTGATAGAAATCTTGAGTTTAGAAAGCTGGGATTTACATGTGTAAATTGTGAATATGTGCATAGGGCAAGGGGTCATGGGTTAGGTGTATTTGAGATAGAGTAGGGCCAAAAATAAATGTGTATTTCATATTTTATAGGGGGAATGCAGCTGTATGATCTCTGAGATTAACATTGGACAAGAAATACACAGACTGGAAAGCTAACTGGCTATTCTTGATGCCTTTAGAGACTAATTCTGGGAAAGAAACGATTGTGTTGCAGACAGATGATTTAGCAGCATTGAGGATAACCATATTCAAGTTGTGACTGCTACAGGGTATGAACAAAGCTCTTATTAGTATCCTGCATTATTTTTTATCCACTTGTCTTTTGCCCTTCATATTACTTCATTGTCATCGCTCTGTTCTCTGCATTCTTAAACATTAGTTTTCAAGCTTTAGATATGGGCCACAAGAGGATAACATGATACCTCACCAGTAGTGGCTTGCACAGTAAGGAATCTAGGAGGTCTTTTACTAAAGATTAGCTCGAGTTAGCTGCAGCAAGGTCCATAAGAATAAAATGGGCCCTGCTGCAGATAACTCGAGATAATCTTTTGTAAAAGACCCCCCTAGTAAAATATTCACTAAAATATGCCAACAGATAGTTCACAATAAGCAACACAGAATGTAACTGATCGTTGTTCATTTTGGCTGCTGATGGGAGAGCTGTCCATCATCACATCAAAATATTTTGCATGATGAACTCCTTCAGCAGTAGCATGAAGGATAATACTTCCCTATTCTAGCAATCCGTTAATTCTGGATATCTTTTTTGCAGTAATCATCAGTTTTTCTTTACTTAATTCATCTCAGGTGTTCATTCATTACAGGTCAGATTTTGCCAACAGTTCAACCTGACCATGGAAATTTCCATTGCTAGGATCTAGTCTTTATGTAGTTTCGCAAAAACACAGATTCTATTCTGCTGAATGAGAAATGATAAAAATGATTCACAGACGAACATCTTTCTAGTAGACTCTTTCCTTTGGGGAATTAACCCTATTTTGATGATGTCAACAGTTTTCTTGCTTTCAGGTTCCAATATACCTCCATGTTGCATATATATGCTGGTGAATGCTTTATGTGACAATAACAAATACCAAATCTATGATTAGAGAACAGTGTCACTGTTCTTCAATGTAATGAAATAGTTCTCCTTTGTAAAGCATCTGAAAACAGCATTATTATTTTTTTTGTAAATTTAATATTTCATAGACACCAGAACAGAAGAGGGGGAGCGCATGGGCCTGGCCCCACCAAAACTTTCCCGCCAGTTGCCATCTTTGCATAACCTGCAGAGCAATGGGAGCTCAAGAATGGCCCATCTGTTTAAGGTGGCACAATTTAGGAAGTGTCACCAGCACAGTCTCCAGCATCCTTCTATTCTGATTTCCCTACCCCACCCCACTGTAGTTTCCAGCATCCTTCTACTGTGAGCTGTTCAGCATATTGCTTAACTTCCCTGGGGTGGCAATACAACAGTCAGCATCTAGAGAAGATGATTCTCACCCAGAGCAGGGCCTTGAACATCTGTGTATGCTCAAGGCCTGCCAGCCTCTGCCCACCCTGAAACAGAAAGGAGATCCTTGAACCGTCTCTTCATGAGAGACATATCTGAAGGTTCATCTAGGTTGCCAAATACCCTTGGGCCAGCCCTGAAGGAGTTTGTCTTTCTGATACTGATGCTGCTGTTCTGCTTATCTTTGGCCAGCTCTAGCTGCCCGCACCATGTTTATATTAAAATCAGAGAACAGCTACTTCCTGTTTCTTGCAATTTTAACAAGCTCACAGTGCCAGTGGCCAGGGACGACCAAGGATAGCAAAGCAGCAGCAGTGGAAAGGTAAGCTCCCATCACTCTGCAAGGTATATAAAGTTGATGCTGCTTTGCAAGGACAAAGCTAACATTTTAAAATTAAAAGTGGGAAATAAAAACCACTGACAGGCTGTACGAAAGGTCCTTCATTTTCTCTGGATCACAAAATAACAAGCTGTAAATAATCTAGGAAAAAATTGCTGTATGGTTTCTAGCAATATTGAATCAACAGGACAATTTGGAATGTGCGAATACCATACTGTCTTCCACAGAGCTGGCTCTATGCAATTCCTAGGGCATTATCATTGCAATGTTTTGAATGTGATGCATTATTATTTTTATCATTGTTATTGTGGTTTTGCCCAGCTTCCCAGATGCTCTTGATTGGGTTTGGCACTCAAAATAATGAGTCCTTCCCCAAAACTTGGAATATTCAAAGATACCTGGGCAGGATGTGGGAAGTTCCAAGAAAAGCAGCCCTCTGTGGTTGACATTAATAGAAGCAATAATTAATTGTACCTAACAAAATGAATACATTTTTAATAAAATATGCTGAGAAAAGCTCACAGTCAAGGTTCACAGATACCATACAAGAACGTCAAGGATTTCTTTCAAGTTAAGATGACGACATCCATTTGTATTCCCCTGTGTCCTATTCATACAACTTCATTTTCAAAATGTCAAGGATATTCTGCAAGTGCTTCCATTAAAAATGATATTACCATAGCAACGACAGTCCTATGGTGAAACCTACATGCCTTCGCTTTCTGAATTTCACTTAGGCATTATCTAGTACATAGCATTTACATTAGCAATACCCTGGACATGTTCTGTTATCATACCAAAATGTGCACAAAAACAATTTGCTTTGTTTTTACAGTTATTTTGGTGATGAAGGTTTGTACTTTTTTCTGTAAAAATTATAGATTTTGCTGAAACCATAAACTATCTACTCCTATCTTGGCTGAGATAATATTTAATCGCCTCTCTGACCTCAAGTGCAACTTTCTTTAAATTAATCCCCTTATTTTCTAACTTCTCTTACTCTCTTACTTATCTATATGTTCCATCTTTGCTTATACCCCACTCTGTCCATTAAAATGTTTTATTATTTATTGTGTTAACATTGTAAGTAGTATACTAAGCCATAATTTGTGTTGCTATTTGAACATTTTTACTGTTGTAATTGTCTGTTGCTTACTGTACATCACCTTGAGTGAATTCCGTCAAAAAGGCGGTGAATAAATCCTAATTTAAAAAAGAATTGCTAAATTAATTTCCTATTTAGAGAGAAGATTTTAAAACTATCTCCATTGGTGAAACAGTGCTATATCTGTGGAAATGGGCTTTTATAACATTTCTTTTACTAAATGCAGATAATATTTATTTGAATTGAATTTAAAGTAGACATTTATAATCCATTTTACCATAAAGATTATGGATAACCTCCTAGATATTTACCACAAATATCCTCAAAGGCAACATTAAATCAATATATGGCATTCACATTATAATCCAATATCCAAGTTTTCAGTGTGCCCTGGAATTCCCTATAAGATGATATTAATCTTAAATCAAGAGGCAAGGAGATACATATTTCTGATCCACTGCTTAAGTTTTTCCGTCTTGTATCCTGCAACCAAATACTACACACATATGGTAGCATCAATCTAATTTCATTTTCTAACTACAATTTCCTAAGGACCCCTTTTACCAAGCTGCGGCAAAAGGGAGCCTGCACTGGCATTGGTGTGTGTTTTTCACGCAAGCCGAGGCCGGCAGTTTACTGCTTTTAAGGATACCCACAATGAATATACATGAGAGAAATTTACATACTGAGGAGGCAGTGCACACTAATCTCATGCATATTCAGTGTGGATATCCTGAAAACCTGATTGGTTGGGTGTGCCTCAAGAATTGGGTTGAGAAAAGCTGACAAAGCTGTTCTGTGGTGATTGCAATCTATCTGAGACACAAAGACAGAATAAATAGAGACTCTTCAGGAAATGTGTTTATTATAGGAAATTTAATTAAAATCAACAAGGCTACGATCAGGGAAAGCCAGGGCTTATATGATTTCAAGAGCTCAGAAAGTGGATTTTCAGGAGAATATGACGAGAGAAGAAGCATGACTCCAATTCTGAAATATCTACTGCAGGCAATACTTTTGAAAAGGCTTTTTAATTATTTTTATTTTTTTCTGAGACATTCAAAACTCCTGAGTTACAATCTATGGGCCTCATTTACTAATGGTGTTAATGTGTTAACATGTATTAATGCACATTAATGCACTGTAAAGTGATTTAAAACATATTATTTAATACTAGCCCTGCTATTCTTAATGAGGTCTATTTGTTAACTCAGCACATAACTCACTTTAAATGTGTTTTTAACATATTGATGTATGTTGGCAAATGAGGTCCATAATGTACAATGGGCCAATTTTGAGGCAGTGCATTGATCAGAATAAGGTAAACGCTGGCTGGGGTATTTAACAAACTATCGGTTCAGCGAAGAGTTAGTGGCAGTGTATATATGGAGCTAGCACTATGCATATAGTTTAGGCCTACTATTGATCAGGCTTAACTTAAATGTATGAATGATCCATTTTACTGCCAAATATCAGCATTAAGGGGGGGAATTCATCAAGCAGTGTTAAGAGCCAAATAATGGGGTCCTTTTACTAAGCTGCGGAAAAAAGTACCCTGCACTGGCGGCAGGAGCCTTTTTCCTGCAGGCAGTAACCCCTCCCCCCAAAAATAAAATGGCCACGAGGTGAAATAACTCTATGGCCATGCAGCAGGGAGCCCTTACCGCCACCCATTGAAGTGGCACAAAGGGCTCCAGCGCTAACTCGGTGGTAACCAGGCAGCATGTGATGATGCCCAATTACCACCAGGTTACTGCCACAAAAGCCATTTCCGGTGGTTTTCTTTTTCCCTCGGAAATGGCATACACTCGGGGCTGGACTACTGCCAGCAACCACATTGGGCTAGCTGTAGTTCCGAAAGAGTCAGCAGTAAGCCCATGTTGGGCTTACCGCCGGTCTGTAAAAAGGCCCCAATATGACTTAAGGCCCTAATGCTGCTTGACAAAAAAATCCCACAACAATATTTAAGTCATTGGGTAAGTGGTAATGAGATGCAAAACATGCAAATACATGTGCATTATTATGCAAATACTCTATTGTCAATTGCGGTAATAGCTGTAAAATAAATGCTGGGGATATTTCACTGCCCAGAAACATCGAGCTAGAAAGTTGCGCCCAGTGCTCCTGGGCCGGCAGATCAGGGTTCCCCATGGTTTAAGGTCCCATGGCTCAGTCCCCATCCACCCTCCAGAAATTCAAGCCCTCAACCCTCTACCTCCACCTCAAAGGTAGCCCTTGCCCCTTCAGAGGTCTACCTTGACATCATTAATGATCAAGGAGGTCTTCAGGGGTTCTTCGGGCAGGAATAATTCCCAGTCAGTCCTGCTCTGTGCAGTGCAGGCTTAAATATGCACCCCCTAGCATTAATCTCACATAAGTACCGCTAGGGGTCATATTTCCTGCCTGCTCTACTGGCCCAAGAGCATCAGAACTTGGCTTTGTGGCCTGATGCTCCTGGGCCACAGGAATATCATTGTTTGCAAGGTGGCTTGGAAACAGTGATATTCTCTTAACCCGAGATTCAGCAACTTGCAGGACTGGGATATCACAGGTTGCTGAATTCAAAGTTAAATCAGTTTGGACCGATCTGTGGAGTGCTTTGTTGATACTCAATTGGAGGTCATTCGGAGCCATTTCCACTGGACCTCAATCTATCATTGGCCATAAGAACCCTTCCAAAACTTTATTCTTAATTCCACCAATAACTCAAAAACTAACATATGATAATATGTATATAAATTGCATATGAAGCATGCAGCACACTTATCTGTTCCCAACGCGGCCCGTTTCACCCTCAGGCTTCATCAGGTGTTGAAAATGGTGCAGCGCTGCGTACGCCTTGTAACGCTATAGAAATGCTAAATAGTAGTAGTAGTAGTAGTAGTAAAGCCTGAGGATGAAATGGGCCCCGTTGGGAACAGATATGTGCGCCATGTTTTTGAACAGGAAATCTAGCCATCTTTCCTGTTCGAAAATTACTGTAATATGGATTTTTTTTTGGGGGGGGGGGGGACAGTATGAGCAGGACATCCCAATTCTGATTTGAATTTTTTTCCAAAAATGCCCCTCCACTTGTTTTTACAAAATAGGTTGCAAATAGGTGTTTGTTCGCCCCTCACACATAAGTGACACAAGCAGGTGATTAGAAGAGCATTCTTCAAGCTGCATATACTTACAAAGTTGAAACTAGATTTATTGTTGGAAGATTTTTTTTCAATTGTTTTTGCAGCACCTAGTGCTAGATCCACTTGACTATTATAGAACAATTATAGTAGGATTACCAGGATTGGCTTTGAGAGCATTACAAGTGATTCAGAATGCAGGCAGCTCATTTGTTGGCAGGTATGAAATAAAAATAGCCTATTCACTTTCACTGGCTCCTGAACGGATGGGGTGCCAAATTTAAGATGCTGCTGCTGCTATTATTTAAGTTGCCACAGTTATCGGTGCCATTGCCTTTGTTCTTCCTCTTATGAATGTATGCGATAGGCAAGGCCTTTCATGTCAGAACTGAGGTCTGTTATTGATTGCTTTTCAGAAACGTGCGCATACTGCAAGAGTATGAGAATGGGCCTACTCAGTAGCTGGTTCAAGACAGTGGAGCTTGAACAAGACTTGATAAGTTTTAGAAAGAGGTAGAAGCAATTGTCCTCCCCCCCCCCCCCCCCCCCCCCCCCCCAGGATGCCTTTAGGGGACTGGTGAATGATTGATTAAAATCAATACTCAAGTCGAAGGATTTGAAATGGTAGGATTGAGGGAAGGTTGATCTGGATGAATGGAGTTAAGTTTTAAATCTGTGGAATTTGGAAAAAGGATTTGGGAAAGGGAAGAGTATGCATTGCAATGTATATTGGACTGTCAGTGTTGATTTTGTAATCACTTTAGGATTTAAGACAAGTGGAATATACATGAAATAAGCATTAACATTTCTGTCTGGACAATTTTAATCTTAGCAGTCTCTCATTGTTCAGAGCTGAGAGTCGCCCCTGAGGCAGGTGCATAATCAATTTGTCTTGTCTATGGCCCAAATGTACTATAATACTCCTCACTGTCAACCATCACAGCACATAGACTATTAAGACTTCCCTTCCAATGATCTCTGTATAGCAAATAGTAGCAAATCTAGCAAAGTAGAACAACAAAAAAAGCAAAATGAGTATTGGAGACCAGTATGGCTTAAAGTAAGTTAATGGACACTCCAGTATTTAGCAGGAGCATAGCCATGGGCCAGCCTGGACGGGCCCAGGCCCAGCCATCCAACATCATTCGCTCGCTGTCGCTGCCTTTTCTCCCGCGGCTCTGGGTACGGCTGTCCGGGAGGCAGCATTCAGCGTTGCCTGCGCTGAAATAATTCTTCTCCCCAGGCTCCGCTGCATCAGTCCCTGCATTCTCTTTTTCGCCCATTGTGCAGCACTGCCATTCACACAGACAACTCCGCTCCCCTTTGCCGCGTCCATCCAGCCCTCTCTGATGGACTTCCTGTTTATGTAGGGCCAGATGGACGCAGCAGGGGGGAGCGGAGCTGCCTGTGTGAATGGCAGTGCTGCACGACGGATGAAAAAGAGAATGCAGGGACTGATGCAGCGGAGCCTGGGGAGAAGAATTATTTCAGTGCAGGCAACGCTGAATGCCGCCTCCCGGACGGCTGTACCCGGAGCCGCGGGAGAAAAGGCAGCGACAGTGAGCGAAGGATGTTGGATGGGCGGGCCTGGAGGGCAGAACTAAAGTAAGTGCTAGACTTTGGGGAGAGGACGGGGGGGGGGGGGGCTGGAGGGAAGGGATCATTTTGCCAGAGTCGGACTTGTGGGAGGAAGGGGATTGGAGGGAAGAGAGAGAGCTACTGGATGTGGGAGGAAAAGGAGAAGAGGATCTGGATGGAAGGGAGAGAGCTGCTGGACATGGGAGGGAGATGAGGAAGGGGCTAGAGAGCTGCTGGACAAGGGAGGAAGAGGAAGAAGGGACTGGAGGGAAGGGAGAGAGCTGCTGCACATGGGAGGAAGAGGAGGAGGGGACTGGATGGAAGTGAGAGACCTGCTGGACATGGGAGGGAGCGGAGGAAGGGGCTGGAGAGCTGCTGGACAAGGGAGAAAGAGGAGGAGTGGATCTGGATAGAAGAGAGAGAGCTGCTGGATGTGGGAGGAAGAGGGGGAGGAGAACTGGAGGGAAGGGAGAGAACTGCTGGTACAGCACAAGGAGGGAGGGAAGGGAAACAGAGATGCCAGACCAAGGAGATGAAGGAAAAGAGAACAAATACTAAACCTACAGCATGAGGGAGGAAGGGAGGGTGTGGTGGGTGGGTGGGTGGGCAGAGAGGGAATCAAGCAACCAAACCAGATGCTGGAAAGGGGAGGGAGTGAGAGGGAGAGAAGCTGGATGGGGTAGGGTCAGAGAGGGTAGAGATATAATGTCACTGGGGACAAAGAGAGGGGAGAAGCTGGACAGAGAAATATAGGGACACAGAGAAAGGGGGATACTAAACATGGAGGAAGATAGAGGTACAGAGATGTAAAAAGATGGATAGTGGACATGGGGAGAGAGAGTAGAAATATCAAATGGACATGAGACCTTGGTGAGTGAGTTAAGAGAAGACAGAAGGATGTATAAACCAGAGCCTTGGACCAACATGACTTGGAAAAATAAAATGAGCAGACAACAAAAGGTAGAAAAAAGAATTTTATTTTTCTATTTTGTGACTAGAATATGTCAGATTTAAAATGTACATCCTGCCAGAGCTGGTGTTAGAATATGGCTGGGGCCCAAGGCAGATATTTAGGAGGGGACCCGGAAGCTTACTAACAGGCTGCACCTTCTTCATCTTCCAGCTGGCCTGGGATTCTCTCTGGCTAGGGGGCCAAATGCAGTTGCCCTAGTTGTACCTCCCCTAACACTGCCTCTTGCATGTGCTATCATATTTTGCACAGTATAGGATAAAATGCATCTTTTTGTATTTATCTGTGCTGTGCTAAATGCAAAGTCTGGCCTCTTGGGATTTTCATTTAATTTGTTTATGATTTGTGGTCACATATTCTGTATTTGGCATTTGTGTTCTGTGTGTGTGACCAAAGTATTCTGTTAGCATCAATTTTCTATGTAGTATTCTATAGTACTTTGGCTTGTTCAGTTTTCTTGATGTATTGATATTTTAGGGCCCCCACTATAATATTTAGGGCTTATTTGGGGGAAGCATATGTGTATTTGCGGACGGTGGCTTAGTGGAGGATGAAGAGTGCACCCTCTTATATTTCCCCTAGCTCTCAATGTGGCCTACAGCCACTGAGGCCAGCACTGCTACTCCCATTGAAGTTATTGGGAGTGGGGTAGGTGTGCGGTAGGAGTAGGGGGCGTGGTCAGGGCATATCAGGTGGCAGGTGTTTCTCTAGTGCCCATCCATCCAACCTGTTGGCCAACCCAAAAATTGCCTTCTGGCTACGCCACTGGTATTTAGAACGTATTTACAGTAAAATAATAACAAAAAGTGAATGGAAATTATCCATATGGTTAAAGCAAATTGGTTACAGGGCCCATTGCTCAGGATGTCTAACGCATTTCAAGGAATTTCTGTAGGTAGAGAGGTCCATTAGATATCATTATATGCTGATGACACTTTTATTTTTGAAAAATTTGAGTAGCTGTCTACCTGCTCTATTGTCTATTGTTAATGAATTTAGCTTAATCTCTGGATACTCAATTAATTTACAAAAACCCAATATTATGCCATGTAATCTTCACTGCCAAATATTCACTGTTTTAGTTAAACTCTCTGGTTTGTGTCCTACTTCCCAATTATTTTTTTCTTTTTACTTCTGAGGAATTCAAATTTTTAACCACTTAGATTATATTTACTTAACTATGTGGAACTTTTATACACACTTAAATCTAGGGATTTGAAACTCAGTTCTAATGAAAACTATATTTCTTGATTAGGTAGAATTAACATATTTAAAATATTTATGTTTCTTAAATTACTCTTTTTATTCAATTCCTTGCCTATACAGGATGCGTTGATCAGGGGCGTATCTGAGGTTTGGCGGTAGGGAGGGGCAGGGGCTAGAGTGAAGGGGCACATTATAGCCCCCCCGGCCGCTGCCCCACCTACCGCTGTCAATCCTCCCCACCCACCGCATTCAACCCTCCCCCCTACCGCCGTCAACCCTCCCCCGCCTATCACCATCACCTACCCCCGCCGAGGTCCGCTTCCTGCTGCCGGTGCCTTTAAAAATATTACTTCAGCTGGTGGGGGACCCCAACCCCCACCAGCCCAGCCAAGGTCTTGTTTTAAGTTCTTCTTCCTCGTGCTGTTGAAAGCTGCATCCCTTCCAGTTTCGGACGGAGTCTGATGTCGCAGCACATCGTACGTGCAGGACGTCAACGTGCTGCGACGTCAGACTCCGTCCAAAACTGGAAGGGATGCAGCTTTCAACAGCACGAGGAAGAAGAACTTAAAACAAGACCTCGGCTGGGCTGGCGGGGGTTGGGGTCCCCCGCCAGCTGAAGTAATATTTTTAAAGGCACCGGCAGCAGGAAGCGGACCTCGGCGGGGGTAGGTGACGGCGGTGGGGGGGAGGGTTGACGGCGGTAGGGGGGTCCAGGGCGAAATCTGCGGGGGCCCAGGCACCTGTGGCCCCATGCAGATACGCCCCTGGCGTTGATATCTACGATCCAACACGGGCCATGTTTCAGGTACAGGCCTTTCTCAAGGATCCTTAGTCCTTAGTGAACTAAGCACAACCTTTTTGGAGTCCTTAAGATTGGCACATGTATCATTTTCACTCGCAACCACAATGCAAAATGATATTAAAATAAAACATGCAAGTCAGTAATGGCAGAGCAATGGTCACAGTTTTATTAACATTCCACAATAACAACACAACAGAATTAACAAGCCCACCCAATTTCCCAACACACAGTGCAGTCGGTTTCACCCTAATTACCCCAAACACCATCAACATATAATGGCCCATAATGTTGCCAGTCCTAGTTGCTTGACAACATACTACCACTGCTGAGGGAATAATCATTGCCCATAGTGATGCCAAGTCAGGACCACAACTAATGTCGGTATGACCCATAAGTCACTAACGCTCAACACCCATCCCTCATGCCATTTACTCATGCTTTCCCAAACACAGATTAACAACCCAGCTCCTAGAACTCTGCAACACTCCCCAAATATCAAAGCTGTGACCAACCCCAACCACCCCACCCGCGGCCTCAAAGCAACACCCTGCCCAAAAAAACACAAATACACACAAACTCCCTGAACATTTATCAGGGACGAGAAAGGCAGGGAATTCTCACACAAAATTTACCACCAGCTCCTTCCCTCAAACCACCCTCCTGTAAACTGATTCCCTCTCATTCCTGCTAAATAAAAACAAAACACAAAAGCCTCCTCCACCCCTCCTCTATCCCACCAATCCCGTCTCTCCTCAAAACTCACCCAGCAACAGGCATTCCCAACATTCATACAACATATAGCCTAGAACCACATACTTACTTTCCCCTTCAATCCAGTCACTCAGCACTCAATACCCCTCCCTCCCTCCCCCTACCCCACCTCCCTCTAACTCTGCTCGCTCTAGATGTGCCTGGTCACTGTTATGCTCGTTTGCCAAATAGTGTGGGCTTTTTCATAGACTAGTGTCCAGGGCACTTGTATATGCAGTTGCTATTTTGGTGCCTCAGATGTTTTTAAGTAATGTATACGTATAGGTGCCAAGTTATAGAATTGCCCTTATAAGGTCCAAAGCTTCTGACATATTGAGTGAAATTAATAGAGAGATAACCGAACTATGATAATTAAGCAAATATAATAAACCTGTCAAAGGATTCATTTTATTAGAATTCAAAGTTCTCTGTATCCTTCACATAGTTCAAACAGAACTTGCCAGTATTTACAATCTCAACACTCTGATCTAGAATCTCATTTTATCTCAGATTATCTTTATGTATATTTCTCCTGAAGTTGATAATTAGAACTGGTTGTCTAACATTATAATTATGTTAACTTTCTCCTGGATAATTATTTTTTTTTTCAAAGTGATTACCATATTTATTTTTGCCAGTATAAACCTATTTAAATTTCAAGCAGGGCACATTGAATCTATTTCACCTCATAAACAGATATTATTCTTAAGAGACAAAACTGTTCTCTTATGATCATGCCACTTCAATGTGAACTATTGAATTTATATTTGAGATGGTAGAGTTGTTACTCTGTAGCAGGAAAATAACAAAAATGGCTGGTAGCATTATATGGACCAGGGATGGGAAACCATGGCCCTTGAGGGCCTCAACTCAATTAGATTTTCAAGATTTCTACAATGAATATGCATGAGATTGATTTGCATGTACTGCTTCCATTGTATGCAAATAGATTTTGTGCATATTCATTGTGGAACTCTTGAAAACCTGACTGATTTGTGGCCCTCAAGGACCATGGTTGCCCACCCCTGATATAGACTAAAGCCTAAATTTGCGTAAGACATTGAAGGAACAATCAAGAGGACTAGGTTAGGATGTTCTCAAAAGCCCTGCCTAACCTAATCCATTCATCACCATGTCCAGCAAGAGCAGCAATTTTAGAAAAGAAGATGCTGAGAAAAAGAACATCTCCATCTCACATCTTGACATTGTTGCAGCCAGGAATCCAGAATGTGTACCCTAACTTTGACAGCTTGACCCCTAACACTAATACTGTGAGACAACCGAGCCTAAAATTTGACATAACAAGAGCAACTGGAGATCACTTCTGCTCCACAGTATACCCTTAGTGACAGACCCTGGTAAGAGCTTGGGGTCCAGAGGGGTGGTGGAGAGTATTCATGATGTTGGGAGGTCCTGGAATAGGGGAAAGGGGTGGTCTAATGACACCATGGGTGTCCATAGAAAGGGTCTAATGAAATAGAGGGTCCAGGGAAGGGGGTCTGATAATGCTAAGAGGTATCAAGGGATGAGGGAGAGCATTCCATCAAATTTTGTACCTGCACCTTCAAACTGGCACTTGTTCATATCTCAGCACTGGAAAAAATCAGGGACTTTTTTTCTATAGACAAAGGATCCTCATTGTAAAACAGAAAGTCAACATTTATCTGTCAGGCATTCCCACACCACATACAAGGAACACCCTTGCCATGCCTTCTTGAAATCTATCCATCCCAGGATTCTACTCATCAAACAGTGGGCTTTCAAAATAGTTATTTCTACATGTATGCAATCTAGATGTGTAAATAGTGCTATCCAGATGTTTCTAAAATAAGGCCTCAAAGGTTATTTATTACCTGCATTAGTTGTTTAATGCCAAGGACATTTTCATTTTTGTTCCTGTGAGCAAAAGTGTTAGTGACTCTACTTATTTTAAGCAAAAAAACATGAAGGGAATTTAAAAAATAAAAACTATCCCACAAAGCAAGAGTACCAAAAACAAAAAGGAACAAGCATAAAGCAGTAGGACCAGTGGCGTTCCTAGGGGGGCTGAGACCCGTGGCGGATTGCCGATGCGTCCCGCCCCCTGGGTGCAGCGCCTCCCCCCCTGCGAAAGAACCCCCCCCCCGGGTGCACGCCGCTGTTCCGGGGCAGAGGGAGCATGAAACGAACGAAGGACAGGCGCACGTGCGGCACCCCCCCAGCGGCATGCACCTGGGGCGGACCACCCCCACCGCCCCCCCCCCCTTGGTACGCCACAGGGTAGGAAGCCCTTGTCTAAAGACAGATTTTTGAAAAGGAGAGGGAGGACATCATATTAGATCTTAATGAGGTCAAAGGACCTCTTATAGTGCACAGTTATTCCAAGTCCAGACCTTACAGTGTTTTAAATCACTTGTCTCTCCACTCCTCCAAAACATCTCTTGGCCCAAAGATCTCCAGCCTTGTGAAAATCCTTTTTTACACTAAGGGCTCTGTTTACTAAGGTGTGCTAGCATTTTGAGTGCATGTACAAAATCAGCATGTTTTAACTGTGTAGGCTCCCATAGGAATATTGTGGGCGACTACACAGTATGCGCCAATGGTTAGCGCCTCTAGCTCGTCTTAGCAAACGGGGCCCTAAGGCTAATAAAATTGGTCTGTTCTCTTCTTTGTACCATGAACTTTGCATTCTTTTTTCATTCTCTAGTTTTAAATCAATTAGAATATTGTATTGTCTAATATTGAGGTTCCTAAGTCTCTAACATCAGACACATCCAAATAATTCTAAATAGAGCAGCTGAATCGCTCTAAGGAGTTAGGAAATATGACCATCGCTCACCTTTGCTGAACAAACTGCACTGCTTATCCACTGTCTATTGGATTTGGATTCAAAATTCTCATTATGACTCGCCACATTTTCTATCACAATATCTTCTTTTTGCAATAGTATATATTTATTAATAATACTGGTTAATGGGGGGGGGGGGGGGGGGTTAACATGTACTAGCACTTAGCCCAATTCCAACAGGGTCATAGGATGACTGCACAAGTTGGTGGTGCAACAGAAGTTTTTTTCCTATTGCATGCATTATCACAAAAGTGCTCAAAGCATAGAAAAAATATCTATTGAATATAAATTAAAACAATGAACTAATAATTCAAATCATGCACATAAATAATACTGACATTTTTAAAAATGCATTCTCAAACTACTTTTAAAAATCTAGAATTATTAAAGAAACACCTCATATTTGCATTGCAATTAGGAATTAGTTGAAGATAATTGTGATCTGTTCAAGGAAATTCAACATCATTATTCACATATTAATTAAAGTACTGTTGTAGGATATTCAGTCTGCTTTAACCTGCATGTCAATAACACTGGATTAAACTCTATTTTTAGCCCCACACTAACCATGCATAAAAATGGAAATGTAAAAATAATTATTCAAGAATGAGCTTTGAAGTTTCTGTGGGGGGACACTATTAGCACAGAGACCTCTTTTTCTGTTTCTGTGCTTCTCAGTCTCAGTCCTACAATTATTAGTTCAGTAGGGGCTGTGGCTTTTGACATTAATCCTTGGCGTTGCTTTGCTTTACCCTGTCAAGTAACTCTGTATTGGCATTTTAGAACAGATGCTCTTAATATGGAATGGAATATTTTACACATGAAAATGCATTTACAGATTGTTGAAATAAACATTTGAGGGTTAATGGAGAAACTTTTATGCTTCAAAACATAATAAAGTAGAATGCATGTAATCTGAATTTTGTAATAGGATCAGTTATGTGATCCAAGCATTCCAAATATGGCTGTTGTACTACTGGCCTTATTATTCTGAAATGTTAATTAGTATACTATAATAATAAGATTAAAATGCTTTAGAAATAAGATATCAGGTTTAATATCAAATAAAATCCACCATTTCAAGGTACAAACACAGGAGAAGCACCCCTTTTAAAGGAGAGAGCTTTTAATCTTGACTGAGCCCAGGAAATTATAATCATTTTGAGTTGGAGAAGGGTGAATAGGTGGGAAGGGGTTTTTGAGTGAAGTGTTGGGATTGGTTGGGAACTGTTTGTGGAATTCAGTAGAATGGAATGTGTGGATTGGCTGGAAAAAGAGTGGGTGGAGAATGAGTGAAGTAACAAGAGTATCCAGAGCAGAGGAGACAATAGTATTATAATATTATTGTCTCCTCTGCCAATCCACACATTCCATAGGAAGAGACAGCCTCATTGACAGACTTCGATAACATAGTGGTTTAGAAGAGATTCAAAACGCTGGAGGAGAGAGTGTAAGAGTCAATAGCCTGAAGATTCCTAAATGTATTGGTGGAGATTGGATGGGATTGGAGAGAACTGGGGGTAGGAGGGTGTTTAAGTGTGAAAGTTATCAAATGATGGTCAGAGAGGGGAAAAGCTGAGGCACAGAAACTGGAGAGTGATCAGTTGGAGAAGAAAATAAGATCAAGTCAGTGGCCATGCTGGGGAGTAGAAGCAGTGGCGCACAGTTGAAGATTGAAATAGGATGTTTAAGTGAGAAACTGAGAAGCATAAGAGTCAGAGAGATCATTAGCATGAATGTTAAAATCCCCAAGAATAAGGGAAGGAGATGGAGGTTAAAGAAAGAAGGAAAGCCAGGCATCAAAGTCAGTGAGAACGGAAGAAAATGACTTATCAGGGGGTTGATAAATGACTTCTACTTGGAGAAGTAGAGGAATGAATACACAGATGAAGTGGACTTTGAAGGAAGGAAAACAGTGAGACTGAGGTGGAAGCAGAGGTTGAAATCTACAAGAGAGTGAGAATAATAGCCTGATACCACCATAATTTAGCATTTCTGTCTCGAGGGTTGTGGAAAAAGCATCACTGGGTTAATTTTTTTTTTGTTACATTTGTACCCTGCGCTTTCCCACTCATGGCAGGCTTGATGCAGCTTACATATTGTACACAGGTACTTATTTGTACCTGGGGCAATGGAGAGTTAAGTGACTTGCCCAGAGTCACAAGGAGCTGCCTGTGCTTGAAGTGGGAATTGAACTCAGTTCTTCAGGACCAAAGTCCACCACCCTAACCACTAGGCCACTCCAAGGCAGTGGAAGATGATTTGTTGATTTGGAGTCAATTTGTAAGTCACTTCAATGGGGGTTGGGTCTGGCAGGGAGTTCCTCTATCCAATGTGGATTTGAACTTATTTATAGATGCTTCTGAAGCTGTTGGCTTCGGTGCTTATTTTGGTGGGGCGTGGTGTGCCTATCTGTGGCCTGGTTAGTGGTGTGAGTGTGGTTGGTGCACCAATGTTTTTTATTTCTCAAATTATTTCCAGTTTATGTAGCATTGGTGATTTGGGGAGAATGGCTTAGGAATTGATGTGTGGTTATATTTTCAGATAAGGAAGCGGTGGTGTGATCGCTTAATCACCTTACTGCTCGCTGTCCTCTGTTGGTTGCTGTTTTGCAGCTCATTGTTTAGAGTTGTTTACAGGATAATATTTCTTTATCAGCTAGACATGTGCTGTTTTTATTGTTTTAATGATCTTGTTGATGCTCTCTCCCGGTTACAGCGGACCCATTTTCAGGCTTTGGCTCAAACAGAAGATCGTTCACCTACAGCGATGCCAGAGGAACTCTGGTCCAGCTTCTTGGAGCCATTGGATCGTTGTTGAAGAGGTCATTGGCACCCAATACATTGGAGAACCTATTTATCAGGGTGCATAAGATGTTTGGAATTTTTGACTCTTCAGCATTTTACTTGTCAATTTCTGGTATTGGTGAACTTTATTTTATATGCTGAGTCTCACGGTTGGTCGGTTGGGATATTCCATCAGGCTTTGTATTGTGTGGCCTTTATCTCCCATGTCTGGAAATTTCCTGATTCTATGGATGTGTTCGTTCTTCAGAAACTGATGAAAGGTATGCTCAAAGGCCAAATGCTGCATCTGTGGGACTGATGCAGCTGCTGCTTCTTTATGATCAAGTGCTAGCTTTGTTTGGAGTAATGAGAGTGGCTTGCTATTCACCTTTTGAGGTGGTTCTTTTTCAGCTTGCCTACATGGTTTGTTTCTTTGGTGCTTTTCATGTATGTGAGTTAGTGTCTCCTTCAAGGGGAGCAGATGGGTCTATGGGTACTCTCTAATCTGATGTTTTCTTACATTCTAAAATGGACCAAGAAGGAAAGGGTACCTGGGTCTGTCTGAGAACCTCTGCTGACCTGGTGGCTTGCCCAATATGATGTGCTGCTGAATATTCCCATTTATGGCCGCTAGGAGATTTGTTTTAGATGGTTCATGAGTCTGGGATTCCCTTGAGTTGTTTCTATTTTGCGGCAGTGATGCAGGTAAGTCTTGCTCGTTTGGGGTATGACCCTTCTCATTTTGGGATCCACTCATTTTGCATTGGGGCAGCCTCATCCGCAGTACAGTTGGGGGGAGGGGTTCGCTTGCCATTATTCACTGTTTGGGGTGCTGGTGTTCACGTTGTTATTTGGGGTATATTCGAGGTATGGAGTATTCTGTTACTTATTGATTTCTTTTTGAATTTCTTTCTGGTTTGCTTCCTCTTGATTTCTGAGCTTGGCTCTGTGGACATTCACATGTATTTTGGGCAGTTGACACCTGTTGGGAGCGAAACTTGGTTTAGTGGAGCAGGGTGTGCAAATCCACTGAATAGGGATTTATGGGATGCTTTGGGACCAACTTCTGTCTACTTTTCTGCGAACACATCGTTTTCCCTTACCAGAACTTATTTTAGTACATTTGGACGGGAATGATATATGTCGTCTTAAAGGCATTGATTTAATTCACCAGATGAAGAAAGATTTGGCTTTGGTGAAGAGTTATTTTCCTTCTACACATTTGCTGTGATCTTGTATCCTCCCTTTATTGGAGAGATGCAAGGACATTGGAACGCACTGAGCGTCTCCATAAGCATGTGAATTCCGAAGTTGCTAGTTTCATTGTGAGATTGTGGAGGTTTGGTACTTACCCATGAGTTGATTTCAGCTGATTGTCTTGGCTTGTATTATTCTGATATTTTTCTTAGTGCCATTCAGGATATTTTAGAGGCCACATTAAGCTGTCACCGCTTTTGATAGAATGTTTTTTTTTTTTTGTAAACTGATGGGGAGGCCTTGTTTAAATGAAGTGAAAATTGTAAAGTGTATGCTACATCATTTGTCATCACCATGGTGATTTTGGTAAGTCCTGCATTACTGCGGACTTTGGACTTGGTCAAGAGTGCTTGCTGAGACTAGTTCAGCACTGACTAGCTTCAGGGATGGAGAAAAGGCCTCTCTTGGGTTTTGGGATGATTGTACATGTTGATGTCATGAATAGCATTGTTGTATTTATTAAATAAGATTTATTTGTTAATAAAGCTGCGGCTCTTTGTTATTCCAGACATGAGTTTTGTGGTTATGCATATGAAATCTTGTTGAGCATGGCTTGGCGCGAATGCTGATATTATGGCCACATGCTAATTTTCCCATTAGTACGTGGCCATTAGCTTGTGAGGACTCATGCGTAAATCACGCACTAATCGGTAGTTCGGCAATGTAGCAATCATTAGCGCTGGACATGTCTACTCTCTGCCCCCAAACACGCCCCCGGTGCTAAAAACATAAAAGTATTTTTTGATGCATGGGAAGTATGTGCAGATGCCCAAACTACCATGGGACACCTGAGTGCACCCTCAGTAGTGGTTTTTAACATGCAGTAAGCATGCATTATCACTTACTGCAGCTTAGTAAAAGCGCTTCAAAGACGGGATGATCTCAGAATAGTTAAGACCATGAACCATCAACCATTTATAAATAAAATCCATTTAAGGAGTAAGCATATGTGGCTTATGCTGTATTTTGTCCACCAACATATTACTTTGTCAAGGATTCTTAACCTGTAGTCCAAGGACTACTAGGGAGATCATAGACAATCTTCAGGGGTGTCCTTGAACAGTGCGAAAAAAATGTATATATATATATATTTTTTTTTTTTAATGTCAAATTCTTGTTTCACTCCAAATAAGTGCAGAGTGCAATCTTCATTGTCAAGTTATGACTTTAAAAATAGTTTTCAAATGATAGGAATTTTAGAAAATGTATCCTGCCCTTATGATTGTCAACATCTGTTTAGAAAAGGTCATGATGAATTTTACAGATAAAAATGCAATCTTTCCAAGTGTTCATTGCAATTTGTTTCTGACTATTTTTTATAATACTGTTTAATACATGTGAATGCTTGGTTTTAGGTGAGCACGATAATAGCATGCATTTACAATATAATATAAATAGATCGATACTGGTGTGTGACCAATAGCTGAAGTGCAGAGAGCAGGGAACAGAACAGAAAATCAGAGCAGGGTCTTGGGATCTTTCAGCAGTTACCAGCTCATCAAGCCCTGTAGCATCCCTTCTCCTTGCACTCAAGAGAGTAGGGCTGCCACATAGGCTATACAATATATGTTTTTAAGCGCAAGTCCACAGCTTTCATTGGATTTCATAGCCCAAAGCTTAAGAAATATTTCTTTATGTGAAAACAATTTACTCTCTATTTTTTATACTGCGAAAAATCCATTTATGAAAGTTTTTTTTTGTTTTGTTAAGTGATGGTTTGTGTAGTGTAATGATGTTATGTTTAACTAAACAATTTTCTCATTTTTATGCAGTTCAATTCTTATAAGTAAACCTTGTAAGTACTTAGATCCAGTTTCTATAACAACCAGAAAACATGTCTGATACCAAGAGCTATTTAAATCCTTAATTATTTCATCAGCTTGGGACATTTCAGGACAGTAATGTCACGAACATATATTTTCACTTTAGTTTCTTGTTTGGAAAATCTGAAATTCTAACTAGAAAATTTCAAAAAAAGAAAAAAGAATTAATTCATCTAAGTAGTTCTCAAAATTGATGCTTTACCTATAAAACAAAGGGCCCTGTTTACTAAGGTGCATTAGCATTTTTAATGTGCCTACAATTTGTGTGTGCGCTAACCGTGTAGATGCCTATAGGGATATTATAGGCACATACATGGTTAACATGCATTAAAAATGCTAACGCACTTTTAACGCGGCTTAGTAAGAAAATCTTTCAGAGCTAAAACAACTTTAATACTTTTTTTTTCTAAATCTGTTTTCAAATGTAATATAGTAGACTTTCAGGTAAATTTTTGAAAGAGAAGGACACCCATCTTCCGACACAAATCGGGAGATGGGCGTCCTTCTCTCAGGGTCACAGTAAAATAGTAACATAGTAGATGACGGCAGAAAAAGACCTGCATGGTCCATCCAGTCTACCCAACAAGATAAACTCATATGTGCTACTTTTTGTGTATACCTTACCTTGATTTGTATCTGTCATTTTCAGGGCACAGACCGTATAAATCTGCCCAGCACTATCCCTGCCTCCCAATCACCGGCTCTGGGACAGACCGTATAAGTCTGCCCAGCACTATCCTCGCCTCCCAACCACCAGCCCCGCCTCCCACCACCGGCTCTGCCACCTAATCTCAGCTAAGCTTCTGAGGATCCATTCCCTCGGAACAGGATTCCTTTATGTTTATCCCATGCATGTTTGAATTCCGTTACCGTTTTCCTCTCCACCACCTCCCGTGGGAGAGCATTCCAAGCATCCACCACTCCCTCCGTGAAAAAATACTTCCTGACATTTTTCTTGAGTCTGCCCCCCTTCAATCTCGTATCGTGCCCTCTAGTTCTACCGCCTTCCCATCTACGGAAAAGGTTCGTTTGCGGATTAATACCTTTCAGATATTTGAACGTCTGTATCATATCACCCCTGTTTCTCCTTTCCTCCAGGGTATACATGTTCAGGTCAGCAAGTCTCTCCTCATACGTCTTGTAACGCAAATCCCGTACCATTCTCGTAGCTTTTCTTTGCACCGCTTCAATTCTTTTTACATCCTTAGCAAGATACGGCCTCCAGAACTGAACACAATACTCCAGGTGGGGCCTCACCAATGACTTATACAGGGGCATTAAAACCTCTTTTCTTCTGCTGGTCACTCCCCTTTCTATACAGCCTAGCAACATTCTACTTACGGCCACCGCCTTGTCACACTGTTTCGTCGCCTTCAGATCCTCAGATACTATCACCCCAAGATCCCTCTCCCCGTCGGTACCTATCAGACTCTCCCCGCCTAACACATACGTCTCCCGTGGATTTCTACTCCCTAAGTGCATCACTTTGCATTTCTTGGCATTGAATTTTAATTTATTTCAAAAAAGCTCCAGTATTAATTCAAAAAACTTTTAATTGTTTTAATTATATTATAAAATACCTCTCTAATCTTTATGTCTAACTTCTTACCCTGCGCTGCACTAGACAATATTTACAACAACAATGAAAACGGCATTCATATGAAATTATATGCACATTACAGTCACACAACAATCTTAGTTGATATCATGATACTTAGTCTCTATAAAACAGTGATTGACGCCACGCTTTCCGCGTGACCACTGTATTGCAGTCAGTTGTGTTTGTCCCAAATGTGCCACTGTTCAGTTCAAGCAGGAACACTCCATTAGCCATTCATGCTCACACATCCCACTTGTGCAGCATTATACAGGTATTAAGAAGCCAGTGAAAAACTCCTTATTCAACTTCTGATGTTTTCAGTATATACCGGTTCCCCTGTTGTGTGACTGTAATGTGCATATAATTTCATATGAATGCCGTTTTCATTGTTGTTGTAAATATTGTCTAGTGCAGCGCAGGGTAAGAAGTTAGAGATAAAGATTAGAGAGGTATTTTTTAATATAATTAAAACAATTAAAAGTTTTTTGAATTAATACTGGAGCTTTTTTGAAATAGATTGTGAGTTTGGCTCTGAGAATTGTGGTGTATCCCCTATTTAGGTATATTGAATTTTAATTGCCAAACCTTAGACCATTCTTCTAGCTTCCGCAGATCCTATTTCATGTTTTCCACTCCTTCCTGGGTGTCCACTCTGTTACAAATCTTAGTATCATCCGCAAAAAGGCAAACTTTACCTTCTAACCCTTCAACAATGTCACTCACAAATATATTGAACAGAATCGGTCCTAGCACCGATTCCTGAGGCACTCCACTACTCACCTTTCCCTCCTCCGAGCGAATTCCATTTACCACCAACCTCTGGCGACTGTCCGTCAACCAGTTCCTAATCCAGTTCATCACTTCGAGTCCTATCTTCAGCCCATCCAGTTTGTTCAAGAGCCTCCTGTGGGGCTTTTAATAATGGAAAGCCGATTTTGGGCATCCTCAAATGCTTTCCATCAAGGGGACAACCAAAATTCACGGGGGCGTGTTGGCACCGTACCGAAGGCAGGACTGGGGCATGATTTAGAGATGGGCATCCTCGGCCAATAATGGAAAAAAGAAGCATTTGGCTAACTTTACTTGGTCCATTTTTTTTCACGACCAAGCACGAACTGACCAGTTGACCACTGGAGTCAATCGGGGATGACCTCCCTTTACTCCCCCTGTGGTCACCAGCCCCCTCCCACCTAAAAAAAAAAATTAAAAACATTTTCTTCCAGCCTCTATGCCAGCCTCAAATGTCATGCCCAGCTCCATCACAGCAGTATGCAGGTCCCTGGTGCAGTGCACTTCAGGCAGGCGGACCCAGGCCCACCCCCCTACCTGTTATACTTGTGCTGGTAAATGTTGAGCCCTCCAACCCCCCCCCCAAAACCCACGGTACCCACATCTAGGTGCCCCTTATGGCTATGGTAGTGGTGTACAGTTGTGGGGAATGGGTTTGGGGGGGGTTGGAGGGCTCAGCACTGAAGGTAAGGGAGCTATGCAGCTGGGAGCAATTTGTGAAGTCCACTGCAGTGCCCCCTAGGGTGCCCAGCTGGTGCCCTGGCATGTGAGGGGGACCAGTACACTATGAATGCTGGCTCCTCCCACGACCAAATAGCTTGGATTTGGTCGTTTTTTAGATGGGCGTCCCCGGTTTCCATTATCGCCGAAAACCAGGGACGACCATCTCAAAAACAACCTAAGTACGACCATCTCTAAGGTCGACCTAAATTTCATGATTTGGGCATCCCCGACCGTATTATCGAAACAAAAGATGGACGCCCATCTTGTTTCGATAATATGGGTTTCCCCGCCCATTTACGGGGCTGTCCTGCGAGGACGCCCTCATGACAACTTGGGCGCCCCATTTGATTATGCCCCTCCACGCATTCTGACATATAGCATGGCAGACTGGCAAGTTCATAAATATCCGGTGTGAAAGAATCACTTGTCTATTTTCTTAGCAGGTTGCCATGTGGAAGTAGATATAAAAATTGTTTTGGTGGAGAGAAAAATATATAAGATCATCTTGATTTTATATTTGTTTTATGGTTGTGATGGTTAATAGAGTTGTATTGGTATTGCTTTTTCAAACTGTGGTCACTTTGGGCCAGCAGATCCTAAAGAGATATGTAATCCCTGTTGCTCACTGTAAGTTAAACATGACAATTCCCATGTCTGTCCCAGTAGTTATTGTTAATGGGTTTGTCCTCCAGGGACCAAAGGGGCATGTTTGCTAAGCTTTGGTAAGCAGTTAGCGTAGTCCATGCTAATGCCTAATGAATGTTAAAACAGTCTATGTGGTAAAAGTCTGATGCTAAACAGCTTAGCAGAGGATGGGATGAGGGATTGAGCAGGTCATGAGTGGAGGTTGAATGATAAGAGACTATTTTCCCAGACCTGCATTCCATTTTATAGTACAATCTCTGATACTACCACAGATAGATTATTGCAATGCAGCATAAGTAGGATGCAAAGATAATGTGCTAAAATCACTGTAGATCATCCAAAACACGGCAGCAAGACATATTCAAAAAGTCCAAATATGAGAGAGTAACTCCAGTGCTTGTATTGCTACACTGGCTCCCAATCAAAGCTAGACTATTCTTTAAAACTAGCACTTTAATTTTTAAAATACTGTTTGGCATGTCTCCTGACCACATGTTAAACCTGACTGAACTATTACCAAGAAATACAAGGCCAGAAACCAGGAGTTACCTATTACTTCACCTACTCAACTGCAGAAACATCACATACAGATCCATCTACACCAGTGGATTCAGCTACCTGGGTTCCAAGTGGTGGAACTCAATTCCCAAGGTCATAAGAAGCATCAACAACTGTCTCCAATTCAGAAAAGAACTAAAAACAGACCTTTTCAAGAAAATTTATGGTTAATCTCATATGCATAAATGTTCCACAATATATGCAATTGAATACTAATACTGTAATCCCTCTTAATAATTGTAATCCACATTGAACCGAAACTTGTTTTTGGATAATTGCGGGATATAAGAATAAATAAACTTTATGGGCTTCATAGTGTACAGGTTTAATGTGGAATCTCAAGAATCCATACCAAACCTGCTCCAAATCTGGCACGGGTTTACTGAGACAATTTTGAAAATTCATTCTGTTAAAAAGTTGAAATTCATCAAGTCTAAAGGTTTTTTGGGGATTTTTTTTGTATATTTACTTGTTTCTTAATGCTATTTTAACAGACACAGTGGAATACAGACATGGGAAGCCAAAAGCACTGCCAGAAATGAATATGATAATAACTAACTCTTTAGCATAATCCATCAGAAGTAGTTTGACAGCTGTTCCAGTAAACCTCCAATACCTCTTTGGACCTTCCCTTCCTGTCTTCAGTGCATAGGCAATCTATTCCATTATTGCAGTCTCAGCAGCTACCCCTCTCCACTGAGTGAGCTGAGAAATGTGCTTCTAATAAAAAGCTATACAGGAATCCTAGCTGCATGAAGGAGGTATTCCATCAACTGCTTGCTTGAATCTTCAATAATCTCATTTCCTCACATTCCCATTAGTCATAATTATGATGGTAACTCAAGAGGACTTCCAGCTATGCTTTGTATGTTTTTGAACCTCAGGTCAAAAATGATCAAGACACAGTCCCCTCGCGTGTGTATGTAAGACACAAAGATCCTATATCGTCTAGTACATGTGGACTAGAGTTACTGAATTTATCAATGTAAGGAGGAAACCTATATATACCTGGTGAAGGAATCTGTATATAAACTCTAGATTTTTGTTATGCAATCAAATTTTCCACAAAGAGCATCTAAATCTATGGAAAACTCAGTGTGCTCATTTGACTTGAGTGGAGGAATGGCCTAATGGTTAATGCAGTGAGCTTTGATCCTAGCAACCTAGATTCAATTCCCACTGCAGCTCCTTGTGACCTTGGGAAAGTCACTTAACCCTCTGTAGTCACAGATACAAAAAAAAAAAAAACCCAAAACAATTTAGATTGTGAGCTCTCTAGAGACAGAGAAAGTACCGGCATATAATGTGTACAGCGCTGTGTACATCTAGTTGCACTATAGAAATGATTAATAGTAGTACTATTGCTCTAGGCTATGGTATTAAATAGGTAAGTAGGGAAAGATTAACCGCTTGGCAGGTTCTAGGCAAGCAAGTGTATTGCCCCCCCCCCCCCCCAGTCATAATTTATTAAAATTTACAATACTACCCAAGCTGACTCACAGTTTATTTATTTATGTTACATTTGTACCCTGTGCTTTCCCACTCATGGCAGGCTACGGAGGGTTAAGTGACTTGCCCAGAGTCACAAGGAGCTGCCTGTGGCGGGCATTGAACTCAGTTCCTCAGGACCAAAGTCCACCACCCTAACCACTAGGCCACTCCTGGGAGGTTTACAATCATAATAAATGTTAAGACTTTCACAAGGGAGAGTGATTGTGACAGCAGAGGAAAGGCGGCAAAGGAGGAAGCAGCAGGTAAAGAACACTATTTGCTGAGTCCTCCCGCAGACTGGAAAACAATGCACAAGAGATTGCTAAATTGCGGTAAAAGGGGACTGTGCTAGTGTTAGCAAGTGTTTTTGATGTGCACTGAGACCCCTTTTACCACAGTGGGTAAAAGGCTGTCCATTTTGGGGAAAAAGAAATGGCTGTGTGGTAAGTGAACCACTTACCCCATGGCCATTTCGGTGGGGAATCCTTATTGCCACCCATTGAGATGGCGGTAAGGGCTCCCATTGTAACCTGGAAATGGAGCATGCTAAAGGTGGGAACTACCACTGGGCTTCTGCTCTAGTTCCAGATTGGTGTGTGAAAGCCCACGGTGGGCTTTCCGCTGCTTAGTAAAAAGGCCCCTGAGAGAATAGACGGACCTGTGGCAGTGCAGTGGTGGGTCTAATGCCTCTCCCCACATCCCCCCACCCCCAATTTTCTCTCTCTGTCTCTCTCACTCTCTCTCTTTTTTCTTCTTTCTGTCATCAACTAACTTATCAGAGAAAAACTCTGCCTAAAGAGCCGTTGAGTTAACACAACTGATAAGGGTCCCTTTTAAGCATTTGAGCCCTAGGCAATTGCCTAGTTTGTCTATGCTTTAATCCTGACCTACAGGTAAGGATTCTCTCCAGAGTGTTTTTTTGCCTCAAAGTGAAGGTATCTCCTCCCTCAGCCTTAGTATTCTATTCATGTTTGCAGATATAGGTAATGAGTGTGGACAGCATGATGTGAAACTAATTCCACAAAAATATTAACATTTCTTCCTTTCCAAATGTGGTCCACAAAGCAGAGTCCCTTAGTATGCCAGCTCTGAATTGAAGGAGAAAACATAACCAGGGACAGCAGAAAATGAGTTATCAGTCGTCCCTCTCACTCCCCCCCCCCCCACTATTTCAGCCTATACAATTGAGCTACTGCTCCCTGAAGATACTGAAGAAGAACACTAGTCCTTGACCCTGCATATGTACTCTTTCCTACTTGCACAGGACTAGTTAGAGTCATTCCCAAGTCGCCCATGAATTCCAGCTGACAGGTAATAAGAGTATCAGGGGTCCTTTTATTAAGCTGCGGCAAAAGGGGGTCTGTGATAGCATCAGTGTGTGTTTTGGTTGCGTTCTGAGGCTCCCTTTTACCACACTGGGTAAAAGTTTTTTTTTTTTTTAAATGACCGTGTGGCAAGTGAAGCACTTGCCGCGTGGCCATTTCAGGGGGGGAGCACTTACTGCCACCTATTGAGGTAGCAGTAAGGGCTCCCGTGTTAACCCGGTGGTAATTAGACGGTGCACGATACTGCCCGATTACCACCGGGTAAACATCAGCGCTACAAAAATAACATTTTTTGTAGCCCCAGAAATTGCATTCACTGGGGGTGGGAACTACTGCCAGGCTGCTGTGGTAGCCCAGCGGTACTTCCGGTTTAGCAAATGGTAAGTCCACATTGGGCTTGCCACTGCTTAGTAAAAGACCCCCCCTCAATTAGGAATTTCAAGTTCTCCAGTCTTTAGGGAGCTACAAGGGAGAGTTTTAAGTGACACATTTTCTTTTTCCTTGTAAAATAAGAAATGGAGGTAAATAGGGATAAGAAAACTATCTGTGGCATATTACAATAAAATGTTGAAAAGATTCAGTAAATGGGGTAATGCAACCATGCTAGAAATAGGATTTTTGAGATGGGTTTTTAGATTTTTTTTTTTTGCATAAATCATATACATGTTTGAGAATAATAAAAAAAAGAGAGAGAGGTTTTGACCTGCAATGGAAGTTAAAGGCATAAATGGTAGTCAAGGTTTTGACTTGCAGTAGCTTCTGAGGTTTTTGCTTCCATTAATAAAAAGTTTACAAAGACAGTATTAAAGATCTGAATCTAAAGGCATATTATTTACTCTACTTGTGGGGATTGTTTGTCAGACTTTGAGCAAGAGCGTTCTATACCACTGTTGATTGATTTACCAATATATGGAAATGTAACTACATATCTAATTGTATGTAAGCTTAAAATAGCTAAATCTGCCCCATGCCAAGCCCCTCAACTGTCTATGCCCTAATCCCCCAATTCACCATCTGAGACATAGGTGCTACGATGAGGTGTCAGAACCCATTCTAACCAAATTGGTGGCTATCTGGCAGGAACAAATAGGGTTTGTCCCTACCTCTGACTGCTCAAGACTGGGGGGGGGGGGGGGGGTGAATCAGAGATTCCTGGGGAGTGAGTAGTAGTTGAGGTAGCTGGATTGGGGAGGGGGGTTACAGGGGTCTGTGTTTTTTGTTGTTTGCATATAAGATAGGACCAAACTGAGCAGTATTTTGATGGAGGCAATCTTTGCTTTTTCAAATCCCTTCATTTGGCCTGGGGAAGGGCTTTGGAGCCACTGGTGTACCAAGGATATGGTGAACTCTGGTAGATGAGAGCCTGGAGGAGGAAGCTTCAAATGAAGGATTTTTTAATTATGGTTTTAATTGAATTGTCAGGGTTGGAAATGTACTAGCTCTGGGAACAGAGACAGACTTTTGAAATTTAGAGACCGATTCAAATGAACCAGGACCTCATTTGTATCTGTAGCTACATTTTAGAGTCAAAATAGTGCTTCTCCTATTGACAAGATGTAAGGGGTCTTTTACTAAGCCACGGTAGTGTTTTTAGCTCGTGGTAGAAATCAGCTGGTGGTAAACACCAAGACGGCCATTATATTCCTGAGGATGCCTTGGCAAGCTAAGGGGCCCTTTTACTAAGCTGCGTAAGCATCTACACGTGCCCAACATGCGCCAAAATGGAGTTACCACCTGGCTACCGTGTGACTCTTGTGGTAATTTCATTTTTGGTGCACGTCTGATAAGTGCATCTGAAAAATAATTTTATTTCCAGATGCACGTATTGGACGCGCGCCAAGTGTCATTTGACGTGCGTAGGTCATTATCGCCTGATTATCACGTGAGACTTTATCACTAGGTCAATGGCTGGCGGTAAGGTCTCAGTCCCAAAATGGACGCGCAGCAATTTTCATTTTGCCGCTCGTCCATTTTCGCCAAAAAGTTTTTAAAAGGTATTTTTCACAGGTGCGCTGAAAAATGATTCTGCACGCTCCCAAAACACATGTCTATTTATTTATTTATTATTATATTTGTATCCTGCGCTTTCCCACTCAAAGCAGGTTCAATACGGCTTACATAGTAAAAGGAATACAGAATATTGTTAGAGAGGGTAAAAGTTAATTATACCAGAATAATAGACGAGATGAGTAGGTAGAAAAAGGCAATGGAGAGGGGAGTAAGGTGGGAGATGAAGTCTGGGTCAATGTTGTTATCATGAGGGTATGTGTTAGGGAGATGGTTCATAAGATTAATCTGGATCGTTTGGATAGGTTTGCTTGAATACACTAATGCAGGCCATTTTTCAGCACACCTTTGTAAAAGGACCCCTAAAAATGCTACTGTAAAAGACCCTCTAAATGAACAAAAAATGAGTTTCAGAGCTCAGAAAATAAACTGAACTGAACAAAATGAAATGAAATGGAACTAAAAATGAACTAAACTGAATATTTTTCAGTGCATGACCTTAGTGTGAATGTATTTGAGTGTACTGTTGTTTTAAACCTGGTTTGTCTGTGAAGATAAAGGCATTAGTGGAGTATCAATATGGATCTGTCTCTAATATGTTCCAATATATATATTTTTTTCAGGTCATGAAAACTTTTTTCTCTCAAGTCTCACATAATCTGCCTTTATAACAAATTCAGGGCTCTGTTTACTAAGATACACTAGTATTTTTAGCGCACGCTAAACTTAGTGCATGCTAAATTCTAGAGTCGCCCATATGTTCCTATGGGCAACTTAGTTTGTCTTTATTATTAGCATGCACTAAAAATGTTAACGTGCCCTTAGTGCTACTTAGTAAACAGTGGTCCTCAATTTTGGTTTATAGAGGTCACAAATATTTTGGGTAGATCAATTCTGTTTTTCTTTTTTACATAGAAGGATAAAGGAAAATGTCAGTATACTGGGAACCACAATCTATATACATATTCAAATCCTCCAACCTAAACACACCCTTGGAAACACCTCATCTCAATTGCGTATATTGTTCCATAAAGTGCAAACTTTTAGACACATTGGGGGAAGGCAATTTTCAAACAGTTAATTAATGCAGGTAAAGTGCGTTGAAAAATGACCACATATTGACCAGGCTGGAGATTATATTTCAAAATTATTACCCTGAGGAACAACAGCAAGACTGACAGAGGATTATAATTCTCAGAACTGAAGGCTAAGGTCATCGCTGTACCCTAGAGCTGGTTTATGATGACAGTTTAGTCAATATCTGTTTTATTGAATGCTGAATATAGAGAACAAAGCAATTATTTAAACTCTGTGTACTCATGTAAATTGTTTTCACCACTCCTCAGCCTATACTGTTAGGAACTGCTTAGATCTGCTATGGTTTCAAACTAGTCTCTATCACACTGCTATGATTAACAATAACATGAAAATGCATTTCAACAAGGGCATCTCAGATTGAATATGCCTGCTGTGCTGAATCATTTGAAGAAAATCAATTATAGATTAAATGTACTCTTTGGTAAATGGATGACCTTGAGAAAAAAAATATCATTAAAGATGAAATAGGACATTATCATCAACAGAAAAATTAGGGATGTTTCTAGGGATAATATCAATTTCATTTTATGTTTGGATTGCCCACTCAGTTTATTTCCAATAGTGAAAATGTGTTTCATTCCTTTTCATTTAAGCCAGTCAATGTACTACAACAGTGGGAGTTTTCATCCATTTTCAGTGAAACATGCTTGACAGGGTAGAGAAGTAGTCTAGTGGGTAGAGCAATGGGCTGAAACCAAGGGAAGCCTGGGTTCAATGTCCAGTGATACATGTTGTCTTAGGTATAAAGTTAGGGGCCTTTTACCAAACAACAATAAAAAGTTGCCTTAGCACACCGTCACGTGGTTCATTCCCATGCACTAATGCCATTTTTACCACTGGGGTAAAATGAACAATTTTCTACATTTTTCAGTAATGCCATGCACTAATGTTCACACTAGCGTGTAGGCCATTAGTATGTGAGCCCCTATCAACACCTATTTTGAATGTGGTAGAGGCTCACATACTAAACCTATGCTAATCGGTTAGCGCATGACATTGTAGCTGCACTGATTAGCACAGAACACGCCCACTCTCCACCCCCAGACACAAACCTGCAGCAAAAATTAAAAAGATATTTTAGCCTGTGAGTATCGTGTGTATATAGCAACATTGCTTACCAAAGCTTTGCAAAAGGGCCCCTTAGGAAAGTATTTCAATCCTGTTAATCACTGTTCTAAGGAGTATTACAAAAAAATGCAAAAACATTCAAATACAATCAAATAATCCTATAAATCCTCAAAGTAAGTATATGTGAAGACCCATTTTACATAGAAGGTTGAGATCTGAATTCTGACATAAGGAGTTTCAGCAGTATTTTACAAAAAGCTCTGCTGAATGCACAGCATTTAGTAAAATACCTTTGAGGACAAGGAGAAATATGTGTGTGTTTTCTGACATGCAAAGCAGGAGATTTTACAGATAAATGTGGAAAAATACTGTAAGCGACACAAATCTAGTAGCTTCCGCATAGAACTGACAGCGCTTCCCTGCAGAAATGGTGGTGTTATAACTTTCATGCGTAAATGGCACTGTTTCTCTGTGTAGCTGTTCAATTTTATAAACCTAGATGTGCAAATGCAGCCAAGTAAGTAGCAAGGCTGTGATTTTTATTTTTCTTTATTTTGCAGACAGAAAAAAATACAATACAATTCCTCATATAAAGCCCTAGCCTAAATGATCAAGTTACCTTACAGGAATTATTCCCTATAAAAGTGTATTCTCTTTGTTAATTGGGAAAATCATCAGTGGGTTTTTGTCCCACCCAAGATATATCCAACCACACCCCTGATTTGCCCCCTTGAAAGTTTGGTTCTTAACCCAGTCCTTGAGACACAGCTATCTGAATGGCAAGATTATTGGGGAATGAGCCCATATATCTCAGGACCCGAGTCTGGATACGTATAGCTGAAACCACAGAAGCTATACAGGTAAGCTAGATGCAAGCAGTGGCGTAGCCACAGGTGGGCCTGGGTGGGCCAGGGCCCACCCAACAGTAGCATATATTTAGCGGTAGCTGCTGGGGATCCCATGCTCTGCCAGCTGAAGACAACTCCCTGATGGTAAAGAAAATGCTATTCTCCATGATACTGGCACCTGCCCATGCTCAGTTTTCAGTGCATGCCTGCTGCAGACTGCCAAGGTGGAAAGAAGTGTTTTCCCACCAGCTGAGATATTTTTTGGTGCCCACCCATTTCTTGCCTAGGCCCACCCAAAATCTGTTGTCTGACTACGCCCCTGGATGCAAGGGAATGATTATCCTTGAGCAAGCAGGCACTGTGTCCTTAACAGGAACCAAATACTAATCTAATGGACTCCTCCAGTGGCTTGTTGTCCTTTATACTTCCCAAAAGATAACTATTCACTACCTCATAACTTTATTGTGCAGTGCCTATGGCTTCAGCTGCAATCTCTCCTACAGGCTATGGTTCTCATCCTCAGCAAACTCCACACTAATTAAGAGGCCTTTTACTAAGCTGTGATAGGTGCTTTTATGCTCCTAATACAGCAAAAATGGCTTCCCATCTGTGCATGATAACAATGTGGTAATAATTTTTAAATATTTGCTTGGGGCATGTCAGAAGCACAGAATGAGAATGGCTGCACTAATTTGCTAGTGCATGCGCATTATCTCCACAATAACTGGTTAGTACATTTATAATGCGAGATTGTTTAATGCCACATAAATAGGAGGTTCTAAGTATTCCTGTGGTAAATTTTTAAATGGCTGGCAAATAGGTGATTTTTGACAACCAAACAACTCTCCAGACCTATAGTTTCCCCTGAAGAAGCTTGCATTGGTGAAACGGGTCCCCGTTGGGATCGGGGCAGAGACGAAGCACATGGAAAGTTTAGTTCTATCTATTGGTTTTTGCTGTACTTTTGGGTATTAGTAATCAAGCAATTTAAATTCACATGTTTACTGCAAGTATGGTGAATAAAGAGTGCATTTAATACAAAATGAAAGCGACAAATTAATCGGGAGGTTTTTGCCAATGATTAGTCCGAGTCAGTAGGCACTGTGGTACTCAAGCTAATGCATTTGAGTGGAATAGACACTGCCTAATCTCCACAGAGTAAGCCTTTGATTGCTGAGGCTTTTTTTTCCTAACTTTTGGATAAAAAATTTTAAACAATAGAGTGACTGGTGCACTATAATGTTCAAGTGGAAAGTTTGACAGCTGTGCTTGATTGGTGGAACTGTTTGCAGTTTTTGGATAACATTAATAAAACAAATTGAAAATAAAAGTCCTTTTTGATGGCCGCACTAGAAATGGGCTTAGCGTGTGGGAAAAACCTGTATAAAAGCACGCTAAGCCCACTTCTTAGTGTAGCTTAGTAAAAGGATCCTTAGGTAAAAATAAGTGTGCTTTTCCCAGAGCCCATAGATTGCAATAGATGTCAAAAAATGAATCAAACATGGTACCAGAAGATAGGGGGTGGCCAATGTAAAACCAATTTCTAAAAAAGGGTTCTAGAAGTGATCCAGGAAATTATAGATCGGTGAGCCTGACATCGGTACTGGGCAAGATGGTAGAGACTATTATAAATAACAAAATTACAGACCACATACATAATCATTGATTAATGAGACAAAGCCACCATGGATTTAGTCAAGGGTAATATTGTCTCACCATTCTACTACATTTCTTTGAAGGAGTAAATAAACATATGGATAAAGATGAGCTGGTCGATATTGCGCATCTGGATTTTCAAAAGGCATTTCACTAAGTACCTCATGAAAGACTCCTGAGGAAATTAGAAAGTCATGGGATAGGAGGAAATGTCCTATTGTGGATTAAAAACTGATTAAAAGATAGAAAACAGAGAGAAGGGTTAAATAGTCAGTATTCTCAATAGAAAACAATCGATAGTGGGGTTCCCCAGGGGTCTGTGCTGGGTACGCTGCTTTTTAACATAAATTATCTAGAGATAGGAATAACTAGTGAGGTAATTAAAATTTGCTGATGATACAAAGGACCTGTTTTATCAAATTGTGCTAGTGATCCCTGGTGTGGCAAAGCCAGGACAGAACAAACAGACAGATGAACAAATGTATATAGAAATTAGGAAAGCTGGCATATTGGGCAACAGTAACACTATAATAATGGGTGATTTCAATTATCCCAATATTGAATGGATAAATGCTGCATCAGGGAGTACAGGGGAGGTAAAATCCTTAGATATAATAAATGACTGCTTCTTGGAGCAACTGGTCCAAGAACCGACAAGAGTGTGAGCTATTTGAGATCTAGTCCTTAGTGGAATGCAGGGAATGGTATGAGAGGTAGCAGTGTTGGTTCTGCTGGGAGACAGTGATCATAACATGATCAAATTTGAGCTAATATCTGGAGAGAAGTAACTAAAAACATCTACAGTAGCAGCATTTATTTTTCAAAAGGGTAACTATGACAAAATGAGGAAAATGTTTTAAAAGAATCTAAATCAGGCATGGATGTATACCATAGTGGAAGTCCAGACCAGATGTATTCCACGTATTAACAAAGATGGAAAGAAGAGTAAACGACAGCCAGCATGATTAAAAGGTGAAGTGAAAGAGGCTATTAGAGCCAAGAGAGGTTCTGAATCATAAGCAGTGTTAAGTTAGATGCAAAACATTGACAAAGAAGGCTAAAAGAGACTATGAAGAAAAACTTGCCATGGAGACAAAAACTCATAGTAATACCTTTTTTAGGTATATCAGAAGCAGAAAGCCTGTGAGGGAATCCATGGGACTGTTAGATCATGAAGGAGCAAAAGGGACACTCAGTTAGGATAAGGCCATAGCAGAGAGATTGACTGAATTCTTTGCATTGGTCTTTACGGAAGAAGATGTGAGAGACCTACCTGTACCGGAAATGGTTTTCAAGGGTGACAGTGCGGAGGAACTGAAAAAACTCTCAGTGAACCTGGAAGATGTACTGAGCCAAATTGGCAAGTTAAAGAGTGATAAATCACCTGGACCAAATGGCATACACACCAGAGTACTAAAATAACTCAAACTTGAAATTGCTGATCTGTTGTTAGTGATCTGTAACCTGTCATTAAAATCATCTGCAGTACCTGAAGATTGGAGGGTGGCCAATGTAATGCAGATTTTTAAAAGGGTTCTAGTGGTCATCTGTGAAATTATAGATTGGTAAATCTGACTTCAGTGCCAGGAAAATAGTGGAAAATGTTATAAAAAAATAAAATGGCAGAACACATAGACAAAAATGTTTTAATGGGACAAATTCAGCATGGGTTCACCCAAGGAAAGTCTTGCCTCATCAACGTGCTTCATTTCTTTGAAGGCATAAATAAACATATGGATAAAGGTGAGTCGATTTATGCAATATATCTATATTTTCAGATCGTTTTTGGCAAAGTTCCTCACGAGAGACTCCTGAGAAAATTAAAAAGTCATAGGATAGATGGTAATGCCCTTCTGTGGATTAGGAATTGTTTATTGGACATAAAATAGAGGGTATGATTAAATGACCATTTTTCTCAATGAAGTAGGGTGAATAGTGGAGTGCAACTGGGATCTGTACTGGGACAAGTAAAATGATCTGGAAAATGGAATGGCAAGTGAGGTGATTACGTTTTCAGATGACACAAAACTATTCAGAGTTGTCAAAAAACATGTAGATTGTGAAAAATTGCAGGATGACCTTAAGAAACTGGAAAAATGGACATCCAAATGGCAGATGAAATTTAATGTGGACAAATGCAAAGTGGTGCACATTGGGAAGAAGACGAGAAGTCCACCAAGGTGGATGAATGTCAAAATCCCACAGAATGAACAAAGGAGAAGTGGGAAGTGGGCCAATGATTCAAGAGACCGAAACAAAAGAATCAAATGCAGAATTCTTTACTGTGGACTCAAAATCTTTATTATAGAATCGACACAGATCTGTGTTTTGGCCACAGGCCTGCCTTAGGAGTCTCAGTAGTATATATGGTCAGAGGGAATTTCACAAGGTAACCGGTGGTGATGGTCTTGGAAAACACCTTAGAGCGAACAAGAAAGGTTGCTGAAAAGTGTATCACAGCCCTATAACTGGAGCCAAGTAGCAGTTACCTGATGCTAGGGTCCACCTTAATAGTCAGCACTTTAGAAAAAGATCTAGGTGTCATTGTAGACAATACACTGAAATTTTTTGCCCAGTGTGCGGCGGCAGTCAAAAAAGTAAACAGGATGCTAGGAATTATTTAGAAAGGAATGCAAAATAAGACTAAGAATATTATAATGCCTCTGTATTGCTCCATGGTGCGACCTCACCTTGAGTATTGCGTTTAGTTCTGGTTGCCGTACCTCAAAAAAGATATTGAGGAATTAGAAGAGGTTCAAAGAAGAACTACAAAATGATAAAGGGGTTGGAACTCCTCTCATATGAGGAAAGGTTAAAGAGGTTAGGGCTTTTCAGCTTTGAAAAGAGACGGCTGAGGGGGGATATGATTAAGGTCTATAAAATCCTTAGTGATGTAGAACGGGTAGAAGTGAATCAATTTTTCACTCTTTCAAAAAGTGCAAAGACCAGAGGACAATCAATGAAATTACATGGAAATACTTTTAAAACAAATAGGAGGAAATATTTTTTCACTCAAAGAATAGTTAAGCTCTGCCAGAAGATGTTTTAACCGATTAGCGTATCTGGGTTTAAAAAGGTTTGGACAAGTTCTGAGAGTAAAAGTCCATAGCCTGTTATTGAGATGGACTTGGAGGAAGCAAATGCTTGCCCTAGGATTGGTAGCATGGGATATTGCTACTAATTGGAATTTCTTCCAAGTATCTGTGACCTGGATTGACCACTGTTGGAAGCAGGATATTGGTCTAGATGGACCATTGGCCTTATCCAGTGTGGGTATTCTTATGTTCTTATGCTGCGCAGGAACCACTAGCATGGCTTGATAAAAGAGGCCCAAAGTTATTCAAAGTTGTTAAGTAACAAGAGGATCATGAAAAACTGCAAGAGGATCTTACAAGATTGGGAGAGTGGGCATTCAAATGGTGGATGATGTTTAATGTGAGCAAGTGCAAAGTGTCATATATGAGAAAGAGGAACCCAAACTATAGCTACGTGATGCAAGATTCCACATTAGGAATCACTGCCTAGGTGTCATTGTTGGTGATATGTTGATACCCTCTGCTCAGTGTGCAGCGGTGTCTAAATAAGCAAATAGAATGTTATGAATAATTAGGAAAGGAATAGAAAACAAAAATGAGAATGTTATTATAGCTTTGTATCGCTTTGTGGTGCGACCAAACCTCAAATACTGTGTGCAACTGTGGTCACTGCATCACAAAAAAGACATAGCAGAATTAGAACAGGTACAGATAAGGGTGACAAAAATGATAAATGGAATGGGATGACTTCCCTTTGAGGAAAGGTTAAAGCGGCTAGGGCTCTTCACCTTGAAGAAGACAGGGCTGAGGGGAGATAAGATAGAGGTCTATAAATGGGTAGACGAGAATTACTTGTTTACTCTTTCCGAAAGTACTAGGACATTGAAGCTATTAAGTAGTAAATTAAACCAGAGAAAATATTTCTTCACCCAACTTTAATGAAACTCTGGAATTTGCCACAAAATGTGGTAAAAGCAGTTAGCTTAGTAGGGTTTAAAAAGGTTTGCATAATTTCATAAGTACATAAGTATTGCCACACTGGAACAGACCAAAGGTCCATCAAGTCCAGTATCCTGTTTCCAACAGTGGCCAATCCAAGTCACAAATACCTGGCAAGATCCCAGAAAAGCTCAATACATTTTATGATGCTTAGCCCAGAAATAAGCAATGGATTTTCCCAAGTCAATTGAATAATGGTCTATGGACTTTTCCTTTAGGAAGCCATCCAGACTCTTTTTAAACTCCGCTAAGCTAACCACCTTTACCACATTCTCTGGCAATGAATTCCAGAGTTTAATTACACTTTGAGTGAAGAAACTTTTTCTCTGATTCATATTAAATTTACTACTTTGTAGCTTCATCGCATGCCCCCTAGTCCTAGTATTTTTGGAAAGAGTAAATAAATGATTCACGTCTACCCATTCCACGCCACTCATTATTTTATAGACTTCTATCATATCTCCCCTCAGCCGTCTCTTCTCCAAGCTGAAGAGCTCTAGATGCTTCAGACTTTCCTCGTAAGGAAGTTGTTCCATCCCCTTTATCATTTGTCGCCCTTCTCTGTACCTTTTCTAATTCCACTATATTTTTTTGAGATGCAGTGACCAGAATTGAATACAATATTCGAGGTGCAGTCGCACCATGGACCAATACAAAGGCATTATAACGTCCTCACTTTTGTTTTCCATTCCTTTCCTAATAATACCAAACATTCTATTTGCTTTCTTAGCCTCGACAGCACACTGAGCAGAGTATTTCAACGTATCATCAACAACGACGCCGAGATCCCTTTCTTGGTTGGTGACTCCTAACGTGGAACCTTGCATTACGTAGCTATAATTCGGATTCCTCTTTCCAACATGCATCACTTTGCACTTGCTCACATTAAACATCATCTGCCATTTAGATGCCCAGTCTCCCAGTCTCGTATGGTCTTCTTGTAATTTTTCACAATTCTCTGTTCCGAGCTAACCCCTTATTTTCAATAGCACTTAACTGACTGGTGCCACTGAAAGTAGCCAGTTAGCGCTGAACTGCAAACCAGTTATTTGGTGAAGTTCTGGGGGCGGAGTCAGCACTTGGCTGGTCAAGTGCCAATATTCAGCACCTAACTAATCAGTTAAACTGCAAAAATGGACTGCATAAAAGTCAGTCCAATCTTTATGCAGTAGCCCATAGCCAGTTAAGTGTTAAATATCAGACCTGACCAGTTATGCATTAGCTGGCTCTGCAAAAATGGATATTCAATGTCAAAGCCTAGACAGGGCCCGGCATTGAATATATGGGAATAACACCAGCAGCGATCAGCAGAATCCCGAGTGTCTCTGGCTTAACATTAACACCAAGAGGTCTAAATAATATGCCCATACATCAATGAGACCATATTTGAGAGACTGTCATACTCTACATTCTCTGGCTTAGGAGTGAAGTTCATTCCTGTCATGGTATGCACAGAACTAAAACTCTACACATGGAAGAAGACACTCACTGCCGAATCACCACTCACCAACTGCTCATCAATCACCAACTGCATGGCAGGAGGAAAAGGACCCAAAGAAAAGTCCATAAACCATTATTAAGGTGAATTTAGGAAAATCCACTGCTTATTTCTAAGATACACAAATCTAGATAGGAAGAGCAAGTTGCCACAACAGTGATATATTGTTAATAAGGGGACGTCTCATACAGTCACGCAGGCACTTTTAGGTGTCTAGCTTATATTAAGCCACTGCACTTGTGACACAGTATAATCATTGACTGCCCCCGACCTCCAGTAGTGCACAATATTTGCTTCTCGTGAATTTACTAGTACTAAATTTTAAATGTGCATATCTTTATACAACACTATGTCCATATCACTTTTTTATATAATAGTTTTTTTCTGTGCACCCATAGAGTACTCTATGGGTGTCCTAGTATAGCAATGCTTATATTCTTATATTGTTATGGCTGATTTGAAACCAATATTGATTTGATATTTGAATTTAGGTTCAAATCATCCTATGACTTTGCCTGTCTTCTGTTTCTTTCTTCTCACATTTTTTTTCTCTCTGTTATTAACCAAACAACACCAGATTCTGGTATGAAAACAGAGAAAGACAAGCATAGCAAAGTGAAGAGAATTAATGCTTGAAGAATGGCGTCCAGGTGATGGAGCCAATTAGAAGTTAGATAAAGGCAGAATGACACTGAGGGAATATTAATATACAAAGAGACTGACTTGACCAGTTTAAGGAATGCCAGTGGGATAATTGAACATGAAGTATGCAAACATGTAGATAAGCACATTGATGGCATGGGTGTTTTCTTTCACTGATTTTAATTTTTAGTTATGTTTGCATTAACTATTGTTATTCTTTAACTTGGCAACTGTAAAAAGAATTGTGATGCCATCTGCTAATTCTGGCCAAGTAATAATGTACTGTTATAAAGGAGCACCACAGCAATCTCCAGCTTTAAATTTAGGCACTGTATAGCTTTTTATGGTTGATTCCAATATGCTTCTGCATGATACCTGATGATAAAATCCATAATACGCTTTGGCCATTTTATATAACTTGGCTCCACAGTATCTTTACTCATACCGTAACTACATCCAGAACATCCACTGCCTTATTGCTAATCATGAAATTCTGCATATCAAATTTAAGAACAGAGTCTCTGTCTCTTGGCATCAGTCTTCTGGAACCAGATACTCTTTTATATTCCTGAAACAAAAAATCTCTTCATATTCAAGCACAAGCTATTCTAGGTTCTTAAGATTTTCCACTTCACAAATGATACACCTTAACCCTTTAACTTTCTTTCTTGTTTTATTCACCTAAGGTTGAAAAATAACTGAGGATGTATCTAACTTGGTTCCACTTTGTTTTCTACGTTCTAAAAACAGTGGGCAAGATGTACTAGAGTAAAACTGGCTAAGGACTAACAGCTTGCCTCAGTTTGTTCCATTGTTTCTTTCCTACAAACTTTCCTTGACTTGTTCCCCCCTTTCCCCTTGTGCCCTCCCACATCTTTTCACTGTTATTTTGCCATGGTTGATTGTTCTACTATGGTTGGCTGTCCTCATTCCTGTTAGTTCTTTTCCTGCTTTTATTTATTTCTTTTCAGTCTATAAACCACCCAGATCTGCAAGTTAGCTTGGGCAGTATAGTAAGTTTTAATAAACTATAATCCATCCTCTGAATTCTATATATGGCGCCTCAAGTTGCGTGTGCTAATTTGACTGCATGGCCAAATTACATGCACAACTTAATTGATTAACAAGCGAATCAGCGCTGATAATTTGTATTTAATCAATTAGTGGCACTAATTAGCTTTAACTAGAATTTACATGCACAAATTTCTAGGTGTATTCTATAACTCGGTGCGCGTAAGTTCCCATATGCACTGTTGAAAAAACTATGTGCATTATTATAGGCCTGATTTTAGGTGACCTAAATAGGTGTGCCTAAATTTTAGTTTCAAGAAAGTCATGCAAGCATGTTCTATAAACTACATGTAACTTTAGGTGTAGTTTATAGAATCATGCTAACTGTATGGTTTTTCAACGTCAATACTTAAGGCGCCATTTATAGAATTTGGCACTATGAGCCTAATATTCAGAAAATGCTGAGTCTCCTAAATTTCTGACCTATTTTCAGCCAAATTTAGGAGCATAATTTTTCAGCTGAAAATTCATCTTGATTTAAGAGCTTAAAAGTTATGCTCATAAATGTAAGTCTGCCATGTATTTGCCTAGATTTATGAGTCTAATTTATAAGCCCAGTGCTGAATATCAATGCTAAGCTCCTAACTTCCTTTCCCTGCCCTAAATCCACCCCTCTTACCACACTCTTTTTATGCTTCTAAATTTAAGAGTTTAGGGGGTCTTTTACAAAGCCATGCTAGTGTTTTTAGCTCGCACTAAAAATCAGCTTGCACTAAACGCTAAGACACTCATTATATTCCTATGGGCATCTCAGTGTTTAATGCATGCTGATTTAAAAAAAATCTTCACAGGGAAGTAGTCTTCAATTTCTTTTGAAATCTAGTCCAAAGAAAGGTAAACAAATTGGTATGTATCTCAGAGATAGATACCAAGAGATGAAACCATGCAAGTACAAAGCCAATAGATCATTGATCTTTAATTAAAGCATCACCTCAAATAAACACTAGCAAATATACAATGACGCTCAAAGGTTGCTAATCAATACTAATCATTCATTGTAGATTATGGTACTGATAATGGTCAGAAAGGTTTCAAGGGGAGCCTATTTGTATGTTGAAAAAGAAAAAAAATATATTTTTGTATAAACTCACTCTAAAGGAAAGAACGCTAATGTACTCCTGCAAGGTTAAACTGATATTTATATTCTGAAGCTGGAGGAGACAAATGTTTCCATGGAAGCATGGTGCACCGCAATTCTCACATCTTACATTTGAGAAGAAAGCTGCAGTAAATTGCTTTACAATTTTATTGTGACCACAAAAAAAAAAAAAAGACGAGATGCCTGTTTCGTAAAGAAGCAATCCTACTTTATCAAACAATCAAAAAAAAAAAAAAACACATGGTGGGGGTGGGGGGATCATAAAGAAAAATGCAGCAGACATGACCACCCTTTCTGGATGTCTATTATTCAGTGGTTTATTTATTTAGATTTTGCTCACACCTTTTTTCAGTAGTAGCTCAAAGTGAGTTACATTGAGGCACTCTGGATATTTCTCTGTCCCAGGAGGGCTCACAATCTAAGTTTGTACCTGAGACAATGGAAGGTTAAGTAACTTGCCTAAGATCACAAGGAGCAGAAGTGGGATTTGAACTGGCCACCTGTGGATTGACAGACCAATGCTCTAACCACTAGGCCACTCCTCCACACAATAAAAACTTTGCGAATTTTGGGCTCTATTACTATTAATAAGAACATGCAGAAGTCAGTATTCAGCTGCACACCGAGAGGGTGATTTTATAAGGAGCCTCTTAGCTTAAGGTGGTCAGAATAAATACCAATATTCTAGTTATTTATGTACATAAGTGGCCTCTTATAAAACATTGAGTAGTGTGAAAATATTTGTGTTAGTTTCATGACATTTACTTTCACTATGGGAGGGCAGTGTTCAGGCAGAAAACAGGCAAAATCTGCTAGGTGCTAACCAGCTATACTGTGAGACATAGCCAGATAGGCGCAGACATTAAGCGCTAAATTGGCTATGTTTAGCTGTTAAAATAGGTGAATAGCAGGCCTAAGTTTAATTGCTAAAACGTTAATTGGTTAGCGCTGAATATCGGCTTAATAAATTAACTTTTTCGCATTTAAATATAACCCCGATATTCAATGCCGGTCACTGGAAATGGCCCAGTATTGAATGTCCAGGTTTAATGCCAGTGGTGGACAGAAAAGGCACTGCCTGCTACCATCAGAATATCAGACCTATAGATTATAAAATTCCTTAATATATATGGTGTGCAGAAAAAAATGGGAGCCTAACATTTTTCCAAATACGTATTAACCATGCTACCTTGCGACTCTAGGTGGAACACAGTTCCTTCATAGGTTAGTCTATAGAACAATGTTTTCACCAGCAATATCTAGCTACTGGTTCCAGCTACCTTTTCCAAAACCTCTGTGCATGCAAAGGTATTCCTCTCTTTTTCCATTTACTATAGCCTCTTCCATGCTTATCTTTCAGGAAATCTACCCAAACCACCTTACCTTACTGTCATCTAAATCCATGGCCCATTGGCTACAGCTTATACCTGTGCAATCTGCAGGTTGTCTAACTTCCCTCTTCCATCACTCATTTCCAAGCACTCTCTGTAACCATGGGAAATATCTCCACTTAAAGCTGACTAAACCATTAACCTTATGTCTATTTCCCTCTTTTGCACATAGCCCTAATGCTATAGTGGCACCAATCATAAGGCACCCAAATAATGGATAGTCAATGATAGGAACAAGTCCTGTGCTATGTCAGGCATAATCATGTAACCAACTGCTTATTTTTTTCCCAACACCCCAGCAAGTACTACGAGGCTACTGCTAGAGGTTACAGCAGCTATTTTAGGAAGGTAGTCATTACAGGACCACCAGGACTCTTCAAGGTAGGTCCAGGGAGGCTTATGGGTGAGAGTGGGCTTGATCATTCTTCCAGCCTTCCGGGGGTTTAGGAGAGAGGGAGGGGAAATCAGAAAGGGAAAGCTTGTCATTATTGGTGTGGGGAGAGGGAGAAGGAAAGAAAGAGGGACTTATGTGCTACCAGGAAGGTGAGACGGAGATCAGTACGTGGGGGGGGGGGGGGCTTGTATGCTACTAGGGGTGCGAGAGAGGTGGATTGACATTGTAGGAAAGAGAAGGGGAATCAGGGAAGCAGAGGACACTTGCATCTCTTATGCAGATCTTGGTTGATATTCAGCTGGATCCCGCATAAGTATCTTCTGTGAGTCCCGGCTGAATATTGGCCGGGACCTGTATAAGCTGTGGCAACCAGCATAACTGTAAATAGCTCTGGATATTCAGTGTCGGAACCCAGATTTGGCCTGACATTGAATATCTGGGGCAAATGCTGACCGCTATGGCCTGAATATCAACCAGAGAATGTCCAGGTTATTCTTGCTGTGTACTGCCGTGAGTGAATTTCTTCAAAATGGTAATCAATGAATCCTAATACATAAACATATTGAGTATCTTTCCATATAAACATGTCTAGATTCAGTCGACAGGATGATCGTGGGTTATAATAAGGGGATATCCTTGAGGAAGTTATAAGCGAAACATGTGCTATTTCAGATCTTAACTTCCCCTAAGCCAATACTGCAGAAAAACGCCAGTAGTTCAGATGAAAAAGCCAATAGTACAAGTGGAGTAGTTCAGATGAGTACAAGTGGAGGGGCATAATCAAAGGGGGCGCCCAAGTTTTCCTGAGGATGTCCTCTCAGGACGTCCCGGGGAAGGGGCGGGGAAACCAGTATTATCGAAACAAGATGGGCGTCCATCTTTCATTGCGATAATACGATCAGAGACACCCAAATCTCCACATTTAGGTCGACCTTAGAGATGGTCGTCCTTAGAGATGGTCGTCCCCAGGTTTGGCGATAATGGAAACCGAGGACGCCCATCTCAGAAATGACCAAATCCAAGCCCTTTGATCATGGGAGGAGCCAGCATTCGTAGTGCACTGGTCCCCCTCACATGCCAGGACACCAACCGGGCACCCTAGGGGGCACTGCAGTGGACTTCACAAATTGCTCCCAGGTGCATAGCTCCCTTACCTTGGGTGTTGAGCCCCCAAACCCCCCCAAACCCACTCCCCATAACTGTACAACACTGCCATAGCCCTAAGGGGTGAAGGGGGGCATCTACATGTGGGTACAGTGGGTTTCGGTTGGGTTTTGGAGGGCTCACATTTACCACCACAAGTGTAATAGGTAGGGGGGGATGGGCCTGGGTCCGCCTGCCTGAGGTGCACTGTACGCAATAAAACTGCTCCAGGGACCTGCAAACTGCTGTCATGGAGCTGGGTATGACATTTGAGGCTGGCAAAAAATATTTGTAAAGGTTTTTTTAGGGTGGGAGGGGGTTAGTGACCACTGGGGGAGTAAGGGGAGGTCATCCCCGATTCCTTCCGGTGGTCATCTGGTCAGTTCGGGCACATTTTTGAGGCTTGGTCGCAAGGAAAACAGGTCCGGGTGAAAGCGTCCAAGTGTTCATCAGGAACGTCCTTGGTTTTTTCGATTATGGGTCAAGGACGTACAAGTGTTAGGCACGCCCAAGTCCCGCCTTCACTACGCCTCCAACGCACCCCCTTGAACTTTGTCTGTCCTTGCAATGGAGTGCAGTTGGAGACGTCCTAAATCAGGTTTCGATTATGCCGATTTGGACGTCCCTGGGAGAAGGACGTCCATCTTCCGATTTATGTCGAAAGATGGACATCTTTCTTTTTCAAAAATGAGTCCAATAGTCTCAAAATTGTAACACAAATCCTTAGAATACAAGGCTATTTCAATCCTATAGGGTTTTTTTTTCAGTTTACATATTTAATTATACAGTAGAACAGTTTAAAATGAAAATTATTTTCTAAAATTTATTTCACTTCATCATAATTCAGGTGAGAATAATAAAAACATGTTCATATTGCAAGTTAATGTTTATAATTCAATGAGGTGGGTGTTCAGTTCTCTTGAGGCAAATCCCATCTTGTACTGATATTTACTGACATCAGCTGGCTTCAAATAAGGCCAATCTTCTACCTGTCAGTAATAATAATGGCAAAGACCCCGGTTTACAGTTCCACTTGAACTAAGAATAAGGTGAAAATCATTCAGTTCCAGTATGAGCAGAGTGTGTAGTTTTTTCCAACCCAAACTAATGAAAATTGCCCTTTCTGGCCATGAAATATTTAGACACATTCTCACTTCTAAACCTTAGGTTTGTTAACCTTTATGAGCAACTGAGATGCCAGGCCATGATGGAATTTTTGCACTTTTCGGTTAGCCGCTAAAGGTTAATGCTGCTAGTGATTGCTGTTTCACAAACTTCTCCTGGTGGTAACAGAAAGTACTTTAATTTATTCCCAAACCCTTTTTTAGTACAATTTTACTTTTATAATAGTTCTATGCATTCTAGCTTGTCTAACTTCTCAATAAAATGTTACATCTTTGCTTGTGAAAAATAAACCAGATCAGACAATGTGTTGGAAACATTCATTTGAGTTAACCTTTATCTGCTAAAACAGAAAACAAAGACAAAACTGTGCCTTCTGTTAAAAGTTAATGATTTGTTTTTCGCCTTTGGCTATAGAAAATGTGCACTAGTTTTCAAGGAATTTCATTATTAATACAATTAAAACTTCACAGTACCCCACACAGATCTTCTCAGTACTGTTCTCCCGAGATGGGACCTCTTATACAGGGGTCCTTTTATTAAGGTGCACCAAAAAATGGCCTGCACTGTTGTAGGCGCAGGTATTGTTGAAAACGGCAAAAAAGGCGCTTTTTTGGCCGTAAATTGACATGTGGCAAAATAAAAATTGGTGAGTGTCCATTTTTGTCCTGAGACCTTACCGCCACCCATTGACTTAGTGGGAAGGTCTCACATGTTAACCAGACGGTAATCGTCAGCTTGCGCAGACTGCTGATTACTGCCCTGTTAACGCCACGCAGTAGAAAATAAAAAAATATTTTCAGATGGGTGGCGGTAAGGTCTCAGGTTTAGCCTTACCCTAGATGCTTTTAAAGACATTTTTCTTTCCACCCACAAGAAGTAGTTTTGTTATCTGTTATTGGCAAAAAAATGTTCATCACCTAATACCACCCATGTCATACCCATGAAATGCCCCCCCCCCCCAGGAAAGTCTTCTTTTCAGCGACTATCTGACTTGGACAGATTTATTTTGCTTGTTTTTTTCTGTAAGAAATACATATATTTGCCAGTTATGCCATTGTCTGGATGTTTTTTTTTTGTGCTTTGATTATGAGTCCCAAAATCTTCAGAGGATCTAACTGATTCAGTCCCTTCATGGTATATGTCTTGATTGATAAGCCTCAATCTGCAATTATGTTATTCCATGCTTAGTCTTATAGGAATCACTTTCCTTTTCTCCATGTTAATTTTTCTTTAGTTGTTTCTTCATTTGTAAAATCTGCCTCCCATTTGGTCTAGTGGTTAGGATTCCTGGTTTTCACCCAGACAGCCCGGATTTCACTCCCTATATGGGAATTGAAAATTTAGGGCTGTACTACCATCCACAGGGACAGAACAAGCAGACAGATACAGAAATATTTAAAGAGATTAGGGAATCTGGCAAATAGGGCAACACTATAATAATGGGTGATTTCAATTACCCCCCAATATTGACTAGATAAATAATATATCAGACAGTGCCAGGGGAATACAATTTCTAGATGTAATAAACTACTGCTTCCTAGATCAACTGTCCAGGAATGGAAAGAGGGGGAGCCATTTTGGATCTGGTCTTTGGTGGCATGCAGGGCATAGCCCGAGAGGTGGCAGTTTTGGGTTCCCTGTGAAACAGTGGTCAAAACATGATGAACCAACAAAGGAAATCGGTTGTAGCTGCATTTAATTTTTGAAAGGGTGACTATAATAAAATGAGGACAATTGTTAGAAATAAGTTAAAAGGATTGGCTGTTAAGGTTCAGACACTAAATCAGATATGAGCGTTATTCAAAAATACCATCTTGGAAACCCAGATGAGATGCATTCCATATATTTGCAAAGGTGGGAAGAAGAGAAAATGACAGCCAGTATGGTTAAAAGGTGAAGTAAAAGAGGATATTACAGCCAAAAGATTATCCTTCAAAGAATGGAAAAGGACCCAAATGAAGAAAAAAAAGAAGCAACATAAGCACTGGCAAGTCAGATGCAAAGCATTAATTAAAAAAAAAAAACCTAAATGAAAATATGAAGAGAAACTCGCCACAGAAGCTAAAACTCACAGTAACAACTTTTTCAAGTACATCAGAAGCAGAAAGCCTGTGAGGGAATCCATGGGACTGTTAGATCAAGAAGGAGCAAAAGGAGCACTCAGGGAGGACAAGGCCATAGCAGAAAAACTGAATGAATCCTTTGTGTCAGTCTTTACGGAAGAAGTTGTAAGAAATCTGTCTGTATTGGAATTGGTTTTCAAGGGTGACATGGAGGAACTGAAATAAATCTCAGTGAACCTGGAAGGTGTACTGAGCCAAATTGACAAATTAAAGAGTAGTAAATCACCTGGACTGGATGGCATACATCCAAGGATACTCAAAGAAGTCAACATGAAATTGCTGATCTGTTGTTGGTAATATGTAACCTGTTGTTAAAATCATCCATAGTACCTAAAGATTGGAGGGTGGCTAATGAGACACCGATTTTTAAAAAGGATTCCAGGATGATCCGGAAAATTACAGACCGGTAAGTCTGACGTCAGTGCCGGGGAAAATAATGGAAACTATTATAAAGGATAAAATTACAGAACGCAGACAAACATGGTTTAATGGGACAGAGTCAGCATGGATTCAGCCAAGGGAAGCCTTGCCTCACCAATTTGCTTCATTTCTTTGAAGTGTCACCATCCGCCGTGCGTCCAGGTAGTCTGCCAACTTGCCAATCTAAGGACAAGACTCCTCGGCTTTATGCAGGAATTTTTAATAATAACTTGAAACCATAATAGCTAATGAACACAAAACTCTCTTATTTCAAAGATAGGCCTTTCCTCAGGCATCATAGCATTTAACAACTCAGTTCATATAGGACATTCATATCTCCGGCGCTCAAGTCAAAGCTTCTTCAACAGCCCAGTATATCCTCCTGAGCCTTAATAAAGTTCATTCACTAAGCACAGTCTTTTAAGGAAAACTCCTTCCCTTGAATAAAGTTCATTTATCTAGTACAGTCTTTTAATTCAAGCTTTTGATGCCCTCACCTCAGCAAATGTCTTGAGGTTAAGGGGACCCCTGCCCTTTCACATATCCACTCACTTGGCTCTGGCTTGAGTACAAAGTTCAGCTTCTATTATCTTTTCAAACAAATTCAAATACTTGCAGCAAGCCTCTGGCAGGTTCAGGCATCCACACTTCCAATGTTCCTCCCTTTAGGGTGTTCTCCTCCACCTTTGACAAACTATCCAGCAAAGAGGTTATGAAGTCCTTCTGCTTCTCTCTTTTTACCTTTGCCAGGGCAGAAATGTCCATGACTTCCTCCCCAGCCTCTGCATCCACCTGAATCTCTCTCTTTTCCTCCGCTGGTAACCACTCCATGTACTCTACTTCTTGTTCTAAATTGTTAATCCCAGGCAGCTGCCAATCCTTAACATTAGCCTGCCTGACAAGGTCTTGGCCCTTCTCCCAGGAACTCTAGGACCTGAAGTCTGGCTTACCCTCCATGAATGGGCCACCTGACTCCCTCATAGGGTCATGGGGCTTGTAGTGTGGTCTAGCTCCTCCTAAGGCATCAGGTGACCTACTCTGGGGAAGCTGGGAGTTGTAGTCCTTCCACTGCTCCTCTAGAAGTTTGCCTTTCCGGCGTCTACATTCTGTGTTCCTCACTCTAGATCTGCTGGGTCCTTCACAGAAGGCATAAATAAATATGTGGATAAAGGTGAGCCGGTTGATATAGTGTATCTAGATTTTCAGAAAGCTTTTGATAAAGCTCCTCATGAGAGATTCCTAAGAAAATTAAAGAGTCATGGGATAGGAGGCAAGGTTCTGGTGTGGATTAGGAATTGGCTATTGGACAGAAAACAGAGGGTAAGGTTAAATGGTCATTCTCTCAATGGAGGAGGGTGAACAGTAGAGTGCTACAATGATGAGTACTGGGACCGATGCTATTTAACATATTTATAAATTATATGGAAATTGGAACAATGAGTGAGGTGATTAAATTTGCAGATGACACTAAACTATTCAAGGTTGATAAAATACATGCAAACTGAAATGTTGCAGGAAGACCCTAGGAAATTAGAAGACTAGGCATCCAAATGGCAGATAAAATTTAATGTGATTAAATGCAAGGTGATGCACATTGGAAAGAATAATCTGAATCATAGTTAGCTGAAGCTGAAGACCACCTTGGGGTCAGCAGAAAGGAAAGAATCTAGGTGTTGTTGTAGACAATACACTGAAATCTTCTGCTCAGTATGTTGAGGCAGCTAAAAAAACAAACAGGAAGCTAGGAATTATTAGGAAAAGGATGGTAAATAAGACCAAAAATACTATAATGCGTCTGTATTGCTGTATGGTGTGACCGCACCTTGAGCATTTTGTTCATTTCTGGTCGCTGTATCTCAGAAAAGATATAGCATAATTAGAAAATGTTCAAAGAAGAATGACCAAAATGATAAAGGGGATGGAACTCCTCTCGTATGAGAAAATGCTAAAGAGGTTAGGGCGTTTCAGCTTGAAAAAGAGACAGATTAGGGGAGATATGATTGAGGTCTTCAAAATTCTGAGTGGTGTAGAATGAGTAGAAGTAAATCAATTTTTTATTCATTCCAAAAGTACAAAGACAAGGGGACACTCAATGAAGTTACATGAAAATACTTTTAAAACAAATAGGAAGAAATATTTTTCCACGCAATGAATATTTAAGGTCTGGAACTCTTTTGCTGGAGGATGTGGTAACAGTGGTTTATGTATCTGGGTTTAAAAAAAGGTTTGGACAAGTTCCTGGAGGAAAAGTACATAATTATTGCCACACTGGGACAGACCGAAGGTCCATCAAGCCCATCATTCTGTTTCCAACAGTGGCCAATCCAGTTCACAAGTACCTGGCAAGACCCAAGAAGAGTATAATACATTTTATGCTGCTTATCCTATAAATAAGCAGTGGAGCTTTCCCAAGTTCATTTTAATAATGGTCTATAGACTTTTCCTTTAAGAAGCCAGCCAAACCTTTTTTAAACCATGCTAAGCTAACTGCTTTTACTACATTCTCTGGCAACAAATTCCAGAGTTTAATTACACATTGAGTGAAGAAATATTTTCTCAGATTTGTTTTAAATTTACTACTTTGTAGCTTCATTGTGCTCCCCTTAGTCCTAGTATTTTTGTAAAGTGTAAACAAGCTATTCACATCTACCTGTTCCACTTCCCTCATTATTTTATAGATCTCAATCATATCTCCCCTTAGCCTTCTTATCTCCATGCTGAAGAGCCCTAGCTGCTTTAGCCTTTCCTCATAGGGAAATTGTCTCATCCGCTTTATCATTTTTTGTCGCCCTTCTCTGTACCTTTTCTAATTCCACTATATCTTTTTTGAGATGTGGTGACCAGAATTGAACACAATATTTGAGGTGCAGTCACACCATGGAGCAATACAAAGGCATTATAACCTCCTCATTTTTTGTTTTCCATTCCTTTCCTAATAATACCTAACATTCTATTTGCTTTCTTAGCCGCTACTGCACACTGAGCAAAGGGTTTCAACATGTCATCAACGATAACGCCTATATCCCTTTCCTAGTCGGTGACTCCTAATGTGGAACCTTGCATTACGTGCTATAATTCAGGTTCCTCTTTCCCACAAGCATCAATTTGCACTTGTTCATATTAAATGTCATCTGCCATTTAGATGCCCAGTCTCCCAGTCTCGTAAGGTCCTCTTGTCATTTTTCACAATCCTCTTTCGATATAACAACTTTGAATAACTTTGTGTTGTCAGGAAATTTAATAACCTCACTAGTTACTCCCATTTCTAGATAATTTATAAATATGGTAAAAAAGAAGTGATGCCAGCACAGACCCCTGGAGAACCCCACTATCTACCCTTCTCCATTGAGAATACTGACCATTTAACCCTACTCTCTGTTTTCTATCTTTTAATCAGTTTTTAATCCACAATAGGACACTACGTCCTATCCCATGATTCTCCAATTTTCTCTGAAGTCTTTCAAGGGGTACTCTGTCAAATGCCTTTTGAAAATCCAGATACATAATATTGACCTGGCTCACCTTCATCCAAATGTCTGTTCACCCCTTCAAAGAAATGTAATAGATTTGTGAGGCAAGATCTCCCTTCACTAAATCCATGTTGGCTTTGTCTCATTAATCCATTCTTTTGAATATGCTCTGTAATTTTGTTCTTTATAATAGTCTCTAGCATGTTGTCCAGCACCGGATCTCCTCTGGAACCTTTTTTTAAAAATTGGTATTACATTGTCCACCCTCCAATCTTCTGGTAACATGCTTCCTTTACAAAGTCTGCTATTGAGACAGATATGGGCAAGCAACTGCTTGACCTAGGATTGGTAGTATGAAATGTTGCCATGATTTGGGTTTCAGCCAGGTATTTGTGACCTAGTTTGGCCACTGTTGGAAATAGGATACTGGGCTAGATGGACCATTGGTCTGACCCAGTATGACTACTCTTATGTTCTTATTATTGTGAACTTTAACAAAATGGATTGTGTAAGTTATTGTTCCTTGTTGTCTTATTTGGTTCATTTGTATTCTAGAATGACTATTATTTCTTCTCAAGTGATATATATATTTCATTTCTGAGTTATTTCAGAAGGCTGAACAGTTTCACTCTGAAACCTTGGGACTTTCGAAGGCTGAGGGTACAAAAGCACTAGTGCACTTTTCATTGTATTACAAGTACCTTTACCTATGACTGCACCCTTTTTAGGTAAAGGTATTTTCATTTTGAAAAAAAAAGTATTAAAGAGGCAATTTTCAAATGGGGCAACCTAGCCACATTAACCCCCAGATTCTTTATAGCGGGCCTAGGGATCCGCACTGAAATCCAAGCATATTCTATAATAATGTGAGTAATTTAACAAGCTCAACAAAATGAGTGCTGATAGCAGCACTTAACAAGCAATAATGAGCACTAATTGGCACTGATTTGAATTTAAGCGCACAACTCGCTAAGCGTATTCTGTAACAAAGTGTACCGAACTTCTAACGTGCACAGGCAAAAATGGGCATGGTTATGGGAGGGGAAATGGACATTTTGTGGGCGTTCCAAAATGTATACAAGTAGTTATAGAATATGGCCCAGTGCTCCTAAATCTATGGATTTATGCCTATTGTTGGTGCAAATGGATGCGAGTAGTTTTAGGAGCTAAGATATCAACTAAGCTTATTCTATAATCAGCGCTTAAATCTGATTGCAGCACTGATTTTTTTACATGTCATATATAGAATTTCCCTCTAATTGTTTTCAGCCTGCCTATATTACTTTCAAAAGTGTCATGTCTTTTAACAGCTTAGCATTTTTTGACGTCTTTTAAATAAGACACTTAACTTCACTAAGGGGGAAAGTTATCAATGTGGGCTACTATTAAGTTGGTTATTTTACCACAAGTTGGGTTATTTTAGCATAAAATGTGACCCTGTGCTAAAATAACCCAACTTGTGATAAAATAACCTGACTTAGTAGCTCTTGTTTATAACCTCCCCCCTCCCGAAACAGAATATCACTTAAATTGACTGATTACACCTAATGCTGTTCTCTTGGCTAACATTGCTTGTGGTCACAAGTGAATTGAAGCATTTTAATAGAGAGCAGATGCCAAACTAGAGTCTATATCTGAAAAGACAAAGAGGCTTGGTGGCACTTTATAGACTACCTGATTTATTGAGGTATGAGCTTTCAAGGACAAGAGTCCACTTCATCAAATGTATGTTAGTTTTTAAGGTGCCACCAACTTCTTTTGTCAGTTTTGTGCTACAGACTAACACAGCAGTTCTTTGATAAATTTGAAATATATCATCAGTTCTGTAAGACAATCACCTTCTAACCCTGCTAAGAACTTGATTCACTAAGATGTATTAACAACAACTTCGTGTGCTGTTTGTAAATGACCCTATAAGTGTCTAATATATATTCAACGCTTTGCCAAAAAAGTGATTGAACCAGATGTATTTTTAACCTGAGAGCAGAAATAATATTATGGCTTCAGTCCTCATTACTGACCCAGTCATGCACCCCTTCTTAATCATTCCGGGGCCCTTTGACCAAGCTGTGGTAAAAAGGGCCCTGCGCTAGCAGTAACATGTGTTTTTGCCACATAGTAACATAACATAGTAGATGACGGCAGAAAAAGACCTGCACGGTCCATCCAGTCTGCCCAAGAAGATAAATTCATATGTGCTACTTTTTTATTTGTACTGTCCTCTTCAGTGCACAGACCGTATAAGTCTGGCCAGCCCTATCCCCGCCTCCCAACCACCAACCCCGCCTCCCAACCACCAGCTCTGGCACAGACCGTATAAGTCTGCCCAGCACTATCCCTGCCACCCACCACCGGCTCTGGCACAGACCTTATAAATTTGCCCAGCACTATCCCCGCCTCCCAACCACCAGCCCCGGCACAGACCGTATAAGTCTGCCCAGCACTAGTCCCGCCTCCCAACCACCAGCCCCAGCACAGACCGTATATGTCTGCCCACACTAGCCCCGCCTCCCAACCACCAGCTCTGCCACCCATTCTAGGCTAAGCTCCTGAGGATCCCTTTCTTCTGCACAGGATTCCTTTAAGTTTATCCCACGCATGTTTGAATTCCGTTACTGTTTTCATCTCCACCACCTCCCGCGGGAGGGCATTCCAAGCATCCACCACCCTCTCCGTGAAAAAATACTTCCTGATATTCTTCTTGAGTCTGCCCCCCTTCAATCTCATTTCATGCCCTCTCGTTCTACCGCCTTCCCATCTCTGGAAAAGGTTTGTTTGCGGATTAATACCTTTCAAATATTTGAACGTCTGTATCATATCACCCCTGTTCCTCCTTTCCTCCAGGGTATACATGTTCAGGTCCGCAAGGCTCTCCTCATTACTGCAGAGGGTATAAAGGCCTAAAAAAGAAATGGCTGTGCGGTAAGTTTGCACTTGCCATGCGGCTATTTCAGGGGGGAGAATTTACCACCCCCCATTGATGTGGTGGTGAGGGCTCCCACGCTAACCTGGTGGTAAAAATACAGAAATAAATTTCCATAGGACCAGAAATGGTGCGTGCTGGGGCAAAATTACCGTCAGGATGCTGCGGTAGCATGGCGGTAGTCCTGGATTGGTTCACTGCAAATCTAATGCCACTCACCAACCCTTTAATAAAAGGGCAACTCAGACTGTATTGAAAAATGATGTGCGCACTAAAAGAATTAACAATGAATGACAGGGATAGTAGCATGCTTCAAAACTTTAATGATGTTTTTAGTGCTCTCAATATCCAAACTAGTAGCAATTTTTCTTTTGAATTTTGCAGGAATGAAAAAAAACAAACTCCAAGTTTATTCCTGGCCATGTGCCAGCTGTTGATATTGTGCTGTAATGTTGTAAAGCACTAGCTGTTTCTTGAACTTTGCAATGCATTTTACTATTTACAGTTCAGTTTATGATGCAGTTGTTATATTTGAAATTGTTTTGCTTTTGAAAGTAATATTGCATCTTTTCTTTCTTTGTTCCCCCTTAAACTGTCACTGTGATTAGCCAAGTGTCCTTTGTAAGAAGCTGATGCATTATAATTTTCTACCTGGTGAGACTGAAATGAAAAAAAAGAAGTATATGAGCAGGTTGTAATTACAAAGGCCAAAAATAGAAATACTCTAATGGTTTTCCTTTAGAATTTTATTTTGGACTGACAATTTAATTTAACTGCCTTTTAATCCAAACACCAAAGAAGAAAGCACGTTTTACTAGCCTGATTTACCAACCTGTCAGTATCCTAATAACCATATAATTTTAACTAAGCAGAATTATAACCTAATTCAGTCTAATACATCCCGGACATAGACACATCTATTTAACAATGCTAATAAACACTTACATTCCAACATAAACACGCAAAGAAAAAAGTTACAAGTTTGTAATATAAATACTATTGTCAATTTCTAATCACAGAAAGTGATCCACTAACATTTGCTAACCCTGCGAAAGGAAGTGGAAGATGAAATTGATCTAGTGAAGGCAATGAGTGACACAACTATTTTCAATCAGCATTATCAGAGGCAAACGGAGGTTTTTAGACAATAGCAATATCTCCCAAAACATCAAAAAGCATTGAGGAGATGAAATTATACCAAGGGATATGTTTACCCCTGGATGGATAAGTTAAGGAAATTTTGGAAGACTAAATCGAAATCACTAGGTTGTACATTGCCATTAAGTAATTCTTCAGGAGAAGAGGGTGTGATTGGAAATTCCGTGGCCACTTTTTAGCAACTTCCAAAGGGGCAACAGGACAGTACGGTTTGAAGAATGTGTCAGCAAGAGCCAACAGAAGCCAACAAAAGCCATCAGAATGTTCAGTCTCACAATTAGAATCAATCAGTGCGTTTGATTTGTCCTCTATACATAGTAACATAGTAGATGACGGCAGAGAAAGACCTGCACAGGCCATCCAGTCTGCCCAACAAGATAAACTCATATGTGCAACTTTTTGTGTATGCCTGTCCTTGATTTGTATCTGCCATTTTCAGGGCACAGACCGTAGAAGTCTGCCCAGCACTAGCCCCACCTCCCAACCACTAGCCCCGCCTCCCACCACCAGCCCCGCCTCCCACCACCGGCTCTGCCACCCAATCTTCGCTAAGCTTTTGAGAATCCATTCCTTCTGAACAGGATTCCTTTATGTTTATCCCACGCATTTTTGCATTCTGTTACCGTTTTTATCTCCACCACCTCCCGCGGGAGGGCATTCCAAGTATCCACCACTCTCTCTGTGAAAAAATACTCCCTGACTTGCAGTTATTTATGATAGTTAAAGGATTTGGAGCTTTCGTTGGAAAAGATTAATTTTCGACATCCTTGATTCAATTAGTTTTGGAGAAAATTATTTTTGGTTTTTGGATCAGTTTTTTGGAAGCAGTTTATAGGTGACTTTTTTTTTTAATTTGGACTGGTGACAAGGATTTATTGTTAAAATTTCTGCAGTGTGCTAATAGATGTGACCCTGATGTTCAATTTACAGCTGAAGTTGATTCTGAATCTGTTTCTTATTTGGATATTCATATTATTTATAAAATGGGCCAGTTTGAAACCACATCTCAAGGTATGTACTGTATAAGGTGTCCATGTGAAAAATATTACTTTGGACACACTACACAGAGGATTAAGATTAGGATAGCAGAACATCTAAGTAACCTAAGACAGTCTTGATTGGAGGCACTGCTTGTGGATCATTGGCAGGCAAAAAAATCATACTCTTCAGGACTTGAAATTTGCTATACTGTTGACATTGATTTGTCCGAGGCGTCTGAATGTTTTACAAGTTCTATTATACAGGGAACAGAAATTTATATTCAAATGGAACACTATCTCCCCAACAAGTTTAAACAAAGGTGTTGAGTGGATGTCACTATGAGATATTAGCTGTGCATGCTCTGTAGTTTTGATGAGGCTTACTTCAAAAGGAGGCTCAGTGTTGTTAGTTCCTTGGGACACCATTTTGAAGTGGAGTGTTGTCCTCCCTTCTGTAAGCCAGTATTTGCTATTTATTATATTTAGGTTAAAAGAAGATGTTTCTAAAATAGTTTTTTGTTTGTATGCAGTTGCTTGATGTCCCCTGAAAAAGCCAATTGTTTTGGCAAAACTTGGATTATGGAACTTTTGGACTCTGTCTCTAATGCACACTGTGGTTGCTGTATCCTTTTATGAGGAGTTGAAAAATGATATTGTGGTTGCAATTTGTTGATATATCTATTACGATCTTCATCTGTGGAGTACCCGCAGGATACATAATCAATGGAGTATTTATTGCACGCTGAAATATTATATCATAGCAACAAGGGATACTAGATGTGCAGATAGATACCAGTGATCATGTTTGGATTTTATTCACATTGTTTTCTGAGCACAACACAAAAATGCTTTAGGGCCTTGTAGACCCTATGGGTGTCTCTAGTGTTAGTGCATGCTAAAAACATTAGCACGCCTACAGCACGGCTTAGTAAACGGGGCCATACCTGATTGTGCACCAGGTATATAAAGCTCTACATAAACATAAATTGTGATTGATTTATTTCTAATTTATACTGCCTTATACTATGTGACTGATGGTAATACAAATTAATAAATTGAATTATATAACATAAATTAAGAATTTATCCAAACTCAATAATATCTGAATACTTTAAATATTGCATTTATACTCTTTCACTAATTATTATGACTAAAGATGCTTACAATATACCATAGAACAGAGATTAAAAATCAGAATGCAAAATATTGCTAACAAATTATAATTGCCATCAGTCAATCATTACTCAATATCAAATAAAATAATATTCATTCTTAATTTCAATGGAATTGCTTGTTAAATTTAAATAGACATCATTTTGATTAGTTTAATTAAGCAGATAGTAAGATAATGGTTTTCACCTTGATTTAATTTTTAGCTAAAAGAAAATGAGAAACACTTTGCAAAGACATTTCAGAGGACAGCTTTCAAAGCTGTTTACCTGAGTATTATGACCTGACTGAAAACTTTTCTGCTTATACTAACAGGTGATGGGTTTTGAAATATTCCTATCCCCCAGTAACAGAGAACCACTGCAAATCCAAAATGCATCCAACCTGGGCTCTCTGGGTGTAGAGAAATCCCTCGCTGTTTTGAAAGATTTAACAGTGTTGCAGGGACCTGGGGACCCTTTTACTAAGCCGCTTAGAGAGGCATAATCGAACGTCGCCGGCGATCTATTTTGGCTGCGGAGCAACAGCTGGCCGGAACCGTATTTTCGAAAAAGATGGTCGGCCATCTTTTTTTTCGATAATACGGTTTAGCCCGGCCAAATGCCAGAGTTCGCCGGGGTTGAGATTGCCGGTTTTGTTTTTCAGCGATAATGGAAAAAACTGCCGGCCATCTCAAACCCGGTGAAATGCAAGGCATTTGGTCATGGGAGGAGCCAGCATTCGTAGTGCACTGGCCCCCTGACATGCCATGACACCAACTGGGCACTCTAGGGGTCAGTGCGGTGGACTTCAGAAAAAGCTCCCACATGCATAGCTCCCTTACTTTGGGTGCTGAGCCCCCCCAACCCCCCGCAAAAAAACCCCACTACCCACAAATGTACAACACTACCATAACTCTTAGAGGTGAAGGGGGCAACTACATGTGGGTACAGTGGGTTTTGGAGGGCTCCCATTTACCAGCACAAGTGTTACAGGTAGGGGGAATGGGCCTGGGTCCGCCTGCCTTAAGTGCAGTGCGGTACCCACTAACAGTGCTCCAGGGACCTGCATACACGCAGGCCTCTAGGACTTGTTGCTGCTGTAATACCTTGGCACACCAGTTGACACCTGAAGTCTAATCTCTTTGAAAAAGTCCTTTATTTGAATAAGCACGTTTACTCACAGTTAACTGCAGATCAGAGGTTGTGCCCCACTGGCAAAGAGACTCCCTGGTACTGAGATTAGCAGTAGATCAGAGCTGGCAGAATGGTGTACAATGCTCTCTTTCAGCAACATTCAAGGTAATAACTAAGTTCTCTAACGTGGGTAACACATGAAAGGGATCTAAAACTGGCTGACAAAAATGGCCACTACCTCATGGACTACCGGAAACAAAACAGGGCACACTCTGACCCAGTTAGCAGGGGGGGAAAGCACCATGGGAGTAGAGCCCACTACCCTGCACCCACCACAATGCATTGCTGATGTGACTCTGCAGTGCACCTAACAGAAAAGGTGTCACACTCACCTGAGAGCCACATCACAACCAGGGAAAGGCTGTCAGAGGATAGAACACATTCTGCTGTCATGGAGGTGGGTATGACATTTGAGGCTGGCATATAGGCTGGCAAAAAAGGTTTTTAGTTTTATTGTTTTAGTGTGGGAGGGGGTTAGTGACCACTGGGGGAGTACGGGGAGGTTATCCCCGATTCCTTCCGGTGGTCATCTGGTCAGTTGGGGCACCTTTTTGAGGCTTGGTCGTGAAAATTAAAGGACCAAGTAAATCCGGCGAAATACTGCTGAATGCCGCTTTTTTTCCATTATCTGCGAAAGCCGGCCATCTGGTAGCCATGCCCATGCTCGCTCATGTCCTGCCTTTGCTACGCCGCCAACACACTCCCTTGAACTTTCACCGGCGAGGCGACGGGAAAGCGGCGATGTTGTCAAAAAAGTTGCTTTCGATTATACCGATTTGGCCGCTTTTGCGAGATTGCCGGCCATCTCCCGATTTATGTCGGAAAATGGCCGGTGATCACTTTTGAAAATAAGCCCTGTTAGTCGCCTACATGCACCGAACATGTGCCAAATTGGAGTTACCGCCCAGTTACCGTGTGGCCCTTGTAGTAATTTCAATTTTGGTGCACGACCACTACGTGTGTCTGAAAAATATGCTTTATTTTCTGGTGCACGTAATGGACGCACACCAAGTGGCATTTGATGCATGTAGGTCATTACTGCCCAGATTCTTTACTGCTAGGTCTATGGCTGGCGGTAAGGTCTCAGACCCAAAGTGGATGTGAAGCAATTTTTATTTTGCCGCACGTCCATTTTGGCAAAAAAAGGCCTTTTGGATCAGCATGTGCCAAAAACCTGTGCCTACACTACCCTAAGCTATTTTTCAGAGTGCATTTATAAAAGGACCCCTAAAGTTTTCCCAAAAGTAACCCTCGATACAGGTTTCTTATTCCTAACATTTAGATCTAGGATTTCAAGGGGCTCTTTTACTAAGATGCACTGAAAAATGTCCTGTAGCAATGTAGGCATGAATTTTGGGCATGCGCAGATCCATTTTTCAGCACGCGTGCAAAAAATGACTTTTAACATTTTTAACAAAAATGGATGTACAACAAAATAAAAATTGCTGCGCATCTATTTTGGGCCTGAGATCATACCGCCAGCCATTGACTTAGCAGTAAGGTTTATTGTGTGGTAATCGCCTACACATGTCAAGTTGGAGTTACTGCCCGATTTTCACCGTGTGCCAGAAAATTTATTTTCTAGCGCATGTAAAAAATGAAATTATCGCACAGACTACACAGTAGCCGGGTGGTAACTCCAAATTAGCATGTGTTGGCATGCATAGGCACCTACGCAGCTCAGTAAAAGGGACCCCAAGTCTGACAACAATAGAGCCCCATTACCTCATGTAGGTCCAAAATGCAGAGGGAAAGTGATTTTTGGAGAACTCAAATAGTGTTATCCTTTCCATGATATAACACTAGGTTTACCATTTTTGTTCCCAAGGTAATTTAATCTAGAAGCTGAAATAAGTGAAAAAAATAGTACCCAATATAATTACAGAGCATCAATAACCTTGGCTGATTGGGGTTTATCGGTTTCTGTGATTAAATGAATTGCTCAATTGAGATATTAAGGCCAATATTCAGTCAGTACCACTGCTTAACTTAATAAACATATTCAGTGCCACTAGGTATACTATAAAGTGGTGGTACTGAATATACGTAGTAAGCAATGATATCATTCCCTATAACAGTGTCCTGGGAGGAAGTGTGCTTCCCATTCTTCCTCTTTAAATGTCCCTTTCACAGAGGAAGTGTTTTAGTGCGTATCAGCTCCACTGCTGATCAAGTCTCGTGGTAAGGGCCATACTATGAGACTGACCCTACAGCAACAAGAAATGATGTGCTTAAGCACATCTTATGTTATTTTGCTAGGGTGTCTAGCAAAAGATTAGGGAATGAGTCATGACAGCAACACTGTTGAAGGTGAGCACAACGTCTACTTCCCTCACTACCTCCCCATTGAACCAGCCTGAAGAGATGCCCTTATATGTGTGCATACTTTTCCCTACATGCTCCAAACATACCACCTTGCTTTACATAACATACTTCCTGCCCCCCCCCCCCCCCCCCCACACACACACACACATCTGCTCTTCCACATAGACACCATCCCCTGTCCCAGGCACCCACAAGGCAACATACATATTTCCAAACATAGTCATTTCACTGGCCTGGGTTTTGAGGGGGAGAATCTCCAGTGCTGTTGGGGGAAGGGGAAGGGAGGGGAGTGGGACACCATTTCATCATTCTTTCCCTTAGGCAACAGATTGCTTTGAGCCACCTCTGATGATCACAGAATGTTATTTATTTATTTAGATTTTGCTCACACCTTTTTCAGTAGTAGTTCAAGGTGAGTTACATTATATTCAGGTACTCTGGATATTTCTCTGTCCCAGGAGGGCTCACAATCTAAGTTTGTACCTGAGGCAATGGAGGGTTAAGTGACTTGCCCAAGATCACAAGGAGCAGCAGTGGGATTTGAAGCGGCCACCTCTAGATTGTAAAACCGGTGCTCTAACCACTAGGCCACTCCTCCACTCCACTGTGATGACTTCTAGGAAAACATTTCTATGTGTTAAAATAAAAATAATAATAATAATAATAATAATAATAAACCTAACACAACTGCAATGGCTTTTACTTGAGGCCTGCTCTAGGATATGAAACCAAATATATATCTACATTTATCTATCTAGATAGGTACATATAAAAATGGATCTTTCAAAACATCACATAGCAGGTGAAAATAGAAATTGCATAGCATAGTTGATATGGCAGATGTCCTAGGTAGTCACTCTCACTATGCAAACCAGTTCAGATTGGCTACATAGATAAGTCCAAAACCACCAAATGAGGCCAGAATCAGTACTATGATATGGAAGAGAAGTGTAGATAGCAAGACCTAAGGGCTTTTTCTTTTCTTTCTTTCTTTTTTTTTTTTTTAATAAAGCACATTAAGTTTTCTACATACTGTATGTAAACAGCAACAATTAACATGTGGTAAGTTCAAATCATGTGCATTAATTGCAGTCGGTGAGCCCTGTATCTGCCCTGCATTTACTGCGCAGGGCACACAGTTAGCAGGCATGTAGCATAATATTCATATGCTATTGGTCCATGCATGTAACAGTCCTTGTGCTAACTATCAAAATGACAGCTGCTGGAATGTTGCTACCCATTCCTAGTCTGAATGATCACTCCCCACCCCCGATCATATGGTTGAAAACCTCCCATCTGAGCTCCAATTTTGATTCCATCAAGCCCTCATCAAAAGCCTATCTGATCCTCCTGACACAGCACAACATCTCCAGTCCCCCCCCCCCCCCCACCATCAACACAGCCCAACACCTTTGATTCACCTCCATGACACAGTTGGACACCCCCCAAATCAGATCTATCATATCCCTTGGTCCATCCACCCTTGTGACAAACCTGAACTCTTGAAACTCTTGACAACCCTCTTTCCAAAAGAAGCCACACCACCAGCACCTGACCCTTCCCCATCCCTCACCCTGGCAGTCTTGAGACTTACCAGTGGGTCAGGCAGAAGCAATTCCCCTTCACTACTGCCCAGGACTGCACCAGGATCCAAAAGGGCTTTGATTACTCCTAATGATAGTCTTGCTGTACTACCATAAGGGGGCATTCTTCCATATTAAGGATATACTATTGATATGACAAACTTGAAATCAATAGCTACTTAAAAGTTCAGAATCTGAAGTTGGTCTCCATAGTATGGAGTACACAGAAGCTTCCTTTAAAGAGGGAGGTAATATTTCCTCCACAAGTGATTCATTAATATCCATTACCTGTATCTGAGCCATGTTTGCTTTACATATATTTATGTAACCACAGGCTCTGGTGATTACCTAGATGGCTGCCTAGTGCATACCCAAAATAGTGGGAACCAGATACACAAACAAATCTAAGTTAGGCACAGATCGCCCATATTCTGTAACACTGTGTACAAATTCCAGGAACGCCCCTGATCCACCCATGCCCCTTCTATGGCTGCACCCCCTTTTCTGATCTACATCTAAAATTTGTGCTTGAATCCTGCACCTAAATACACAAGCATAAATTTAAATTAATGCCAATTAGTGCTGATGGATTATTAGCACCCAATTATCAGCTTAAAAGGGTTTACTGTAGGACAAGCTCATGCATCCTGTAGTTCATTCTGGGTTAGCGCACGCACACAATTAACTCAAAAATGTATTTTTATTATTACTGTGGAGGGGATGTGTACAGGGAAAGTGGGTGTTTCTGAGGTAATCAATGCAGCTACATTGCCTCACTAATTAACTGATTAGCACTTGATAAGTGCATGAGCTCTTACCACCTACAAAATAGGTGGTAGTAAGGATTTATGCACTAATCTTCTTTTTAATGGCCAGGTGTTAATGGCAACAGCAAATGGCCATTAATACAAAAATTTAAAAATCTGCCATTTTACTGCTGCACTAAAAATGACCTTAGCACATGGGAAAGACCTGTGTAAGGGCGTGCTAAGGCAACCTTTTAGTGCGGCTTTGTAAAAAGGCTCCCTAGCAACCAGTAGTTGAATACATGCATGACATGATGTTTTTATTCAATTTGCATCAGACTTTCACTTAATAGATTCATTGCAGTAGTCTGTTGCCTTAGGCTGCTGTTTTCCACAGTGGTTCTTAGAACTTTGGAGGGGAAATAATCTGCATCTTTAGAGAAATAAAATTAATTTATAAAAACCCTTATGAAAAGAGTAGCATGCCTACTCATTGTTGTTCCAAAGATAAGAAGGATTTTACCACTGGCAATTAAATCGACAGATGTTGCTAATCCCTCTGTCATTGAAGTTCCTTGTCAAGGAGCTTTGGCAGGAAAAAGACCATATGTAGATATTTAGATACTTATATTAAGTTCCAATCAGAAAAAAAAAACCCTTTTAGTTTCTGTTTCTCCTAAAATATAAATATACAAGTCAATATTCATTGAGGGCTCCTTTTATAAAGCCGCACTAGTTATTCCAGCGAGGCAAAGGTGACGAAGCCCATAGGAATTGAATAGGCTTCATTGCCTTTGCTGCGCCAGAATCACTAGTGCAGCTTTGTAAATGGATCCCTCAGTTTGGTGGCTGTTTTAAGTTACCCCCCAGATTCTATATATGGTGATCAAATATTTGCACCTAAATTTGCAAATGAGTAAAAGATGTGCGATTAAATAAATTAAATAATATCAAGAATTGGGTGCTAATTATAAATTATTGATGTTAATTAGCATACCAAAAAATTTGCATGTACATCTTGCATGTTATTCTATAACATGGCACCTAAATTGATTCATGTGAATCTGAAAATGGGGTTTGGCCAGGAGGTTGTCGGGGGGGGGGGGGGGGGTGTTTATGCACAGAATTATAGAATTTGCCCTTCTGCGCCTAACTTAGTTGCCGACATTTATACCAAGTTTAACCTGGTGTAAATTCCCGCAACTAGATTTAGTTGCGTGGATGGGCCCTAGGCGTATTCAATAAACCATGCCTAAAGTTAGGCATGGTTTATAGAATATGATTAGGCATATTCCCCTCTGGATTCTATGTAGCACAGCTAGAGAGCCGCATAACTTAATTGGCTTAACAAGCTAATCAGTGTTGATAACAGCATTTAACAAGCAATGATGAGAACTAATTAGCAATAATTAGAATTTACATGCACAACTTGCTAAGCACATTCTGTAATGCCGTGCGCCTAACTTCTAATATGCGCAGGCAAAAAGAGTAGTGGTTATGGGTGAGGAAATGGGCATTACAACATTTACATGTGTAGTAATAGACATATAGAATATGTCCCACTGCACCTAAATATACATAAAAGGGATTTACACCACATTTTCTTGGTGTAAATGGAGGCAGGTACTTTTAGGCACTGAGATATCAACTAAGCGTGTTCTATATACCACACCTACATCTAGGTGTCACTTATAGAATGCACTTGGCATTGATTTTCGCGCTTAAATTTTAGGCACCATAGTGCCTTCTGCTCCTACAGATTAAAGTGGAGCATGGTGATTACAGTGTTGTGAGCATGGTCTTTATAAAATATACATGCATACATTGGTACCAGCCCCCAGCTTCATTATAGCCATGAATTCTGCATCTTTTATTATGTGATTGGGCAATTTTATGAAGACACATCGGTGATTACATTAGGCCTCCTAAAAAGCAGTCTTATAGTAAACCACCTAGGCTATATGTATAGAGGGCAATTGTAGAATGGGAAATTTTAACTGAGATGGCAAGAAAGTGCATATTTATAACCTTACGTAGAAATTCACATGCCAGCAGAAATCCTGAGGTAATGTTGCCTAAAATAAAATGTAGGCATTTATACCTGCTTGGAAATAAGTCCGAAGGTTCACCTGTAAAGTGCATGTAAACATGCAGATTTTACAGTGTATGTATGTAAATCATGACTTTGCCTGCACTCGACCCAAACTCCGCTCCAGAACACCCATAGGCTGAAGCCATGCACCAATACTCATGTTCTTGTCATACATATCTCTATGTGCAGGATAATTAGTGTGAGGCAAAACACTTGTGCAACTCACTTAAAATACTTATTAATGGACAGAATACTAGCACCTTCATAGATAATTGTACTCTAATGTGTCTAAGTGGCAACTAATTGATAAAACACTATTCTATGGGGAAGGGGGGGGGAATGGCATACATGTAAACACAAAGGGGTGTCCTCATGGTTGGAGCATGGGAGGGTGGAGTTACCACTTATAGAATACCCCTTTGCCACAATTAGGCACCCACAGTTATAAGAGGTTTATGGCTGGTAGATTGTAGGCGAGCTGATATGGGGTTACTCTAGTACAGCTATTTTATAATGGAATCCAGTCGCCCAAATGTAGTTATTAGAAACAGAGAAACATGATGGAAGATAAGAGTCAAATGGCCCATCCATTCTGAACATCTTCAGTAGCCTCTAACTCCTCCTTTTTCTAAGGGATCTCATGTGCCTGATCCACACTTTCTTAAATTCTGACACAGTCCTCATCTCCATGACCTCCACCAGGAGGTCATTCCACTCATCCACCACCCTTTCCATGAAAGAGTATTTTCTTAGATTCCTCCTAAGCGTTTTTCCTTTTAACTTCATCCTATGCCCTCTCATTCCAGAGGTCTCCTCCATTTCAAAAAGTCTCACCTTCAATACATTAACGCCACTGAGGTATTTAAATGTCTCTATCATATCCCGTCTCTCTTCCAGAATATACATGTTGAGGTTCATAAGCCTGTCCTTGTATGTTTTATGACAGGGACTGCTTACCAATTTTGTAGCTGCCCTCTGCACTGACTCCATCCTGTTTATATCTTTCCATAGGTGTGGTATCCAGAATTGCACACAGTATTCTAAATGGGGCCTCACCAGAGACTTATACAAGGGCACTATCACCTCTTTTATTCCTGCTGGTCATCCCTATCCTTATGCACCCAATCATCCTTCTGGCTTTGACCCTGTTTGGCCCCATTAAGGTCATCATACACTATCACCCCCAAGTCCTGCTCTTCTTTCATACGCAGAAGCACTGCACCCCTATACTGTACTGTTCCCTTGGATTCTTGTAACCCAGATGTATGACCCTGCATTTCTTAGCATTAAATCTTAGTTGCCAATTATTGGAATGGAGGAGTGGCCTAGTGGTTGGGGTGGTGGACTTTGGTCCTGGGGAACTGAGGAACTGAGTTTGATTCCCACTTCAGGCACAGGCAGCTCCTTGTGACTCTGGGCAAGTCACTTAACCCTCCATTGCCCCATGTAAGCCGCATTGAGCCTGCCATGAGTGGGAAAGCACAGGGTACAAATGTTAAAAAAAAAAGCTACACTAGATCTTTCTTCATGCAATCCACACCCTCCAGGGTGTTCACCCTATTACAGAGTTTGGTATCATCCACAAAGAGAGATGTTAAAAAGAGCCAGCCTGAGGACAGATCCCTGTGGTACACCACTGATAACATCCCTTTCCTCAGAGGAAGCTCCATTTACCACTACTCTCTGTCGCCTTCCATTTATCCAATTTTGTTGTTTTATAAAAGCAAAATATAAAACGACACGATCACTACAGGAGCTTTTTTTTTTTTTTTTATTTAATTCTTTATTCAATTTAAACATATTATACAAGAAACATCTTGATGGAAAAGCATCATAAAAATAAGGTTAATCATATTACAGGAAAAAACAAGACTAAAATGAAAATACATTTTTCCTTTAAGTAGGCAATGATACTCAAGTCCATAATTTAGGATCCAAGATTTAGGAATTCCGGGAGTAAATCATGTAAATTACAAGAAGAAAAATATATAACTAAGAAATCTCATATTCTTACTAAGTTGAGTTAATTAATTATAATTTTAACGCTTGTCCCTTGTCAACGATGCTATCAGGGCTGTCAGATGTGAAGGTTCTGTAAAGACATATTTCTTCTCAGCAAGTCTTGTTATGCACTTGCAGGGGTATCTTAAAAAAAAGGTGCCCCCCAAGCACAGCACTTCAGACTTAAGGAGCAAAAATTGTTTCCTTCGTCTACGTGTCTCTTTAGAGACATCAGGAAATAATAATACTTTAAAACCCAGAAAGGGTTTATCTTTGTTTCGGAAAAATAGACGAAAGATCCAATTTTTATCGGGTAATAATGCAGTGGTTGCGACCAAGGTCGCCGCCACTGCTAATTCAGTGTCAGAAGTCTCAAGCAGACGGGATACATCTAATGGATTTTCCGAAATTTGATTCGGTTCCTTTCCTGGTATATAATATGCTAAGGTAAATGGGGGCAAATTATGTTCTGGTATATTCAGGATTTCCCGCATATATCGTTTTAACATGTCAAGAGGAGCAACAGTCATAATCCTAGGAAAATTGACAAATCTTAGATTATGATTTTTAGTATAATTGTCAAACATTTCAGTTTTTCTCCTAAGATTTGTCAGATCATTTGTCATCAACATTTGTACTGATTCCAATTTCTTAACGCTTTGTTCCATTTTTTCTCCTTTATCTTCAATAAGTTTAGTCTTTTCCTCTATCTCTTGTATAGCAGTTTCTAGTAAATTTACTTTAGGTACAGTCTCATTAATTTGCTTCAAAAAAGTCTGTCCCAGATTAGAGACCAAATCCCATAAAGCGTCAAGTGTAACCTCTTTTGGCTTGACTACTAACTCAACTAGAATTGCAAACCTTTCAGAAGACTTCACAGGTGGTTTATCCTGACCCTCGGTTCCTGCCTCCTCAGTTCGTAGCGGTCTCACAGGCTCAAGGCCCTCCATTCCTCTCTCTGTTAAAAACGAACCTTCAACTCGGCGTTCTTCCGGGTCAATAATACCCTCGCGGAGAGACCCCGTCGAGTCATCGAGAAAGGAGCTCGCTCCAACCGGCTGAGGAGGTGGGGTGCGCATAGCGGGGCTCAGCGTGGTCTCAAAGCCAGGGGAAGTCGATTCTCCCAAAACGCCGACGCTCCCTACTGGCAGCATTCCGCTATCCAAATTAACCCTCTGCGGTCTCAAGAATCTCTCAATAGATCCAGGTAGAGAAGGAGTCAGCGACGAGGCTCTGGCCGCTAGCTTCCCTCTGCGCTTCGGCATTGTTTATCGGAAGTGAGAATCGCAGCAACTTAGTAAGATGTGGCCATCTTGGATCCCACTACAGGAGCTTTTAAACTCTACATCGTGGCTGTCCTTTGAGACAGGCAAGCTTTGTCTTAAAGATTTTACCTGTCTTTCTTTGGAGATATTGGACAGGTACACATTACAAACCACTTACAACCTAACCCTGACCCCTGAGGCAGGCGTTGTTTCATGCCGAAACACGGCCCGTGTCGGGTCACTTATCAATAAATCACTCCTATTGTCTCAGTCTTGAGGGCCCAGTGTTGCTTTTTTTTGTCTGTTTACATAAAGTAACAGCAGTCTGTGTATTGCAGTCATATTTATTGCTGCTGACTGTACGTACAATGGAGGTGAATAAATAAATAGGGGCTCTTTTCCCAAGCAGCAGTAAAAAGTGGCCTGCGGTAGTGTGGGTAAGTGGGATTACTGGCCGCAGAAGCCACACTTTACTGTTGCAGGAAAGCCCCTATTTTTAAATCGAGGACCTTAATTGCCATGCACTAATTTTCCAATTGTGACGTGGCTATTTACTGCCTGAACCCTTACTGCCATGTATATAGTAGGTGGTAAGAACTCACGCACTACTCCTATGGTAATCGGGCAGCACCACCTGATTACCACTGGGAATGCTTACTCCCCTTCCCCTGCACTAGAAAATAAAAATGATTTTCTAGTGCAGGAAATGGCACACATCAAAAACAGAACTGCTACATGGTGCCTGGATGTACCCAATGGTAATGTTTTTTTCCCACGTTACCTGCCCTTTTGTAAACGGCTCCAATAATCTTTTAAAGCCAAGACTGGTGTTTAAAAATTACATTGACCACCACCCGTCTATATTGACATGACAGGGTTTAGCACATTTGATCATTTTCAGATAGATGTCCATTAATTAATTTTTTTTAATGGTTTGGAAAAATAATTGGAAAGATGAGTTTAGTTCAAAAATGAGTTTAAAACTTGATCTACATTAACAGATGGTGTTAAGGCAAGCAGCATTACATATCAATAGTTTATTATGAAATTCATTGAACTTGAACTGAGAAGATATTAGGTAGAAAGTAATTGGATTACAAAAGGAAAGGATAATAGCTTTCAGATAAAGGTCACACAAATTGTTATTGTCTATTTCTGACACTGAAATAAAAAAATAAATGACAGCTAACCAAACTGTTATTTTCATGTACTTGTTTGAACAAATTGATTTAGAAAGTTCACAGGTAAGAAGAGAAGAGACTTAGTGGTAATATAAACTTCACATACAAATTATAACAATCAATAACTACAAAGCACTACTTTTTTCCTAACATTTTACCTTCAAGAAATGGTTCAAAAATTATACATCGTGCTTTAATTTTATGGTTTTACTTTATGTAATATTGATTTGTGCATTGTATAAAGCTTTCAGTGAAGACCTATGCAGTAGAACTCACTTTTAAAAATGTTAATCTGCAACAAAATACAGTTTGGGGGTAGATATTTAACTGGTGGCAGTGAGTGTTTTTAGCCATTTCTGGTGTTATTCCTGGATATTCAATGCCAGGCCACGTCTAGGCACTTGACCTTGAATATCTGGGGTTATGCGGCCAACTATTGCTAATGCGGTTAAGTACAATATTCAGCAATTAACGGTATAAGCGACACCACATAAAGATAGAACTGACATTTATGAGGTCTGATATGGCTGCTTAACTTAGGGGTCCTTTTACAAAGGCACGTTAGCGTTTTTAGTGCACACCAAATGCTACAGATGCCCATAGAAATATAAGGGTGTCTCTAAAGTTTAGTGTGTGCTTATTTTTAATGCATGCTAAAAATGCTAGCATTCCTTTGTAAAAGGAACCCTTAGGTAGTTAAGTGCTGAATATTGACACTTAACCGTATAAGTGCCAACTCCGCCCCTGGACTGCCCATAAAATAGCCGGCTTTGAGGTTCTGTCTGTGATATTCAGCAGCACTAACCAGTTAAGTGTCTCTGACTATCAGTGGATAGTCCTGAACAAGTGATTTAACCGGTCAGGGGCCATTTCTGGCTGGTTAAATCACTTTGAATATCAACCCCTACATATGTGTACATTAACCCCCTAATTATATAAAAAGTCACCAAAAATTGTGCGTGTAAATTTGGGCATGAGTCCAATTTGTGCACACAATTTAATTGAATAACAAGCTAATTAGTGCCAATAATTGGCTTTTTAACAAGCAATCATTGGTGATAATTGAAATCAATTAACACGTGTGCAAATACGTTTAGGCACATGATTATCTAAATTTTACATGTGTCCCATGAAATGGAGCGTGGAAATGGGAGGGTCATGGTCATTTCAGGATGGAGCGTGGGCGTGGATTCCAGTTATGGACGCAATTATAGAATAAAGAGGTTCCGCATGTAAATTTAGGTGGGGGAATTTACACCACATTTTAGTTGGTGCAAATGGATATGCCTAAATTTACTGGTGACACTTGCAATTAAGCACTATTATATAACTTGTAGCACATCTAACTTCAGGTTTGGCTTCAGAATTGCGCTTAAGCAGGGAGGGGATTTGGCACCAATTTTTAAGTGCGATTTATAGAATTCCCCCCCAAAGGGGTCATTTTATAAGGAGCCTGAGTACGGACAACATCAATTTACGTGCTCAAATAAAATCTTAAGCAGTTGTTGAGGGAATACTGAGCACAATATTTATGTAGGTGCTCCTGGGGATAGAAAAGATGTGGAATGGGACCAGGATTGGAACTTATGTCTGTATTTTATAAAAAATGTATATTAAGGATGTGCATTCATTTGAAAAAAAAATGGAAAATATCAACTGGCATTGCCCATGTTGTTTCATTCATCTTTAGCCCAAAACAACTGGAAAAACACAAACATTTTTTATTTTTTCCTATCTTTATGAATAGTTTGCACTCTTTACGAAGATGTGCACTATTAACAACATAGCCCCCACCAAAATACTGAAAATGACCAAAAAAATGAAAACAAGATAAAAAAAATCCTACAAATGACACAGGATATTAAATAGAACAAAAGCTTTTGCCTTGTACAGCCCTAATTTACATATGTGCCTATACTTACCACAGGGTCGGATTAAGGCAAAGTGATGCCCTAAGCACAGCCCAACAATGGGGCTCCTTGGCCTTTCCATTGCTTTAGTGAAAAGACATTAAGGTCTATATTTACTAAGGTGCGCTAGCATTTTTAGCACTAGAGACACCTATATATTCCTATGGGTGTCTCTGGCATTAGCACGTGGTAATGTTTAATGCACGGTAAAAACACTAGCACGCCCTTGGCGCAGCTTAGTAAACAGGGCCCTAAGTGTTGAGAACTATCAATGTTGTAGAAAATGAAACGAAACAGCATATATATTTATAATGATTCGAAAAACACTGAAATTCATGTTGGATAATGGGTGTGGAAGATGGCAGTGAAAGAGTTATAGGCATGATAGCTAGGGGGAAAAAAAACTCTGTGGTGCCCCCTTCCTTTGGTGCCCTAAGCACAACTCATTTTGTTTAATGGTTACCCGCATGCAGTTAATTTATCAAGATACTTCATTCTGCAGCTTAAACAAGAGAACTGTGCCTGGCTGACTGGCATGGCTGTAAGTGACTGAGATTACTGACCCATCACTTAGACACGTACATAGGAATACATGATTAGCCAATAATTTTGTTGCCTGTAGTAAGTTACTAGAATTATGACAATGAAGTATCCTAAGAGTTTCTCTCTAATTTTTAATAAAATCAAGAAAGCCTTTTACTCCACCTATATTTCATGTATTTCAAATGTAAATAAGTTACTGCTTTCTTTTTGGAATGGAGAAATGATTTCACAGGTAAAACATTACACAGTGAGTACAGCAATTTAATAGACTATAATTATGATCTGACTGTAACTAAGGTTTTCCGCTGTAGAAGGATGGTTAATTAAGGCACCCTTTTACTAAGCTGTATTAAGTACTGACACATTCTCAGTGCAGGAAAAATGGCCTAACACAGGACACATCAAAGCCTTCTGCATCAGTTTTGCCATTTGCGTGCACTAAACCTCAAATTTTATATAGCACGCCTAGCATTCTGTGCCAAAATCCAAACATCCTATATAATAATTCTAACCTCCAACATTCTGTGCCTGGGACTGTGGCTCCCTAGGCTGGAGGTGGTCTGCTAGGCAGACACGCACTGACGTCACTGACGTCACTGACGTCATGACAGCTGATTCGAAGGCACGGGGAAGAGTAGGGAAACACGCACAGCGTGTTTCCCCACTCCTCCCCCTGCCTTGGAATCATCTGTCACCCCCCGCGCTACGGCCCCCTCGACCCCCCCCCTCTGCGAACCTGTCAACCCCCCTGGACCGCCGAAAACCGCCCCCTGCCACCGTTGTGGTCTACCTGTGCTGACGGGGGACCCAAACCCCCGACAGCCGAAGTGTTGTTGTGCCTTTTGCGTTCCTTCCTCAATCATCTTCTCTGCAAGTTTCAATGTGTGTGCCTGATGTCCAGGGTCAAGTAGGCCACCGGTGTTCCTGCCCAGTCTCTCCTGTGGTCAGCTAATGGCAGCAGCGTAGCGAGGCCGGCTGACACCTGGGGCGGGTCGCCGCTGCGTACCCCCCCAAATGCAGTGCAGTGCCCCCCTTGGCGCGTGCAACCCCCCCCCCCGGAGTGCATCATTACCGCTGGCGCTCCGCCCCGCCGAGTGCACGTCGTCTCTGGGAGCTGCATCGGCTCCATTGGTTCCCTGCTTTCTCTGCCCCAGAACAGGAAGTAATCTGTTCTGGGGCAGAGAGAAGCAGGTAACCAGCGGCGCCGACACCCCCCCCCCCCCAGTGCGTGCACACGGGGTGGACCGCCCCACCGCCCCCCTTTCCTACGCCACTGGCTAATGGTGTCTATAGGGTCATGCATGCACGTATGTGTCAATGCACCTTTTGAGGTTCCCACAGCAGGAGACTGGCTGGGCACTTCCCACTAATGTTAACTCTCCAGGCACATTTAGGGCTACAGTATCCAACCTCTCATGGCCTTTGCAACAGATCTCTTGAAGTGCCTTGCCTGCCTCCAAACTTGCCTTGCCTGTCTCCAGTATAGTCCCTTGTCCAGCCAGCCGTGCATTGTCACAAACTCCTGCCCTGCCTTGTCTCCAGCTGCAGCCCTGCCTCATCTCCAGCTCCAGCCTTGCTTTATCTCCAGCTTCTGCCCAGCTTCGTCTCCAGCTCCAGTCTTGCCTCATCTCCAGCCCTGCCTTATCTCCAGTTCCACCTCCAGCCCTACCTTGTCTCCAGCTCCAGCCTTGCATTGTCTTCAGCTCCAGTACTGCCTCACCTCCAGTTCCAGCCCTGCCTACCTTGTCTACAAGCAGCCAAGTCTGCTGGCTTGTCTCCAGTCTGAGTCAGCCTAGCCTCATTCCTTGCCTGTGTGGAGTCAAACCTGGGTGATTCACATGCTGGTAGCTACTATAAGACGGCAGCCCAAGGGATCACCTTCCCTGAGTTCATGACAAATTGTTGCCAACTAACATAAATAAAATTTCCCCCCCCCCCCCTTTTTCCACTGCCACCTGTGCAAGCCACACAGTACCATATGCTTTCCTTGCCATAAATTACCTAAATGTTATCAGGTGACAAAAAAACAGCAGCACTTTTGCCCTTTGGGACCTTTATTCAGTGTTTACAAGAACTGTAAGGCCACATCAACCACTACATAAGTGGATGATATTATGTTTTTGAATTATTAAATTGTAAAGCAAATTAGAACCTTGTTTGGCTGTAGGGTGTCATATAAATCCATTTTATTGATTAGCTTTTTCAACTTCTCTTTTTCTTCTAGTTTTCAGTGTCAAGGAAAGTTTCATAATAAATAAAAAGGCAAGAAAGGACAGAGGGCTCCTTTTACCAAGCTGCGCAAAAGAGGGCACTATTAGCTGCATAATGCAGTTTAGCAAAAAGGCCCTTAAATGTGACAGTTTAACATTTGGGGGTCGATATTCAAAGCAATTTTACTGGCTAGAAATGACTCCTAGCTGGTTAAATCACTTGTTTGAGGCTAATCAGCCCTACTCAGCAGCATTTAATCGATTAGTGCCACTGAAAATATCCAATTAGTGCCTGATGTAGAAATCTGTCTAGCTCCGGCCTCAGTTCCCACTACTGTTGCCCAACATAACACCTCAACAGCCATGTTTGTTTGTTTTTTGTTACATTTGTACCCCGCGCTTTCCCACTCATGGCAGGCTCAATGCAGCTTACATGGGGCAATGGAGGGTTAAGTGACTTGCCCAGAGTCACAAGGAGCTGCCTGTGCCTGAAGTTCCCCAGTTCCCCAGGACCAAAGTCCACCACCCTAACTACTAAGCCACTCCTATTGTGTTTCCACCCTCTTTCTATTTGGCTATTCCCTGTGTCTATCCCATGCATTTTTTAATTCACTCACTGTTTTTGATTCTACCAGCTCTCCTGGAAGAAAAACACCCGCTGCTTCAAAAATGGCTGCTATTCTGTGCCCAGAGGTGACCGTCACTTACCTAGATTAGCGCTGCGGTATATTTGTTCAGGCTGTAATCAATCATAGTAAAGATGTTCCTGTACAACAAAATGCCTATCGCCAGGGTTTCAGAAGAACACTAAATGTCGCTTTCTATCTCTGATGTCTCCTTGTTGATGTCAGGTGATCACAACGGGAGTGGTGCAGCACTAATCCAGATAAGTGATGGTAACCTCTTAAATGTCTATATATTGGTTTTGGTGCACATGTCTTTGACCTATAGGAAATTTTTGTTCCCTTTTAAAATTGGTTTCTGATGTCCTCTCTAGATTAACAAGAAAATACTGTTAATACATTTCAAAGACGTTCTCACGTGGTTCCCTTTTAAAGTTGTCTTAGGCAATTAGGGAGAGATTCAATATATGGCGCCTAGAAAATCCTTGCAGAAAACATTTCTGCCTAAGTATATTCTATACGTGACACTTATATTTAGACACAGTATATAGAATATGCTTAATTGATACCCTAGTGCCTAAAACTACAAGGCCTCCATTCACGCCATCAAAAACATGGTATAAATCCTGGCACATAGAGTTAGGTGCATTGGGCCTTATTCTATAGCAATACACATACATTTTGGAACACCCATGAAATGCCCATATCCCTGCCCATAACCATGCCCCTTTTTGTCTACGTGCATTAAAATTTAGGTGGAGTGCATTACGCTTAGGGAGTTGTGTGTATACATTCTAATTACATACATAGTAACATAGTAAATGATGGCAGAAAAAGACCTGCATGGTCCATCCAGTCTGCCCAACAAGATAAACTCATATGTGCTACTTTTTGTGTATATCTTACCTTGATTTGTACCTGTCCTTTTCAGGGCACAGACCGTGTAAGTCTGCCCAGCACTATCCCCGCCTCCCAACCACCAGCCCCGCCTCCCACCACCGGCTCTGGCACAGATCGTATAAGTCTGCCCAGCACTATCCCCGCCTCCCAACCACCAGCCCCGCCTCCCACCACTGGCTCTGGCACAGATCGTATAAGTCTGCCCAGCACTATCCCCGCCTCCCGCCACCGGCTCTGCCAGCCAATCTCGGCTAAGCTCCTTAGGATCCATTCTTTCTGAACAGGATTCCTTTATGCTTATCCCATGCATGTTTGAATTCCGTTACTGTTTTCGTTTCCACCACCTCCCGCGGGAGGGCATTCCAAGCATCCACTACTCTCTCCGTGAAAAAATACTTCCTGACATTTTTCTTGAGTCTGCCCCCCCCCTTCAATCTCATTTCATGTCCTCTCGTTCTACTGCCTTCGCACCTCCAGAAAAGGTTCGTTTGCGGACTAATACTTTTCAAATATTTGAACATCTGTATCATATCACCCCTGTTTCTCCTTTCTTATTGCCATTAGTGCTCACTATTGCTTGTTAAGTGCTGTTAACAAAGCTGATTGGCTTGTTAAGCCAATTAAGTTACGCACATTGTTACAGAATACGCTTGGATTTCAACATAGAATGCTATGTGTGCTATATAGAATCCAGGGGTTAGTGGAAACACTTGATTGTATTTTTGACCCTTTGATTGTATGTAATATTTATGTACATCATCTTTGTTATGTTTTGCAAAGGCATGTGGTGAACCTGTAGATCTTGAATTTGGTAAGACATTCTTTTTATATATTATAGATTGTAAGAAGGCTGAAGCCATATTTGTCAGCTTTGGATTTTCATTTAATGGCTCAATATTGGCACATTGGGCTTTGATTATTGCAATATAGTCTACCATAAACTGCTAGCTACTGCAGTTAGATCAATATTAGTTCAAAATGCAGCAGCTAAACTGATGTTCACATTTGCTCATATAACTCTGTAGCTCTGAACTTTACACTGGTTACCATTTCTGCCCACTTAAATTCAAAATATTGATTTTATGTATAAGACTTCCATGGCACTGCTCCACAATATTTTCAGGCTGGGATCTCACCTTATAACACTAATCTACTACTACTACTATTTAGCATTTCTATAGCGCTACAAGGCGTACGCAGCGCTGCACAAACATAGAAGAAAGACAGTCCCTGCTCAAAGAGCTTACAATCTAATAGACATGAAATAAAGTAAGCAAATCAAATCAATTATTGTGTACAGGAAGGAGGAGGGTAGGTGGAGGCAGGTGGTTACAAGTGGTTACGAGTCAAAAGCAATGTTAAAGAGGTGGGCTTTCAGTCTAGATTTAAAGGTGGCCAAGGATGGGGCCTCCCAGTGGTTATTGTCTGTACCTATGCTGAAGGTGTTGTCTAAATATTTCTTCATGCACTGGTATCATAAAAGCAGTTTATAATTTAGTACATAGGGGAGCAATGGCTTGAAAGACAGACAATGCAGGTAGTGGTTACAACTGAAGAACCAGCTGAGTAAGAGGTATCCGTAGATATGTGAAGGTTTACATTCAACTATAACCCATACCACTGTCTTAACAGCCAGGGTTTCAGGACCATCTTTAAAGAGGAGGATATACAGATTTTTCTTAAAGATTATGGCATACTATTCTATAAATACGGATCCAAACAACTGAATGCAGTTTGATTGGTGGTTGGGTGGTTTCAAACTGAATTCTATTTGGGAAAGGAACTGGAGTTATTGACTGAAATAGCCTAACACTGCAGTTAGGGGTATATGGTGAAAGAAGAGCTGCTAAGTATCTCAGGTGACTTATTAATAATGCTCTAAAAGTCAAAATAATTTTTTTCTGCTGAGACACAAAGAGGGGCCTAATCGAAAGGAGCGCCCAAGTTTCCTGAGGACGTCCTCGCAGGACGTCTTGGTGAAGGGGTGGGGAAACCCGTATTATCGAAACAAGATGGGCGTCCATCTTTCATTTCGATAATACGGTCGGGGACGCCCAAATCGCAAAATTTAGATTGACCTTAGAGATGGTCGTCCCCGATTTTCGGCGATAAAGGAAACCGAGGACGCCCATCTCAGAAATGACCAAACCCAAGCCATTTGGTTGTGGGAGGAGCCAGCATTTGTAGTGCACTGGTCCCCCTCACATGCCAAGACACCAACCGGGCATCCTAGGGGGCACTGCGGTGGACTTCAGAAATTGCTCCCAGGTACATAGCTCCCTTACCTTGTGTGCTGAGCCCCCCAAACCCCACTCCCCACAACTGTACACCACTACCATAGCACTAAGGGGTGAAGGGGGGCACCTACATGTGGGTACAGTGGGTTTCTGGTGGGTTTTGAAGGGCTCACATTTACCACCACAAGTGTAGCAGGTAGGGGGGATGGGCCTGGGTCCACCTGCCTGAAGTGCACTGCACCCACTAATACTGCTCCAGGGACCTGCATACTGCTGTCATGGAGCTGGGTATGATATTTGAGGCTGGCATAGAGGCTGGAAAAAATATTTAAAATTATTTTTTTAGGGTGGGAGGGGGTTAGTGACCACTGGGGGAGTAAGGGGAGGTCATCCTCGATTCCCTCCAGTGGTCATCTGGTCAATTTGGACACCTTTTTGAGGCTTGGTCGTAACAAAAAATGGACCAAGTTAAATTGGCCAAATGCTCGTCAAGGACGGCCTTCTTTTTTCCATTATTGGTCGAGGACACCCATGTGTTAGGCACGCCCCAGTCCCGCATTCGCTATGCTTCCGACCCACCCTCGTGAACTTTGGTCATCCCCGTGACGGAAAGCAGTTGAGGACGGCAAAAATCGGCTTTTGATTATGCCGATTTGGGCGACCCTGGGAGAAGGACGCCCATCTCCCGATTTGTGTCGAAAGATGGGCGCCCTTCTCTTTCAAAAATAAGCCTGAAAGCCTCACATTTTAGTGGATTTAAATTCAACCTATGCTCAAATAATAAGTTTGCTACAGCATCTAAACATTAAGAATAAACAAATCAGGCTGAAGTACAACAGGCAGTTTGACATAATTGGCATAATAACACTGAAGTCCCCAACCCCAAAGCTGTGTACCAGGGTAACTAATGGGACCATAAGAAGATTAAAAAGAGTAGGAGTCAAAATGGATCCCTGAGGGACTCCACATGTTAATAGAGTTAGATCTGATTGTGATTCATTGTACTACACCATCAAGAATCAATTTGAAAGGAAAAACTTAACCCAAGAGCAACCTTTATCGTAATACCCAAATCAAGAAACCTTGACAAAAGAAGTGAATGATCTTCTAAGTCAAAAACCTGCAATAAATCAAAGGATGGCTACTTAGCTGTAGCAAGATGCTATTTAGCAGCTATTAAGGCAGTTTCTGTGGCTAGTTCTAAATCCTTACTGTAACATGAAAAGCATTGTTTTTCTTAATATAGCTTGTCAATGGTATTAAAGCTGGGGTTTTTTTTTTTACCTGATATTGTATGATAATATTAGATCTCAGACAGGTCTAAATGATTTTTTTTAATTGGACATAACTAGTTGATGTCGAACTGTTGCCCCCTGTGTAATGGCCTGCTCTGGTGCACCTGACCTGCTCTCTTGGGGCCCTTTTACTTAGGCATGATGAAAAATGTCCTGCACTGTTGTAGGCACATGTCTTGGATGCGTGCAGGTCCATTTTTCAGCGCGTCTGCAAAAAAGGCTTTTTTTGTGGCCAAAAATGGATGCGCGGCAAAATTAAAACCAATGTGAATCTATTTTCAGCAGGAGACCTTACTGCCACCTGTTGACTTAGCAGTAAGGTCTCACGCATTAACTGGGTGGTAATCAGCACGTGTACACTGTTGATTACCACCAGGTAAACGCCACATGGTAGAAAATTTCTAACACATGTTTTGAACATACATTAAAAATTGAATTACCACCCGGAGCATGCTGTAGCCAGGTAGTAGTTCCAATTTGGCGCACATTGTGTGCACATATGCGCCTTAGTAAAAGGACCCCTTGATTTTTAGCTCTGCTGTATTGTTGATACTAGTGCCACAGTAGTTATGGCTGACCTACCCTGTCACTGCCTTCATTCCATTGGGTCGTGTGCCCCCCCCCCCATAAAAAAAAGAAAAAAAATAGAATAATCAAAATGGTAAGTTTTTTTCCTTTGGTGTTATTGTTCTTCCTTTTCTGTGGTGTTTTGGGGTCTTCTTCCCTCCATGGTACATAGAGGAAATGAAAGCTGAATTATCTCTAGGCCCCAATTACCCAGTGTCTTCATAAAAAAAACATTGCTTAAGCTATTTTGTGCACCCAACTACCTCAAGAGACCTTGAGAATTGATGGTACTTAGAATGATAACATGCTATCAGAACCTCAATGGCTAAATATTTGGGGATAAACCTTCCACCGTATACCGATGCCCAAACTTTTCATCCTCATCATCAGTTGTCTCAGTGCCAATGATGTTCCTGCTTTGCCTTTCTCCCTATACCTAGAGTTCTTCAGGTTGATGTTGGTACTACTATACCCTTCACCCTGTGCCTTGCAGTCTTCATGGTATATTCCTTTATTGAGTTCACATCTGACAATCTAAATATCCCAGAATCTGTGTTTGGCACTGGTCAGTAGTAGCCCCTTTGTGACAGACTATATAACAGTACAGATGAATATTTAGGCTTCATTCCAACAGAGGACGCTTTTAATGCGTGAAATAACTACTTCTTAGAGTGGACTGAATTTTTCTTCTTTATTTCATGAGGAAGAAGTTCGTGTCGATACACACAGTATTCAATTCATATCAGATCATATTTTATCCCTGAGGCAGGTGCTGTGCACCGAAACATGACCTGTGTTGGGTCCATATTGGTTAATCATTTTTAAAATTAAAGGAACTGTGTCCTGTTTCTGAAGGCTCTAGGTGCTTTTTGCTCTATTTTGAACTGGGTGGTAATCATCAGCACGCGCACAATGCCGATTACCGCCCTGTTAGCACCACATGCGGAAATTTCCAGCAGACATAGAGGTAACATAGTAACATAGTAGATGACGGCAGAAAAAGACCTGCACGGTCCATCCAGTCTGCCCAACAAGATAAGTCATATGTGCTAATTTTGTGTATACCCTACTTTGATTTGTACCTGTGTTCTTCAGGGTACAGACCATATAAGTGTGCCCAGCACTATCCCCGCCTCCCAACCACCAGCCCCGCCTCCCAACCACCGGCTCTGGCACAGACCGTATAAGTCATAGAGGTGTGCATAAAAAATGAAATCACCACCCAGGCCACGTGGTAGCTGGGTGGTAGTTCTGAATTGGTACACGTTAGGCACCCATAGGCGCCTACGCAGCTTAGTAAAAGGGTCCCTAAATGAATGGAACAAAAAAAATTGGGTATGCACATCTTTATACAACACATCTACATATGTGTTAAATTTAAAACAGATTATTCTATAGTCATATGTTTAATAGTCTAAGAGGGGCATAATTGAACGAAAACGCCTATCTCCATGGGCGTTTATCTCTGAGAACGGGTCCGTGAAGGGGTGGACCGAACCGTATTTTGGGAAAAAATAGACGCCCATGTTTTATTCAACAATGTGTGAGCTGGGCGTTTTTGTTTTTCAGCGATAATGGAAAATGAAAGCGCCCAGCTCAAAAACGAATAAATCCAAGACATTTATTCGTGGGAGGGGCCAGGATTCGTAGTGCACTGGTCCCCCTCACATGCCAGGACATCAACCGGGCACCCTAGGGGGCACTTTTACAAAACCAAAAAAAACAGGTAAAAGAGCTCCCAGGTGCATAGCACCCTTCCCTTGGGTGTTGAGCCCCCCAAATCCCCCTCAAAACCCACTGCCCACAAGTCTACACCATTACTATAGCCCTAAGGGGTGAAGGGGGGCACCTACATGTGGGTACAGTGGGTTTGGGGGGGTTGGACGACTAATAAGCATTAAGCAGCACAATTGTAACAGGTAGGGGGGATGGGCCTGGGTCCACCTGCCTGAAGTCCACTGCACCCCCTAACAACTCCTCCAGTGACCTGCATTCTGCTGCCAGGGAGCTGGGTATGACATTTGAGAGTGAAAATAAAAAGTTGTGAAACATCATTTTTTTTGTGGTGGGAGGGGGTTAGTGACCACTGGGGGAGTCAGGGGAGGTCATCCCCGATTCCCTCCAGTGGTCATTTAGGGCACTTTTTGGGGCCTTATTCGTGAAAAAACAGGGTCCAGGAAAAGTGTCCTAAATTCTAGCTAAAAACGCATACTTTTTTCCCATTATCGGTGAAATGCGTCCATCTTTGTTCGGCAGATAACCACGCCCCAGTTCCACCTTCGCCACACCTCTGACACGCCCCATCAACTTTGTCCGCATCCACGACGGAGTGCAGTTGAAAACGTCCAAAAATCGGCTTTCGATTATACCGCTTTATTCGTTTTTGTGAGATAAACGTCCATCTCCCGATTTAGGTCGGAACTTGGGCGTTTTTCTCGTTCGATTATAAGCAGGTAAGACACTTATCTGGGTTGTGATGCTGAGTGGGGTCACCTTTTGATTTTTAATGATGTTATACAAACAGTGCCTCTGAAAATTATCAAAGATCACCTCAGTGCTAACAGGAGCAGTACAGGGGTAGAACAATGGGCAGAGACAAAAGTTATCTCAGTAATGGTGTCATTCAAAGTTTTCTGTCCTAACTTTATCTGGATAATTTCTGAGTAGCAGTTTGGATATCACCGCTACCCAGATAACGGCAGTTTTCTCTGTTCTACCCGGATAACCAGATATCAGCCAACACTGAATATCTGGGAATATTTTTTAATGCCAAAATCAACATTTCAATACTGACCATATCATATGAATATTGACCTGTATATTTTTGGTTAGATGGTGGACAAGTGCACCAAAACTGAAAATTACTAAAAAAAAATCTATCCAAAACTAGTTGAATAATTTTTCTGCATGTGTTTGTTTTCAGCATGTGTTCTGAACCTGCTAATGGCTAACATGTTGGAAATTTTTATTGTGAAGGAAGAAAATGACAATGCTGTTACTCAAATAAATATCCGATTAACGTGTCTCCTTGTCCAATATCTACATTTGATGCATGTGAAAATCTTATCTACATATCCTATTGTTTTTTTTTATTAATTTACCTGTTTCTTAAATATATACATTATAAATGCAGCAATATTGTTTGAAGAAAAACCAATAAGTCACATTCTTCATCTTCTAGGACTCGCCTAGGGATAAGAAAAGAGAAGGCATATCAACTAAAAAGTGACAGCCTTGCAAACTGTATGTACAAATAATTTTCCTCTGAGAAAAGGTTATTGATAAGATGTCTGGCTATGCACTCTACAGACTGAAATGAATTATGATGCAAGCAGAAAGGTCTGCTGTAACTAGATTGCTTCCAATAGATATCTTTTGGTTTGCTGTTAGGAGTGCATCATCCTAGATCTGGGAATGTGGTGTCTCTTTTCATGTCTTCAGTACAGAAATTATCCCGTCTCTTCATGTTAGAATGGCCCTAGAATGTCCCTTTTGTGTTCTTGATATTAACCTAGAACCAGTGTGTACATCTTCCCAAATTATTCCATACAAACTTCCCTGGAACCCAAAAACTATATTTTATTTTCTGTTGTCCTTAGGCTCTATACTGTTAGAATAATTACTGTTGAATGGAAGTTTAAAAGTGGGAGGAAAAAAAGCAAGTTAATGTATTGCTCCAAAATGAGAAATGAACTTATGGACTTCTAGGGAGGATGTTAGAAACTGCATATGTAATATTAATTATATGCAATGATGAATAATTTCTTTCCTCAAACAAGGTTATCAATAGAAATAAAAAAAAATAAAACATGGAAAAGAAAATAAGATGATACCTTTTTTATTGGACATAACTTAATACATTTCTTGATTAGCTTTCGAAGGTTGCCCTTCTTCGTCAGATCGGAAAAAAAAATTTAAAACATTTCTGATCTGATGAAAAAGGGGAACCTTCGAAAGCTAATCAAGAAATGTATTAAGTTATGTCCAATAGAAAAGGTATCATCTTATTTTCTTTTCCATGTTTTATTTTGTTTGATTTCTATTGATAACCTTAAGAGTGGACTAACACGGCTACCACACTCCTTTACTCAAACAATAATTTCTTGTTCTATATGATGGCCTCATGCACAATAAAATTAGATATTCAATGTAAAATATCTCATTTAAATCCTGATGTTTGACACTAAACACTGAATAATGACCTTTCTTAAATACTTTTCATCATATAATGTACGAAGGAACTCATTTTCAAAGCACTTAAACTTACAAAGTTCCATAGATTACTAGGGGGCTCATTTTTAAAAAATAAAAATGCCTAAAAGGTGGCATAAAGCACCATTTAGATGTTTTTCTCTACAAAACGTTGAAGTTGGTATTTTTGAAACACATTTTCCAGAAGTTTTTCTATGCTGTTCGTCTGCAATGTGTCCAAATCTCGAAGGAATATGTTGAGGACAGGATTTGTGCATTCCTAAGACTTGGAGGTTTTTCAGCCATAATGGAACAAACAAAAATTTGAGCTAGACCTGTTTTAATAATGGCTAAGCCACAAAAAGTTTCCTAAATGATCAGATGACCACTGAAGGAATAAAGGAATGAGCTCCCCTTACTCCCTCAGTGGTCACTAACCCCTCTCACCCCCTCCCCAAAGATGTAAAAGAAACAGTATATGCCAGCCTCTATGACAGTCTCAGATGTTATAGCCAGTCCTATTAGAGCAGCAAGCAGGTCCCTGGAGTAGCCTAGTGGTCGGTGCTGCCCACTGTGGAGAAGGGGACCCAGGTCCATATCCCACTCTGTTACACCTGTGGTGGAATGTGTCAACCCTCCAAAACTTACCATAAATCTACTGTACCTACATATAGGTGTACAGTTGGAGGTGTTGGGTTTTGGAGGGCTAAACAGATAAGGGAGCAACAGTGAGATATGTACCTGGGAGCTTTTATAGGAAGTCCACAACAGTGCCCCCTAGTATGCCTCTTTGTTCTCCTGGGATGTCAACTAAGAATACAGACTCCTCGTAGATCCCACTGGCTTGATTTTGTGCATTTTGCAATTGGACTTTTTTTTTTAATGGATCAAAAAGATAGATGCACAGAGCACAAAAATATCTAGCATGTGTCCATTTTTGAAAAAAAAAAAAAAAAAGATAAACATGTTGCTGTTTCGAAAATGGCTATATTTGCTATTCAGATTTTAGACGTTCTGAGCAAAATGTCCAAAGTCGGACTTAGGCATCATATAAAAAATGGCCCTCCAGGTAACTATCACACTTATTTTCGAAAGAGAAGGACGCCCATCTTTCGACACAAATCGGGAGGTGGGCATCATTCTAGCAAGGTCATCCAAATCAGCGTAATCGAAATCCAATTTTATGACACCCTGGACTGCTTTCCATCGTGGGGACGACCAAAGTTCAAGGAGGCGTGTCGGCAGGGTAGCGAAGGCGGGACTGGGACATGATTAGGAGATGGTCGTCCTCGGCTGATAATAGAAAAAAGAAGGGCGTCCCTGACGAGCACTTGGCCAACTTTACTTGGTCTATTTTTTTTCATGACCAAGCCTCAAAAAGGTGCCCGAACTGACCAGATGACCACCAGAGGGAATCGGGGATGACCTCCCCTTACTCCCCCAGTGGTCACTAACCCCCTCCCACCATAAAAAAAACAAGTTTAAAAATACTTTCCCAGCCTCAAATGCCATACTCAGGTCCATCGCAGCAGTATACAGGTCCCTGGAGCAGTTGTAGTGGGTGCAGTGTACTTTAGGCAGGCAGACCTGGGGGGGGGGGGGGTTAGGGGGGCTCAGCCCCCAATTTAAGGGAGCTATGCACCTGGGAGCAATTTGTAAAGTCCACTGCAGTGCCCTCTAGGGTGCCCGGTTGGTGTCCTGGCATGTGAGGGGGACCAGTGTACTACAAATGCTGGCTCCTCCCACGACCAAAGGCCTTGGATTTGGACGTTTTTAAGATAGACGTCTTTGGTTTCCATTATCGCCGAAAAACGAGGACGACCATCTCTAAGGTCGACCTAAATGTCAAGATTTGGGCGTCCCCCATCGTATTATCGAAATGAAAGATGGACATCCATCTTGTTTCGATAATATGCGTTGCCCCGCCCCTTCATGGCACTGTCCTTAGAGTAGGGTGCCCTTAGAGATGGTCATCCTCGTTCTAAAATGCCCCTCTATGTAACTCTAAGTACTATTACAAAAATATGTTATCACTTAATTGTGATCCTTCATATTTTCAAGTAACACAATTTAACACTGAAAACGATTTTTAATACTATTTATTGTTCCATTCAAGCATTCATATTGTTCTTAAAAAAACAACTCAGACCACTATAGATATTTACGCAGATTGTATGTATTTGTTGCTGTATATGTATGTATGCATTCAATACTGCCCTTGTGTTTTCAGATGTACGAAATGCACTATTTCCTTCTTTGCATTCTTAGTCTGTTTTTTTTAATGCTGTTCAGTTTAAATTGGATATTGAAAAGTTTTCTTATTTATTAGACTACAAAGTATTTACTTTCAGCAAAAATCTTAAACAGTTTCTATGCTTAATGTTCTGCTTCTAACTGCCACAGTGCATCACTGTGGCACTTCCATTAGCCAATCCAATACAAAATTATTGCAGTGCATAGCAAATGTATATGTTGGAAAGATCTATCCTGCAAAGCTCATTCATTTTGCATATAGGACAATACATTTGTAACTCTGGACGTGCTACAATTATGATCAATAAACTGTTGCTCTTTGTAGTATTATGTTCTTCCTCTGTAGTTTACAAAAAAATGAACACTAACCTTTATTTTTATAAATTGCATTCTTTATCATAAAATTAAATATAATTGTACAACTAATTACAGTAAACTGATTTATAATGAGCATTTTAATGTACTTAGTAGATATAGATCATTATTGCACAGCTCTAAAATTATGTTCTATTAAATTGGCACTCTATACCGTGCCCCCTAATTCTATATGTCGCTAAAAATTATGCACGTAAATTTGGGCTCATGCCTAATTTGTTCATGCAATTTATTTATTTATTATTTATTTATTTATTACATTTGTACCCCACGCTTTCCCACTAAAGCAGGTTAAATGCAGCTTATGTAGTAATTGGGATTACATAATATTGATAGAGAAAATATAAGCGAAATGTAGCAGAATAATAAGAGAGATTGGTAGATAGGGAAAGGTAAGGGTGAAAGGAGTAGGAGAGGTATAAGCATGGGGTAGGTGGGTATAGGAGAAGGGGTAATGTAGGCGGGAGGAGGATGGGATACGGGATAGACATAGGAAATTTAGGTGGTAGATGTAGTCTGTATCGTTGTCGTTGACTCCTGGATATGTGTTGGGTAAATGGGTTCATAGGATTAGTTTGGGTCATTTGGGTAGGCTTGCTTGAACAGATGGGTTCTTAGAGATTTACGAAAGTGCAGATATTCACTGATTGATGATAGGCCTGGGGAGAGCATTCCAGAATTGGCTGCCTAAGAAGGAGAAGTTGGATCCACAAAAAGGTTTTGTACTTGAGTCCTTTACAATTGGAATAATGCAAGTTGAAGTAAGTTTGCGAAGTTTCAATTTAATTGAATAATGAGCCAATTAGCACCGATAATTGAGATTTTAACAAGCAATTATTGGTGCTAATTGGATTTACTTAAAAATTAAGCACATAAATTTGCATGCGGGTCCAAAAAGGGGGAGGGTTGTGGGTGGATCGGTGGCATTCCTTTACAATATGTTATTATAGATTAAAGGGTATCTGTGCTAAGTTAGGCGTGGGGAATTACACCAAGATTTTGTTGGTGTAAATGATCACATCTAAATATTGTCACGATTCCAGGCACTTAGCACTATTCTATAAACAGTGCCTAACTTTAAGCACCGTTTATAGAATAGCACTAAGCACTATTTTTTGGCATCAATTTTTTTGGGGTGCCATTTATAGAATTCATGTTCATGTATATTTGTGATCTTTTTGTTCCAATTTCATCATTCACATTATTGGAATGCATTCAAGATGGCAGTGGAACTCATAGACCTGTGTTTACAAAGGCGCACTATAGGTGCATTAGCATTTTTAATGCACATTAATGTTTGATGCATGTTAAATGCTAATGTGCATATGGGAATGTATTGGCACATTATCATTTAACGTGCCTTAACTTTGGTAGGCATGCTTCCATCCACCATCTGCCCGTCTGCCCTCTATCTCTGCCCCTTCCATCCACCATCTGCCCGTCTGCCCTCTCTCTCTCCCCCTTCCATCCACTGTCTGCCCATTCTCTCTGCCCCTTCAATTTACCATTTGTCCTCCCTCTCCCATGCATTCAGGGTATGCCCTCCCTGTCGCTCCCCCTTCCATCCAGGGTTTGCCCTCCCTCTCACCCCCCCTTCCATCCAGGATCTGTCCCCCCCCTCTCTCTCTCTCTCTGCCCTCTCTTTTTGGCCCTCAGTTCTAGCCCTATATCCCACCTGCCCCTAGTTCTAGCCCCATCCCACATCTCCCACCTGCTCCCCTTTTCAGCCCCTAGTTTCAGCCCCACTATCCCATCAGTCCCCAGTTTGAGCCCAATCACTTTTCTTCCACCAGTCCCGAGCTTTAGCCCCAGCCACTTCTCCCTGTCCCCCCATTTTCAGAATGTTAGGTATTATTAGGAAAGGAATGGAAAACAAAAATTAGGACATTATAATGAATTTGTATCGCTCCATGGTGTGACCACACCTCGAATATTGTGTTCATTTCTGGTCACCACATCTCAAAAAAGATATAGTGGAATTAGAAATGGTACAGAGAAGGGTGATGAAAATGATAAAGGGGATGGGATGACTTCTCTATGAGGAAAGGCTAAAGCAGCTAAAGCTGTTCAGCTTGGAGAAAAGATGGCTGAGGGGAGATATGATAGAGGTCTATAAAATAATGAGTGGTGTGGAATGGGTAGACATGAATCACTTTTTTACTCTTTCCAAAAATTCTAGGACTAGGAGTCACGCAATGAAGCTTCAAAGCAATAAATTTAAACAAATCAGAGAAAATATTTCTTCTCTCAATGTGTAATTAAACTCTGGAATTCATTGCCAGAGAATGTAGAAAAAGCAGTTAGCTTAGCGGGGTTTAAAAAAAAAGCTTTGAATGGCTTCCTAAAGGAAAAGCCCATAGAGTAGGATAAGCAGCATAAAATGTATTGCACTTTTTTGGGATCTTGCCAGGTACTTGTGACCTGGATTGGCCACTGCTGGAAGCAGAATGCTGGGCTTGATGAACCTTTGGTCTGTCCCAGTATAGCAATACTTATGTACTTCATTTTGAAATATTTACACAATTGTTTAACCTGCAGACTATCAATATTCAGATTAAACAATCACAAAACATGTGGGTTAAAAACTTCCTATGAATATTATACTGGGGACTCCACTGGGAGTTTCTCTTTAAAAGCAGGTTTGAACTTCCATGGATGTCAAGTACCTACAGGCCTACAGAGATCCACTGTACTTTGTATGCACCAGATTCCGGAATGGAGTTTAACTTGGACATGCCATTATTATCTGAATCAGAAAAATTAATTTGACCAAGATTTAATATCTAAAATTAATGTATCTAGTCTAAAATTTCACTTTTAAAACACTGCAGTAATAAACCTAACATAATCCGTTCACCTCTCTGGTAGAGATCTTTCTCTACTAAATTCTCCAGTATATTTCAATAATGTAGGTAATATTTCTTGTCTTAACACTGGAATTTAGTGGTGTAGAGAAATTTATTCTTTTCGAAAGGGGAAAATAAAACACACAATTGCTACAGTCTGTGAGCTATTAATCCACATTTTATATCCTTCTATTAGTTTAGTATGGATTGTAATTGCTGTCAGGGTAAGTGAAACCTCCTGACTCTCACAGGGAAGAAATTGCACAATAACAGAGTGCTGCCCCAGCTCTTTTCCTTTTTCTTCTGCCCAGCTGGCAAAGCTACTGTGTGGAAAAAAAATCTCACTTGAATAAGTAACAGGGTATGGGTGCAAGATAATGGTCTTTGACAGTAGGCGATCAGTTGTGGTCATCTGCATATTTGATTATGGTACAGGAGATAAAGCTGTATTATGTCAGGTATAACCAAAGATTAGGAGACCCAAGTCAACAGCTATGTATAGAGGAAAGGGATAGGGTTTTTCTAAGCTAGTGGTCCACAAAATTGTCTTGGTGGACTTCCATCCAATCAGATTTCAGGATATCTGCAATGAATATTCATATGATAAACTGGAGTTAATTGGCATCAATTATGCATGGATCTGTCCTAAGCCCTATTCTATAACATGAGCACCTAAATTTCATAGCTTGAAACTCAAAGAGGGTGTGCTCATAGGTGGGGCATGGGTGGGTTGGGGCAGTTCCAGAAATTAGGTGCGATGTTATAGAATACTTGGATTTGCATACCCAACTGCCATCATTATGGCATGAACATTTACACCAGCTCTTGGCAGGCGTAAGTACTCATGCCAAACGTCAAGTGCGGGAAGTGTGCCAAGCTACTGTTCTGTAAAGGGTGCTCTGGATCATAGTGACGCCTAACTTTGAATATGATTTCATTTTAGAACAGCTTTTGTTTCACAAGAAGCTTAGTTGGCATTTCATTTGTAATTTTTACTGTTTTATTTATGTGTGATATTTATGTGTATACTTGTTGTGTATTCACTCAATTCAAGCTTTTGAACTACAATATTATTTAATTTTTATCCAGTTAAATGTCTGTTGTCATACAGTTTCTCTTATGGAATGGAAATTATAAAACGTATTTTGTATTGAATTTGGATGTTTGTTACCCTTAAAATCTAATAACATTTACTAAATACAGTTATTTTTATATGGTTCATATGTGGTACTTATTTACTTGTGTTGTTGTGTACAGTGTTTGTGACCCTTGAAGAAGGTGGTTTTATCCACCGAAACATGGTCCCATGATGGGTCCCATCTTGCTGCTTGTTTAATAAAATGAAAAACAAAAAGAGGCTGAGATCTGTCCTCTAGTCATAAACAAATAAATGAAGCAGATCAATAATAAAAAAGAGAATTAGTTTATTGCACAATTACCCGAAGTGGCCACGTTTCACCCACAAGCTACATCAGGGGTAAAACTAAAACAAAAAGAATATGCACAAGAAATTTCTTAATACATATAGAGGGGCATAATCGAATGGGCACGACCATTTATAAGGGTGTCCATCTCTAAGTACGTTCCGGCAAAGGGGCGTGGAAACCCGTATTATCAAAACAAGATGGACGTCAATCTTTTGTTTTGATAATACGGTCGGGGACACCCAAATCTCAACATTTAGGTCGACCTTACAGATGTTCGACCTAAATGTTGAGATGGTCGACATTAGAGATGGTCGTCCCCGGTTTTCGGACATAATGGAAGCCGAGGACACCCATCTCAAAAACGACCAAATCCAAGCCCTTTGGTTGTGGGAGTTGCCAGCATTTGTAGTGCACTGGTCCTCCTCACATGCCAGGACACCAACCGGGCACCCTAGGGGGCACTGCAGTGGACTTCACAAATTGTTCCCAGGTGCATAGCTCACTTACCTTGTGTGCTGAGCCCCCCAACCCTCCCTAAAACCCACTCCCCACAACTGTTCACCACTACCATAGTCCTTAGGGATGAAGGGGGCACCTACATGTAGGTACAGTGGGTTTTGGAGGGCTCACATTTACCACCACAAGTGTAACAGGTGGGGGGGTGGGCCTGGGTCCGCCTGCCTGAAGTGCACTGCACCCACGTGCACTGCACCCACTAAAAACTGCTCCACGGACCTGCATACTGCTGTCATGGAGCTGGGTATGACATTTGGGGCTGGCATAAAAGCTGTAAAAAAATGTTTTTAAATTTTTTTTTAGGGTGGGATAGGGTTGGTGACCACTGGGGGAGTAAGGAGAGGTCATCCTCGATTCCCTCCAGTGGTCATATGGTCAGTTTGGGCACCTTTTTGAGGCTTGGTCGTGAAAAAAAAGGGGCCAAGTAAAGTTGACCAAATGCTTGTGAGGGACGCCCTTCTTTTTTCCATTATCAGCCAAGGATGCCCATCTCTTAACCACGCCCCCCCCCGTCCCGCTTTCGGTACACTGCCGACACGCCCCCTTGAACTTTGGTCGTCCCTGCGATGGAAAGCAGTTGAGGACGCAAAAAATCGGCTTTCGATTATGCCGATTTGGGTGACCTCGGGAGAAGGATGCCCATCTCCCGATTTGTGTCGGAAGATGGGCGTCCTTCCCTTTCGAAAATAAGCTAGATAATGGGCGTCTCAGCATGTATCACAAGCTAATTTCTACCGTGAGCTAAAATTGCTACCACGGCTTAGTAAAAGAACCCCTTAGGCAGATATTTGTTCTAGGGTTTCGTCTGAGAAAGTAATCTCCTTTAGTAGGCACTGTGCACTGAAACACAATTGTATGCTGTGCCAGTGCTTAATTATGGGGTCCTTTTACAAAGTCACGCTGAAAAATGGCTTGCAGTAGTGTAGGCATGGGTTTTGGGTGTGCACCGATCATCTTATTGTAAGCCACACTGAGCCCGCAAAAAGGTGGGAAAATGTGGGATACAAATGCAATAAAATAAATAAATAAATAAATATTTTAGCTTGCCTGTAAAAAAGGCCTTTTTAAAATTTTTACCCAAAATGTATGTGCAGCAAAATGAACATTGCTGCGTGTCCATTTTGGGTCTGAGACCTTACCACCAGCCATTGACCTAGCGGTAAAGACTCATGTGAACCAGGCGGTAATGACCTAGGCACACCAAATGCCACTTGGCGCACGTCCATTACTTATACCTGAAAATAAAAAATATTTTTCAGATGTGCATATCAGATGTGCACCAAAACTGAAATTACCACAAGAGCCACACAGTAGTCAGGCAGTAACTCCATTTTGGCATGCGTTGGGTGCATGTAGACGCTTACGCGGCTTAGTAAAAGGGCCCCTCTGTGATCACAATCCTTTGATGCAATGCAAGGAGTAACCAGATGCACCTGAGAACAAAATTTATATGTTTTGCTACTGTATAAATCTCTAGCGATGCATGGAACATTCATGTGTTCACTGATGCATGTAATAGATATGAATTACTTAAGTTCTTATTCTTCTTATGCACATATTCACACTGAATATACCTGACCTGTTTATGTATTTATTGATTTTTTATTCATTGGTTTTACTTTTTATGTATTGCTCTTTAGATTAATTATTTAAGTATTAAGATATTTTTTACGTATATTGTTTTTGTTTTAGCTTTACCCATGACACAGCCTGTGGGCGAAATGTGGCCATGTCGGGTAATTGTGCAATAAATCACTTTTCTTTTTTGTTATTGACCTGCTTCATTTGTTTGCTTGTTTAATAAAGACTGTTTTTGTATTTAATCTACCCACTGAAAATCACTGAGTCATCCCCTACTTCTTCGTTTGTACCTAACTTTGGGCTCCATTTACTGAATCTGGCACTTTAGGTCTTCCTTATGAGTATGTTTCAGTTATAATCATCTGCGATAAAGGTTTATAGGCAGAAAGCTATGATTCTATGCCTCCATCTTTGTCATGCCTGACATCTACGGGGTGATTTTGGGGATTGTGCATTGACTGAAGAAATACTGAAATCTAAGTGGCTAGCAGGCTTATTTCTGAAAGAGAAGGACGCCCATCTTTCGGCACAAATCGTAAGATGGGCATCCTTCTCAAAGGGTAGCCCAAATTGGTATAATGGAAAGCTGATTTTGGGCATCCCCAACTGCTTTCCGTCGCAGGGACGACCAAAGTTCACGGGGGCATGACAGAGGCATAGCGATGGCGGAAACCTGGGCATTCCTAACACATGGGCATTCTCGACCCGTAATGAAAAAAAAAGGACATCCCTGATGAACACTTGGATGACTTTACCTGGTCTTTTTTTTTACTACAACCAAGCCACAAAAAGGTGCCCGAACTGACCAGATGACCACCGGAGGGAATCGGGGATGACCTCCCCTTACTCCCCCAGTGGTCACCAACGCTCTCCCACCCTAAAAAAAACCTTTTAAATATTTTTCCAGCCTCTATGCCAGCCTCAAATATCATACCCAGCTCCATGACAGCAGTATGCAAGTCCCTGGAGCAGTTTTAGTGGGTGCAGTGCACTTCAGGCAGGTGGACCCAGGCCCATCCCCCCCACCTGTTACACTTGTGCTGGTAAATGAGCCCTTCAAAATCCACCCGAAACCCACTGCACCTACATGTAGGTGCCCCCTTCACCCCTTAGGGCTATGGTAGTAGTGTACAGTTGTGGGTAATGGGTTTTTGGGAGGGGAGTTTGGGGTGCTCAGCACTGAAGGTAAGGGAGCTATGCACCTTGGAGCAATTTGTGAAGTCTACTGTAGTGCCCTCTAGTGTGCCCAGTTGGTGCCTGGCATGTGAGGGTGACCGGTGCACTACGAATGCTGGCTCCTCCCACAACCAAATGGCTTGGATGTGGTCATTTTTGAGATGGGCATCCTCGGTTTCCATTATCACCAAAAACCGGGGACAACCATCTCTAAGGTCGACCATCTCAACATTTAGGTCGACCATCTCTAAGGTTGACCTAAATGTTGAGATTTAGGCATCCCCGACCGTATTATCGAAACAAAAGATGGACGCCCATCTTGTTTCGATAATAGCGGTTTCCCCGCCCCTTCACGGGGCCATCCTGCAGGTATGCCCTCAGGACAACTTGGGCGCCTTATTCGGTTATGCCCCTCCACACATCTTTATAAAATACTAGGGATGTACATGGTCAAAATAATTTGGTTTATGTTCATTTCAAATAATTAATTTTTCTAATTATCTGGTACTTTATCGATTCATTTCACATATTTGTTTTTTAAGCAAATATGGAAGATTTTATACATGGCGCCTAAAATATCAGTGCTGAAATCAGTGCCAACTAAATGTGTTCTATAATTGTGCCTGATTATAGAATAAGCTTAGTTGATATATCAGTGCCTAAAACTATGCACCCGTCAGTGCTTATTAGCTTGTTAAACTTGTTAAGTTATGCACATTGTTATAGAATCCGATGTCTAGGTACATTATATAGAATCCTGGGGATATTATATGCATCAAAAATGTTTACCCAAGCAGATCAATTGTGTATGCACTACCGGTTAGATTGTAGCATTCCTTTCCTGGCAAAACTGAGAATAGACATTCTGTATTTTGCTCAATAACTGACTAAGAGGGGCATAATTGAACGAAAACGCCTATCTCCATGGGCGTTTATCTCCAAGAACGGGTCCGTGAAGGGGCGGACCGAACCGTATCTTGGGAAAAAATAGACGCCCATGTTTTATTCAACAATGTGTGAGCTGGGCGTTTTTGTTTTTCAGCGATAATGGAAAATGAAAGCGCCCAGCTCAAAAACGAATAAATCCAAGGCATTTGTTCGTGGGAGGGGCCAGGATTCGTAGTGCACTGGTCCCCCTCACATGCCAGGACATCAACCGGGCACCCTAGGGGGCACTTTTACAAAAACAAACAAAAAGGTAAAAGAGCTCCCAGGTGCATAGCACCCTTCCCTTGTGTGTTGAGCCCCCCAAATCCCCCTCAAAACCCACTGCCCACAAGTCTACACCATTACTATAGCCCTAAGGGGTGAAGGGGGGCACCTACATGTGGGTACAGTGGGTTTGGGGGGGTTGGACGACTAATAAGCATTAAGCAGCACGATTGTAACAGGTAGGGGGGATGGGCCTGGGTCCACCTGCCTGAAGTCCACTGCACCCCCTAACAACTGCTCCAGTGACCTGCTTACTGCTGTCAGGGAGCTGGGTATGACATTTGTGGGTGAAAATAAAAAGTTGAGAAACTTCATTTTTTGTGGTGGGAGGGGGTTAGTGACCACTGGGGGAGTCAGGGGAGGTCATCCCCGATTCCCTCCAGTGGTCATCTGGTCATTTAGGGCACTTTTTGGGGCCTTATTCGTGAAAAAACAGGGTCCAGGAAAAGTGTCCTAAATTCTAGCTAAAAACGCATACTTTTTTCCCATTATCGGTGAAATGCGCCCATCTCTGTTCGGCAGATAACCACGCCCCAGTTCCGCCTTCGCCACACCTCTGACACGCCCCCATCAACTTTGTCCGCATCCGCGACGGATTGCAGTTGAAAACGTCCAAAAATCGGCTTTCAATTATACCGCTTTATTCGTTTTTGTGAGATAAACGTCCATCTCCCGATTTAGGTCGGAACTTGGGCGTTTTTCTCATTCGATTATAAGCAGGTAAGGGTTCCTTTTACTAAGCCATGGTAAACACATAGCCTGCAATAGTGTGGCTGTGTGTTTTGGGTGCGTTCTGGGTCATTTTTTACTGCGGCGGGGAAAAAGAGTTTTTTTAATGACTGGGAAATGGGTGTGCACTGAAATTAAAACTAGCATGCGCCTATTTATGGCCTGAGCTCTTACTGCCACCCACTGACCTAGCAGTAAGCGCTCACGTGCTACCCATGCGGTAACAATGCAGCATGCGCCAAATGCTGATTACCACCAGGAATGCCCCCCCCCCCCCCCCCCGGTAGAAAATAGAAAATTATTTTCTACCGCAGGATTCGGCATGCGCCAAACTCAGAATTACCGCCAGGTGCATGTGCTAGCACGGTGGTAGTGCCAATTTGGCGCATGCTACCCGCACATTAGCCCTCCCATGTCTTAGTAAAAGGCCCATAAATTAATGTTACTGGCTAAACCTATGTTAGTCTGGCTTCAGACCTGCGTGAAGAATGAAGACAGTTCTTGTGCCACTTCTTGATGAGCTTCACAGAAATTGTGACAGGGAATCAGCCTTGATGTTAGCTGCATTTGTTATCAATCTTTGAAAATATGGCAGTGGCATTGCTTGGTCTGCTTCCACCTAGGGCGGATCACCGCTATGCACCCCCCCCCCACCCCGGGTGCATTCTTTCTACCTGCTGGGAGCAGCTGTGCAGCTGTCGGCTCCACTGGTTCCCTGCTCCCTTTGCCCCGCAGCAGGAAGTAACAGTAGAGGGAGCAGGGAACCAGCAGAGCTGACAGCCGTGCGGCTACTCCCTGCACCCCTCCTGCAGCGTGCACCCGGGGCGGACCGCCCCAACCACCTCGCCCTCAGTACACCACTGCAATGTGAATCATAATATTGTGCCTTCGCGCTGGGAGATGCAGGTTTCAGTGGCACAGTATTTGGTCCAAATCCTATTTGTCAAATAGATTGGTTCTGTTGAGCAATAGTATATAATCACCTTGGGCACCAAACTACAGTGTTCCACAGAGATCCATATTGTTATCTATTTTATTTAATATCTATCTCAAGCCTCTAGTTGAGCTGCTTCAACTGATTGGCAAAATAGTCTGCATCTATACTGATGATGTGCAGCTACTCGTACTCATTGAACACGATCTACCTACAGCTTTGAGTAAATTGACTGCCTGTCTAACAATAACTCAGTAGCAACAAGACAACAAGCTCTTCCTGAACACAAATGAAATAAAGATTCTGTGGGTTCCTAGCCCACGTGGAGATGTACCTGACTTCAAAATACGATTTGGGAAGTATGAACTCCCTCTAAAATCACAGGTCAGGGATCTTAGAATACTGCTAGACACGTCGCTTACTTTGACCTCACAAATTTGAACAACCTTTAAAAATTGTTTCTTTCACCTGTGGCACATATTGAAAAGATGAGTCTGACCACAGCGATTCATGTCATAATAATGTAATGACTGGACAACTCTAATGCCCTCTACATTAGTCGAACCACGAATAGTTTATGTGTCATTTCCAATGTATGATATGGTATGATACCAGTGACCTTTCTCAGGAGTAGCTCCCCACACTCTAGAACTTACTCCCAGAGGGTCCACATCTAATTCAAGACTACCTCTATTTTTGAAAGCAGGTGAAAGCATGGCTGTTCTCCCCAGCCTGTAATACATGTAGGGAGTCTTTTACTAACTGTGGTAACGTTTTTAGCTCATGGTAGAAATCAGCTGGTGATAAACACCTAGATGCCCACAGGAATATAATGGGTGCCTCAGCTTTTACCACCAGCTGATTTCTACTGCAACCTAAAAATGTTGCCATGGCTTCGTAAAAGAGTCCCATGATGCCTTGGCTTTCCACTCACTCCATACCTGAACTAGCTTTTGCACAACCAATAATTTGAAAGCAAAAAGGAGAACGATGTAAACTTCATGGGAAATTCAGAAAGGAACAGAATAGTGAGGGAGAAAGCCTAAAACAACAGGGGAGCCCAAGAATGTGCAATGATGCTAAAAATTATTCAAGTGAGAATTTAATTTAATTGACCCAACAGGGACAAAAGTAAGATAGTCATCCAGCTGCAACACTGTGGCACAAGACGATCACACTCAATTTCAATTTGTGGCACAAGGGATCAGACTCGACACAGCCGAATTTTGGCAAAATGCCTGCATCAGGAGTCATACAATCCAACTGATGGTGTCACTTGCATAATATAGTGAGCTTCTGTTAATGAGATCACTCTGGTTTAAAAGCACAAAAGCTTTTGAAGCGTGTCAGCATGAGACACATCAGCAGTGCATTCTACTGAGAAAGCTAGTCCAGGTGTGGAGTGAGTGGATATTATTATCGGCAAATGGTAAACATAAAATGTGTGTGTGTGTGGGGGGGGGGGGGGGGGGGTTGCTTGCTTTTGCTTGCTAACGACATATAATGACATATACAGTTCCTATGTCATTGCAAATGACAGTTCATTCCCTATATTTTATGTTAGTTTTTATTTTTGTTTCAAATGGAAAATGACACAAATCAGTACAACAAATACAGTATTTCTGCTTTCTTGTCATTTTAAAATGGCAGTATATCCCTAGTCTCTTTGTACAACATAAATTGTGAGCAATTCTGAATTTATTTTCTGCATTTCAAATGCTTTCTTTCCCATGTAAATCAGCTTTTTGAAAATGACCTACATTCAATGCAGTAAAAACATGACAGAAACCCCCCCACATCCAGCTACAACGTGCACAGTTTTTTCTCAAATTGTCAGGGGGGCATTCCTGAAGGTGTGTTTAATCCAGGGGAGGAAAATACCATATGCAGCACACATTTCATTTTTACTCAAATTATCTCTCTATATAAAAAGCAACACCAACGTTCTATGAAGCCTCCAGCCGGAAGTGTGAAGGGGGCGAGATATCCATCCGGTTTCCCTATGAGTGTCTGCCCCGCCCTCTCTGTAACACAGTCAGTGAAGGAAAACAGCAGAGCACGAAATCAAATCGCTGGCTCTGTAACAGTGAAGGACTCAGAGGGGGGAGGGGAGAGAGGGCAGGGACACACACACTCCCACATGCACACAGAAGAAAACATTGCTAGCCCCCGTTTCATTTGCATCAGAAACGGGGCTTTTTTTACTAGTTTTCCTATAAAACGTTGCTGGCAGAAAAAAACAGGGGAAAATATCATGAGCACGTTGTACTTGCGGAGATAATCAAAGCAAATTACATACATAATTTTTCTTTGATTATTGCTGAAACCCCTGAGGATAGAAAGTATATATTTGAACCCGTATGGGAAGTATAATTATTACCCCCAAAAGGTATAAAAATAGATGACTGAAATCAATATGTTCATACCATGGAATGAAGGAAGTTTGCTAACATTTATTAATATGTCAGTGATTTGGAAATTAATGAAATGAGGGATTGCAACAAATCTAGCAGTGGATGAACATTGACTGGCTGAGTTTGACATTTTATTTAATATCATCTTCATTTAGAACAATTATTGTTGTCATCTTAAATCAATATCATGACCTAGATTACATGTGCAATTACTATCGAAAACTGAATGCTTAGGAGGTGATTTTAGAAGGTTTAGGTGTCATTTGAATGCATAAAGGGTGTTTAATTGTGTAAATTGGGATAGCAATTTCAAGAAAGATGTTATTTATGTACAGTATGTGAACAGCAGCATGTTGAGATTAAAGGTGTGCTCTTGGCTGTTAAAAGTATATGTGCGTTTTATATCTCAGATCTGTAATAAATGTATACCTCATAAAACTTCCCTGTCACCATTTCCACGAGTCACACATCACCCATAACTACATATCATTTTGACCTGGCTTTTAGAGGAGAACTTGACAAGGGAATTGTTTTCATCTCTTTAGCATTCAAAACCACATACACTTTTTCTAGGGCCGGTCAGAGGCGATATTCAATGTCACTGCCCACTTAAGTGCTGCTGAATATTGGGGGTTAAGCGGTGGTAAGTGATTTAAATGGCAGGAAAGGCCCCTGCCCATTAAATTGCTTTGAATATCGGCCGAATAGACTTCTATCATATTTCCCTTCACCCATCCCTTCTCTAACCTGAAGAGTAACATGTAGTAACATAGTAAATAACGGCAGATAAAGACCTGTACGGTCCATCCAGTCTGCCCAACAAGATAAACTCATTTTACATGGTATGCGATACTTTATATGTATACCCGAGTTTGATTTGTCCTTGTCATTCTCTGGGCATAGACCGTAGAAGTCTGCCCAGCACTGTTCTCGTACTAAAAGCTCTGAAGCTAACGTCAAAGCCCCTTAAAATGTACACTCCAGCCCATCCATATCTATTCAGTTACAATCAGGGCATAGACTGTAGAAGTCTGCCTAGCACTGGTTATGCTTCCCAATTACCGGTGTCGCCACCCAGTCTCCACTAAGATTCCATAGATCCATTCCTTCTAAACAGGATTGCTTTGTGTTTATCTCACACATGTTTAGTAGAGGAGTGTGGTAGCCGTGTTAGTCCACTCTTAAGGTTATCAATAGAAATCAAACAAAATAAAACATGGAAAAGAAAATAAGATGATACCTTTTTTATTGGACATAACTTAATACATTTCTTGATTAGCTTTCGAAGGTTGCCCTTCTTCTTCAGATCGGAAATAAGCAAATATGCTAGCTGACAGTTTATATAAGTGAAAACATTCAAGCATTACTATGACAGTCTCCCACCCTGTCAGACTGTCATAGTAATGCTTGAATGTTTTCACTTATATACACTGTCAGCTAGCACATTTGCTTATTTCCGATCTGACGAAGGGCAACCTTCGAAAGCTAATCAAGAAATGTATTAAGTTATGTCCAATAAAAAAGGTATCATCTTATTTTCTTTTCCATGTTTTATTTTGTTTGATTTCTATTGATAATCTCACACATGTTTGAATTCCATTACCGTTTTCATCTCCACTACCTCCTGCGGGAGGACATTCCGCATATCTACCACCTTCTCCGTGAAAAAATACTTCCTGACGTTACTCCTGAGTCTGCCCCCTTCAACCTTAATTCATGTCCTCTAGTTCTACCACTTTCCCATCTCCAGAAAAGGTTTGTTTGCGGATGAATACCTTTCAAGTATTTGAACGTCTGTATCATGTCACCCCTGTTTATAAGGAAAAGTTAAAGAGCCCTATCCTCTTTAACTTTTCCTTATAAGGAAGTTGTTCTCTCCCCTTTATCATTTTAGTCAAGCATCTATGTACCTTTTCTAATTCCACGATATCTTTTTTTTTAGATGTGCACACAATATTTGAGGTATGGTTGTACCATGGATCAACACAAAGGCATCATCATACTGTTTGCTTGACTCTCCATTCCTTTCTGAATAATTCCTTACATTCTATTTACTCTTTTTTTTAAATGTGTTGTTTTACAAGGTGTTTTCTCCTGTTCTGCATAATACCATACATACATGCATCCCTGGTGGCAATATCATAGTAATTTTATAAAGGTACTCTTCTGCATATGTGAAGAATACGTGTGTATAAAATGCTTTTTATAAAATGTATCTGTCTAGCAAAATTTGATTGTGTGTTTCTCTGTGATCATCCTTGCTGAGTTGCAATCATTGATTAAAATATAAGATAATCTCTATATATTGAAAAAAAACACAATAAAAATCTCTGCTCATAATCAGCATCTCATGTCTTATCTCAAACCCAAACTTCCAACAAGCAACATAAAAATGTCAGTATACCCAAAATCCAATCCTTCTTGTGATGATGGAGTCATGAATCACATGTATGCTTTATAAAATATGCACATACATAACGTTGCATTCACATCACTTCCATTCACAGGCATAACAACACTAAAACAATAAACATGCATCTAAATTATCAGACATTACAAATTTATTGCTTGGAAAAAATTTGGATGCAGTTTTATTTTATCAACCATTTATAATGTAACAAACTCAAACTTAAACATTCTTCCAGAGTGTCCTACTACCTAACCTTTAACCCTGTTAGCTAGTCAGTGACAGCCTAGCTGCCCTATCCGATCAGCATGTGAATCAATGTTCAAACCAAATTCCCCCATGAAACCTGCAGTGCCACCAGCCTTCGCTTCAACCTATGATGGTATCACACACAAGTATTCCACAGCACAATTAATTTTGCTCTAAATCATTTTTTACCCATAGAAACATAGAAGCATGACGGCAGATAAAGACCATATGACCCATCCAGTCTGCCCATTCCTCTGTAACTCCTAATTCTTCCTGTTCCTAAGCAATCCCACATGCTTATCCCATGCCTTTTTCAATTCTGGAACAGTCCTCAACTCCACCACCTCCACTGGGAGGCCATTCCACACCTCCACCACCCTTTCTGTGAAATAATACTACCTTAGGTTACTCCTAAGCCTATTCCCTCTTAACTTTGTCATATGCCCCCTCATTCCAGAGCTCTCCTTCATTTGAAAAAGGCTCTCTTCCTGTACATAAATGCCCTTGAGATATTTAAACGTTTCTATCATGTCTCCTCTCTCCCTCCTCTCTTCCAGCGTATACATGTTGAGGTTTATAAGCCTGTCCCTATAATTTTTGCATTCAAGACCGCTTACTAATTTCGTAGCCGCCCTCTGGACCGACTCCTCCTGTTTATATCTTTCCGTAGGTGCGGTCTCCAGAACTGCACGCAGTACTCCAAATGAGATGTCAACGGCACTATCACCTCCTTTTTCCTGATGGTCATGCCTCTTTATGCACCCAAGCATCCTTCTGGCTTTGGCCGTCGCTTTTTCTATCTGTTTGAAAGCTTTAAGGTCATCAGACACAATTACCCCCAAGTCCCGTTCTTCTTTCGCACACTGAAGCACTACACCCCCTATACTGTACCGTTCCCTCCATAGTGATAGTCACATCGAACAGCACACCTTTTTCTGCAGCTGTGACCTCCAACCACCCTACCACCGACCCAAGAACCCAACACCCATAGATCCAACATTGTCCCCCCCCCCCCCCAATCCCTCCCAAAACAACCTACCAGAAAAAGAAAAGAAGGGTGGGACTGGGCAGAAAAATTAATTATAAAATGACAAATCCCTGCTCCCTTCTAAACCCAGTCCAACTTTTCCTCAGTTCAGCTCCCCACCAGTGGCGTAGCCAGTATAGGGCCACGGGGGCCTGGGCCCCCATAGATTTGCCCCTGTACCTCCCTGCCTTTCAAGGCTTTGTTTTGTTTCTGTGAGTCTGACGTCCTGCACACATCAGACTAGAACGAAGCCTTGTGTGGGATTGGGAAGAAGAGGACCTCGGCTCGGCTGGCGGGGGTTGTGTCCCCTGCCAGCAAAGGTAGGTGACAGTGTCGGCGGGAGGGGGGTCAAGAGGGTCATCAGCAGGGGGGTCAAAGTTGATGGCGGGGGGTTCAGCAATGGTGGGGGGCGGCGGCGCTGGGGGGGCTAAAATGTGCCTCCTCACCTCTGACTCTGACACTGGACCCCCCTCCTGCCGAAGTCTGGCTACGCCCCTGCTCCTCACAGTCCTTACGTCTCCTACACATCACAAACAAAATTTTCCTCAAAGACTCTCTTCCAGCCAGAGTGCTAATGTGAACACTCTAGCTGGATAATGCTTCCATACCCATTCCCCGCCCATGACACAGCCTCTCCCAAAAAAGTCAAGAAAAAAAATAACACATGATTAGCTCACACAGACATCCAAATTACCACAAAATGCTTTAACATGTTGACCATATGTTAGTTCTTAATGTGGTTTAGTTAAAGGCACCATAATATTAACACATTAGATCGGTATTAAAACTAGCCATGCACAAACTCCTGTTGGTGCAGATTGTGAAAATGCTTCCTGCACAGCAATCTCCAAGTGTTGGGGGGAATCAATAATGGCTTCTTTTACAAAGCCGCGCTAGCGATTCCCACGTGGCAAATGAGAGGAAGCCCATAGAATGGACTTCCTCTCATTTGCCGCACCGAGAATTGGCAGCGCGGCTTTGTAAAAGAGGCCCTAAGGGATCCTTTTACTAAGCTGCGGAAAGAGCTAGAATGCGCTTACTGCAGCTCAAAATGTGCTACCTCAGGGTGCACCAAGACATCCTGCAGTAATTTCATGATCTCTGCATGCAAACTGTGTGCTAAAAATATTTTTTTTTATTTTATCATGGAGGGGGCATGCCTGCACTAATCAGTTAACACAGCTGCGTTACCATGCATCAACTGATTAGTGCAGGATTATCATTTACGTACTTACTACCTACAAAATAGAGATGTCGGTAAGTGTTCATGCTCTAATTTTTTTGAAATGGCTGAGCTCTAATGGCCATTAATTGAAAAAAAAATAAAACGGAAAATTGGCTATTTTACTTCTGCAATAAAAATGGCCTTAGCACTCGAGAAAAACCTGCATAAGGGTGCGCTAAGATCACTTTATACTGCAGCTTAGTAAAAGGACCCCTAACAGATCTGTGTACTAAAGTGTGCAGTGAATATGTGAAAGGGCACTTCATAAAAAAATAGTATCATATACCTAGAAACATACAAAAAAAAAGCCAAAGTATTGTTTTCATTTCATGAGAACTGCACTTCTATGAAGTTTTTTTCCCCCACAAAAGTATACTTTGCATTAATAAAGTTCTGCATGAAGGCCTCTTTGGACAAAGGTTTATGTAAATTATGCATTAATTAGTTGCTGTGATATAAAATCAGACACACACACAAAAAAAAGTTAAAACAAGGGTGTGAAAATTGCTTCACATGCCTGAATGGGAAGGCTTCTAGATCCCATTCGTCAGGGGACACTTCTCTTCCCTGGTTACCCAGTGGGTTCAACACCCCCTTCCACAGCCATAACATGGGACTAAAATGTCAGAAAGAATCCCCCCATAGCCTCCCCCCACCCCCCCCCCAAAAAAAATATGTCCATTCTATGAATTAAGACAGGGTCCACACAGTTCCCTGGACTGCCAAAACCACGATTCACACAATGACATCCAGAAGTGATGTGGCAGAAACGATTCTTACTCACTTACCTGATATCTGTTTTCAAAATTTTGCAGCATCATGTATTATTTGGCCTGGAAATATCTTATTTTACACAGAACGGTAAACAAATTGTTTTATATATCCTGTATTGAACTTTCAAAATCACCATTTGGAAGACAATAAGATTCACGAATATGCTAAAGTACATTAAAGATTTATTACTTATCTCAAGGCAAAATGTGATGCCCAAAATATTTTTTGTGCCTCAATAAGAACAAAATACCAAACAAGTCATTACATTGAAATAAGTTAACACAAGGAAATGCAATAAAAGTTACTCATAGTTTACAGCATACTGAGTTATATAAATCAAAAACAAGTTAACTTCAGCCTTCAAAGTTGAACAGATTCAAGTTAAAAATTCAAGACAGGAAAAAAGAAAAAAAAATAACATAATTTATCGTATATTCTGCAGCACACCTTGCAGTTCTATGCAGTTAAAAATCACAAAGAGAAATACTGGTTTCCAGCATTTCTTTCCTCCACTTTCCTTCCTTCCATTCCCTCCCCCCTCCACAAGTTTTCAGCATTTTTCTCTCCTCCACCCACCTCGTGGTCTCCAGCATCTTTCTTCTTTCTCCCATGCAAAGTGTTGATTTATTATCTCTCCCACAGGCAGCAACACTGCAATCTGCTTTTTAAAAAAAATGGCATTAAAGTGGAGCATTGAGTATCTGCACGTGCTCAAGGCCAGCTGGCTTCCACCCCCTCCAAAACAGGAAGTTTGGAAGAGGAAGAAGCCAGTGAGCTTTGAGCATGTGCAGATGTTCAAGGTCCTGGCCAGCTGGCCACAATGTCATTTTGTTAAGCAGATTGCAGTGTTACCTCCTGTGAGAAAGAGGTAATGAATCAACACCATGCAGGAGAAAGAAGAAAGATGCTGGAGACCTCACCGGTGGTGATGAGGGAAATCCTGGTGGGGATGGAAGGAGGGAGGAAAGGAAGAAAAATTTGAAGGTTGCCATGGCACTTGTAGTTCCCCCTCATTCATAGTAGATGACGGCAGAAAAAGACCTGCACGGTCCATCCAGTCTGCCCAAGAAGATAAATTCATATGTGCTACTTTTTTATTTGTACTGTCCTCTTCAGGGCACAGACCGTGTAAGTCTGCCCAGCACTATCCCCGCCTCCCAACTACCAGTCCCACCTCCCACCACCAGCTCTGGTACAGACCGTATAAGTCTGCCCAGCACTATCCCTGCCTCCAACTACCGGCTCTGGCACAGACCGTATAAGTCTGCCCAGCACTAGCCCCGCCTCCCAACCACCAGCTCTGCCACCCATTCCAACATCTATTCAATATTTTGCACACTTGATCATATTTGGTTTGTATTCAATCTGTACAATTTTGCTACATCAAGTTAGTATATGATCAATGATTTCATCTTTCTCGTTGCACAACTGGCATTTACTATCATTGCTGGTCTTTTCTATTTTGTCTTGATAATATCTGTGTGTGTTGCTTGTTCTTGAGCAGCAAAAATCAATCCTTCTGTTACCTTTTTTAATATACCATTTTTAAGACACTACCATATGGTGATGTTGTCCAGTTTTCCTTCCGTATCTTTCAAAAAATGCCCGTGGAGTGGTTTGGTTTTTCAGTTTTCTAATCTTCACGTTGTTGCTTTTAAAATTCTTGTTTAGATTCCATTTCTGCAAATAGTCCTTTCTTTTGAATTTCAATCAGTAGACTTTCAGTGTTGTTTTCACGTAATTGTTTAGCCATCATTTTCCTCCTACACTGTTTGTTTAACCTACAGAAGCCCTTGCCACTTATTTTTCTGGAAGGTATAGTCTATCAATGTCACCATGAGGGTGCAGAGCATGATTCAAAGTCATCAATTATCTGGTTTGCCGGTCAAGGTTATCAAGGCCTATATGATTCCAGTTGACTATTCCTGCAGTGTATCCAATCACTGGTATTGCCCATGAATTGATAGCTGTAATTGTATTGCAGCCATTTTGGCCTGACTTGAGGATTTTATCACTTGCAATATTCTTTGCTCCTTTTTTTTCTTTTATTAGGTTGTAGAACATATATGATGCTTATAGGATGCCTAAATATTTATAATCTTCCTTAGATGCTAGAGATTTAATGATTGTTGAATTTACAACTTGACTGAAAGCTTTTACTAAGCTGGTGTATGACATGGTCTTAGCACACCCTTACAGGGGTCTTTCCTGTGTGCTTAGGCCATGGAAAAAAGAGCTATTTTCTATTTTTTTCAATATATGACTGTGTGCTAATGTTAGCATTAGCACACAGCCATTTGGAAAAATTGCCCCAGGAACAATTACCGCTACCTACTTAGGAGACAGTAAAGGCTACTGCGTTAACCTATGCTAACCAATTAGTTCATGGTAATGTAGATACACTAACTCGTTAGTGCAGGAATGCCCACTCTCCACCTCTCACATACCCCCTCCAAAAAAGATTTTTTTTTAAAAAAAGAACTACTGTGTGCTTAGCACACACACATGCCAAAACTAAGACAGAATGCTTTAGCACTTCTATCTTAGGCAATTTTTTGCGGCGTTAAGCATGCAGTAGTAAAAAGACCCCATGGAGGGGCATAATTGAAAGGCGCCGGCCATCTCCGGTGCCGGCGCTGCAAGCGGGCGGAGCTAACCGTATTTTCAAAAAAGATGGCCGGCCATCTTTTTCTTCGCTAATACGGTTGGGCCTGGCCAAATGTCAGAGTTCGCCAGGTTTGAGATGGTCGGCATCGGTTTTCGGCCATAATGGAAAAAAATGCCGGCGATCTCAAACCCGGCAAAATGCAAGGCATTTGGTCATGGGAGGAGCCAGCATTTGTAGTGCACTGGCCCCCCTCACATGCCAAGACACCAACCGGGCACCCTAGGGGGCAGTTCTAAAAATTAAAAAATAGAAATAAAAATAGCTCCCAGGTGCATAGCTCCCTTCCCTTGGTTGTTTATCCCCCCAAATCCCCCCAAAACCCACTCCCCACAACTCTACACCATTACCATAGCCCTAAGGGGTGAAGGGGGGCACCTAGATATGGGTACAGTGGGTTTTGGGGTTTTTTGGAGAGCTCAACATTTACCACCACAAGTGTAACAGGTAGGGGGGGAATGGGCCTGGGTCCACCTGCCTGAAGTGCACTGCACCCACTAAAAACTGCTCCAGGAACTTGCATACTGCTATCAGGGAGCTGGGTATGACATTTGAGGCTGGCATAGAGTCTGGCAAAAATGTTTTTTTGGGGTGGGAGGGGGTTGGTGACCACTGGGGGAGTAAGGGGAGGTCATCCCTGATTCCCTCTGGTGTCATCTGATCAGTTGGCGCACTTTTTTGAAGCTTGGTTGTGACAAAAAAGGGACCAAGTAAAACCGGCGAAATGCTCATCAAGCCTGGCTTTTTTTTCCATTATCGGGCGAAGCTGGCCATCTCATGAGCACACCCCCATCCCGCCCCTGTCCTGCCTTCACTACCCTACCAGCATGCCCCCTTGATGTTTCGCCTGCTCCGCGACGGAAAGCAGTTGAACCTGGCCAAAATCGGCTTTCGATAATACCGATTTCGCCGGTTTCAGGAGATCACCGGCCATCTCTCGATTTGTGTCGGAAGATGGCCGGCGATCACTTTCGAAAATGAGCTGGTTAGTGATTTTCATTGTCTTCATTTGCATAATTGCACATTTAACAAGTCGCAAATTGCATGACACTCTCATCACTAAGGGGTCATTTTACAAAGCTGGGGTAGAAAATGGCCTTAGCAAACCCTTACGTGAATCTTTCCCATGAACTAGCGCCATTTTTACTGCAGCCATAAAATAGCTCATTTTCCAGTTTCTGACTTAACAGTCATATGCTAATGTTGCCATTAGCACACGATCATTACCAAAAATGAGCACATGAGCCCTTACCGCCACCTATTTTGTAGGCAATAAGGGCTCATGCACTAATCCTGCGCTAATCAGTTAGCATGCAGCAATGTATATGCGCTAACTGATTAACAGAGAAATGCTCACTCTTTGCTCCCAGACATACCCCCCTCAGCCAAAATATTTTGAAAAGAATATTTTTTAGTATGTGGGTAGAGCATGCACATTTGAAACTTAGCTCGGGACATATGAGCACACCCTGTGGTAAGCCTTTTTAAGCTGTAGTAAACACGCCCTAGTGCTTACAGCAACATAATAAAAGGACCCTTAAATACCTGAACAGTATTTAGTAATGATTCCATTTTGGATTATGATTTAGCATATAAATTTTGGTCATCCATCTAAAATAATAAGTGACATATTTTTTTAACCCTTTTTTTTGATAGTTGACAGCCAGCCTTTGCCTTATTGAACAGCCTTCACAAAGGAACATTGCCAAATTAAACAATAAGGTGATAGTGAATTACCTTGAAAGATCCCCTTTTTAAAAATTCTGACCTCACCTAGGGGTCCTTTTACTAAGCCACGTAAGCGTCTACGCGTGCCCAATGCACGCCAAAATGGAGTTACCGCCCGACTACTGTGTGGCTCTTGTGGTAATTTCATTTTTGGCGTGCATCCGATATGCACATCTGAAAAATATTTTTTTATTTTGGGGCGTTCGTAACAGACACGCGCCAAGTAGCATTTGGCACAAGTAGGTCATTACCACACGGTTACCGCGTGAGTCTTTAAAGCTAGGTAAATGGCTGGTGGTAAGGTCTCAGACCCAAAATGGATGCGCGGCAATTTTGATTTTGCTGCACGTCCATTTTTGGCAAAAGTTTTATAAAAGGCCCTTTTTACAGGCGCGCTAAAAAGTGGATCCGCACAATCCCAAACCCCACACCTACACTACCGCAAGCCATTTTTCAGCGCGCCTTTGTAAAAAGACCCCCTAATTTGCTCCCATTAAGCATTAACTTTGTCTTCCATGATTTTCATTATCATTTTCAGAAATCCTCAAATATTTTAACTGATGCCAAAAATGTTCATACTTTTCATGATCCACCTATGTGAAAGGAAGACAAGTGCTTTCCTATGATTAGTCCAAGCCATAGATAGATTTACTCTTCTTTGTTTTGAATTCCTAGAATTGCTATTTCAGTAAGTGATCTTTGGATCCGTGTGAATTTTACGATTTCCTTTTAGCTCAACTGGGTATAGGACATTTTCTGTCAAATACATGTACGTTGAGGGGTCCTTTTACTAAGCTGTGGTAAAAAGTGGCCTGCGATAGTGTGGGCGTGTGTTTTTGGCATACGCTGGGCAATGGGCAATTTTTTTTTTACCAAGGCTGGGAAAAAGTTTTTTTTTTTAATGGGGCAGTAAATGGCCATGCACTAAAATTAAAAGTAGCGTGCGCCTATTTACTGCCTAAGCCCTTACCACCACCCATTGAACTATTGGTAAGGCTCACATGCTACACATGCAGTACTTATACAGCATGCTCCAATGTGGCCATGCTGCCAATTATCACCAGGGATGCCCCATGATAGAAAATAGAAAAATATTTTTCTAAAGCAGGAAACAGCACACAGCAACTTCAACGTTACCACCAGTAGTATTGATTTGGCACATGCTACACATGTGGTAGCCCTACTTCCACTTTGTAAAAGGGCCCCTGAATTTGATACTATTCTAATCAACATTGATAACAGCACTTAACAAGCAGTAATAGGCACTAATTGGTAATAATTAGAATTTACATGCTCAACTCGCTGTGTTCTGTAATGACCTGCGCCTAAATTCTAATGCATGCATGCCCAAACTTTACACACGTAGTTATAGAATATGACCCAAAGTGCATAAATCTACATGCAGGGTATTTAAGCTACATTTTCATTGGTGGAAATAGAAGCACATAGTTTTAGGTACTGGGATATTAACTAAGTATATATATTACACCTAATTCTAGGCACCACTTATAGAATACGCTTAGGCGGATATGCATTCCATATGGATTTTTTAGGCACATATATAGAATCTCCTCCTATGTGCCCAAATATTGGTCTCACCTCTGCCCCTCCCCTGTGAGTGCCCCCATATAATTATGCATTAAATTATTTTAGTGCATAATTATAGAATAGTGATTGAGCACCCTACTACTATTTACACACATAAGTGTATATTTATGCACATAAATGCCTGTATTCTAAAACTTTATGCATGCAATAGACACTTAAATTTAGGTGACTTGTTATAAATAAGAGGACAAGTGTCTGGTCTTACGCACATAGATGGACATACTTTCGATTTGGTGAAGGCACATATATACCGTATTTTTCGGACTATAAGACACACTTTTTCCCCCCCAAATTTGGGAGGAAAATGGGGGATGCATCTTATAGTCCGAAGGTAGAGATTTAGCAGGCCGCCCGCCTTCCCTCCGAGTTTGGGATCGCCCTCCCTAGGGTTACCTCCCCTCCCCCCGGCCCTGTCACCACCTCACCCCTTACTCACGCGATCTTCCATGGTGGTCTAGTGATGTCGGGGCAGGAAAGAGCCCCCTCTTTCCTGCCCAGCGTGCTGCTCTGCATCCTCCTGTATGCTGCCTGTGATGACGGTCTCAGCGAGATTCAAAATGGCCACCGAGACTTCAATTTTCGGTGGCCATTTTGAATCTCGTTGAGACCGTCATCACAGGCAGCATACAGGAGGATGCAGAGCAGCACGCTGGGCAGGAAAGAGTGGGCTCTTTCCTGCCCCGACATCACTAGACCACCAGGGAAGATCGCGTGAGTAAGGGGAGAGGTGGTGACAGGGCCGGGGGGAGGGGAGGTAACCCTAGGGAGGGTGATCCCGAACTTGGAGGGAGGGATTCGGACAAGACGCACCAGAGCACCTAGGTTTTAGAGGAGGGAAAAAGTGTGTTTTATAGTCCGAATTTTTTTTCCTATTTTTCTCCTCTAAAACCTAGGTGCGACTTATGGTCCGGTGCGTCTTATAGTCCGAAAAATACGGTAGGTTGTCACATTCTACATGCTACCCAAAATCCACAAACCTGGAAACCCTGGCAGACCAATCATATCAGGTATTGGCATGCTCACGGAGGAAATATCTGGACTTATAGAGGGAATTCTGAAACCTCTCGTGCACAAAACAAACAGCTTCATACAAGACACCACAGACTTTCTGAATAAATTGAAAAATATCAAGCAATTACCACCAAGCACCCTTCTGGTCACGAAGGATGTAGAATCACTGTACAGCAACATTCCCCATGCAGATGGCACAGCTGCATGTGAGAAATTCCTAAAAACATCCACATTGGACCATCAATACTCACCAGAAACCATTACACAACTAATCAAATTTATTTTAACTCACAACTATTTCCGCTTTAACAATAATATCTATCTAGAAATAATGGGCACTGTGATGGGCACCAGGACAGCACCCCAATATGCCAATCTCTTTATGGCTGAGCTGGAAGAGACATTTCTGAATACATACCAGACCAAACCCCTAAAATACTACCAGTACATCGATGACATTTATATGATTTGGACTGAGAGGGAAGAAACTCTGAAACAATTTTACAATTCCTTCAATACATAGCATCCTACAATCAGATTCAAAATTGACTACTCCCCAGAAAAAGTCAAATTTTTGGACGCCACAGTCTCAATCAGCGATGGCTATATACAAACATCCATATACAAGAAACCCACAGACAAATGCAGCTAACTCCACAACTCCAGCTTCCATCCTTCACATTCAAAAAGATCCATTATTTACAGTTAAGCCACACGATACCACCATATCTACTCTGACCCAGGAGACAGAGACAGATACCTCGAAACCCTGACTGCATCCTTCGAACAGAAAGGCTACAACCCCCAAATAATCTCCAAGAATATTGCCTCCTCCCTCAAAACAGGAAAATCTGCTACAGTACAAAGAAAAAAAAGCCACAGACAGAATCCCCCTTATAGTGACATACAACCCAGAGTTGGAAAAATTAAGAAAAATCATAAGAGATATGCAGCCTCTACTCCAGGAGGATGAATTACTGAAAGGGATATTCCCATCCCCACCAGTGCTGGCTTTCCGACAGCCACCTAACTTAAAACACAAGCTAATTTGAAATAAGCTCAAAACATAGACTCAAAAAGAAAAGAATGGCACACAACCTTGCAATATATCCAGCTGCAAACTATGCCAAAATATCTCACAGGACCCCACGATCATTCACAAAGGAAAATATTCAACATTAAGGAATCTTTCACATGTTCATCTTCCAATGTGGTATATATCATTCAGTGTAAAAAGTGTGATGAAGGCTGCTACATTGGAGAAACAAGTCAGATGCTAAAGAAGAGATTTAATTTACATAGACATCATATGAAAAATGCCAGTACAAACAAAGATGTCACGCCTGTGGGACAGCACTTTACAAACCCAGAACACTGTACCAGTGATTTCATGGTAAGGATCCTGAAAGGGAACTTTAAAACAATACAGGAACGTAAGACCTTTGAAGTCAAAATGATTAAATATTTTGACACCCACCAGACAGGACTTAACAAAGATCTGGGTTTTCTAGCCCATTACAAAGCATAAAATTGTATTGCTTTGTAAATTGTGGTGCTCTCCTGTCTCCCTGACTCTCACCTATCCACCCCAATCCTGTTAGATTGTCACTGAAATGCATTGATGTTTCATTCATACATACTGTCATCTACCAACATTTGCTTATTTCCGATCTGACAAAGAAGGGAAACCTTCAAAAGCTAAACAAGAAATGTATTAAGTTATGTCCAATAAAAAGGTATCATCTTATTTTCTTTTCCATGTTTTATTTTGGTTTATTTCTATTGACTATTCTTAATTGCAGAAAACCTGTTCCATACTCATTGGATATTTGGTATATAAAACAAGACATGTCCACCAATTTGACCCTTCTGCTTTGTCTCCTTTATTATTGTTCACACCAGATTTTTTATCTCAGGTTTTGGATGATCATGTGCTATGTAGGAATAAGGTACTGTGAGACACCCTCAATAAAGTAGTACATTTGTGTGAGAAGCATATACCTTCATCACACAAAAATCCATGACCTCAGACTTAAAAAAAACAGTCCAAATGAACAGAGCAGCTTTAGCAGAAAACAAAGACGTTTGAAGCCTTGAAACTCTTTAAACAGCATCAACATTTTTATACCAGGCAGTTTAGATTAGCAAAGAAAGCTTATTATTCTAATCTTGTCAACTGCTAACCCTACCATGAAACTATATTCCATAGTTTATAATTGTCAAATGATACTGATAAAGATCACTTATTACAAATGCTTCTGACATTGCAGATGCTTTCTGCTCTAAGATACACTTTCTTTGGCTATCATTTGCAAACTTGCCTGGAAATTCACAGACTGATTACGATAAGGGTATGTTGTCGGTGAACCAGAAGTATTCTTTGGACATGTCTTGGTCTATTATTCAGCCTTTAAATTCTGCCTTGTTCTTACCCAAGATTTCTTCTTTGCAGCACACATGAAGTAAAAGTCTGAGTTTGAAAAGTTTGTCTTTGTCAAAATTATTCTCACTGGTTCACAAGTCTATATATTTTTTAGATCCAATTCTGTCTGTTTGGATTAAACTTCCTATCCATGGACTACGGCCTTTAGTTTTAGCCATGTTGAATTGAAGCTTAGTTATTGGAACAGTCCCAGAAAATTGGAAGCAGGCAGTTGTTCACCCTGAACATAAGAAATCTCCTTTAGATCTAGCAATTACAGCAAATTATAGTTGAGTATTAAAATTTACCATTTATTTCAACACTCGTTGAAAAGGTTGTTGCAATCTGTTTTCTGCATAACTTTATTTTTTTGTTTGACATTATTCCATATTTAACATATAGTACCGCCCACTCCAATTTGATCCACCCTATCTTTGAGTTATAATTTGTACCCTGGTATCACAGTTATCCATCAAGTCTGTGAGGTGCTTATTATATCTATCTCTTCATGTAGGGGCCCTTTTACAGAGCACTGGTAAACCTGTGTTGGGTTTACCGTTCTTCCAGGACTACTGCCGGCCCAATGCAGCCACCGGCGGTAGTCCCACCCCAAGCATGCACTATTTCCGGGGGAAAAAGAAAACCTCAGAAATGGCTTGCATGGTGGTAACCGGGCATCGTCCCACATTGCCCGGTTACTGCCGGGTTACCACAATAGCCCTTATCGCCACCACAATGGCGGGCAGTAAGAACTCCCTGTCACATGCTGAAATGTTGAAGGACTGTTATTATCTGCAAATACTTTATTGCATGTGAGTCATCAAGTAAATGTTCATTTGTCCTGTTTACAATTCTATAAGAACTTTGCGCAGTATTAGTAGACTGTGTCAGTGAACTCAGGCATTAGAGGTATACTATAGTACCATGGAAGGCAACAGTGTATGTACATAATTGGTAGGGAATTTGACATGCCTAATGTGCAATGATGAATCCATCTGTGACACTGCCACATGTTCCCCTGGGGATATAATGGTAGGAATTGTTATGAATTGAGCACATTATTATCACAAAAATTAATATTTGAGTATGTGTGTCAATTGTTTTAAGACTGAGGTATTTTTTGGTGATCTTTCACAAATTGCTCAGTAATAGTATTATTAATAATCTTCCAGAGAGGATTAGTTGATTAAATTTTAACTGCCAGACCCTCGACCATTCTTCTAACATTCGGAATCCCTTCTTATTGTTTCTCCTCCCTCCAGGGTATCCACTCTATTGGCTATTTTCATGTCATCCGCAAAAAGGCAAACCTTTCCTTCCAATTCTTTAGCAATATCTCCCACAAATATATTAAACAGAATAGGTCCCAGTACCAACCCCTGAGGAACTCTACTGCTCACCTTCCTTTCCTCCGAGCGGATTCCATTTACCATCACTCTCTGTCACCTGTCAGTCAACCAGTTTCCTATCCAGTTCACCACTTTCGGTCCCAAGTTCAACCCTTTCAGCTTCTGTGGAGGACTGAATCAAAGGCTTTGCTGAAATCCAAGTAGATTACATCTAGCGCACGTCCTTCATCCAGTTCTTTGGTCACCCAGTCAAAGAAGTCAATAAGGTTTATTTGGCAGGATTTTCCTTTGGTAAAGCCATGTTGCCTCGGGTCCTGTAACTCATTGGCTTCTAGAAAGTTAACTATCCTTTCTTTCAGCAGTGACTCCATTATTTTTCCTACCACCGATGTGAGACTTACCGGACTGTAGTTTCCTACTTCTTCCCTGTCTCCACTTTTATGGAGAGGGACCACAGCCGCTTGTCTCCAATCTCGCGGTACCTCTCCCATCTCTAAAGATCTATTAACTAAATCTTTAAGAGGTCCTGCCAGGACCTCTCTGAGTTCCCTCAATATCCTGGGATTATCCCATCCGGCCCCATAGCTTTGTCCACCTTCAGATTATCAAGCTGTTTAAAACCTCTTTCTTCTGTAAATGGCACAATATCCACTCCATTCCCCGATGTTCCCTTGGCAGCCAACTGCGGTCCTTCTCCAGGATTTTCCTCTATGAACACTGAAGAGAGCTAATTGTTTAGCATGTTCGCTTTATCTTCATCACTCTCCACAGAGCCATTCTCATTATCTTTCAATCTCGCAATTCCATTCCTATCTTTTCTCCTTTCTCCAATATATCTGAAAAAGGTCTTGTCACCTCTTTTTACATCTTTAGCCATTTTTTCTTCCGCTTGTACTTTCACTAGCCGTATATCCCTCTGCACTTCTTTGAGTTTAATCCAATAATCTTTTCCGTGATCCTCTCGTTGTGTTCTGTTGTATTTCTTGAACAAAGCCTCTTTTGCTCTTATTTTTTCAGCTACTTGTTTGGCGAACCTTATAGGCTTCCTGCTTCTCTTGTTTTTGTTTACTTTCCTCGCATAAAGATCAGTCGCCATATTTATAGCAGCCTTTAGCTCAGACCACTGTTTTTCCACGTCTCCTACACCTCCCCACGCCAACAGCTCCTTCTTCAGGTATTCCTCCATTTTATCAAAATCAGTACATGTGAAATCCAGTACTTTGAGTTTTGTGCGTCCGCACTCCGCGTTCGCCCTTATATCAAACCATACGGTGTGATGATCACTGTTACATAGGTGGGCACCGAAACACTTCCTCCGTTCGTGGACACTAGATCCAGCATCGACCCTTCCCCCGTGGGTTCCGTCACCATTTGTCTGAGCAAGGCACTTTGACAGGCATCAACAATCTCCCTACTTCTTTCCTATTTCTTAAAAAAAAAAAAAAAAACTCAGGACCTACATAAAGATTTACAAAGATTCTAGTTTCCTTCAGGGCTAATGCAGGTACCAAAACACTGCATTAAAGAGCCGAGAAACAAACTGTGCTATTTTATTTCTTTGTTCCTGATTTTTTACTATTCCTGAGACAACCAGTAAGTGAAACCAAGGTGAGGAAAAATGAGAGACAGACAGAAGAAAGAAAGAGAATAAACTCAAACATAATGATTATTGCATTCATACTTCTACCCTTTCTATAAAAGCAACCACTCAGAATGCAAGCTGTTGCTGAATACTTAGTATTTTCAAAAGAAACTTTCTAATGACCTTTAACTGAGAAAGCAATAACAAAAGCAGTTTCTATTCTGTAATAAAACAGCCTTCAGAAATACAGAGAAATACAGTTCACTAGATAATATCTGAAGTGAAAGACATCTCTAAATAATTTATGGAATTCTTATAGCCAATAGTGGACTATTGTAATCCTCTGAGGCAGTCTTCTACAGATTTAATATACTGAGATCCCAAACTGTCATTTTAAAGTGTTCTGTTCACAGAGGATATATATGCTGTTTCTAACAGTTGCTGTTTAAAGATAAAGTTTCAGGGGCAAATTTTTAGTAAGGTGCTTACTGTAAAGGTAAGTGTGTTCTAGAAAACCCTTCCAGGTAAAGGAAAATATCAAACTCAACTTGAGTTTGAAAATGTGATTTATATGGGTGAATGTATACACATATGGAGTAGAGGAATTACCTAATGATTAATACAGTGGGCTGAGAACCTGGGGAACTATATTCGATTCCAACTGCAGTTCCTTGTAACCTGGGCAAGTCACATAACCCTTCATTGCCCCAGTTACAAAAAAATAAATAAATAAATTATGACCCCCCCCCCCCCCCCCGGGACAGAAAAAGTGCTGTATATAATGTACACACACACACACACACGTGGAGGGGCATTTTCGAATGGGGATGCCCATCTCTGAGGACGTCCCCGCAAAGGGGCAGGGCATCCTGTAATATCGAAACAAGATGGGCGTCCATCTTTCGTTTTGATAATATGGTTGGGGATGCCCAAATCTCAACATTTAGGTCGACCTAAGAGATGGTCGACCTAAATGTTGAGATGATCGACATTAGAGATGGACAACCTCAGTTTTCGCCGATAATGGAAACCAAGGATGCCCACCTCAAAAACGACCAAATGCAAGCCCTTTGGTCGTGGGAGGAGCCAGCATTCGTAGTGCACTGGTCCCCATGACGTGCCAGGACACCAACCAGGCAAGCTAGGGGGCATTGCAGTGGACTTCATAAATTGCTCTCAGGTGCATAGCTCCCTTACCTTTGGTGCTGAGCCCCCAAACACCTCCCAAAACCCACTCCCCACAACTGTACACCACTACCATAGCCCTAAGGGGTGAAGGGGGGGCACTTACATGTGGGTACAGTGGGTTTCGGGTGGGTTTTGGATGGCTCACATTTACCACCACAACTGTAACGGGGAGGGGATGGGCCTGGGTCCACCTGCCTGAAGTGCACTGCACCCACTAAAATCTGCTCCAGGGACCTGCATACTGCTGTCATGGAGCTGGGTATGACATTTGAGGCTGGCATAGAGGCTGGAAAAAATGTTTTTTATTTTTATCTTTTGGGTGGGAGTGGTTGGTGACCACTGGGGGAGTAAGGGGAGGTCATCCCCCATTCTGTCCAGTGGTCATCTGGTCAGTTTGGGCACCTTTTTGAGGTTTGGTCATGAAAAAAATTGGACCAAGTAAAGTTGACCAAATGTTCGTCAGGGACGCCTTCTTTTTTCCATTATCGGACGAGGACGCCCGTTCTCTTAACCACGCCCCGTCCCGCCTTCGGTACACTGCCGACATGCCCCCGTGAACTTTGGCCATCCCCACGACGGAAAGCAGTTGAGGACGCCCAAAATCAGCTTTCGATTATGCCGATATGGGTGACCCTGAAAGAAGGACGCCCATCTCCAGATTTGTGTCAGAAGATGGGTGTCCTTCTCTTTCGATTATGCTGCTGATAGCAGGGGCATAGCCAGACAACAGATTTTAGGTGGGCCTAGGCAAGAATTGGGTGGGCACCAAGTGTTCTCCCCCCCCCAAAAAAAAAAAAATCACAGCTGATGGAAAAATGCATCTTTCCACCTTGGCAGCAGGAATGTACTGAAAACTGAGCATGCGCAGGTGCCGGTGTCGTGGAGAGTAGCATTTTTGTTACCATCAGGGGGAAATCTTCTGCTGGCGGAGCTTGGGATTCCCACCAGTTACCACTAAACATGTGCTACTGTTGGGTGGGCCTGAGCCATAAATGGGTGGGCCCTGGCCCACCCAAGCCCACCTGTGGCTACGCCACTGGCTGATAGTAACATAGTAAATGACAGCAGATAAAGACCTGTACGGTCCATCCAGTCTGCTCAACAAGATAAACTTATTTTACCTGGTATGTGATACTTTATATGTATACCCGAGTTTGATTTGTCCTTTCCATTCTCAGAACACAGACCACAGAAGTCTGCCCAGCACTCTTCTTGTACTAAAAGTTCTGAAGCTAATGTCAAGGCCCCTTAAAATTTACACTGAAGCCCATCCATATCTATTCAGTGACGATCAGAGCGTAGACCTTAGAAGTCTACCCAGCACTAGTTTTGCTTCCCAATTACTGGCATCGCCACCCAATCTCCGCTAAGGTTCCATGGATCCATTTCTTCTAAACAGGATTCCTTTGTGTTTATCTCACACATGTTTGAATTCCATTACTGTTTTCATCTACACACACACACACACACACTTACTTTAGTTGTATCACAGAAGTATATCAAATGCATGACCCATACCATGTACAGTTAGGTTAAGTTACATGAGGGTATAAAGTTAGGTTTGTCAGTGGCATGTTGTTTATAGGTTTACCTTTTGAAAGTATTAGAAGGCAGGTGAATTTAATACATGCTTTCAAATGCCATCTAAATAGTCCCTTTTTTATGTGGACAAGTTAAAAGAAGGATAATATTAGGTGCTGAAAATCCATTTAGCTACATATGACTGATGACATGGGGAGGCTGGGATTGGTTATATATCATTAAGAGATTCAGATTTGAAGATCAAGGGAGTATTCCTTCAGGCTAACTGGACTTTGAGCTGCTAAGCATGAGGTAACACTGGCATATGTGTAAACATTGGTCTATGTATACTGCACTTGTATTTTGATTGGGACAAATCCTTCCTGCATTAAGCATTTATAGCACATACTAATTATGCAATACATATTAATATATGCATAGATAATATGTATTTTATTTTAATGCACATGGAAAGAAATGTATCTTAGCACATTCTTGGTACATTCTTTCCATTCTAGGAGTCATTTTTATTTACTATCATTTTCATTCTTACCACAATTCTTGTTTGATGTTATCTTGAACAATTATTGATTATAGGCAAAACAAATGTGACTAGCAATCTCTGAAAGACTTTCATGGTTTATCTTTTAAACATAAACTGATCAGGTGCTACAGAGACACCATCCTATTTTCTAACCCACCCTGCCACCCCTCTGGATTCCTTCCCTCTCCTCCCTATACAAGAACTAGGTGCAATCTGTACAAGATAGATTCTTTATATACTACTACTACTGATCATTTCTATAGCGCTACAAAGCATATGCAGTCCCTGCTCAAAGAGCTTACAATCTAGATAAGACAGGCAGACAGACAGAACAATTAAGGGTAAGGGAATAAAGATGTGACGATAAAACGACAGGGCAAGTGAGGGTTAGGACTGGAGTCAAAATACTGAAAGATCTGAGGGATTCCCAGGGACAGGATGAACCATTTATATGTGGATGATTCATGACTACAGCATAAATAAAATACATAAGATGGTCAATATTCAGCCAGCAGCTGTCTGTAGTTTTTCTAAATGCTGACAGACATTGTGTAAATTAGTTCCCAATATTTAGTTCTGCCACATATGCAGGTACCAGCACCGAATATTTGCACCCTGGCTGGCTTCAGCTCGTGGCCACAATGCATGTGGACAGGTGTGATATTCAGCCTGCTGCCTGGTTAGCTGACCAGTAGTGGGCTGTATATCAGGTAGTTTAGACCACTCTGCAAAAACAAGCAACACTCCCTTCTGAATCCCCTACTAACACAAGAAGCACCCCTACCCAAGAACAGTCCCCCTTCTCCTGTAGCAGTCTTGTGGTATTACTGTTGTCCCCTAGTGGTAGTACCATGAGATTATCACTAGAGGTCACCAGACTATTCCTAGGCCTGGAATATTTCCAGGTAGGCCCATAGGGACCTCTGAGAGGAGACTGATCTTGGGTGGGGGTGCATCTTGTGTTGGTAGGGGGAGTTCAGGAAGGAGGTCTGTCTTAGAAAGGAGGCCATTCTTGCATGGAGATTTTGGAAGAGGGGGCTGCTTGCATTAATGGGGTGTTCAGGAGAGGGGTGCTTCATGTACTGAGGAGGTTCATCTTGGAGGGAGCTGATCTTGCATGAAGGGTTCAGGAGGAGGCTGCTTGTGTTGGTGAGGGGCACATGAGGGGCACTTCATGTGTTGGGAAGGTTTAGCTGGTATAAGTTCTTGCAGCCAAATTTAGGTGTTAAATTGTATGCTAAGCTATTATTCTATAAAGACAGTTCTGTACAGAATGGCCATTATAGAATTCATGCTTTGTCAGCATCATCGCAGCATCTTTGTGTGACTTCTTCCCTGTCCATACAGCAGTACAGTGGTTAGAGGTGTTTTCAGCGGTACAATCTAGATAGCACTGTTGACAATCTACAAATAGGGAACTTATCAGTCCTTTTAAAAACTTTCTTTTTATTGATATTTCAGAATAAAAGAATACTCAAAAAAGAATCCTTAACCACAATGTCATAGCCCCCAAATTGAACAAGTTTCCTCCCTTGTTCCATCTGTAAACTCCACTTCCCTCCCTTCGTATGGGTACTTTTTTTCCCTAGACAATATTCTAAAGGAAAGAATGCACATCTTTCCCTTTGAGAAGTGGTGTCAAAGTATCTACATCAGTGATTCCCAAACCTGTCCTGAGGAAACTACAGGATATCCGCAATGAATTTCATGAGATCAATTGGCATTCCAATGAGGCAATGTATGTAAATCAATCTTATGAATATTAATTGTGGATATCTTGAAAACCTGACAGACTGGTGTTCCCCCAGAATAGGTTTGGGAATTATTGATCTACAGTCTTGAAAACATCCTTACCAGACAATATTTCTAATGTATTAAAATAAATGTTGATGGGAAATTGGGTAAGCTGAGTTTATCAGTTTTGTTGGAGTATGAGGAAGGAAACGATTGGAACTTGATTTCTGGACAATTTTTGATCCTACTACAAGTGTGTATAATACATTTATAAGCACTCATGATAGTTTTACCCCTGACGCAGCCTGAGGGCGAAACGTGGCCACGTCGGATATTGTTCCAATAAACCTTTTTAACCTTTTTGACCCAATCCTGCTTTTTTTGTTTGTTTATGCTCTTCTGCAAGCAGTTTTGTGCCTTTTGCTTTTGTTTTGTTTGGAACTTGCATTGGTGTCATAAGTTACCCCCCCCCCCCAAAAAAAAAAAAGAAAGAGCAAACTTGAGTTCCTGTACCATGCAGCTTGACCTCACAGAATTGTATGATATCATGCCTAAAAAAATAAGCCCCAAAATTAAATTTGCCTAAGCGTATTCTATAAAGTACACCTTAATTTAGGCGTACTGTATAGAATAAGCCCATGGGTGTCTCTAGCATTAGTGCATGCTAATTTTTAGCGCACGCTAAAATGTTAGTGTGCCTACTGCACCGCTTAGTAAATAGGGCCCTCAGGAAGTTCTGCATGTAAATTCTAATTAATGCCAATTAGTGTTGATAATTGGTTTTTAGCGCCCAATTATCAATTCTGATTAGCTTGTTAACCAATTAGCTTACACACATTGTTGTGGAATATGCTTTGATTTCAACACAGAAATCTCGACGTGATATGTAGAATCCCAGGGCAAATGTGGGAATTTCTGAAATTTGTTTTTAACATAAAAGAATGGGGTTTAGTCTGGGTTTTTTTTTTTGTTACATTTGTACCCTGCGCTTTCCCACTCATGGCAGGCTCAGTGCGGCTTACATGGGGCAATGGAGGGTTAAGTGACTTGCCCAGAGTCACAAGGAGCTGCCTGTGCCAGGAATCTAACTCAGTTCCTCAGGACCAAAGTCCACCACCCTAACCACTAGGCCACTCTGTTGTATTACAAATTGCTCTAATAGAATACTTTTAAACCCGTTTTTTGTTTCTGATAACTTCAATCATGTTTTCCCAGAGACAGTCATTTGTATGCATTTGTTTTTGTTGGATAGAGGAAGTGTGTTTGATGAGGGAATAGAGCCTTCCAGGAATAGGGAACTACCTGCTGACTGTACACCATTGCAATAGCCTTCAGCTTGCAGGTGTCATAAATATTTAGGTACAATACACTGGAATTCTCTCCCACTAGACATCCCTGCTGAAACCTCCTTTAAAACTTACAAATCTAAACTAAAGACCTGGCTCTTTGCTAAAGCTTTTATCAGAGATTGATTGTTATGGCAAATGGCTGCTGCCTCCCCCTTCTTCACTCTAATCCTTTTACTATATCTACCTCTCTGTATCTCTGCTCTATCAACTTTCCTGTCAAATTTTGTATTTCCTTTCCTTTTCTTAACAGAAGTTTATTTTGTATTGTAAACCAGCAAGGGTTGCCAGTTAGTCACGGTGGTATAGCAAGTTCTAATAGACTATAACCTTAATCATATATGTCTGTTTCTGGAGAGATCATAATTTAAAAGGGGGGAAAAAGAGAGATAAAGTGGGAATTTGGGTTTCCTGGTTTACAGGCCACTGCACTGACCACTAGGCTACTCCTTAGGCTCAGACTTAATGTCTGCTTTATTCAGAATGCCTACAATACCTGTTGCTGTCATACAGCGTGGTATTCCTTTCTAGAATTAGGGGGTTAATGCTTAGTAGAAAAAAAATAATTTATTTGTGTTAAGTGTATGGAAAGATGCTAGGCACATCCCCAACTGATAGCATAGAGGCTCTGCAGTTACCACACATTATTTTTACCAACTAATCTACTGTATCTGCATATTTTAGTATAAGGTCCCCAACTTCAGCATTATGGGTATAGTGAGAAATTACAGTTTTTAAGCAAGAACTTTTCAAACATCCCACCTAGATGCAAAGACTAGGAGCTCTTTCTAGCCTTAGACCTTGACATAAGTCAAAGGGAATGTGTCTGTGAACATGGCTCAGGAGCACAAGGGACTATGGAAACTGCACCTGCTTTTTCTTCAGGCAGACTTTTACTGGAAAACAGAAAGCACAGATTAGAATATCCAATATGCATGTGTTATTTTTCTCCCTCACCTTAAACACACCTCCAGGAATGCATTTTTTTTTTTCAGTTCAAAGTATGTCTGCTATGGAACCCTGTGTGTGTCTATTTTTTTTTTTTTTTTTAGAAGGATTGATGGAGGTCAGTTTTCAGAAAGCCAATTTACCTGAGTAAATGGCTCTGAAAATCATCTTCCCCTGTGGTATAACAGGATTAGGTGGTTTGTTTTACCAGTAATGAGCTATTGTCATTGTGAGTTACAACATAGTATTTTCTGTCATATGCAAGCTTTCTATACAAATCCTTGGGGTTATATAAAAAGCATTTGCAAGGTAAAGCAGTATTTTGGGCTAGATTCTATATATAGCACCAGAAACGTTGCAGCCCCTTCAAATTTACACTCCAGCCCATCCATATCTATTCAGCCACGATCAGGGCGCAGACCATAGAAGTCCGCCCAGCATTGGTTTTACTCTCCAATTACCGGCGTCGCCACCCGGTCTCCGCTAAGATCTCATAGATCCATTCCTTCTAAATAGGATTCCTTTGTGTTTATCCCACACACGTTTGAATTCCATTACTGTTTTCATCTCCACCACCTCCCACGGGAGGGCATTCCACTTAAGACAGACACACTATCGAATGTGCCCATCCATGTAACTTTGTAAGTCTATGTGCTTTGAAAATGAGCACTTTAGACAATCCTCCATGGACAGCTAGGGTCCAAGCATCCACAGAGATGGTGATGTCATCACATTATGGTGCAAAGTTGGGATTGTTACCAATGCATAACAATATCGAAGAATGCAATACTACAATGTGGGTGGTCCTAGACTACTGGCTACAACCATTGATGCAGTTGTTTTTCATCTGTAATAGCTTTAAGTCAAGTTTGTTGTTTTCTCCATTTATTTAGGGGTCTATTTACTAAGGTGCGCCAAAAATGGCCTGCGCTGGTGTAGGTGCGTGTATTGGACGCGTGCAGGTCCATTTTTTAGCATGCCTCCAAAAATTCCTTTTTTTGACCGAAAATGGACGTGTGGCAAAATAAAAATTGGCGTGCATCCATTTTGGGCCTGAGACCTTACTGCCACCCATTGACCTAGCGGTAAAGTCTCATGCGTTAACCAGGCAGTAATGGTCTACTCACGTACAATGCCGATTACCACTCAGCGCACCTAGTGGACACACGTAAAAAATGAAATTACCGCCTGGCTACCATGAGGCCCCAGCAGTAATTTCATTTTTTAGTTCAAAATTGGCACGCATAGGACTCGCGTACGTGCCTATCCAGCTTATTTTCGGAAGAGAAAAACGCCTATATTGCTACCCAAATCGGGAGATGGGCATCTTTCTCCCGTGGGCGCCCAAATGGGTATAATCGAAAGCCGATTTTGGGCATTTCCAACTGCAATCCGTCGCGGAAACGGGTAAAGTTGATGGGAGCGTGTCGGAGGCGTGGTGAAGGCGGAACTGGGGCGTGGTTATTGGCCGAGGAGAGATGGGCATCTTTAGCTGATAATCGACAAAAAAGGGCGTTTTTACCGCGAATTTGGGTCACTTTTTTTGGACCCTTTTTTTTTTCATGAACAGGTCCCAAAAAAGTGCCCCAACTGACCAGATGACCACTGGAGGGAATCGGGGATGACCTCCCCGGACTCCCCCAGTGGTCACTAACCCCCTCCCACCAAAAAAAACACTTTAAAAACTTTTTTTCCAGCCTCTATGCCAGCCTCAAATGCCGTACCCACCTCCATGACAGCAGAATGTGTTCGATCCTCTCACAGCCTTTCTCTGGGTCAGATGTGGCTCTCGGGTGCACTACAGGGTCACATCAGCATTGCATTGTGGTGGGTGTAGGGTATTGGGCTCCGTGATTTCATTAGCTTGTGTTACAGTCTCACGATGTTGGTTGTTGGTAGGCTCTTCTCCCATGGTGCTTTTCCCCCTGCCTACTGGGTCAGAGTGTGCCCTGTTGTGTTTCCTGTTGTAGTCCATGCGATAGTGGCCATTTTTGTAAGCCAGATTTACTTCCCTTTCCTGTGTTAGCCACGTTACAGAACTTAGTTCTTATCTTGAATGTGACTGAAAGAGGGCATTATGCAGCATTCTGCCAGCTCTGACCTACTGCTAATCTCAGTACCAGGGAGACTCGTTGCCAGTAGGGCACAACCTCTGATCTGCAGTTAACTGTGAGTAAAGGTGGTTATTCCTATAAAGGACATTTTCGGAGAGATTAGTCTTCAGGTGTCAACTGGTGTGCCAATGTTATACAGCAGCAACAAGTCCTAGAGGCCTGCGTGTATGCAGGTCCCTGGAGCACTTTTAGTGGGTACCGCAGTGCACTTCAGCCAGGTGGACCCAGGCCCATCCCCCCTACCTGTAACACTTGTGCTGGGAAATGGGAGGCCTCCAAAACCCACTGTACCCACATGTAGGTGTCCCCTTTACCCCTAAGAGCTATTGTAGTGTTGTACATTTGTGGGTAGTGGGTTTTGGGGGATGGGGGTTGGGAGCTCAGCACCCATGATAAGGGAGCTATGCATGTGGGAGTGTTGTCTGAAGTCCACCGCACTGACCTCTAGGGTGCCCAGTTGGTGTCCTGGCATATCATGGGGGCGAGTGTACTACGAATCGTGGCCCCTTCCACGATGAAATGGCTCAGATTAGGACGTTTTTGAGCTGGGCGTTTTTACTTTCCATTATCGCTAAAAAAAAAACGCCTAGCTCAAAAACATCCATTTTTTCGAAAATATGGTTCGGCCCGCCCCTTCTCGGAGATAAATGCCCATGGAGATATAGGCGTTTCCGTTCGATTATGCCCCTCCACGTGGCTTAGTAAAAGGGCCCCCAATTGCATTTTTTGCATCTTTCACTCTTATTTTAATCTTGGCCAAAATATCTCATTTTGCTTAAGTTAATGCCATAAATGAAACCTGGATTCAAACAGTTCCCAAAATGTGATTAGAAAATGTCTGTCACAGATATGCATGACTATGGTTTCCATTATATGGGCCGATAACATCAAGTTCAGGAATGTAACAAATATTCATGGATGTTACCCAGAGGAAGGAAGATTAGAGATTATAAACTGAAGGAATACTTATAGCAGAAAAATGGATCTCCAAGGAGTTCTAAGTAACTAACTGATAGAGGCAGCTCAATCTGTTATGCAAAAGCTTCTGGTCCTTCCAACATGGAAAATTATTCCAAGGACAAGTCTACTAAATTGGCAGAACCAGTAAAAGAAATAGTACAGCACTCACAACAGCTACTTTGACTGAGGAAGTACATTTGCACTGATGTCACCGCTCTGAGGATGGAGTCTTTGCCAAATATGGACCAGAGTTTTTCAGTATAAAAATGAGACTCAGGAAATCTCCCCAATTCTGACGTTGACTCCATTGGTGCTGAGGAGGCAGAGTCAGGTGTGGGAATACCACCAGGGTTGTCTTGGAAGCGCTACCATCATAATTTCCACATGTCAGTGCCAACAAGATAAAAGGAGGAGAAATGCTATGACAGATTAGTGGTTCACTTTCGAGCAACCATCAGGTGTCAGGGGAAAAGTCTCATACCGTCACAGGGGCATAATGTTCTACATCTGCAATGTGGTGAAGCCTTTTTTGTGACCTGTATAATCATCGACAAAAAAAAAACCCACCTTCCAATGATCTTTATATTTCAACGTGTCAATTCTGTGTGTGAAACTGTATATTTTTTTTCAATGTATTTTCTAGGATATTAAAGGATATTATAGGATATTTATAGGGGGGTTACTTTACTGAGCACTTCTTTTTTTTTTTTTTTACCATTCTTCTCAATTACATGCTACAGTAATTTTCAACTCCCAAATTCAAAAAGTGTTTGATTGTTAAGAATTTTTAATTTTATTTTGCTACAATTTCTTTTGGAATTCTTTACTTTTTTTTTTTTTGCAAGAAATTGAAGACCTTCCTATTTGACAATTGTTAATGATTTGATGGGGTTATTTTTTAATTGCAGTTCTGTATTTTGGTTTTTTACCCCGTGCTTTTCCACTCATGGCAGGCTCAATGTGGCTTAGGTACTTATTTGTACCTGGGGCAATGGAGAGTTAAGTGACTTGCCCAGAATCACAAGGAGCTGCCTGTGCCTGCAGTGGGAATCAAACCCAGTTCCCTAGGACCAAAGCCAACCACTCTATCCACTAGGCCACTCCTCTACTGTTGATAAAGTAAAAAAAAAAATACCTAAAATTGTTTTTAATTATAAACTTTGCATTGTAAGCTGTGGTGAATCCGTGAGGGGATATTGCAGTATATAAGTGTTATATTGACATTGACAGTTGAACTAAATATAGCAATAGTAAATATAGACTATACCCTTATGCTTCATTTGTCTATTAAAAATATATTTATATTATCTTACTTCTCAACTCAAAACCACCACAAATGGCAGGTTACCTTAAAAATTTGCAGCACATTATTTTCAAAAGACTGGATTCCATGAATACAATACATGGAAATGCTTGCCTATAATTAATATTTCTTATGATTTTTAAACAAAAGGTAAGATCTGTATTGATGATGAGAAAGGGTGTATACATATAGAGAGAGATGTGTGTAGTTTGTATGAAACCTGACTTTTCCTGATAGATTAAAAGGTGGAAAATTCTATATACTTATATCTATGTTTCTGATTTTCAGGGTGCAAGGTAAACCCACTCACATTGTGTCAAGTACATGATTCAGGTAGTTTTGAAAAAAAAAAATGTAGTTACAAAATAATTTTACACTGCAAAGCTGGTTGTCAAAGACTTGGATATAACAATGACTCACATGAAGGCATTCTCCAGACAACATCTAATAGCCCTTCATGACTACCTTATTTAAATCATTCTTACTACAAAGCTCTTAAATCAGTGCCTTACTCTTCAAACTCTGCAAAACCAATCTCATCAATAACTTGGTCTCTGATCATTCACTTTCCACAGCTCTTCAGGACAAATTGATTCACTGCTGACTTATTGCCCAATCTCCAAAAGCCATGAGCCTAGAGGACATAATCAAGTTGTCTGGCCCTTATGGCCTACAGACACATAAGAAAAAATAAGTGCTCCAGTAGGCTTCTGTAGTGTAAGGAGAAGGAGAACTTCAGTTGTAGCTTTCTGCAGCACATCGCAAGAGGGAAGGTGAAAACCATGGTGACAACCTTCTGCTGCGCAATGTGAGGGGAAAAAGATGAGGAAACAGACTTCTGCAACACATAAAAAAAGACACTGCAACAGATAGATACTAAAGCATATCATTGATGTTGTGTAGATGGGAGCATTATAGTAATTAGTTCATGTGGAGGGACATAATCGAAAGGGGTGCCCAAGTTTTCCTGAGGACATCCTCGCAGGACGTCCCGATGGAGGGGAGGGGAAATCTGTATTATCAAAACAAGATGGGCATCCATCTTTCGTTCGATAATACGGTCGGGGATGCCCAAATCACGAAATTGAGGTCAACCTTAGAGATGGTCATCCCCGCTTTTCGGCGATAATGGAAACCGAGGACGCCCATCTCAGAAATGACCAAATCCAAGCCATTTGGTCATGGGAGGAGTCAGCATTTGTAGTGCACTGGTCCCCCTCACATGTCAAGATACCAACCGGGCACCCTAGGGAGCACTGCAGTGGACTTCACAAATTGTTCTCAGGTACATAGCTCCCTTACCATGTGTGCTGAGCCCCCAAACCCCACTACCCACAACTGTACACCACTACCATAGCCCTAAGGGGTGAAGGGGGGCACCTACATGTGGGTACAGTGGGTTTCTGGTGGGTTTTGAAGGGCTCACATTTACCAGCACAAGTGTAACAGGTGGGGGGGTGGGCCTGGCTCCGCCTGCCTGAAGTGCACTGCACCCACTAAAACTGCTCCAGGGACCTGCATACTGCTGTCATGGAGCTGGGTATGACATTTGAGGCTGGCATAGAGGCTGGCAAAAAATATTTAAAAAGTGATTTTTTTTTAGGTTGGGAGGGGGTTAGTGACCACTGGGGGAGTAAGGGGAGGTCATCTGGTCAGTTTGGGCACCTTTTTGAGGCTTGGTCGTAAGAAAAACAGGACCAAGTAAAGTCACCAGGGACACCCTTCTTTTTTTCCATTATCGGTCGAGAACGCCCATCTGTTAGGCACACCCCAGTCTCACCTTTGCTACGCTTCCGACACGCCCCCGTGAACTTTGGTCGTCCCCGCGATGGAAAGCAGTTGAGGACGCCCAAAATTGGCTTTCGATTAAGCCTGATAGAAATACGGAAAATGGACAAGACGGAACTCTGGTGGCAGCTCTGGTTGCTATCGGTATTTTCTGCATGCTTTCAAAAATCTCAGGTTGAAAACTACCATAGGACTATCAAAACAATATTCCAATGACATCTGAAAGTCACATTTCATAATTACTTACATAATTACATGGGCTGGAGTCTATAAATGGTGCACAAAGTTACGCGTAATTACAAGCTATCCTGAGATCTGCACACAACTAACCTGGCTAATGAACCAATTAATACCAATAACTTGGGGCTAACATTGGTGTTGCATAGGAGCCGACTCTGTGGGTGCTGTGGGTGCTTGAGCACCCCCAATATTGAGAAAATTCATTGTATGTGTCTAGGGAAGGATTATTTCCACTGGGCTTAGCACCTCCAATAATTTTGAAAAGTTGGCTCCTAGTGCTTCTGAACTTGCCATTTATGTCTGCAATTGAGATTTATTTGCATCACATTTAGTTCTTCTTTGTATGGAGATAGCCACATAAAGTTATGTTTTATATGGAGGTATCCACATAGTATTTTAACTTATGATTGAAGTGGAGTCTGTTGAGACATTAGCATCAATATATTTATGTCCACAGACATGATCTGAGGTCTTTTCCTATGTGTATCTATATATATATATATATTTTGCACTTTTCACTTCTTCAATTATCTCTGTGAGTGTGGTACTGATTAGTTTTGAATGAGACCCTGTTGTTGATTATTCTTGGCTATCATTCCCTACATCTATATGGGTGTTACACACAATCAGGTCTCTGGGATCAGCAGACAAACCCCTGGCCACTACCCAAACCTTATATGTAAGTATACTCATAGCACTAGGTTCCACTACAATGTTTTCTGTGGCAGAAGGCCACCTTACGTATCCTCTAGAAACATCCCTGTGGCTACAATGCCACCAGCAATCTGTATGGGCCACTCTTTCAGCATCTGTTCAATGGACAGTCAGTCATTGGCCACGTGACATGGCTTCAAGCAGCACAGGTACTCTCTCTACCCCAAACCCATGCACTGTTCTGAGCTGAGCTTCTGGCCACTGTCCAACACAATGCAGTGTTATCATATGGTGTACTGGATTGTGAATGAGGGACTACTGACTGTGTTTCATATGAAAACTGATTTTCATCTGACAGATCTGCATTTGAATTATCCACATCAGCTCACCAGAGTCATGTGGTCCCATTAGCTTTCACAGCCAAATGTTTGTGGGGTTTGTGGATTCCATGGTAGGAACAAGAGGTTCACTTTTCAGGGCCCCTTTGCAAAAGCTGGCCTGTGTACAGTATATGGCTCCCAAGGACAGATGGGATTTTCTCAGGGCCAAAAAAAGCTGATGCTCTCCAATATATGGGCTAGTAGAACTGAGGAATGTCACCTCCTCCCCGCCAATGTGGCCCAATCACTGACATGATGCACTTCTGCCTCTTGGTGGTGTTGTGGTTGCCAGGGCTCATGGGTTGCATTGGACATTGGACTGATATTGCTTCTTCCTGCCCTTAACCAATCTGCAGCCGTGGGAGAATAAGTCATGAGTACTGGTGGGGATGACCCTGGACCTGAGGTGCAAGTGGGTACTCTGCAGAGTACTAGCTGTGTGCTTATGTTGTCCAAGATCTCCTAACATGTCCTGCACCTGGTAGGTAATCAACCTTGGCCACTTTCCTCTCCCTTCATGTTTGTGGCCTCCTTGACCCTGACATGTTTTCTTCCTTCTTATTCACAGCTGCATGCCTGGGTTCCTGTACTGTGTTTGCATTCTCTGCAGCCCTTGCTGGGTTGCCAAACCACAGAGCTGACTGATGGATCAGAATACAATACAAATTTCTTATCCTGATTCATTGCACCCTTTGTACTGGAATACCTGCTTACATAGCTTCACAGTTATATCACTGTGCATTCCTTCACAAACCCTATAAACTATCTCTCTATTTCTTGTTTTTCTTACACAAGGTTCTAAAAAAAAATCAGTGTGGAAAAAAACACACTCAGCCCTATTCTATAACCTGCACCTAACATGACTAAATTTTGACATGACTATTTACGGCAAGTAAAACCAGGTTTGAATGCCTGCACTAACTTAGGTGCAGATTGAGAGCATGAAATTTCTAGAAACTCTCACTGCTTAAAATTCGTTCAGATTATGATATATACTAAATTAACAATAAATCTGCACCTTGGCATGATTTATGTTGCAATAAACTAAAGGATGATCTGTCTCTATCTCTATCTCTGTTAATGGCTCTCACATCCTCCCTGTCTCCTCGGCTCGTAACCTTGGAGTCATCTTTGATTCCTCTCTCTCCTTCTCTGCGCATATTCAACAGATCGCCAAAACTTGTTGTTTCTTTATCTACAATATTAGCAAAATTTGCCCCTTCCTTTCTGAATACGCTGCCAGAACCCTTATCCACACCCGTGTCACCTCTCGCTTGGACTATTGCAATTTACTTCTCACTGGTCTTCCGCTCAGCCATCTCTCTCCTCTCCAATCTGTCCAAAATTCTGTGGTATGGCTTATCTTCTGCCAGAATCGTTATACCCACACTAACCCACTCCTCAAGTCACTTCACTGGCTCCTTGTCCGCTTCTGCATTCAGTTTAAACTTCTCATACTGACCTTTAAATGCATCCACTCTGCAGCCCCCCCATTACCTCTTCACTCTCATCTCTCCCTACGTTCCTCCCTGTGAACTCCGCTCACTGGAGAGATCTCTCTTGTTGCCCCCCCTTCCCCACCACTGCTAACTCCATGCTTCGCTCCTTTTCTCTCGCGGCACCTTATGCCTGGAATAGACTTCCTAGACCTATACGTCTAGCTCCATCTCTACCTGTTTTCAAATCTATGCTGTAAATCCACTTTTTCACTGCTGCTTTTTAGCTCCCATTACTTCCCTCACTAGTCTGTCTGTATTATTTAGATTGTAAGCTCTTTTGAGCAGGGACTGTCTCTTTGTATCAGGTGTTCAGAGCTGCATGCGTCTGGTAGCGCTATACAAATGCTAATAATAATAATAATGATCATGGGTGCCTGTAGTATCCTGTAGAATCCTAGAAAAATAGTAGCATTGTTTGACCTTTATAGTCTTCCAGGAATGGAAAACGAACCTAAATTTCATCCTGTTTTATGCTCTCATGCTTTCCATCACCATATAGGACTTGCACTAATCTCATAACCAAGGATTTAGAAAGGACACGGACCGTAGAAGTCTGCCCAGCTCTGTTCTTGTACTAAAAGTTCTTAAGCTAACATCGAAGCCCCTTCAAATTTACACTCCAGCCCATCCTTTTCTATTCAGTTACAATCAGGTGTAGACCGTAGAAGTCTGCCCAGTACTGGTTTTGCTTCCCAATTCTTTCCCGATATGAATGCAGAAGCATTCTTTCAATTGGAAACTAGGGGGTCCTTTTACTAAGCTGCGGTGAAAGGGGACCTGCACTAGCATCAGCATGTGTTTTTGGCGCACGCTGAGGCCACGTTTTACTGCAATGGGTAAAAGGATGACCATTTCATGGGGAGTCCTTACCGCCAGCCATTGAGATGTTGATAAGTGCTCCTGCGCTAACCTGGCGGTAACTAGGTAGCATGGGGTGCTGCCTGATTACTACTGGTTAAGTTCCAGCACTACTAAAATAAAAATAAATTACTGTCATGCCAAAATGAAATGTGCTGGGGTGGGAACTACCGCCAGGCTCCTACAGTAGTTTCGGATTGGCACACAGAAAGCCCATTGCCACACGCCAACCCTCTAGTAAAAGGGCCCTTAATTTTTACTAGTTCACCATATTCTTTTGCATATTTTAGGAACTTAATCCCTACATCAAATTTATTGCCTTTACCTAATTGATTCTTAGAATAACCTTTCATAAAGTTGATTTGCAGTTCCCATTTTGATTTGCTTCAAACTCTATGAAGAAAATGATTTAGTAAGCCACAGAGCAATATTCTCTCTGATGGAAGAAACATTTCCAAAAGGATAAATGCATTCACTGGGGGACTTCAGAGAACCTATTTGCATACTGATAAAACATCTGCTGCATCTCAAATTATTTTATTTGTTTTGGTGACAAATCAGTCTTTTTGCTGCAGTTTTTATTTAAAATCAAGCTAACAAAACTGGTGCATTAAGAATAACTTTACTGCTTCACTTAAGGCACTGTAATATTTGTAAAATTAGTACTCAAATGCAAAAAGGACTTCATCAGTATGTTGATTTTATATTTGATGGTTTAGATATAATTGTAAATGGATAAGACAAGATTTAACATTCTAATAGGGATGTGAGCATAGGGTAAAAAGTTTTGATTTGTTTTCAGTTCCTTCAGGCTTTTTCTTTGATGTTATGACATTGTTCAGTTTGTTTTACATGTTTATTTTAATGAAAATGTTTAAAGTGTATTAGAATATTTTTAACATTAACTAATTAGCTTAATGGAAGAAGCAACTAACTTGCTAGTTACACACACACAGGAACAATACCGCTTGCATGTACTATAGCAGGACTCCTACCCTGGCTGAGGTCAAATTAATACACCTTTCTTACTTCAAACAAAAATTGCTTTCAGTTAGTTGCCCTTATTTTCTACCTAACTCTTATCTGTCTACAGGGGTCCTTTTACTGAGGTGCAGGAAAAAATGGCCTTAGTGCACCCTTACACGGGTCTTTCCCTTGTGCTAAGGCCATTTGTTTCCACAGTCGGAAAATGGCTGATTTCCAATTTCCAGCATGAATGGCCATTAAAAAAGATTAGCCCGTACTGTCACCTATTTTGTAGGCAGTAAGGGCTCATGTGCTAACAGCATGTCAGTGCTAACAGATTCGCATAGAAATGCCTACTCTCCACCACCAGACATGCCCCTTCATGAAAAAAAATAAAATTTATTTTTTTAGCACGTGGTTTGAGTGCACAGATTGCCAGATTGTCAAATTACCAGGGGGCATCTCAGCGCATCCCATGTTAAGCCCTTTCAAGCTGTGGTAAACAGGAGCCCAGAGCTTTAAGCTCTGAGGCTTATAAAGTCAGCCGAGTCGAGCCGTGCAGAGGTAGTAGGAGGTGTGGGATTGGTTAAGTGGGGAAGTGAAAGTGGGATTGGGAGGCTGGTTTTGATTGGTGATGGAATGTTAGACTGACAAATGGGATGCATGGTTTAGAATGTGGGTTTATTTACTTGTTTATTGGTGGGCAGTGGGCATTTTTCTAGCAGGTGGTGGTTGGGAGGAAAAGGGTTTTGTCCTGACCATCCTGCCCTAGGATGAGGTTTTTGGTTGGAGTGTTGTGGATGGCTGGGTGATTTTGACGCAGCTAGGTATGCAGAATTTTGGGGGAGTGAAGGGGATGAATGAGAAATAAGACTATCGTGCAAAGCCTTAAGTAACAAGTAGCTGGAGGTCCTGCAGTACCTGAAACCTTTAGTGGGTGGGAGAAGGCTGTTATTATATTGTAGAAGTCTGGGCTAGTTTGGCACCAACTAGCTTCCAGTGGCAATGACATTACTGTTGTGGGGAAGTAATTATTTATATTTGCATTTTGAATGTTTAAGAATTTCATATTCTGTATTTTATGGATAAATAAAGCTCTGAGGCTTTATACTCCTAATTCAAAGTTCTGGATACAATCCAAACTCCTTTGACTGAGGGTAACAGAGCAGTAGTGCTTGGTATACTAACAACTTACCATTCAGGCCATACCTGCTAAAAGGCTCAGGAATCTGATGCTCAATGCAGGTTCCGCTGGGATGTTGCAGGCTCCTCAGGAATACTGTAGATTTTAGATGACAACTATTCTTTCAGCACAGTAGATACTCCTGAACCACCAGTAGTGGGAGTGAACCCAATCTCTTTCTTCTTAAGTTCTCAGAAGTGGTGTAGAGGACTCATGATTTCCTCAGGCACTCAACAGGGCAAATGCTTAATCATCTTTTGTCACCTGTGCACTTCTTAATAACTCCATAAGTTTTCTATACCTGCTAGGGCAGCACAGTATAGAGTCTACAGATTTATTTGATCTATTTAGGCTTAAAGGGCTCTTTCCTAGTATGAATGGTCAGAAACGTGAGAAGGCAAAACAGCCCAAAGCAGTGATTCAAAGCATGTTTTTATACTTAGGGGAGATTCCTTCTTAATACAGATCCCTCCTTCTGATCATAAATATTGCACTCATAGCTACTCCTCCTTTGTGGAAGAATCCCCTACCCATACTAAACAGCTAGAAAGAGAATTTTTTCTCAACAGTGCTGGCTGGTTTTAGAGTGCAATCACCATTACCACTAATTGCTACTTCATTCTGACACCCACACTAGCTGCTTAGCAAGACTTAATAATCATTCTCCAAATTGTCATAATGGAGTTAGCACATGTGAACAAAATGGAATGCTCTCAAAGATAAAATGCTAAGCTCAATGATCTGCTATCAAGTCAGTCTTTAAGGGGTGTAGTTATCAATGTGGGATACTGTTAAGATATTATTTTACCACTAACTCATGCTATTTTAGCACAGGTCCTATTTTATGCAGTGAGACCTAGTTACTAATATCTAGGGTTAATAGTAAAATAACACTTCTTAACGATAGTCCACATTAATAACTTCACCCCTCAGTACCAAACGTAACCCAATGATTAGGTTCAAGATAACAAAACAATTGATTTTGAATGGGACATATTGATAATTTTAGCAATATGCTTTTATTGATATACCAAACAGTGAACAGGGTGGAAGAATGTTCCAAACAAACGAGCAGAAGTTAGATATCTTCCAAAAGATTTATTCTCCTTGAAAAATCATATGAATCACCTGGACCTGACATGATTCGTGTTTTGGCTGTTGTGCCTTCCTCAGGGGTCACAGCTCAAAGTATGTGATCATGGTAACTTATTGAAATAAACTTCATGAAAATCAGGATGAAAAACATGAACCTTAAGAACATAGGAATGCACGTTGCAATCAGGGTCTTTAGCGATGTGTATTCCTATGCTCTTAAAGTTCATGTTTTTTATCTTGATTCTGATGAAGTTTATTTCAGTAAGGGGTCTTTTTACAAAGGCACGCTGAAAAATGGCCTGCGGTAGTGTAGACGCGTGTTTTGGGCATGCACAGAATCATTTTTCAGTGCACCTGTAAAAAAATGCCTGTTTTTATTTTTGACGAAAATGGACATGTGGCAAAATGAAAATTGCTAAGCATCCATTTTGGGTCTGAGACCTTACCACTAGCCATTAACCTAGCAGTAAGGTCTCATGCGCTAACTGGCGATAATGGTCTACATGTGTAGAATGACGATTACTGCCTGGTTACCGCCCGTGTGCCAGAAAATAAAAATATTTCCCGGCACGCCTAGCGGACACGTATCAAAAATGAAATTACCACAAGGGCCACACGGAATCCAGGTGGTAACTCAAAATTGATGCATGTTGGGCGCAAAAATTGATGCATGTTGGGCGCATGTAGGCACCTAAACTACTTAGTAAAAGGGCCCCTAACTTACCATGATCACATACTTTGAGCTATGACCCCTGAGGAAGGCACAACAGCCGAAACACAGACCATGTCGGTTCCAGGTGATTCATGTGACTTTTTAAGAAGAATAAATCTTTTGGAAGTTATCTGATGTATATTTGTTTCTTTGGAACATTCCTCCACCCTGTTTGCTATTTGTTGATTGCTGTGGAAGGACTTTCTCGCCCTTTTTGCTACCGTTTATTGATATATCAAACGCTTGTAATTTTTTTTGTTTTGTCTCATGTTATATTTCTTGTTTTATTCTGTGACTATAACATATTAAAACTATTGCAATAGTTGATTCTTTGGTCAATGTGGTCTAGGTACGATGTTGGTTAAAATCTTTTACATCTTTTATGTAAGAAAGTGAAGCTGATCCTTGTGCAATAACATTTTTTCAGCAGCTGCCTTTTGAAATGAGAAATCTACTATGCATTCCTCACCACAACAAATCATTTATTTAGTAAAATTCTTGCAATACTTTAAGCTTGATTAACATCTAGGAAAAAAAGTAGGAAATGGCCAGCTGAGGCCACACAAACTGTCCTTGGCTATGTTGAGACAAGGACAGTTAATTTAGCATAACTAATTGAAAAACATAAAGTACATTAATATGACATGAAAGCATAATTTGGAAGGATTCACATTACTGTCAACTATTTTACAAACTATTCTGTGTCCTGTTGCTATAAAGTATTCCATATGATACTCAGCTGATTTAGAAAAAGCTACTAATGACCAAGAAGATTGAGTTCAACAACACCAAGGAGCTTTGAGAAAGTACTATACATTAAGAGATAAAATCAGAGGGGGCAATTCTGTTACTGGTTGCCAGACATTAGATACCCCAGTGGCACACACTGAGCAGTTAACTGACCATGGGTTGCTGCATAAAGATAGGACTGTATTTTATGCAGTTACCCTTGCTGGTTAAGTGCTGGAGAGAGATGGGAGATGCTGGACTACTATGTGTGAAGGGGGAGGAAAGGCCAGATGGTGGACCAATTTTATTTGGAGGGGCAGAGAGAGGGGAGATGATGCATACAGAAAGTAGGTACTAGGGAGACAAGAGGAGAGATGCTGGATTAGGAGATGTCAGAGAGACAAGGAGGTTGAAGATGGGAAAAGGGGGCTAACTGGCGGATGCTGGGGAGTGGAGAAGGGAGCATTATGTTAAAACAAGGGTCTGATGCTGGTGCTGGAAGAAGGAAGTTGTGGATGAGAAAAGGGACTATAAATATCTAGAATACTAGTTCTTATCATGTTGAAGTAACAGCAGCATCCATTTCGAGGGGGAGCCCTTACCGCCACCCATTGAGGTGTCCGTAAGGGATACTGCGCTAACCTGGCAGTAAATGGGCAGCACTCAGCACTGCCTGACTACAACCGGGTACACACTGGCACTACAAAAATTAAAATATTTTTATAGCACCAAATATGACACACACTGAAGGTGGGAACTACTGCCAGGCTGCTACGGTAGCCTGGCGGTACTTCCTTTTTAGCGAGCAGTAAGCTATGGACCACTTTGTAAAAGGGGCCCATAATTAGCTAATTGGAAGATAAGTACCAATAATTGGCCTTAACAAGCACTAATTGGCAGTAATTAGCTGTTGCACACATAACTGCCTTATGCCACTATTCTGTAAATGGGGTGCAGCCATGGTAGGGACATAGGCAGGTAATGAGCATTCCCAGGATTTAGGCATGATGTTCTAGAACAGTGTCATGTATGTGCCTAGTTGGCGCCCAAAGATAGGTGCAAGATGCACGTTAAACCAGTATTCTGTAAAGGCCTTTCCATGCGGAATAGTGGCGTTGGCTGCCATTTACTGAATCTACTCCTTAGTGACTATATCTTCATTCCTCTTGACTCCAATCTAAAATCCATTTGAAAAGATTCAGGGGCCCTTTAATTAAGGTGCGCTGAAAAATGGGCTGCGCCGGTGTAGGCACATGTTTTGGATGCCCGCAAATCCATTTTTCAGCACGCCTGTAAAAAAGGCCTTTTTAAAATGTTTGCTGAAAATGGACGTGCAGCAAAATACAAATTGGTGCACTTCCATTTTGGGTCTGAGACCTTACCGCCACCCATTGACTTAGCGGTAAGGTCTCGTGCATTAACCATGCGGTAATTATCTATGCACATAGAATGATGACTACCACCCGGTTTCTGCCACATGGCAGAAAATAAAAATGATTTTCCTGCCCGTGTAGCAGACGCACGTCAAAAATGAAATTACCGCAAAGACCACACGGTAGCCAGGCAGTAACTCAAAATTCACGCGTGTTGGGCGCACGTAGGCACCTATGCAGCTTAGTAATAGGGCCCTTCAGAAAATAACCATATTTTAACGTTTTTCTAAAACCTTCATAAGAGGACAAATTATGCTAGGACAGAGGGCATGATTTTACTTCTGAAAGAACTGGTTTTGCAGTGCCTCAAATATAACATAGCCTTTTGTGCATTGCACATATAAAGAAAAATAATGGCATAACTGACTGTCAAATTTTATAGGTCCCCCCTTTCAAATCCTTGACAGAACCACTGACAGCACCATGGTCCCAGTAACATTATGGCAGTTTCATCTGCAGATTCATGACAACTGATGCTAAACCTCCTATCTCTGAAAACAAGGAAAAGCTATGTTATTCATATCAGACTTCTAATACTTTTGCAGCAGAGGAGAAGCAAAGGGACAATTCGATAACGGGTTCTTATTTATAGATGCCAAGAAGATGCCTATCTGGAGCCTATTCTGCACAGGAAAGTAGACACTGCCTTTCCTTTATAGAATACTAGTAAAAAAGGCCCGTTTCCAAAACCAATGAAACGGACGCTAGCATGTGGTTTTTTTTTTGTGTGTGTGTGTGTGTGTGTGTATGTGTCACAGAGTTATTTTGTGTGTGTGTGTGTGTACGTGTGTGTGTGTGTGAGTGTGTGAGGGTGCGATGTGTGTGCAGGTTGTTGATGTGTGTCTTTTTTTGTTTTGCTTTGTTTTTTGCTTGGGGTTTGGGGGATGTGCTGTGCTGTGCTGGCAAAGTGGGTTGGATTGGTGTGTGCTATAGGCCCTCTGGCACTCTTCAGTAGTGGCATTAGGCATTTAAAAATTTCTCCCCCCCCCCCCCCCGGTCTATTTTTGCACATACCCACAGCAGGAATATTCTTCTCTCATTCCAGCGGTGGTTCTGTGCTCTCCGTGCTGCACAGATAATGAGCCATTCTGCTGGGGAATGCTCCTCCCTTATTGTCACGTAGTTTCCTCTGATTGGTCCGTCTTACGTTGCCTAGTGTTGCCTGGGAACGGTGTTGTGATGGTCCTTTGTGTTTCAGAATGTTGAGGGTGTTTTTTCTGATTGGTCCGTCATGCGAGGGCGGGGCAGAGAGACATGGTCAGTGTTGTGGCTTCACCACCATGAATCCATGAACCCTTCAGTGAGTGACTGAGTGACTTCAGAACGTTGTCTTCAGAACGTTGAGGGTGAGTTTTATTATAGTAGATTAGCATAGCAGTGCAAATATGTATGTATAATTTAGGCATGACCACTTATACCAGCCATAGATCCTGTGCAAATGTTTATATCTAGACTGCTAAAAACAAATGTGTAAATTATACTATTCTATAATTTATGTGCAAACTGTGCACTTTATTCATGGTCCACCCAGGCTCTACACAGATACAAGAAAAAGACAATTCCCTATAGAAAGCAATCCACAAAAGTCCAGGGAGCAGGGAAAAGATTTAGGCCAACCAAATTCCCAATGTATCCAGAAGGAGGTTACAAATGATTTATGCTCCTAAATTATGAGCATAATCTATACTCCAAAATAAATTAATCTATAATTTAGGACCATCAATTTATGAGCAGTCACATAGCTCTGTCTTGCCTAAATTTGAGCATAAACTATGCTCATAAATTTAGGAGCATAACCTTTATGGAATGAAACCTAGAGCGGGTATATTCTATAACAGTGTGCATAATTTATATAAACAATCACAATCCACCCATTCCACACCCATGTCCACATCTTGCATTATTCTAATCCACCCATGCATTAGAATTTAAGCTTATCACTTTATAGAAAACGCTTAGCAAGTTGTGCATTAAAATTCTAATTAAAGCCAATTATTGTCAATAATTGCTAGTTAATTGGCAATTATCAGCCCTGATTGGCTTGTTAAGATAATTACATTGCTTGTACAAGAATATGACCTGAATTGCATGCACAACTGAAGTTGCACTACATAGAATCTGGGGCTACAAGTGGAATTATAGAATAAGGTGATTCCATGTGTAAATTTAGATGGGGCATTTGCACCATGCTTTTGTTTGTGCAAATGGACATGCCTATATTTACACATGACCCCTGAGCTTAAGCGCTATTCTATAAACCTTGTCAAACTTTAGGCATGGCTTATAGAACAGCACTTAAGCATTTTATTCAGTGCTGATTTTTTTGCGGTGTCATTTATAGAATTCACCCACAAATGTTTATCACTGATTAGGATTAGCACTGTTTTACATGTAAGTACCATCTGAATCTCTACTAAAGGAGGAAGTACATCAAGTGAGAGCATTAGAAGAGTGTACCATTTTGCAATAGCAACCTCTTCGGGTTTTTTGTTGCAATGATAAATTTCAGCCTCTCTATTACCCAATGATTACTAGTATCTGTATGACCATTTTTTTATTTTAGGTGGTGGTAAGGGCTCCCCGCCACATGGCCATGTCATAAGAGTTATCTCACTGTGTGACCATTTTTGGGGAGGAAGGGCTTTTACCGGCTGCGGAAAAAACAGCCCTGGTGTGTGAGGAAAAAGAGCCCCCACCCTTAGCAAAGGGCCCTATTTCCCGCAGCTTGGTAAAAGGACCCCTTAGTGAATAACTACATAAGCAATGTTGCAAAAGTGTTGCCAGGAAAGCTATATCTTTAAAAGAAAACTCAAGCTGTGACTTTACAGAGGAGAAAAGGCCTCAGAAAACAAGCATAATCAAGGTGCATAATCACAGCCCAGCTGCATATTCTTAAGCAGCCAGCTTTCAATCATAGGCCGTAAAAACACCTCAATTTATTTGTTGCTCATTTTTCAAAACACTATTGATTCATATTCAAATTAATTGCATATAATAGAGTAGCGCCAGGACAGTGTAGCACTTATCGTTAATAAAGCCTGACGGGGCCTCCGTTTCACTCCCTTTCCAAGATTCTTCAGGGGCAGCACTATCTACTGCAGTGTCCTCTTAGATCATAGGGACTGCACCATTTTGAATAGAAGCAGAGTCTCTATGATATGAGAGGACACTGCAGTAGATAGTGCTGCCCTTGAAGAAGCTTGGGATGGGAGAGAAACGGTGCCTGATTAGGTATGTAGTAACCAGCACTTAATATCAGCTAGTACTGGTATAATTTCCAATGAATTGGATATTCAATGCTTGTATATGGACATGACCTGGCATTGAATATTTATGTCTAATTTATTCACTGGCTGAATATTGACCCAATTGTATTTATTTGCATTTATTTACCTTTACAATGGCTGGTCAATGTAAACTAAAATTAAAAAGCACAACAAAACTCCATATACAACAGTAGAAAACATGATTAACACTACAATCCAGAGTATGTAGAAAAAAAATCAGTCTTACTTACACTAAATAATGTAAATATAAATTAAATAAATAAGTAAAATAGAAAACAAAAAAAAAGTACCTCAACCTCATTTAAAAACAATAAAAAAAAACCCAGGAACTCTCTTTTCTAATCACAGTAAAAAGCAATGCAAAAAAGCTCAGAAACTCAAACGGAGGTAAAAAAAAAATGGACAGGAGATGCAGACATCCAAGTTTCTGGGAAAAAAACAATTTGAGATTTTTTTTTCAATTGAGCCCTTAGATTGAGATTTAAACTGAGGATGACAGATCATAAATTGTTTGAGGGAAAATAGACTTTTTGGTCAAATAAAACGGAAAATACCCCTTGTAAAGGCAAAGAAAATTGAATCATGTTGGATAAAAAAGAAAATTGAGAAAGTAGTAGTAAAACATGTAACCCATAACCTACCTAAACAATGACCAAAATGAAGCCTTGCTTGAATAGGATGGGCTTAGTATTTATTAAGCACTGAAAACACCCCATATTAGCTTTAGCCACATGGGAATTAATTCTCTAAGGGGCCCTTTTACAAAGGTGCGCCAAAAATTGGCCTGCGGCAGTGTGGGCATATGTTTTTGGTGCAATGTTTGAATCTTCATATATATATACATCTATGTATAGTCTCTCTCATTTGGTCACTTGGAAAAGGTACATTGATGATATATTTATCATTTGGTCAGGCTCTGAAAATGAGTTATACACTTTTGTGGAATACTTGAATAAGTGCGATCCCAACATCCGTTTTGAGGTACAATCCAAAGGTTCCAATGTACAGTTTCTGTATATTGATATACAGTTAATGAATGGTCAGTTTACTACAGGAGTGTTTAGGAAGGCTACGGATAAGAATGCCATTTTACATTTCAATAGTCACCATCCGAGGAAGCTGAAAGAAAGTATCCCCATAGGTCAGTTCTTAAGAATTAAATGGTTATGTTTGAGTCCGGTAGAATTTAACCAACAAGCGATATTTATGGCTAAGAGATTTCAAATGCGTGGTTATCCACAATATGCGATAAAATCAGCTCATAAGCGGGCAAAACATGCACAAAGATGCTGGCTGAACAATGGGGCATCCTCTGTGAAGACTAAAGCATCCCAAGTTAACTGTATTCTCCCTTTTTATAAGCAGACACGAGCTATACAGGATATTATTCTTAAACACTGGTCTGTGCTATCTCTTCATCATAGTTTACAAACCAGACCAAGATTTGCTTGTAATCGCGATAAAAATATGGGTGAGATTCTATCCAAGAAAAAATTTAATCGATGGGCTAGCCAGCAGGAAGTAGGTGGGCATACCTGTTGTAATGCTTGCGTGTACTGTAAATATGCTTTATGTACGAATTGGATTTGGGTGCAATCTTTAAATAGATATTTTGAGTTACGATCTCATACGGATTGTAACACACAAAATGTAGTTTATGCCATATGCTGTCCTTGTCGGCTATGGTATATAGGAGAAACTACAAGAAAAATTAAATTGCGCATTGCTCAACATCTGAGTAATATTCGGTTACAGAAAATAGAAACGCCATTGGTTAGCCATTGGTTACAACATAATCATTCAGTGGATGATTTGCAGTTTGTTATCATCAATTGCTTGCAAGGAGGTTATGGCAATGTAGAACGTGAACTTATTCGAAGGGAACAGCGTTTTATATTTAATTGGGGGACTGTGCACCCATATGGCCTTAATAAAGAGGTTGATTGGGCATTATTAATGTCAGTATAAGAGCAGTAGTTCACATAAAGTTAGATCATTCAATCTAATTGTGAAGTTTCACGCTATCAGAAGGGATCTCCTGTTGTGAGCCCAGTGCTTTAATGTGGCTGGTAAGAGCTTTAAGAAAATGTTATTTTTATGGTTGTATGAGGTTGATGATGTGTTTAGTGATGTTATATATCTGTATGTAGGATCTCCTGAAGAAGTTATAATGAAACACGGCCTGTGTTGAGATCTGTGGATATATGTATGAATGTGGATTGGAATTGAAAATCGCTGTGAAGGAAATTTGATGTAAAGATCTGGTTTGAGTGGAGTCATTTACTTCAGTAGAAGATTGACCCACCTCGAAGATGTTTTGAACTTCTTTTTTGGATTCTTTTTTCTGTTTATCAACGGACTAGTGTTTGATACTCATTAATGAACTTCATGATGGAACTTTTTACATTTCTTCGTTTGGAATGAAGATAAGATAAGTCATCTGATTTTTACAATGATGCATCTTTCTAATTGGTCATGAAAATTTGAAATGAACTATATTGAGTATCAGGGGGGATAGATTAGAACACAGTCGATGTATAAATAGTTTGTTAAATATTAATCAGTGATTATGTTTGATTTGAATAAAGCAATGTGTTTGTAATAATATTTAGTTTTGCTTTTGATAAAAGATGATTGGGTCATAATAAAGTGGCACATGCATTAATATTAGAGATACCCATTATATTCCTATGGGTGTCTCTAGCATTAGCACACACTAAAAAGTTTGTGCGCCTAAAGCGTGGCTTAATAAACAGAGCCCATAGATAGGTAAAAGAGTAAGAGGAGTTAGAAAGTAAAGTGACTAATTTTAAAAAAGGAGCACATGAGGTCAGAAAGATGGTTAAATATTACCTCAGCTAGAGTAGGAGTGGATAAACATGTCCTGTTGCAGTATGTGCAACCTGTATCATGCCTTGTGTGTATGAGTGAGACTAACAAGTTAGTTACTTCTTCCATTAAAGACCTAGTTGAAGAGCCAAGCTTTCACCTGCTTCCTGAAGTAGAGATAGTTTTGTGTCAGTGGCGTACCAAGGGGGGGGGGCGGTGGGGGCGGTCCGCCCCGGGTGCACGCCGCTGGGGGGGGGTGCCGCGCGTCTGTCGACTTCACTCGTTCCTTGCTCCCTCTGCCCCGGAACGGGTTACTTCCTGTTCCGGGGCAGAGGGAGCAGGGAACGAATGAAGTCGACAGGCGCGCAGCACCCCCCCCCCCCCCCAGCAGGTAAAGATGCACCCGGGGGGGGGTCGTTTTGCCAGGAAAAGTTGTCTGTCGTTTCGCCGCTGGGGGGGAGGGGGCCACATGTCTTTCGGCAACGCTCGTTCCCTGCTCCCTCTGCTCCGGAACAGGAAGTAACCCGTTCTGGGGCAGAGGGAGCAGGGAACGAGTGTTGCCGACAGATGTGCAGCACCCCCGCAGCAGGTAAAGATGCACCCGGGGGGGGGGTCCGTCATTTCGCCGGGGGTCACTGCACCCGGGGGGCGCATCAGCGATCTGCCCCGGGTGTCAGCGACCCTAGGAACGCCACTGTCTTGTGTTGAGCAGATCCTTTCAGAGAGTGTATTCCAGAGTGTAGGGGCTACTCCAGAGAAGGCTCGCTTGCGGGTATCACATCGTGTAATGTCTTTTGGAGAGGGTATGGTTAGTGATAGTCCTTGAGAGGACTTCAGTGTCCTTGGAGGTGTGTAGAGATGCATATTCACATATGTGGCATTTAAATGCCAGAGATACTCAAGTAAATTATAACATTCTATAAGTTATGCATGAAAATGTGAGTCCCACCCATGCTATGCCCACATCCTAGGATTTCTCTGCTCCTGGAGGGCTTACAATACAATACGGAGGGGTTTAAGTTAGGTTTGTACCTGGGTCCCTTTATGTGAAGTCTACTGCAGTGACCACTGCTGGGATGTTTGTGTGGCCAGTTTACTAGGAAAGCTGCCAGACAGATGTCCCTATGACTTACTTTTCTCTGTTTTTCCCTGGAACATTTTATTTTCAAAAATGGTGCATACAGATGGACATTTTTAGCATAAAAATGTCTAGCTCAAAGCCATAATCAAACCAGAAATTTAGACGTTTTACAGGTTCAATTATAGCTGTGAGCTCAACAGGAAGTACCACCAGGTTACCACAGCAGCCTGGTGGTACTTCCCACCCCTAGCATGACATCATATCCAGCGCTACAAAAATATATTTATTTTTATAGCACCAGAATGTACCCAGCAGTAATTGGGTAGTGCCACGTACTGTCTGATTACTGCCAGGTTAGCACAAAAGCCCTTAATGCCAACTCAATGGGTGGTGGTAAGGCCCCTCCCCCCCCTGAAATGGCCGTGTGGCAAATGCTTTACTTGCCACATGGCCATTTCCTGCAGGAAAGAGAGACTTCCCTTTTACCCACTGTAGTAAAAGGGGGCCTCGGAGCACATGAATTTTGCCACTGCTTGGTAAAAGGGGCTCTTTCTTATGTGATATGCAAATTAATTGAATAAGAAAATAAGAATTCAGTGATTGTTCTTGGCTTGATTGCAGTTTTTGATATCATAGGCCACAATCTGTTTTCAGATTGTATGGTCCTTAATATCAAGCATGAGATGCCTTGTTGCACAGTCAATCAAGCAAGCAAGCACCAAAATATGAACAAAATTATGTCCCCCTGTTATTTTGTTCTCATAAACCAGAAGCCCACGTAAGCAGTAAAAGCATCTAAAGGCGTATCAAAACAAGTCAGGACTAGAGTTGCTGGGGATTAACTGCTACATTCAGCATAATTATCTATTAGATTAATTCTAATTATCTACTACATTCATTAGGCCAATACAGTCCTTCACAGAATGGATATTCATCAATAAGTCATGATAGATTCAAGTACTTTGAGCTTTAATCCAGTACTGTAAACTCTGTCACCTTATGGTACTTACTGCTGTTAGGGGTATCTGGTCATGAGGGTAAAAAAAAATATCCAGTAATGAAAAGAACATGTTTTCATTTAAGATAATAATAATAATAATAATAATAATAATAATAATCAGATGCACTGTCCAATAATATGTGAATGGAGAGATAACTGCAACAAAGAACACAGTAATGCTGCAGCAAAAAAAAGAAAAATAATAATACAAATTATTATTATTATTATTATTATTATTATCGTAAATTGCAAATTTGCAAATTGCAAAGGACTAAAATACAAGACAACCCATGCGTCCAACTTCTCTTACATAAACACGCGCCTGTGGAACGCATTGCCACAAGTGGCGAAAACAACTTATGATCACCTAAAATTCAGAAAATTATTAAAGACTCACCTATTTAGAAAGGCTTATCCAAATGACCCAACCTAAGTGACTCAACCCTGCAACACTTCACTATCATAGATCGTATTGGACATTGACAAACCTTTTACCTCACCCCAACTTGATTGAATCTTATCTTCCATATCCCAAATACAACATTTTGTACTTATCCTGTACCAGAAAAGTGAATGCCTTCACGGTACAATGTAAGCCACATTGAGCCTGCAAATATGTGGAAAAATGTGGGATACAAATGTACCAAATAAATAAATAAATAAATAAATAAATAAATAAATATTATTGCTTTTGCTGTTGCATTACTGTGTTCTTTGTTGCAGTTATCTCTCCATTCACATGTTATTGGACAGTGCATCTCATTCCCTGCTACATGAATTCATCTCATCCTAAACAGTAGCACAAGTACCGATAGCTACCTATGAAAAGGAGCAAAGTGACAGGAAACAAGCCTGAACAAGTTTCTTTTTCACATGGTCTCGTCCCCCAAATTGGTCTTTTAACCTTAACCTTTTAGATTTTTTCCACAAGAGATTTCATTTTAACAGATAGAATCACCTACCATAATACTAGTTGAAACTGAGAGAATGAAATAAGTCTGAAAACTATGTTCACTTGATTTTTTTTTTTCAATTTGGAACTTCTTGTCAGTAAAATGATCTAAGGTGAAGCAATTTTTTTTGATGGTTTATCATTTGTAAAGTTGGATTTCTTTCATCAATTTAATGAAGACTAGTAGAATGAACTCTATAAAAGTTTTGTCATCCTTAGCCCATGGTTTTCAAAACAGTCCTATTTCTAAAATCCACATTTCTTTCCTGAGACAGTAGAAGGCTGTATTCTCTAATTCTTCTTTTATGATATAAAAGGCTGGTTGAGCCCATAAAAGATGAGAAGGATAACTTTGTGTAGGGCATCTAAGTAGCAAAATAGACGTTTACGTCTATGCGGTTAAAAAGAGAGCCTAGTATTTTAGAAGTCTTGACATATACAAATTATTTTAAAACATAAGTATAGTGCATTAAACAAGCACACATTTTATGGGATACACTGCAGAAGAAGTAATTTCACAAAAGAAAATGAACCAGCAGCCCTTAAGGCTTTGTACATCAAAGTATCACCATCTGTATATTATAGGAATGATTTTGTTATATAAACATGAAAGTATCTTCAATAACACATGTAAGAAGTGTTTTTTTGTTTTGTTTTTTTTAACTGCATGTGTATGGGAAATTAATTTTGGCATATTGAAGAGGCTTTCATTTTCTGTAGTTAATTGTCTCTCATTTCCCCTATGTATTCTGTGCAACAAAGGAGATTCTCACACTGTGTTAATCTGCAAAGATAGATAGATAGATAGATAGATAGATAGATAGATAGATAGATAGATAGATAGATAGATAGATAGATAGATAGATAGATAGTTAGATAGTTATAATTAGGAAGTAGAGGAAGAATAATTTGAATCCATGATTCAGAGGAGCTATCTATATTCTTTTATACTCTAACTACATTACAACACAGAGATGAACTTGGGATCATTATTTGGGATTCTGTCAGGTAATTGTGACCTGAATTGGCCACTATTGAAAGCAGGATACTATGCTAGATGGGCCATTTGTATGACCCAGTATGGCTATTCTTATGTAAAGAAAAAAATATACCCCCAGATTCTATATAGTGTGCTGAGCTTCTAATCCATGCAGGCAAAAGGGGCATGATTATGAGTGGGGAAATGAGCATTTCGTGGGTGTTCCGAAATAAATGTGCGCAGTTATAGAATACAGCCCGATGAGTGTAAATCTATGTGCTGGGATTTATTCCATCTTTGCTGTAAATGCATGCAAGTAGATTTAGGCGCTGAGTTATCAACTAAGCGGACTCTATAGTTGGCACCTAAATCTAGGCGCCGATTATAGAATATGCTTAGTCGGCACTGATTTCAGCACCGATTGTTTAGGTGCCATATATAGAATCTCCTCCGTAGGTCATTACTTATCTGATATGGACTTGCAGAGGACCTCTGCACTGAGCATTTTCTTTTTCTTGCAAGGGAGAACACAAACAAAATAGTTTTAAAGAAAACTTTTCTGCAAGGTTTAAAAGGAAAGTATTAGGAGCTTTTACAAGAAAATTGCACTTATTTCACGAGTTCAAGAAGAAGTGTTTCCAGATTTTTGATGAACTTAAAAACCTGCATTAAGGGAAAAAATAGTTTAAGCAGAGAAATATAATGCAAAGGGATATTTAAGAAAAAAAAAAAAAGTTTTAAAAAGAGTTTTAAGGTAATTTCTTGAATTGTTGAATATTTACCATAAAATCACTTTTGATATTTTCTTGTGGGGCATCTGAGGTCTTTCTTTCTTTTAACTAAGAACTCTAAAGAAAAGTTGCACCTGTGATAAAAAAAAAATTAAACTTATTTGTTGATTTTGATAATGTATATTTGAACTTTTATTAATAATAAAAATAACTTACAGTAAATTTATTCTTCTTTATTTGTTTAAAAAATAAATCATTTAGGCCTCGATGATCAATTCCCCGCACTGCTCAGAAACAGTGCCCTAAAATTATCACCAGAAGAGCATGGGGAATTAATTCCCCAAATTATCAGTGCTAATAACATGCAAACTTAGTTGCTTTATTAGCATTGATCATCGGAAGAAAATGTGAGAGGATTGCGCCTGGGGGTGTGCTCAGGCACAATCCTCCTGCACTTGTTCGACAAGTCCGGGCTGTCAAAAGCCTGGACCCCTCAAACACAGGAGCTGGAGGTCCGTGGGACTGCTCAGAGCCCCCAAAAGGCAAGGTCCTGATGGTCTAGTGCCCCCAAAGCCCCCATACCCCCGGACAGCCCCCCGAACCTCCCTGACATGAGGGCATGGGGGGCTGGAAGTCCAGTGGACCTCTAGGCCCCCTAACCCCCAACACAAAAAGCAACACCCTGGTGGCCCAGTGGGCTACATACCCCCACCGCCCTGGTTGTCTAGCAGCCCCTCACCTCCATACCTTGTAGTAATGATGGAGGACGGAGTAGCACTGCCTCCTCCTTCCAGTGCTACCTCCAAAATGGCAGGACCCTGCCCTGCCCAGTACATCCTGTGATGTGATAGGTGGGGCTTCCCTATCATATAAGAAATTGATATATCTGGGTTCCAGAGAGAAACTTCCTGAGTAAAGTAAGGATAGATTCAGGTCTTAAGTAGGGAGCTTTTGCAATGGAGAGTTTATATGAAGCAAGCCTTTTCTGAAATATGCTGTAAGCTGTGATTTCAAAACTGGAGGGTTATATGTTGGTGAAGCCGCTAATGCACTGAGATGAACTGCACACCCACACTCCAAAAGCAGACAACCCCTCTTGCCAGCTTTTTTGCATCCTCCCTCCCACACACTCTCTCTCTCTCTCTCTCTCTGTAGGCCCCCAGAGCTATCTGAATCCCTGGTTGTTTAGTGTGGGTCCTCTGAGGCAGGAATGATTTCCTTAATTGCAAGTATTCCCTCTACCTGATTAATTGGATTTATAGCAAAAAGGAGTACATATGGGACTTCAACTGTTGAGATCTCCCCATCTACATTGCTTTCCTCAGAGCATATGTAATAGAAAGATTTAAAAGATTGTTTTTCAACTCTGCTCTAAACCGACAGTCTACTTTAAAGTTCCTGTTTTCTAACAGAAACAATTTTTTTTCTTGCAAAACAAGATGAAGTCATGTCTCTGATTTATTTGGTGCAAAAGGGAAGTGGAGCATGTTTAAGGGTCAAAAGATAAGCCATCTGGCCAGTGGCTTGTTTACTTGAAACCAAGAGCATATGACTACATTCTCTTGCACATCTTTGTAATTTGCCATGGCTCTGAAAAACACTAATAAAAAGGGGAGCTTTGAACAGTGAAGCCAGAAGCTCATCTATGGGTGGACGCATTGCATAGAACCTGGCTCCTGGTCAGACTCTGGCTTCGCTGAACAAGGGGCTTCTCTCAGCTGATGTAAAGAGTTGTAGAGATTAAGGACCAGTGATAGATGTATGTATAATGATTGTTTATTGCTTCTTTTCTTGGTCTAAAAACTCCTAGCATTGCTTGGATGTAGGGACCAGTGATGTAATGATTGTTTATAGGTATTGTTTCTTTTCAGTTATAATCATTGTGTATATAGCTTAATCATTGTGTGTGTATATATATATATATATATATAACTTAATCATTGTGTATTTTAGAACCTCTAATAAAAGTCTCATTAACCTAATATGAATCCAAAATAATCCACAGTAATTACTGAGTAGTCTGTGTCAGTATAGCAGGCTGTAAAACCAGGTCAGAACAGCATATAACTAAATCTAGTGTGTGTCCTAATCTCTGTGTAGGAGTATTCTCTATTTGCTTCATATCTATCACATATAATCCTAATAAGCAATGAATAGGGGGCAATTCTATAATGTGGTGCCAAGTGTTAGGCACTCTGATGGCACGTGCTGATTATATAACAGCAGCTATGCACACAGATACCTTTATAGAACACAGATGTAAACCCACATTTCTGTGCACAACGTTAGGCCCAGTTAATGGCAGACATAACTGGACATGCTTAAGTGTAGAGTGGGGGAGTGGCCTAATGATTTGTGCAGCGGGCTTTGATCCTGGCAACCTGGATTCAATTCTCATTACAGCTCCTTGTGACCTTGGGCAAGTCACCTAACCCTCATTGCCCCAGGTACAAAACCTTAGATTGTGAGCCCTCTGGGGACAGAGAAAGTATCTGCATATAGTGTGTACAGCACAGCATACTAAAGTAGCACTATAGAAATGATTAGTAGAAGTAGTGCTTGTCATGGCTGTATCTTATAGTATTCAGTAAGTTACACAGATAAATGGGAGATGTCCCTGCCCATACTCCACCCATGTAACGTGAGTAACATAGTAGATGACGGCCGAGAAAGACCTGTATGGTCCATCCAGTCTGCCCAACAAGATAAACTCATATGTGCTACTTTATGTGTATACCTGACCTTGATTTGTATCTGCCATTGTCAGGGCACAGACCGTATAAGTCTGCCCAGTACTAGCCCTACCTCCCAACTACCAGCCCCGCCTCCCCCCACCGGCTCTGCCACCCAATCTCGGCTAAGTTTCTGAGGATCCCTTCCTTCTGAACAGGATTCCTTTATGTTTATCCCACGCATGTTTGAATTCCGTTACCATTTTCATCTCCACCACCTCCCGCGGGAGGGCATTCCAAGTATCCACCACTCTCTCTGTGAAAAAATATTTCCTGACATTTTTTTTGAGTCTGCCCCCCTTCAACCTCATTTCATGTCCTCTAGTTCTACCGCTTTCCCATCTACGGAAAAGGTTTGTTTGTGGATTAATAGCTTTCAAATATATGAACGTCTGTATCATATCACCCCTGTTTCTCCTTTCCTCCAGGATATACATATTCAGGTCAGCAAGTCTCTCCTCGTACATCTTGTAACGCAAATCCCATACCAATTTTGTAGCTTTTCTTTGCACTGCTTCAATTCTCCTTAGCAAGATACGGCCTCCAAAACTGAACACAATACTCTAGGTGGGGCCTCACCAATGACTTGTACAGGGGCATTAAAACCTCCTTTCTTCTGCTGTGTATGCCCCCCATGCAGTTATGTGCTAATGAACTTAAGGCACTACTTTATAGAATAATGAATATACACAGAAGTACCAATTATCTTACCACCTAAAAAAACAGTTATAAAATTGTCCTTTATCATTTTGGGACAATATATACTATCTACATTGAGGTTAAAGTCTCCCATAACCCAGAAGGAGTAAACTGTAAGCCTGAGCTCTCCCTCTATTAACCTACCCACTGTTGACCTGGGGGGACTATGCTATCGAAGATCCTTCCCTCGTTCCCTTCCCTTGTTGCACAGATAACTTCCAGTACTGATGTTTGCACTCTATAAACTCTCTCCAGCCACAGATCCTATTTGGGAAAAAAAAAAAAAAGAAAACACAATATTCCCCCTTTTGTTATCCTTCTTTGGTGAAAAAATTATATATAAATTCAGGAGGGCACATCTCTAACCAGATCTCCCCCATGTCTTATTGTAAGCATGACTAACACATTTAACCTCCATTCTCCTATCAGATCTTGGATGTTAAATGATTTATTAACCAGTGTCCTTGCATTTATCATCCCAATCATAATACTTACCTTCCTCCAGATAACTCCCACCAGTTTTTGCCAGCTGGACTGATTTTACATATCTTTTCACATCGTACTCCTTTAACCTTAGTCTCTGAATATTCATATATCCCCTCACCAGTCACAAGTCTAACAGAAATAATAATAAAAAAGGACATTGTGGTATTTTTATAACAATATGCATAAATATATGTGCCCAGATGGTACCTGACTGGTGCATATTCTACAAAGGAAAGTAGATCCTTCCTTTTCTTAATAGAACACTAGCTTAAACAGAGTCTACACACACATAATTTTATATATTTATTTATTTAAACTATTTATAAACTGCACTTTCTCACAATTCTATGTGGTCTACAGAATAAAACATACATAAAATCAATAAAAAAAAAAAACTTAAAGCAAAATGCATGACAGAACCTGATATTACTTAATAAAAACCAACACCATTGACTCACGTTACTTTCAGTGTCTAACCAATGAGGGTGATAGTAAATCTACAATAATCACAGATTCATATAAACAAATAAGTTTTCAGTCGCTTTCTAAACTGTAAGAGCTGTTATTTTGTATCTCATATGGCAAAGTATTTCAGTGTCTTGCGCCTTCAACCTGAACCACTGTGGCGCGAAGAATATCAAATCAAATATGTCTAAAAGTGGGACCACCCAAAAGTAGTTTGTCAGATGATCTTAGCTTCTGATTCGGTCAATATAGTCTAAGGGCAGTTGTAAGGTGCCAGTGGTGCTTCATTGTTTAACGCCTTGTGTATTAGAAGCAGCGCTTTAAGCTGAACTAGAAAATATTGGAAGCCAATGAAATTCTTTCAACACTGGTGTGATGTGACTTGACCATGGGAGTCCAGTAAGCAATCTGGTTGCTGCATTCTGAGCTACTTGCAAGGCCTGAATTGTGTATTTATTTTAGTTACATTTGTACCCCACACTTTCCCACTCATGGCAGGCTCAATGTGGCTTACATGGGGCAATGGAGGGTTAAGTGACTTGCCCAGAGTCACAAGGAGCTGCCTGTGCCTGAAGTGGGAATTGAACTCAGTTCTTGAGGACCAAAGTCCACCACCCTAACCACTAGGCCACTCCAGTCCCAGCAACAATGAATTACAATAATCAAAGATAGGAGGTATCATAGTGTGTAGCACAGTGTGAAAGTTACAAGCTGACAAAAAATCCTTCAGTTGTTTAATTAATTTTAACTTAAAGAATGCCTTTTGAATGATATTACTAACACGAAGTTTAAAGGATAAGCCTGAGTGAACAATGACATTTTTCAGCACGCCTGTAAAAAAGGCCTTTTTAAAATGTTTGCTGAAAATGGACATGCAGCAAAATACAAATTGGTGCACTTCCATTTTGGGTCTGAGACCTTACCGCCAGCCGTTGACTTAGCGGTAAGGTCTCGTGCATTAACCATGCGGTAATTATCTATGCACATAGAATGATGACTACCACCCAGTTTCTGCCACGTGGCAGAAAATAAAAATTATTTTCCTGCGCGTGTAGCAGACGCACGTCAAAAATGAAATTACCGCAAAGACCACACGGTAGCCAGGCAGTAACTCAAAATTCACGCGTGTTGGGCGCACATAGGCAGGTCTCTTCCCATCACTGCGGATAGAGCCAAGACTTTCCCTCAGCACTGGTTTGTCCACAGAAGCAAAAACAGGGATGAAAAGGACAGCTGCATGCCCTTTGAATCTCCAGTCTAGTTTCAGGGGTTCCTTGTGCTCAGACATCAGTTCTTTTGTTTAACAGGGAAATCCTAGAACTGAAGTCACAAGTGAACATAAGAATTTAAGAATTGCCAAACTGGATCAGACCAAGGTCTATATAGCCCAGTATCTTGTTTCTAATAGTAGCTAAGCCAGATTGCAAGTCAGTAGCAAGATTCCGTCCTACCTAACCCGTACCTAATCCCATGGATAAGCAGTGGCTTTGCCCAGGTCTACCTTAAAGGGGTAAAGTGTAATGAAATTTGATATACTACCTTTATGGACTTTGCCTCCAGGAATCCGTCCAAAACTTTTTCAACCCAGCTTTACTAACTTTTTAGCACATTCTCTTGGCAAAAAGCTCCAGAGCACTGAGTGAAAAAATATATTTTCTCCTAATTGTAAGTATTAGTAGGTAACTTCATGGTATATCCCTAGTCTTTCTACTTTTTGAAAGCATAAACAGTTGATTTATGTTTACCCATTCCGCTCCACTCAGCTACCTCTACTCCAAGCCGAGGATCCCTAAGTTCTTTAGACTTTCCTCATATGAGAGTCATCCCATCCCCTTTGATCCTCCTTCTGTGTACCTTTTCTAATTCTGCTATAACTTTTTTTTGTTACATTTGTACCCCGCACTTTCCCACTCATGGCAGGCTCAATGCGGCTTACATGGGGCAATTTTAGATGTGGTGATGAGAATTGTACACCACACTCAAGGTAAGGTCACACATGGAGCAATAATGAAGCATTATAATATTCTTTGTTTTATTTTCTTCTCCTTTTCTAATAACTCCTAACATTCTGTTTGATTTTTTGGCTGCTGCCACACATTAAGCAGAAGATTTCAACATTTTGTCAACGATGACACCTAAGTATTTTTCCTAGATGGTGACTCCTAATGTGAAACCTAGCATCATGTAGCTGTAATTTGAGCCATTCTTCCCAAAGTTTTGCACTTGTCCGTATTCAATTTTATCTGCTATTTGGATGCCAACGGCCTTATTTTTGAAAGTGATGGGCACCCATATTTTGACCCAAATCGAGAGATGGGCGCCCATCTCGCAAAGGCGCCCAAATCAGTATAATCGAAAGCCGATTTTGGGCGTCTTCAACTGCACTCTGTCACGGGAACGAACAAAGTTGACGGGGGCATGTCGGAGGTGTGGTGAAGGCAGGACTGGGGCGTATTTATCGGCCGAGGAGAGATGGGCGCCCTCGGCTGATAATCGAAAAAAGAAAGGCGTTTTTACCGCGAATTTGGGTCACTTTTTTTGGACCCTTTTTTTTCATGAACAAGTCCCAAAAAAGTGCCCTAAATGACCAGATGACCACTGAAGGGAATCGGGGATCACCACCCCTGACTCCCCCAGTGGCCACTAACCCCCTCCCACCAAAAAAAAACAACTTTAACAACTTTTTTTCCAGCCTGTATGCCAGCCTCAAATACCATACCCAGCTCCATCACAGCAGTATGCAGGTCCCTGGAGCAGTTGTTAGTGGGTGCAGTGGACTTCACCCAGGTGGACCCAGGCCCACCCCCCCCCCCCACCTGTTACACTTGTGGTGGTAAATGGGAGCACTCCAAACCGCCCCCAAAACCCACTGTACCCACATCTAGGTGCCCCCTTCAGCCACAAGTGCTATGGTAATGGTGTAGAGTTGTGGGCAGTGGGTTTGGGGGGGATTTGGGGGGGCTCAGCACCCAAGGGAAGGGAGCTATTGACTTGGGAGGTATTTAACTTTTTTTTTTAATTACAAGTGCCCCCCTAGGGTGCCCGGTTGGTGTCCTGGCATGTGAAGGGGACCAGTGCACTACAAATCCTGGCACCTCTCATGACCAAATGCCTTGGATTTGTTCGTTTTTGAGATGGGCGCCTTCGGTTTCCATTATCGCTGAAAAACGAAACTGCCCAGCTCAAATCCGCACAAATCTGATGCATTTGCCCGGCACAAACCGTATTATCGAAAAAAAAGATGGACGTCCATTTTTTTCGAAAATACGGTCTGTCCCACCCCTTCACGTACCCATTCTCGGAGATAGACGCCCATGGAGATGGACGTTCACGTTCGATTATGCCCCTCCAAGTCTCCCAGTCTCGTAAGGTCCTCCAGCAATTTCTCACAGTTTACATGTGACTTGTCAACTTTGAATAATTTTGTGTCATCTGCAGATTTGATCACTTCTCTCATGCCCATTTCCAAATCATTTATAAATATCTTAAAAAGCATTATTCCCAGTACAGACCCATATGGCTCTCTACTATTTACCCTCCTCCTGTAAATGAATTGTCCATTTAAACCTACTCTCTCTTTTAACTAGTTCCCAACTCACAACAGAACATAGCCTTCTATCCCATGGCGTTTTAATATCGTCAGGGGTCTCTTTCAACACCATTGTGATAAAGAACTTTTCATTTAACCTTTGTACACACATACACACTCATGCATATATATATATACTATACACACTGCATTTTTACTAGCAAAAAAGGTGCCGGTTCTCAAATGCTAGTCCACCCTTCAGGAGTGGGGTGATCACTGAGGGACCCACCCTATAATAGCCAGGCTCCCTGCAACCAGTCACAGAATCTATGACAAGACTGACTTGGTGTGTAGAGCCTGAGCTCTTTCATTAAAACTTGGGGTCCATGGGTCAATTTTAGCAGACAATGGAAAAGGTGCCGGTACTCAGTACCCCCAAGTACCCCCTCAAAAAAAGCCCTGACTATACATAAGCATGTTTTTTTTCTTACTACCTCTCTCACCAGCCCACCTCCTGTACCAATTCTTTTCTGCTAAGCTGCCTGCCCTCAACCTCAAACTGATCATCTCACACAATCACATATTCTTAGCTTCTTTCTCATCTCCTCTTCATCCCATTACTCTGGCAATTCACAATCTTATCATCCTCTATATTCATTCATTGTCCTTCTCCCGATCCCTGTGATGTAGCAGGAAGAGGAGATGAATGGCAATGGGTCAGACCATGCTTCTGCTGTCACCCAGAGTCTGACTTCTGTATTGAAATGTTAGAAGCAGGCCAAGCAGTTTACAATGGCAGAAGGACTTTTGTTGGCAAATAAGGAGTATGCAGCTAATGGCATTTTCGTTCACCTCCTCTTATTCCCAGTGGATGAGTTCAGGGGATTGTGCACAGCCATCACCAAACCCAATCTCCAAGTCAGCCACTAGTTCCTGGATCTGGTCTTCTATTTTGCTATTAAATATCATTGAGATCCAGAGTTTTGGGCCTTTGAGGCTGCTAAATTATGAGAGGATGAGAAAGTTGATAATTACTAGAGTAAAATTAAAATATGAAACAACCAACTTGTTGATTTTATTTGTTTTAAACTTGAATTTCATTATCTAAAATAAGTCTGCTGATACTGGTGTCTATACATGAATTTGACTGATGTATGTATGTGTATGTGCAAAAGAGAATTAAGCTGTATACAGAATTATAAAACAGGGTTTGTGAGTGCTATATATGAGCAAGATTAAAATTCAGGGTATATAGATGCTTGAAGCTGCATGTAAATTGTAAATAAGCTATCTGCAAATAACTTGATTAACAGTTCTGACACTAATGTATTACAAAACACTTGACGTAATAGACTTGGAAGATGTAATTCAGGAAATTGTCATTGGATTGAAGGGGAATAAATCCTACAATCTTCAGTAAGCTATTTTGTAGGTAAAAGGCGCCACCTGCCAAAGAAAATAGTTTAGTTCAATCTAAGAACCAAATAAAGGCTGTTGTCGGTTTGTCCTTTTACAAACAACGCCTATTGTGGAATCTTAAATATTATCTTTTCCAGCAGATCTACATTTGGTTGTTCAAGCTTTAGTCCTCAGTGGGTTGGACAATTGCAATGTCATTTATTTAGGTTTATTAAAGGTGACAAGAGCATTGTGAGTAATCCAGAATTCATTAGTTCTACTGCTCACTGGGACAAAACAGGATGATAGTATATCTGCAGAGATAGTTACATTTCATAAGAACATAAGAGTAGCCATATTGGGTCAGACCAATGGTCCATCTAGCTCAGTATCCTGTTTCAAACATTGGCCAAGCCAGGTCACAAGTACCTGGCAGAAACCAGAATCATAACAACATTGCATGCTACAAATCTCAGGGCAAGCAGTTCCCTCCCCATGCCTGTCTCAATAGCAAACTAAGGACTTTTCCTCCAGGAACTTGTCCAAACCTTTTTAAACCCAGATATACTAACCACTGTTACCATAACCTCCGGCAAAGAGTTCCAGAGCTTAACTAGTCATTGAATGACAAAAAATAATATGTTGTCCTGTTTGTTTTAAAAGTATTTCCATGTAACTTCTTTGAGTGTCCCCTAGTCATTGTACTTTTGGAATGAGTAAAAAATTGATTTACATCTGCACCACTCAGGATTTTGTAGACCTCAATCATATCTCTCCTCATCTGTCTCGTTTCCAAGCTGAAGAGCCCTAACCTCTTTAGCCTTTCCTCATACGAGAGGAGTTCCATCCTTTTTATCATTTTGGTCGCTCTTCTTTGAACCTTTTGTAATTCCACAACATCTTTTTTGAGATACAGTGACCAGAACTGAATGCTATACTCAAGGTGAAGTCACACCATGGAATGATACAGTGGCATTATAGTATTTTCGGTCTTATTCACCATCCCTTTTCTAATAATTCCTAGCAACCTGTTTGCTTTTTTGGCTGCTGCTGCACACTGTACAGAAGATTTCTGCATATTATCTACAAGGACACCTAGATCTTTTCCTTGGTTTCTGACTCCCAAGGTGGACCCTAGCATCAGGTAACTTTGATTTGGATTATTCTTTCCAATCTGCATCACCTTGCATTTGTCCACATTAAATCTCATCTGCCATTTGGATGCCCTGTCTTCCAATTTCCTAAGCTCTTCCTGCAATATTTTACAGTCCTCATGCGTTTTATCAACCTTGAATAGTTTTGTGTCCTCTGCAAATTTAATCACCTCACTCATCGTTCTGATTTCCATATCATGTATAAATATGTTAAATAGCACCAATACCAGTACAGATCCCTGCCCAATGTTTCCCTCCTTCTTTGAGACAAATGACCGTTTAACCCTACCCTCTGTTTTCTGTCCAACAACCAATTCCTAATCCACACCAGGACCTTGCCTCCTATCCAATGAGCCTTTAATTTCTCATAAGTCTCTCATGAGGAAATTTATCAAATGCTTTATGAAAATCTAGATGCACCACATCAACTGGCTCAACTTTATCTACATGTTTATTCATGCTTTCAAAGAAATGAAGCAAATTGGTATGGCAAGACTTCCCTCGGTTGAACCCATGCTGACTCTGTCCCATTAAACCATGTTTGTCTATGTGTTCTGTAATTTTATTCTTTATAATAGTTTCCACTATTTTGCCTGGCACCGACATCAGGCTTACCAGTCTGTAATTTCCCAGATCACCCCTGGAATCCTTTTTAAAAATGAGCATCACATTGGCCAACCTCTAATCTTCAGGTACTATGGACAATTTAAAAAACAGGTTACATGTTTATCAATAGCAGATCAGCAATTTTATTCTTGAGTTCTTTGAGTGCCTTGGATGTATACCATCTGGTCCAGGTGATTTACCACTCTTTAAATTGTCAATTTGGCTCTGCTTATCTATCACCCAAGAGATTAAATTTAAAACTTTGGTCTTGATTTTCAGAATTTTTGGTATTGGTGAATATTTATATTAGATAAGACCCTATGTTGAAGTGTGAGTCAGAAAACAAAATTCAATGCAGGGGTTGATATTCAAAACAATTTAAGTGGGCAGGAGAGACTCTTGCCCTCTTAAATGGTGCTCAGAGGGTCAGTGTCAGGTTTTACGGCTGTCACTACCACAGTTGCTTAGATATGCCTCAGGTCAGGTGTAAAGTCCAGCATCAGGGTTTCTTTTTTCAGTGCAGAGGTTGATTTCCTATGTGAAATAGAGAATGTGTGTCTGTATTCTAAGCCTGTCTAAACCACGTTTTTTATTATATCATAGTTTTTATGGCAGTGCCATCTAGATGGTTTATATTCTAATATATATAGTAGAAGAGGGGTGTGTAGTAAAAACATAACTGTGGGAAAGAAAGGGTAGAACTACAATATTTGATAGAGAGCGGGGGAGGGGGAGGATTGGAAATAAGGAAATACTCTTGCCTCCACAGGACCACATAGGTCAGTGCCCTATGTATAATCATCTAAAAAAAAGGTTTTAAAGTCTATTTTAAATTGAGCTAAAGATGTCTAAAGATACAAATGAGATGGGAGTGAATTCCATAAAAGTGGACCTTGTACTGGAAAAATACAATCTCTGATATGATCATGCAGCATTTCTTTGTGTACTGACATGTATATGTTGCAAAATCCTCTGCCTACATGGGTAAGTGCTGACATTAACACATACAGAGCCCTGAGTGATGCCCTCTTTTCTATTAATATTTCTTTGAAAAATGCTATTCCAACCATACATGCCACCAGATATACATTTTCCAGCCTTGTATATATATTTTACAAAAGGCTCCATATTAAATGAACCTTTTTAAATTCACAACCAAAAACTCTGAGCATCTTGACTTGGATGTCCCTTTTCTAATCTAGACAACCTATGCAAAATGGACTTCACATCTGACTGACTATGAAAAGTATGATATGAAGGGTATTCAAGTAAGAATCAAAGACAGATTTTATATTCATGAAGTTAATAGCTCTGTTATTCTTGTCAATTTATTTAGTCAGACTTTGCAATTACCATCAATAAATGCTTAATCACGGCGCTGTCTTGTTAATTATTCTTCTAATAATACTTCTAATTAGAAACACTATTGAATGCTCAAACTACTGCTCAGTGAACTCCATGGAAAGGTTTTCCAGGTGAGATAGTGACCAATGTAATAAAGGGCCTGATCTATAAAGGGATCAGTTTTCAAAAGGTTTAACAAACTTCAGAACATGGCAAGTTAAATGTCTGTCAGGGCTGGCTTAACCATTGGACCAGGTGAGGCTCTGACCCAGGGTGCCAGCAATCAAGGGTGTCAAAATACCCAGCCTCCGACCTCACCTGGTCTACAAGTTAAGCCATTTCTTCCTTCCTCTCCCTCCCCCCTCCCCAATCTGACCTCCCTCCTTCTCTTCCAGCACTTATTTATTGCATTTGTATCCCACATTTTCCCACCTCTTACCTCTCTCACTCCCCGTGGTCAGTAAAGTTTACGTTGGTTTGTCGGAAGCAGCATGACAGGCTACCTTCAGCCAGCCCCTGGGTCTTGGGTCTGCTATGTCCCACCCACAAGAAATTGCATCAGAGAATGTAGGATATGGCAGAGGGAAGAAGCAGGGCTGGCTAAAAGCAACCTATCATATTGCTGCTGCTGCTGCTGCTGCCACCAGCAACTGATGTAAACTGTTCAGGACTGCAGGGGAGTGAGAGAGGTGTGGGAGCAGTGCCAGACCTGTGGGAAGGGGGAGGGGGAGGAAGGAGGGTGTGCTGGAAGCAATGTGATGGGGGGATGCCACCAAAGCAAGTTGACTCAGGGCGCTACTATCCCTTGAACTGGCCCTGATCTCTGTTCTTCAAAATTCTGATCCCCCTTCCCCATAAACCACTTGAATTCACCCATTACATTCATAATATAGCAAATCTTAGCTGAGTAGAAAAGAAGTTGCTCCAGGGGCAAGCTTAAGACTTGTACCACAAGCTGCTGCATGAGGTTGAGGCAGCCATTTTCCAATGGCAGCTGCAAGGGGCAAGAGCAAGTTGGCTTCACTCCTGCCCCCATCACCTCCATTAGGACCACCAATGCTATCAGGTAAGCCTGGGAATGTTGGGGGTTAGGGGGCCATTGTGGAGGGGGGATGAGGTCATTGATTCTCATGGGCTGGTGAGAAGGAAGTAGAAAGGAGAAGGACTCTTTGGGGGGGGGGCTGGGAGGGGAATCAGGGGGACTTAAGGCTACAAAACTAGTTATCCAGGTCTCAGCTGATATTCAGTCGGGTTCTGATATAAGCCCTACCCATTTAACTCCCAATATTCAGTGCCAGTGCCAGACATGACCCAACACTGAATATCCGGGGCTAATCTAGCCAGTGATGGTCAGCATTTACAGTTATAGTTTGTTTATTTATAGTCCGCAAAAGCCAACAACAATCTGAATATTATCCAGATTGTATACAGGGGTTGGCACAAAAGATAAGCCCTTTTCTAATACCTTATTTTCTGACTCATTTAAGAGTCTGCAGAGATATTTACGACTGCCATTGTCTCCTTGGATTGTTCTATTCTGTTCTTGGTCCTACACTCTCTGTTTTCCCCTTCCCCTCCCTCTTCCTCTCACTTTGTAAAGGAATGTGTCCTTTCCTCTCTCTTGCCTGTGATTTTCTATTGGTGAGTTTTTCTTCCACAGTTTCTCTGACTGAAAAACCTGTTAAAAATCACCTTACTTTTCTGGGGCAATAATCAAAGCAAAATTAGCCCCCAAGTTTGCACTAATGCAAGCAGTTTGATTATTACCCGTATAGTAAACAGCTCATTTCAGAATCTGGCTACCATTTGATCTTCAGTTTGGCTACCACTTGATATCCACAATAATTTATGGTAATGTAGTAGGGTTTTTTGGGTTGTTTTTTTTTTTTTTTTACTGCATCTTCATCAAGTAGCATTAAAGAAATGATAAGCTGTAGCTGTAGTAGAGCGCCAAGACTTTTTCTGTTTGTCTATTATATCATTATTGTTCCTGACAACTAGCACACAGCAGGTATGATGGCATCATTCAGAGCCTAACAGTTTTCGAAAGCTACGTGTCACAAGGAAATACACTAACAAACATAGCAGAACAGATGGATACTGATTACAAGCTCTTAAAGGTTGAATGCAGCAAGTGGTGAAGATTGATCCCTACCAACAAAGAAGCAATCTGGATACATTAAATCAGGATACACTGCAGGTATTTGATATATTTATGCTAATATATGAAGGATTGCACTTCTTCAAATATTAAACTCGGAAACATTTCCAACAGAAAGATACGCTTTTTTTTTTTTTCATTTTTGTGAATGAATATAATTATGCCCTGCCTTAAAGAAGTTAAAGGATGCAGTCCTGAAGTTAAAAGGATGTAGTCCTACTGGGTGTACATATGTGGACGTGGTGTTCTAGTATCCGTCGTATGTCCCAGTAAATTGCACACAAAAGGCTCTCTTCGGCTTCATCCAGCAGCAGGTCTCTCTCCTGCTGCTGTCACATCTGCCTCCCTCCCCAGCTACCACCTGCTCTCTCGTTCTCCCAGTTGGCTCTTATATCATGCTATCCACAGATGGACACTGCAGTTAAACTCCAAACAGAGGAAATTCAAACTGACACATAAAAGAACTAACATAGTCCAAAGGGTATCACACTATCTCTTGCTGTTTAGCCTCTGAAAAATGATCACAAACAGACAGATGTACATGACCTACCTATTCAGTGTTCATGTTTACTATCCGTTACCTGGTAAGTAACTTTGGCCTAGAGAATGCCTTTAGAATATAATTCGGATTGTACCCCACTTGGAATTCCATAATGAATTTTATGCATTGTTATAATATTTATGAGCCAGTCACTCTCCTAATGCCACTAATATTTAGTATTAAGAGGATGAAAATGCAAAGAGCATGTTCTGATGGTTGTGTTAAACGTCATTTAAATGTGCTTCAAACCACTTCTGTGACCTAATTTCATATGCAACAACGGATCAAAAGAAAAGACAAATTTTTGAAACTAGAAATCACTATTAAGATGCCAGTATTAAAGTTTGACCTTACCATAAATTGATGAGATAATGGGAGAATTTTGAAATTGTATGTAATTTGCAATGCACGAGGGCATTTTTAGCCCATGCACACCATTTTGCAAACCTACGTGTATATATGCCGCTAATTAACAACAGAGGCCACAGTTCTTATTTATTTTCCATTTGGAGGCAAAAATTGGCACCAGGGGATTAAGGGAAAGAACTCTCTTAACCCCTCCTACAAGTACCTGGCCCAAATATTTTATAGAAACCAATAGGTGAAAGGGAGCAGATGTAACTCTTAATGTTAAAATATTGGGTCATAAACATACATTCCATTCATAACATATGGCATACACATGTAGATTTTTGATACTCTGCACCCCCCCCCCCCCCCAGTCTACATCCCCTTGATATTTATACATAGTGAGGATTTACACATGTAAATATTGGCTTTCTGAAATTGGGTTTGATGCACTATACACAAATAGGGATTCTAAAATAAGGGATAATATGCACAGCAATTAGAAAGTAGATATGATTAAAGCATTTGCGAACTTTGTATCTGCTACTTGTATAGACAGCTGAGAAGGGGTAAATAGCATGCATATTTATGAAAATGTCAAGCAGGCACTATTTTTCTCTTCCTGATGTAAGCATACTCCAGGAACGAATCTGTGAGTAACTGAGTCAGGCTAAAAAGAATAAATTTCTTTTGTATGAGTGGGTAATCCTGTGCTTGAACAATTAATGGTTTAGCCAGATGTGATCTGCATTGGGAATAGGAGCTGCTACAACTACCTTCAAGATGAAGCAAGAACTTAAAATTCATCTTCTTTGCTGTGTACTTTATTTCTCCTGGGAGCATAGGACATCTGGAAGTACATTCTTTTCTGCTGCATTTCTGTGTAATAATTCTGTAGAAGCATAAGTGCCTGGGTGCTTCCTTTTGGGAAGAAGTGACAACGAAAAGCCACACTTAGGAGAAGTATGTGCTTACTAGCTATATGCATTTTTCCCTCTAACAGTGGCGTTCCTAGGGCGGTTGACACCCAAGGCGGACCGCTGATGCGCCCCCCCCCCCCGGGTGCAGCGCCCCCTCCCCGGTGAAACGACACCCCCCCGGGTGCATTTTTACCTGCTGGGGGGTGCCGCACGCCTGTCGGCTTCGCTCGTTCCATGCTCCCTCTGCCCCGGAACAGGAAGTAACCTGTTCCGGGGCAGAGGAAGCTCGGAACGAGCGGAGCCAACAGGCGCGTGGCACCCCCCCCAGTGGTGTGCACCCGGGGCAGACCGCACCCACTCACCCCCCCCCCCTAGGAACGCCACTGCCCTCTAAACTCAACAGGAGTCCTCCAGCTGCATTGATGCCAGTGAGGGTGGTGCTTCAACATTGTGTTTTCGATCACTAGGGACAGGCAGGTTCCCTGGAATCCTGCAGAGCCTGCCTGCCCCTCACTATTGAAAATGTGATAATGAAACAGCACCTCTCACTGGCTGGACTGTAGATGGAGGACTCCCACTCAGTTTACAGGAAACAGCTATATGTGGAGCTCCACTTTCATATAGTGTATGCCGTTCACTTGATTTGGTAATATAGGTAAAAAGTGGGGGGAGGGGGGAAACATCACTGCTTATGAACATTGATTTTTTTTTTATGAACAAATGATGGCAAACAAGTAATTCATTTGGAAACAAGCTGTGTTGCACCATGAGCATTGTGAGGAGGAATCAACCATACCCATTAGGAAAAAGCAGAGGAAGCTAAAGCTAACTGTAAAACAGTGACCCTACCTTAATCTCGCTAGTTGTGAGACTGAATCCTCCCTTACCAGACGTGGCTTTCTATAAAGCTGGAGGGGAGGAGGGGCAGAGGGAACAGGGTGCATCAAATAGAAAGCAGGCAGCACATTAGCCTACTAAAGGAGCATGGTTACCTAGCAACAGAAAAGTCAGTAGCTCTCATAAAGCTCCATGGTATCCTTCAAAACTTTGCACCCTTAAACAGATATGTAGAAAGAGAGAGCCTAGATAAAATCTAAACAGGAGAATCTGGAAGAAGCAAATACGTACTTATAAACAAGCACTTATGACGACTAGAAGACAATATTATGCTAATAAGGTAAGGAATAAATCATGCAATCAGAAGGTCTTGTTCAGATTATGGAAAGATTTAAATCTCAGTCCCCAGATTTTATATAGCATGACTGAAGTGGTGCATGCAAATCCAGTGGCATTCTGGATTGCACGTGCAACTTTATTAGTTAACAAGCCAATCAGTGCTGATAATTATCACTTAACAATAAATTATTGACACTAATTGGCATTTACATGTAGTACTGTCTAAGTGTATTCTATACACAAGAAAAAGCAACACTGGGCCTTCAAGAAAGAGACAATGGCAGTCCTTTATTGTGAAAGAGACCTGACACGGGCCGTGTTTTGGCACACAAGCGCCTGCCTCAGGGGTCACAATGTGTCTTCACAATATATGAGCAGGAATGTTCAGACAGTCTGAGTAAATTGCCAGCCACCACTGGGTGTTTGTTCAATCCTAACAGATGCTGTCTGTGTGAAAACTGCCAAAAGATAAGGCAGACGCCATTACCAGCTCTGTCTTATCTTTTGGCAGTTTTCACACAGACAGCATCTGTTAGGATTGAACAAACGCTCAGTGGTGGCTGGCAATTTACTCAGACTGTCTGAACATTCCTGCTCATATATTGTGAAGACACATTGTGACCCCTGAGGCAGGCGCTTGTGCGCCGAAACACGGCCCCTGTCGGGTCTCTTTCACAATAAAGGACTGCCATTGTCTCTTTCTTGAAGGCCCAGTGTTGCTTTTTCTTGTCTATATTGTATGCTTGTATGCTGTATTACCCTCTCTTTTGTGATTACGTAAGTGTATTCTATAATATGATGTGTGTAAATTCTAAGTTGCATAGTTGAAAATGGGGTGTGGCCATGGGCATAGAATGGGCAAGTCATGGATATAGAATACACTCTGCGGCATAATTTAGGAATCAGTATTTACTCTTGTCACCTGTTGTGTTATATATATATATATATATATATATATATATATATATATATATATATATATATTCATTAAACTCATTTTTCTTAGACAAAGGCGAGTTCCTTTATTCTTATGGTAATGATATTTTTATTCTCCAAGAAGTACACTCCAATATACAGACATTCCTGTATTTCTAAAATTGAATTTTGGGCTTCTGAATTCTTCTAAAACCAAGTTAGTCATTTGGACTCCTTCTTGACTTTTCAACCTCAGGTAAACAGCTTGGTGAAAAAGTGTTTTGTTTTGTTTTTTCAAATTGTGACAACTGATCTGTTTGCTCTCTATTTAAGGTCAGCCATTTGCTGTCTTAGTTCAGTTAACAGTTGTATCGCAACTCAGGACTGCTATATTTTTCAAATTTTTCATATATTTTTCCTTTTTATAATAATTCCATATGAAGTATTTAGCTTGTATTTATCCTGCAAAAGGTCACCATATGGTATTTAAAAAAATATATATATGAAAAAATTGAAAAATATAGCAATCCTGATTAAAGGTTGTGAAGGTTTTTCAGCCTGTGATTGAAAAATGAAGGTGTATAATGGAAAATAGCGTGTGCCCAAAACATGCGCCTACACTACCACAGGCCATTTTGTAGCGCACTGTAGTAAAAGGACCCCTGAGGGAGTAATCCTACAACAATGCAGCTACAAGCTCTAAAGATGGAAGAATGAAAAAAAAAACCATTTTGCTGGGACCTTGAGCCTTAAGGAACAATGGTATTTTGCACTGATAAAACTATAGGGATGAGTTCAAGAAGGAAATGTCACATGAAATGTGTTGAAGAAAACTGGGACTCACCAGGAGCAGTGGGTTTTGTTTTTCAAGTGGGAAGGGACATTACTTTCACAAGAACGATTTGGCAAGAAAGAGATCATGAAGTGGAGGCAGCACCACAGAGGCTAGACAGCTGGTTACCCTTTCACAGCACCTTTGCTTCAAATAACTGGGGCATCTGTGAACTGGGACACCTGCACACACCATTGCATGAACACAAGTTCTGGCATCATCAGGCCCCCTGATGTGATATTGCTACTTAGACCTGGCTACTGCTGGATCCAGTGGCGTTCCTAGGGTGGCTGACACCCGGGGCGGATCGTCGATGCGCCCCCCCCCCCCCCCGGGGTGCAGTGACAACCCCCCCCCCGGCAAAATGACATCCCCTCCGGGGTGCATTTTTACCTGCTGGGGGGTGCCGCGCGCCTGTCGGCTTCGCTCGTTCCATGCTCCCTCTGCCCCGGAACAGGAAGTAATCTGTTCCGGGGCAGAGGGCGCACGGATCGAGTGGAGCCGACAGGCGCACAGATCGAGTGGAGCGACAGGCGCACGGCACCCCCCAGTGGCGTGCACCCGGGGCGGACCGCCCCCCCTTGGTATGCCACTGGCTGGATTCACAGTCATTGTGGATGCTTATTCTTCTCCTGGCTGCAACAGCATAGGTTCTTACTAGCTGAGAGAAGCCATACTGGAAAGGCAGAGGAGGAAAAGGAAGGGGGTTAAAGTGTTCATAGTCCCTTCCCTCAGCCTCTCTTGATGCTGCCACTGTATGTTTTGGTAGTATCCCCATAGCTCCGTTCTGCATCATTACTCATAAATCATAAAAGAAAAACAGTACAAAGATTTAAGTAACTGTAGTGCATGTATTCTGAAAACCACTAGTAATTGTTAAACAAGAAATAATAGAAATCATGGCACGTGGTTGGAAAATGGGTCCACTTAGGGCATGGTTTCCTTCTCCCTCCCTCCTGAAGTGAGGGTCACCTCCTTTTCTCTTGATCTTGTGTGCCTATATCCTGATGTACTGCATGATGGTGCTTTCACAGTACTGGTATCAGTGGTTAATATATTTGATGGCACTGAGTGCCACTCTTAAAAGTGTTCACTTTTGCAGCTGTCATTTTCAAAATATGCTCTTTCGTATGCATGGACTTACATGTTGAGAGCCATATACCAAGTTTTACTAAGGATTTGCACTAAGCATATGCTAACAGTCAAAGTGAAGGTGCAAAACCTCTGCATAAACTGTTGAGAGCTTCCCCAGCACTTTGAGGAAGGCAGACATACAGTTAATACATAGCAGTGATCAATAGCACTCATTAATGGCACATCAGGCAATGTGGACTATAGTTAGTGACAACTTCGAAGGTGTTGCTAAGCTATCTGCTCCACATTATCTTCCTCATTAATAGTTAATGCATGAGAACACTTCTGTGTTAACTGCAAAGCACAAGCCCTACCTATTCCCTTCCAAAGACACACTCCCTAATATGAATTGCAGCATTAGCTGTTTAATGTGACAAGTAGAGCGTACTAACAGTTAACTGTGAACTGTTCATATTGTACTGCTCAGTTAGCACATATTAAAAGATACATTGCATACATAACAGCCCTCAGTAAATAGGTCCCAATACTTGTCTGTGAATCAGGGACTCTCTTTTCTTTGTGTCTGCAGTGCACATACCTAGTAACACTTTAAGAACATAAGCATTGCCATACTGGGACCAGTGGCGTAGCCAAGGGTGGGCTTGGGTGGGCCCAGGCCCACCCACTTTGTGCTCAGGCCCACCCAGTAGCAGCACACCTATGATGAGGCTGGCAGGGATTCCCAAGCCCCACCAGCTGAAAACTCCCAACAACTCTCTCTCCTGCATACCTTGTAAATAGCAGATCTTTGCCTGCAGCGAGCAGCAACTGATATATGCTGTGGGGCCAACATGAGTAGTGTGTATTAGTTGCTGCTCGCTGCTGGTGAAAATCTGCTATTTAAAAGGTATGCGGGGGGTGGGGGAATGCTTGAGAGACCATATGGTATGCAGGTGAGAGAGGGAGAGACCAAATCACTTGTAGGACAAGGAGGAGTTCTGCCCACCCATCTTGGGCCCAGGCCCACCCAAAATTGGGTGTCTGACTACGCCCCTGACTGGGACAGACTGAAAGTCCATCAAGCCCAGTATCCTGTTTCCAACACTGGCCAATCCAAGTCACAAGTACCTGGGAAGATCCAGAACAGTAAAACAGATTTTATGCTGATTATCCTAGAAATAAGCAGTGAATTTTCCCAAGTCCATCTTAATAATGGCTTATGAACTTTTTTTTTCTTAGAAAATTATCCAAACATTTATTAAACCCTGCTAAGCTAACTGCTCTTACCATGTTCTCTGGCAACAACTTTTGAGTTTAATTACACAATGTGTGAAGAAATATTTTCTATGGTTTGCTTTAAATTTACTACTTAGTAGCTTCATTGCATGCCCCCTAGTCCTAGTAATTTTTGAAAGAATAAGCAAACGATTCATGTCTACCCATTCCACTCCATTCAGTATTTTATAGACCTCTATCATATATCCCCTCAGCCATCTCTTCTCCAAACTGAAGAGCCCTAGCTACTTTAGCCTTTCCTCATAGGGAATTTCTCATCCTCTTTATTATTTTTGTTGCCTTTTTCTGTACCTTTTCTAATTCCGCTATATCTTTTTGAGATGTGGTGTCCAGAATTGCACACAGTATTCAAGACGTGGTTGCATCATGGAGCAATACAAAGGCATTATAACATTCTCATATTTGTTTCCCATTCCTTTCCTAGTAATTCCTAACATTCTATAGGCCACTGCACACTGAGTAGAGGGTTCCAACGTATCATCAACAATGACACCTAGATCATTTTCCTGGTAGTAATAGTAGTATAGGAGGGGATTCTGTAAATGGTGCCCAAAGTTAGGTACGAAAAAATGGGGCACTAAGCTAAGATTTTATAACAGCAGAACTGTAGCCAAATCCATTCTAGAATACTAGTGTAAGTCCACAGATACAAGCCAACTCTAGGTCAGGTGTAAATGCTGGTGCCTAAAATGCATCAGTTGGGCATAAGAATAGAATAGTTGGAATGCCCTTGACATGCCCATGTCTATCCCATGTTTACACCCGCTTTGCAGCTGTGTGCAAGAGAAGTTTGCTCATTTTATAGAGTAGGGATTTAAGTTGGGGGGACAAAATCCTGAGTGGTATAGAATGGGTAAAAGTGAACCAATTTTTCAATCTTTCAAAAAGTGCAAAGACCAGGGGGGATACTCAGTAAAATTACATGGAAACACTTTTAAAACAAATAGGAGGAAATATGGTTTTTTTTTTCACTCAAAGAATATTTAAGCTCTGGAAAACATTTTCAGAAAAGATTTAGACAAGTTCCTGGAGGAAAAGCCCATAGTCTGCTGTTGAGATAGACATGGGGGAAGCCACTGCTTGCCCTGGAATTGATAATATGGATTGCTGCTACTAGTTGGGTTTTTGCCAGGTACTTGAGACCTGGATTGGCCACTGTCCAAAACAGGATACAGTGCTACATAAGAACATAAGAAACAGGCATATTGGGTCTACCCAGTATCCTGCTAGATGGACCCAATATTGGTCTGACCCAGTATGGCTATTCTTATGTTCTTATGTGTGCAATTGCTAATTAGTGTTTGTTAATGCTAATTATTGGTGCTTATCTGTAATTAAGTGTCCTTGGAATCCCCCCAACCCAGTGATCACTCTCCCCCTCCCCCCCCCCCCCCCGCAATCACTTCCTCACCTCATTCTACCCATAGGCCCTCACCAGGCCTACCATCGGAAGCCCTGATGATTTAGTGGAGTGTTCAGGGGCATGAACGAATCCCATTCGTTCCTGCCCTATGTCTCTTCTCCATTGCAATGGCTGCCAAGACTTCCTGTGGCAACCTCATGAAGCTGCTGCGGGAGGTCCCAGTATACATTTTGCATTTGGAACCAGCACAGACAGGTTCCAAATAAAAATATGACTTCTGGGACCTTCTGTGGCAGTCTGAGAAGTCTCGGTAGCCATTTGTGATGGAGCAGCGGCACAGGGCAGGAATAAGTAGGGTTTGTTTCAGTCCCCAAAGGTGCCATTAGACCACCAGGCCTTCCTAAGATGAGCCTGGAGAGGGCCTATGGGTAGGATGGGGGAAGTGATCAAGGGGGAAAAAGAGGGGTCGGCTTAGGAGGTGGACTTTTTTGGTCAGATGTGGGAGAGGGAGTGGGGCAGGGGAGTTTTGTTCATAGTTTTGGTTTCTATTCAAACCAAGTAGCTAATTTTGGTTACAGATTTGGTTTAGTCAGAAACCGAAAATCCTGGGTTTGGTTTGGCTCTAACAGTGATATGAAATTTGTGCTAGTGACAAAGAAGGTGATGGAGAGGGAGCTGAAAGAGAATTTAGCAAAGACATAGAGGGAGGAGACAGGATAAATACAAGGAATGCAAGAAGGAAGAACAGTGATGCCAAGATAAGTACCCCCTCACCTCTCCATTTCAAATCTCCAGAGCAGTTCTGGAGGGGATACTTATCTTGGCATCACTGTTCTTCCTTATTTATTTATTTATTTTATTGCATTTGTATCCCACATTTTCCCACCTATTTGTGGGCTCAGTGTGGCTTACAATACATTGTAAATAATGGAAATACAATTTGTTACAAATCAGTAATGGATTATATTGTGAGAAGTTAAGCGAGGACAAAGTCAAAGTATCGTTAGGGAATAGGACAAGGAAAAGAACAATGGAACAGTGGAAAGAGACAACAGGAAATTGATAGGGCAATAGAACATTAGCAAAAGAACATTCGGTATAACATTTTCTGTGAGTAAAGGTATAAATGTGATAAAATTACGGGGGATGAGAGTTCAGAAGAGAATGTATTGGTGTATTTCTGAAACAGTGAGTGTGTATTTCCTATAGCAGCTCATGTATATAGAGTTTAGCAATAGAAAATTCTGCAGCACATTTTTGTCATTCTGCTGCAATTCATGCCAAACATGCTAAAATATTTCTGTACCTTCTAACCTTGCTTACAGGTACTGCTAAGAAGGATATCCACCATCTGCAAATGGTACAAAATGTGGCTATACGCCTTCTCAAGAATACCTGCAGTCATGACCATGTTACCCCTTTTCTCCACAAGTATCACTGGCTTTCAGTTGAGTATCGAATTTTCTATAAACTGTTGTTACTTATCCACCAGTTCTTTCATTCTGGATTTCCTGTGTACCTTTATCAGTGCTTACTTCCATATTGCTCCCCTTGGAACTTGTGATCTTCTCGGTACTCTCAACTTACTGGTCCTTCATTCTTCTCCATTCACCTTACCACCATATGTAAAAAAAATATTTAGGCCCTCATCTTTGGACTACTGTCCCTGGCCCCTACATCAAGAAACTAACCTGTCCACTTTCAAGACCAAATTGAAGGCACATATTTTCATTGCATCATTCCCTTCGGCCCTATACCACCTGATTTTGCTGGATACATAGGTCAGCAGCATCATGCTGTCTGGAAATTTCCCTCTATGAGTTTTCTCATATTTGTTACTTTGCTTCTTACTCTCTCTCCCCCTTATCTTTCTCCTATCCTCTCTATATTGTAGTTATTTTCTGACTTTCCCCCTAGTTGTTTTATTTTACATCTCTTAGATGGATTTCCTTCTAGTAGTGTATCAAGTTACTAAGAAACTTTAAGTTTGAACCTATCATGTGCATTGAAATAATTTATTTTTTTCTTTATCTCGTCATGATATCCTTCTTTTCATGGTGCTTTCTTGTTTTATAGTTGCCTATTTCTCTTTTTTTATTTTCTGTCTACTTATTTTCTTCTCCTTTTGACCTTCTTCCCCACTATAGCTCTTCTCACACGCTCTCTATCTCTCTAAGGTACCTCTTTTCATCTCAACTGGAGTGTATGCGGTGACAGCAAGAACCTAAGCAACTGACAGTTCTCAGCAACAGGAGACCACAATGATTCTGAGTTCCCACAAACCTGCAGAAATAGACAAAATTTGCAGCCACTGCTGCGGTCACTAAATCACAGAAAAGCATGGATTCAAAATGCTGGCTATTTGCATTTGAAGCTGCTTTTATCTACCTCTGAATCACAAGTTATAGGCTGTCATAAATATTACAGCCAAGTGCACTAGAGAATAGATTCATGTCTGTGTGATTTTTATTTGGGAGGCTTTTTGTCATGGTTATGTGCACTTGTTCTGTGTATAGTTTTCGGATATAAACCCAACAGCAAGACTCTCTCAAACTTAATACCTAAAGAGCAATTGTTTAAAAAAAGAAGCCTCAAAGAGTTCCTGACACAAAGAGGGGCATAATCGAACGGGGTGCAGGACGTCCCAGTAAAGGGACGGGGAAACCCGTATTATCAAAACAAGATGGGCGTCCATCTTTCATTTCGATAATACGGTCAGGAATGCCCAAATCTCCACATTTAGGTCGACCTTAGAGATGGTCGTCCCCGGTTTTCGGCAATAATGGAAACTGAGGACGCCCATCTCAAAAACAACCAAATCTAAGCCCTTTGGTCATGGGAGTAGCCAACATTCGTAGTGCACTGGTCCCCCTCACATGCCAGGACACCAACCGAGCACCCTAGGGGGCACTGCAGTGGACTTCAGAAATTGCTCCCAGGTGCATAGCTCCCTTACCTTGGGTGCTGAGCCCCCCAAAACCCACTCCCCACAACTGTACAACACTACCATAGCCCTAAGGGGTGAAGGGGGCACCTACATGTGGGTACAGTGGGTTTCTGGTGGGTTTTGAGGGCTCACATTTACCACCACAAGTGTAACAGGTAGGGGGGATGGGCCTGGGTCCGCCTGCCTGAAGTGCACTGCAGTACCCACTAAAACTGCTCCAGGGACCAGCATACTGCTGCTATCAGGGAGCTGGGTATGACATTTGAGGCTGGCAAAAAATATTTTAAAAGTTTTTTTTTTAGGTTGGGAGGGGGTTAGTGACCACTGAGGGAGCAAGGCAAGGTCATCCCCAATTCCCTCCGGTGACCATCTGGTCAGTTCTGGCACCTTTTTGAGTCTTGGTCACAAGAAAAAATGGACCAAGTAAAGTCGGCCAAGTGCTCATCAGGGACACCCTTCTTTTTTCCATTTTCGGCCGAGGACACCCATGTGTTAAGCACGCCCCAGTCCCACCTTCGCTATGCTTCTGACACAACCCTGTGAACTCTGGTCATCCCTGTGACGGAAAGCAGTTGAGGATGCCCAAAATCGGCTTTTAATTATGCCGATTTGGGCGACCCTGAGAGAAGGACGCCCATCTCCCGATTTGTGTTGAAAGATGGGTGCCCTTCTCTTTCGAAAATAAGCCTGAAAATGTCTTACAGAGCTAAGAATTTCTTCATCATTGGCTGAAAAAACCTCCTTTTTAGCAACAAAAGCCACCTTTTTTCAAATCTTTATTTACTTATTTATTTAAACTCGTCTTCTGAATAAAAGTGCTGCCCTCATCATCCACTGCAAATCTTTCAACTCCACAGCTAACAATGGCCAGCATTTCACATCAGGTTGCTTCAGGGTACATGGATTGCACTAGAAAAAGAGAGTAAAAAATGTTGCTAAACCAACTTCTCCATCAAATCTTCTTTATGCTTACATTATTACAAGCACAGCTCCAAACTACATGGCTGACATGCAGTGATGGCTAATACATTGCCAACAGAAAATGGCTTCCTCTTTTATGTTGATATCAGATGCTTAGAACTTCAATCAACCCATCAGAAGTTAAACCTTCATTCAATCACAATTCAGTGGCTAAAAAATAACCAGTTCTTAGAAAAAATGACACCATTCAATCCGAGTGTTGAGCCCTCTGGTTCCAGACTATTAAGATGAAAAATCCATCTTTGCTCTTGCTGGAGAAGGCACCTTCTAAGCGAGAGGGTGATCGTTGAAAGAAGTATTACAACAATGTGATTTGGATCTCTACATTGATGAAGTTATTGAAACCTGGCCATGTTGGCAGAGGCTCCAAGATTGACATTTTGAAGGCTAAGTAGCATATTATATATATATAACTTTTTAAAAATTGGATCAAATAATGAAAAGACAATTGAAAAAAGTTACACACATTCAGCTAGTCAAGCTTCTGAGGATCCACAACAAAAATTTGAAAATGTGTTAAACATTTCTATAAGTTTTTTGGGCGTTGGTGACAATTGTTAAGTAGTATGTAGATGCTGGGATAGTGTTATTCTGTAAATATGTGCATTTGGTCACATAAGTGACTAGAAGGCTTGGACTTATTATAAAATACAGTAGGTAGTGAAAAGGTCAAAAGGAAAATTTTATTTCTGTACAAAGGAAAAAAATAAACAGGCTTGTTTCTTCACAGGTTATGCACCCTCAATAAAGTCTCTCAAATATAATCTTTGTACTCTGTTCCATACTTCACTATACACTGTTTTCCCTCATGAAACAGGACCCCGGTAGCTTGTCCAAGACACAGCTCTCAACAGGTTTAACAGTCACTTCTCAAAGTCTCTTTATTTAGGTTCCAAGTAATTTCTCCTACCTTACTGGAACCTCTTCTTCAAACAAACTTAGGGTAACAACATTCACCTAAGGCCACTCCACTTCCCCAGTTCTTCCCCAGGTACTGCAGCCAACAGGATATGCTGGAAGGATCCTTGCTCTCAGGGCCTTCCATTCCAGATGCCTTTTGCTTCGGGACCTCCCTCCTGGAAGCTTCAACACTCATGGCCTCGTTGGTTCTGTACTCTCTCAGGGCATTTAACCTTCCTTCCCTCTGAGCCCTGCCCTTCTGCGTCAGGACCTGTTTCGGCAGTTTATAGCCACCTGCTTTCAGGTAACTAAACTGCCATACCATCCACTTCCTCACCGCGTATATCTCACATAGCACATATTTTACAGGTAGGCATACACCTAGGCAGAGTCCAGGTGGAGCATGAACAAGACTCTTATCTACACAAACACATTTATGAGCGTATCTCCAGTATTTAGGTACGAGTACTTATGCCGGCTCTATGGCAGGTGTAAGTGATTGTGCCTCAATTATAGACATGTATTTTTGCTGCTATGGTACTATTCAAAACAAAAACAGTGGAGAAGACAACACCAGAAAAGAACTAAATAGTAGTATAATATTTGAAATAGTAGTATAGTATTTGAAATCTTCACTTGACTGACTCGGCCCATGTTTTGGCTAGACAGCCTGCATCAGGTGTCAGAGGATGGATCTCTTACAAGTGGATTCCAAACAACCGCATTAATGCGCCTGGTAAAATAGATCCAACTAACTTGTCTTACTGTTATCTCATAATTCACAGCGGCAAACCTAAAACACTGTGGGTAAGGGCTACAGCGCTAATGGCCACACGCTAATTGAGAAATTAGCATGTGGCCCTTAATAGAAAAAAAGAAATTGAGACCATTTTATAGTCACCTAAAAGTGGCCTCAGTGTACGGGAAACCCACAAGCTAAAAATAGGGTAGGCAACTTTATAGTGCAGCTTAGTAAAATGGTCCCTAAGTCCCCTTTGTATTCTGGAGGACAGTTTGAAAATTGACCTCAGAATAGTTAACACTTTAGTATATACTTTATGTCAAAATGGGAGAAAATCTGTAGTAAATACTGTTAGCTCCCTTTGGGGGTAATTTCATAGTGTGGTGCCAAATTGAAATATCCAAAAAGATTCTAATATATGTGTATTTTATAAAACAACTTAGATGCCTATGTGTGCCTTTAAAAATAGGCTTGTTGAACTCTTCCTAGCATTATATACAGTGGTGGAAATAAGTATTTGATCCCTTGCTGATTTTGTATTTCCACCACTGTAAGTAACTTGCAGAACTGTACACCTGTTCTAAAGAAGATATACATATATGTGTACTATATGCATATTTTATCAAATATGCAGGTATATCATTACTCTATCACAGCTCCACCCACTCTATGCCCACTGGATCACAGAAGAATAGAAGAGCATTTGCTTATGTTGGAATGCATTCTTGTATGAGTGCATAACCTCTCCAACTTTTCTAATAGCCATTTTGTGCAAGTGAAATATGCTTTTCAAGCAGAGAATACTTTTTAAAATTACCCTCTTTATGAGCAGCATACACAGTAAACAAAGTCCTAACGAAGCTTTGAAGGAAAGAATGGTTTTAGAAAGCAAAAGCAGTGTATGTACAGGAAAGTATGCTCAAAATAAAAATCTCAGAAAGAAATATACTTTCACATGCGAGCTGAATCGTAAAGGTCAAGCAGAATGGTATAGCATCTTCTAGGGCTACAACCTGACCACAACTTTTTTGTTCCCATGATGCCAGAACCAAACCAATAGAGATTCTATAGCAAAGCATCAGTGGCGTAGCCACAGGTAGGCCTGGGTGGGCCAGGGCCCACCCACTTAGGGCTCAGGCCCATCCAGCAGTAGCACATGGTAATGAAAATGCTGCTCTCCACATTTCTGGCACCTTCGCATGCTCAGTTTTCAGTGCATGTCTGCTGCAGACTACCAAGGTGGAGACTGGAGAGAAGCATTTTCCCACCAGCTGGGATATTTTTTTTTGTTGTGGGTGTGGAGGAGAGAATGTTTGGTGCCCACCCACTTCTTGCCTAGGCCCACCCAAAATCTGCTGTCTGGCTACGCCCCTACAAAGCATTCTGGCTTGTCACACAGCAGTTTAGTCATGCTACCTGTGTATAAAAAAAGAATGAAAAATAATATAGTGCTCTTTGTTTTACTGTTGTTTACAAGCTGAAATTATTACAATTCCCTAAGGTCTTCCCACCCTCTTCAACTACTCTTGATACCACCACATTCTTCAGCTGCATTCTGCCTCTTCTCACTGAAAATGCTGTACATCTGACTTCCACATGATAGTAATTGTCTGATCAGTTCTATTTAGGGTTACCATATGGCTCCAGGAAAAGGAGGACGGATTGAGCCAGCCGGGTTTTACTTCCATATGGTAACCCTAGTTCTATTAGCATTGGAGAATTCCACTCTAGACAATCACAGAGGCTTCTAGCATTCAGGCAGTGCTTGCACACATAAATGAGAGGGTATTTTACTAAAGCTTAGCTCGGGCCCATAGGAATAAAATGGGCCCTGCTGCGGATAAGTCAAAATAAGCTTTAGTAAAAGACCCCCTGATCGTTTAAAAGCCTACTGGTTTCAAGAAAGACACTTTGCTTTTGTCATTTATTTATTTTTTTTGACCAGTTTTCTCTCCTTTGCTGATAACATTTGAATCCCACAGGTTTTTGCCAAAGATACTGCATCATAGACATTCTCACTGCCATCCAAGGCAATACTCATAATACTCACAAACTGTACTGAACATCAGACTTTCTCACTTATCCCTCCTTATGCCATTGTGGCCTTATCTCAAGGCTCACATATGTGGCTCAGCATCTGGAGAACTGGGTTGGCTCCAGCTAGTGTTGGAAAAATAAATCCTGCCACCTTGGTGCAGTGTATTTCCATGAAACTGGATCTTCAATTGGCATGCCTGCCACAGAAAATTGAATGCTTGGTTATTTTTATCCTTTTTAAGGCATGGCATCAATTAGAGAAATTTTTATTTGTTTCTAGGAAGTGTAAATTAGACTATGTAATAATTTGGTCTTTGCTTTATTAGGGAGAATTTATTAATTGTGATAAGATAAAAGTTTGAAATGAATCTACTGCTAAGAAATATTCCTGCGTTATGATTTGTTCTTGATTGGATATTTCTACAATAAATTATTACTTGCAAGCTCTTTTTTCCCAGCCTTCTTATTGCCAGGGAATAGTTTGAAACTGAAACTGAGGTAGGTGTAAGTACTTCCCTAGGTAATGCACACCTCCCTAAAGTCTTCAATACCAATTTTTTATTTATTATGAAAGGTGCCTCCTGAAGCCAGCCGAGGTTTTTCAGCAGTGTGGCCTAATGGTTAGGCTGGTGGACTTTGGTCCTGGGGAACTGAGGAACTGAGTTCAATTTCCACTTCAGGCACAGGCAGCTCCTTGTGACTCTGGGCAAGTCACTTAACCCTCCATTGCCCCATGTAAACCGCATTGAGCCTGCCATGAGTGGGAAAGCGCGGGGTACAAATGTAACAAAAAAAATAAATATTGACCATGACAGTTTGGTGAAATGAGGCCATTGTCAGTCATGGGTGTATTTTGGCATTTGATTTAGGAAAGGCTCACCAGAATTGCAGTCTGAAAGCTAAGTACAGCACTTTAAGTGACTAAAATATTTAAAAAGTTTAGTTGTTGTGATGTGTAATAAAGAATTTCATGCTTTGAATGTATTTTTTTAATGCCAATGATGACGAGTTATAAGCTCCAAAGGACATTGTTGCCTTCAGCTCTTTGAGGCTTTTTCCTTTTATTGCATTATATCCGATTGGTGCATGACAAGTTGACAATGAGTTGTTTATTTGAGAATGCCATTACCATAACCTCAGTCTTTGTGGTTGCATAATGTGATTTCTTGCATGTAATGTATTCATAAATCAGTGAAAAACTAGACTGGACAAGCAAGCGGGTCAGACAGACCAATGGACCAATAAGGCAATGCCCAAGGGCCCACAGCAGTAAGCAGTAGAAGGCCCATTCTCCCCTAGCCTTTGTAAATGGTTAAGGCCCATGGCTGTCATTGCCAGAGGGCCCAGAACACAGTCATTGCACCCCTGTGATCAAGGTAAATGTAAATATATAAAAGATAAGAAGAGGGGGAACACTGGGCATTTTATCTTGTCATGATTAGATTATGAGTTTTAATCTCAATATCAGCTTGTTTCTGAACTATAGGTCTGCCAGTCTTGATTCTTCAGCCTTATGCCCAAGGCAGCAATCCCTTTAGCAAACAAACAAAATATTTTCTGGCAGTCACTTCTGACTCTTTTTATCATCCATGACAGATAAAATAACAAGAGAGACAGTGTCTTTGTTGCATCAGTTGTCTTTCGGTTCATTTATGGGTTAGAATGTGAAAGAGCCATATCAATAAAGTCCCTAGCTATCCATAACTCTGCAGATGTTGAAAATGCTACAAAAATCTGTTCAGTTTGTAGAATCTCTTCTCTCTGATATTTTTTTTTATTTTTCTATACTAATATCCGAGTGAGATGGTTAATATTAAACAGCAAAAAATTTGAGATTACATGTGTGTTTCTGTATGAACAGGCTCATCAGTAGCAGAGGTTGCTGTACTTTAGTGAAGCTGCTAACACACTGGCCAGATATAGCATTCATAATCACTATAACAAGCCCTTTTGTTGTCACAATTTAGATAGAAGCAAAAGAAATGCAGTCGGCCACACGTAGACAAGGAGACCAAGTTGAAAACCAGAACCCAACATGGCCCATGTTTCAGAGAATAGCCGCCTTCAGGGGTCATCTGAAGGTTGCACTGGAATTGTGTTTCCTTAATCCTTTAGCATCAGTACATCCTTTAGCATCAGTACAAATAACACATAAAATGGCTGAAAGATTGTTCATTTGTTATTTGTATTGATTTTAAAGGATTAAGAAGGTATTATTCTAGTGTGACCTTCAGACGACCCCTGAAGAAGGCTAGTCTCTGAAACGTAGGCCATGTTGGTTCCTGGTTATCAATAAACCTTTTCTACGCATCCACTTGTGACTAATCAAGCTTCTAGACCAAAACGGCTGATATTAAGTATATTTACATATGCAAGGGGTATATTTAAGTATGAGTACCCAGCAATAGAAATGCCCTTTTAGTGACTAAGGGGGTGTTTTTACAATGCTGAGGTAGAACTTGGCCTTAGTGCACCCTTACACAGGTCTTTCCCATGCACTAAGGCCATTTCTATCACAACTGGAAAATGGCTGATTTTCCATTTTCCAAATTGATTTTCGAAATTAATGGCCATGCGCTGCCATTAACAAAAAATAGCATGTGGGCCCTTCCTACTACCTGTTTTGAAGGCGGTAAAGACTCACGCACTAATCCTGTGCTAATCAGTGACCGTGCTGAAATGCCAACAAGCTGATTACTAGAGAAATACCGATTCTTTGCCCCTTCCCCAGACATGCCCCCTCAGCCAAAAAATAAAAAAAAATATTTTTTAGTATGTGGATAACATGGTTTCATTTGAAACTTTCTGCGAAATACTTCAGCACGCCCCGCGGTACGCCCTTTAAGCTGTAGTGAGCATGCGTTAGTGCTTATCACAGCTTAGTAAAAGGACCCCCTAAGAATCTTAGCACACTTAACCTGAAAGAAAAGATATGCATAGAAAACAACGACATTATTAAGGGAGAAATTCTATATATGGTGCCAAATGTTAGGCGCTATTTCGCCAAGTTTTCTGTATGGAAAAGTATTATAATTGATGTAAGGTGCCAAAACAGGGCAAAAATGGCAGATCCACACAAAAACACACTCACACACCCATTTATAGAATTGCACTTGTTTCTACATGGATCTGCAAAGAGGGTTTGGCCACGGGAGGGGAATAGGTGGGCTGGGTCATTCCCTTAAAATGCACACAGTGTTATAGAATTTGGAGGTTCCACACCCAACTTGCACACAGTTGGTGTAACTCCTTATGCTCAAAGTTGAGCCCTCCCCCCTGGATTCTATATAGCGTGCCTAGAGATCCGCGCCAAAATCCAAGTGTATTCTGTAACAACACGCACAACTTAATTGGCTTAACATGCCAATTGGCGTTGAAGCAACCCTTTTTTTTTTATTTGTTTATTCACAAGCAGCAAGTTATCAATATGAAAAAAGGACATCATTGCAAAAACAAAGACACTAACATACAGTACATGTCATGTAATAAAATACTATAACAAATGATAAGTATTAAACCACGTTGCCAGTTCTTGCTATATGCTTGTTATTTTAAATATTTAGAACAAAACAAAATGAAACTTCCAACTCCCAAACTCCCTCCCCTTCCCAAAGAACTACCCCCCCCCCCCCCTGTCTGGGTGACATGGAGCTAAAGATTAAGAAAGTACTGCAGAATTTGAGTCTAGTTCACCCGGCGTCAATGCTAGTATTCTCATACAGCTCTTCCAAAGATTCTCATACTCCCGAGGGGGCCTCTGCAGCCCAGCTGAAAATCAAATGCTTTCCCATTCAGCCATCTGTCTCATGCTGCCATGCCACTGCTCCACTGGCAGGGCCAATTGGTCAGCCCAGTGCAGGAGAATTGCCTTCTTGGCCAGAATTAGGCTCAGCAAAACAAACCTGCACTGGAAGTCGCTGATACCCTGTTGCACCTGGTCCGAATCTTAGCCTATGAGCAGCACCCCATATGTCCACTCAAGGTTAGAGCCCAGAACATTCTCCAGCAGCGCCATAACCACAGGCCAGAACTTCTGGAGTAGCCTACACTCTAAAAAACTGTGTATCAAGGACCCCCTGCTCTGTCCACATTTAACATAATCATCAGAGTCCCAAAGGCCCATGATTTTCCCTTTGCTTCTGGTAATGTATGCATTGTGTAAGATCTTATACTGAATTTCCTGTAGTCCTGCATTAGGGGCCACCCGCTCCGCTAAGTTAAAACACCTCGATAGCTCACACTGCGAAACCTCTTTCCCCAAACGTGTACTCCAATCTGCCGCTAACACTGTAAAAGATGGGCAGGGCCTATACTCTTTGCCCAGCCTAGTGGTTAGTGCAGTGGACTTTGATCTCTGAGAACTGGGTTCAATTCCCACTGCAGCTCCTTGTGATTGTGGGCAAGTCACTTTACCCTCCATTACCCCAGGTACAAATGAAGCACCTGTATATATGTAAACTGCTTTGAATGTAGTTGCAAAATACCACAGAAAGGCAGTATATCAAGTCCCATTTCCCTTTCCCTTATACCATAAAGATAATTTATTTTGTGTTGCAGGCACCTGCATAAAGGCCCTGTCCAAGGCAGTAAAGCTAACATTTGAGTCTATGTTTTTTTTCAAGGAAGCGATGTAATGCCGCAATTGCAAGAAGGAATAAAAATACTTCTGTGGGATATTTCACTCTGCTTGGCACTGTGCAAAAGAAGGACAATCTCCCTGTCCCAAGGCTGTAATCTGGCCTATGAACCTGCATCCCTTCATTCTCCAAGTGTCAAACTGGGACCTTTTCTGCCCAGGTGCAAAATCAGGGTTGTTCAGCAATTCCAAAAAAGGGGAAGACCCCATTGCCCTGCCCATCCTAGATCTCCTCCAGTTCCAAGCTATTTTCAATGGGCGGATCAGTGGGGGCAAGGACACCCTCTTATTCCCACAGTGCATTGTGTTGAATATGGAAACGGAGGCATCTGTGTCTCCCCAGACATCCCTAGGGGCATATTTAAAATGACCAGTATGGAATTCGTGCACCCAGCGCAAGGCCGCAGCGACATTATATAGACGGAGATCTGGTAAGTTAGTTCCCCCCTTATCTCAGTCTCAAGTAAGCTTATTGTAGCCTATTCTAGCTCTTTGAGCTCCCAACACAAATGTGGAAATTATCCCACGGTATTGCGCTTCATCTTTCTGTAAGACCCAGATCGGCATAATCTGTAAAGGGTAAAGTATCTTGGGAAGGAGCACTATCTTAACTAGCGCAACCCTTCCCAAAAAAGAAATGGGGAGTTCCCGTCAGCGCTGGCATGGAGTTCGGATCGCTTCTATTTTCTCCCTTACATTTTTTCTATACAGGACCTTAGCATCTAAGTGAAGATATACTCCAAGATACTTTAGCAGCCCAGCAGACCAAGTTAAAGGGAAGTTAGGCATCCATCTGCAAGTGCAGTTAGCTGAAAGTGCCATGGCCTCTGATTTTTCAAAGTTTATCTTTAGCCCCGAGAAAGTGCCAAATTGCTGAATGATGTCTATCAAAATTGGGATCCCCCAGGAAGCTTGCTCCAAGAATATCAGCATATCATCAGCGAAAAGGTTAATTTTGTATTCATCTGGCCCAATTTGCACTCCCTGCAGTTCCTGCACCTGTTGTATTTTACTAGCTAGGGGCTCCAAGGCAAGGACAAACAGCATGGGAGATAAAGGACATCCCTGGCGGGTCCCCCTTTCCTGCTGAAACGTAGATGACAGACTCCCATTTATTAGAATCTGCACAGAGGGACTTTTATATAAGGCCCCCATGACCGCCAGGAACTCGCCCAGTATCCCAAATTGCGGCAGTACCCAGAACAAATAGTTCCATAAAACTTTATCAAAGGCTTTTACTGCATCAAGGCTTGTAATGATGGCTTCCCCAGGGAGCCTTCCCTTCACATATATAGCCTGCAGCACCCGTAAGGTGTTGGTGGAGATATATCTGCCCAGAACAAACCCCGTCTGATCTATATGAAAAAGGCTCGGCAGCACCTCCCAAGCCTGGAGGCCGTAATGCTGGCAAAGAGCTTGATGTCCTGGTTTAATAGTGATATTGTCCTGTAAGAGCCCAGTTGTTCTGCATCCCTTCCAGGCTTGGGAAGCACCACAATAGTTGCGTGTGTTAAGAACCCCGTTTGCTGAGTTGGGTTACATAAGGCTTGACAGAGATCCCCAAAGGGACCAACTAGCTGGGATCCCAACAGGGCCAGTCCTAGGGTTTCTGGCGCCCTCCTACAGCCTAAGTCGGTGCCCCTACCCATCCAGTGGCAGGATCACTATGGCTCCACCCCTACAGTAGTCACACCCCTTTTACCAGCCATGGCATCACTGAAAATATTACACCAGTATAGAAGAAAAATAACTTGTGTTTTTTTTTTGTTTTCATTATAAATAATTTCTGTAAGCTGTTACAGCTCCCTTATACTCAAAATGACACAAACCAAATTAGCATACAGAACAGGAATTATGAGAACAGACAGTCTTGCCAAATCTGAAAAACAATGTGTTAACAAAATCTCAGAATCTAACAAACAGATCCCTATTCAGACACTTGCAACCTTGCAGTCACACATGCAGAACAGAGATAGCTCCTCTTTAAAATCTTCAAAAATTAACCTGAAATCCTAAGATGTTAGACTCTGCATGCAGCACAATACTAGAAAAATAGAAAGAAACACATTGCTAAGCATTGCAAAATAAGATAGCAGATGTAAATTCTCAAAGTGGACATAGTCCAAACACAAAAATGAAAATAAAATGATTTTTTTCTATCTTTGTTGTCTGGTGACTTTGTTTTTCTGATCATGCTGGCCCAGTATCTGATTCTGCTGCTATCTTCCTCTTAACTCCGTTTCCAGGGCTTCCTTCCCATTTATTTCTTTACTTTCCTCCTTTCTTCTTCATTTCTTGTTCTATATCCATAAGTAAAAGCTGGGTCCTCCACAGACTTGACTATCCAGTTGATCTAGCTTCTGCCTATTTTTTCGATCCATGTGCAGTTTTTCTCCTCTCTTCCTTTTCCCTCATCTCATCTCCTTCCTCTCTCTTCCCTCCCCTCCATCCATATCCAGCATTTCTTCTCTCTCCCTTTCCCTCCATCCATGTGCATCTCCTTCCTTTGTCTTCCCTCCCCTCCATCCATGTCCAGAATTTCTTCTCTCCCCTCCATCCATGTGCATGTCCTTCCTGTCTTCCATTCCTTCCCCTCCATCCCTGTCCAACAATTCTCTCCCTGCCCTCCCTTCCATCCACCCATGTCCAGCAACCCTCCTCTCTCCACTGCCCTCCCTTCCATCCATGTCCAGCAACTCTCTTCTCCCCTCCCCTCCATCCACCTATGTCCAGCAACTCCCCTGCCCTCCATCCATCTATCCATCCATATCCAGCAATTCTCCTCTCTCCCCTGCTGCCTCCCTCCATCCATCCATATCCAGCAATTTCTCCTCTCTCCCTGGGCCCTGCCCTCCCATCCATGTCTATCCATATTCAGCAATTCTCCTCTCTCCCCTGCCCTTCCCTCCATGTTCATCAATTTCTCCTCTCTCCCTGGGCCCTGCCGTCCCATCCATGTCCATCAATCAATGCTCCTCTCTCCCCTGCCCTCCCGCTCCCATGTCCACCTGCTCGCCCTCTTCTCTGATTTAAATCTTGTATCTAAATTTACCTCCGTCACAGCAGCTTCGCAGCGTCAGTGAAAGCGGTGCCCGACGTCTCTAGCCTTCCCTTCGCTCGTTTGTTCCCTCTGTGTCCCGCCCTCACAAGGAAAATATGTCAGAAGAAGGCGGGGCACTGAGAAGGAACGAATGAACGAAGGGAAGGCTTCTTGTATGTCCACCTGCACATTTAACAAAGCACCAGTTTTGGATTTTATGCATGTGATGTTATTTTTTGCTGTGCGAGTTCGGACTAGAGAGGCTAGGAGTTTCCCCACTTTATTTCCCCACCTATGGAGATTATATTTTTAAAGCTGGATTTACCGCTGGACCCTTTGGTTAAGTACTTCATTAACCCACCTCTTTATCTTCCAGTATCTATCCCTGGCTTCCGATGAGGTGCTATTTAAAAACTCTCCTCTGGCCACTTGTAGCTGTTTAAGCAACCACACCAGCTCCCCATCCCTCTCCTTGCACTGGCGGCTGGAAAATTCTATTATTCTGCCCCTCATAACTGCCTTGCCTGCCTCCCAGTACAATATGGGGTCTATCTCCTGAGGGTCGTTGTCCTGCAAAAACTGGTTCCATGCCTCTTGCAAGAACTGATGGAAGTCAGCATCCTGGTACAGTGTAGGATTCATCTGCCAGCCTAAGCATTGAGCATCCCGCCCCAGGTCTAAGTCTACCCACACCATATTACTACTACTACTACTATTTAGCATTTCTATAGCGCTACAAGGCGTACGCAGCGCTGCACAAACATAGAAGAAAGACAATCCCTGCTCAAAGAGCTTACAATATTGTGGTCTGAAACTGCCCCCTGATCTATCCCAGAGGCTTGCGCTATCGGAAGCAACGAGGATGAGAGCAAGATATAATCTAGCCTAGCATGTACTTTGTGTACATGGGAATAGTATGTATAATCACGATCATCTGAATTCAACGTCCGCCAGATATCTAGCAGGTCCAGTTCTCGCATAAGAAAGTTGACTCCCTTCTCATCCCACTCCTTCATCCAGGCCTTGGGAGGTTTGCAGTCAATCAGGGGATCAGCAGTAATGTTATAGTCCCCCCCCCCCCCCCATCACAAGCTTGTATTCATTCAGTGCGACCAAAGAGGCCAGCAGTGTGGAGAAGAATCTGTGGGAGTACACGTTTGGGGCGTATATCAAGCATAGAGCTATTTTGACCCCATGGAGGGTTCCCATCCATATTACATAGCGACCTTCGGGGTCCAGTATAACCTTGTACTTAATGCTCTCTAAAGATTTGTGAATAAGAATAGCCACTCCCCATTGCCTGTTATTAAATGAGGCGAAAGCTAGTTCTCCCACCCAATCTTTCTTCAATTTGGTATGTTCAGATGCCGAAAGTTGGGCTTTCTCCGTATAGTTAAGGATTCTAGCAAGTACTAGACGTAGTCTTGCAGCCTGCTCCCTCAACATGCCCACACGGTGTACTCTCTCGATGCATAAGTGCAGCCCCTCTACCTCCAGGCCCAGCTCTCGTGGCAGCCAAGACTCAACCAGGCCCCATAGCTCTTTTTCTTTGACTCCCTCAGGAAGCCCAACAATTCGAATATTATTACGACAGCTCCTGGTTTCCTGATCGTCAACTCGCTCCTCTAGCTGCTTGCAGCATTTCTCTAGCATCGCTACTTGAGAGGACAGGCCCAGGGTAAGGTCTTCCTGGTTTGAAATTCTGTCCTCCGCTTATTGGATATGAGTGATCTGCACTGTCAGGCTCTCTTTAAGTTCATCCATAGCAGTGTGCAGTTTGGAGAGTTTATCATCTAAAATGTCTGCCAAATTTCTTCTTATCTCTTTAATTGCTGCCTCTTGCAGCACAACCACTGGCGGTTCCTGGGGTCCCAGCGAACTCCGGTCAGACGCCATCTTGGCCACGTGGGTACTCACACACTCCCTAGCCAGTCTTGGAGTTTTAGCGGGCATACCCGCGCAGCCGCCTGCTAGATCACCCCGTCTGTCTCGCTGACTCACACTATGCACTTTTACGCTTACTGAGGTTCGGGAAAGGGGGGTTGAAGCAGGTATAAAAGCCGGTTTTTCATGCTGAGGGAGAGGAGATCAGCCACCCGGCGTCCGTTCAGGACGCTGCCATCACATGATCCCTGAAACAGCATTTAATAAGCAATAATGAGCACTAATTGGCTATGATTAAAATTTATTTGCAGAACTCTCTAAGCATATTCTTTAACACAGTGTGCCCAACTTCTAATGTGTATAGCCAAAAAGGGGCATGGTTATAGGTGGGGAAATGGACACTTAATGGGCGTTCTGGAATGTACTCATGTAGTTATAAAATATGGCCCAGTGTGCCTAAATCTACGCACCGGGATTTATGCCATGTTTTCATTGATGTAAATGGATGAATGTTGTTTTAGGTACTGGGAAATCAACTAAGTGTAATTCTATATACCACACCTAAATCTAGGTGCCACTTATAGAATATACTTAGGCGGAAATGTTTACCGTGTGGAATTTTTAGGAACCATATATAGAATCCCCTCATGCTCTATTCTATGAAAAGCACCAATTCCAGAACACCCATTATAGAATCCCTTTCAACGCAATTTTTTTCGGCGGTGAATTTTGAGCACCATTAATAGAATTTCCTCCTAAATGTGTGCACTCAACATAACTACCTTTTTTTATACTGAATAAATGTTGACATTTTAAGAGGTTGAATTGATCTGATTGATTTTGCATTTCAATAGTATTAAAATAGGAATATAACAAACTGAATTTGGTGAGGTTTGTTTATATTTCCCTCAAACAGTAGACAGAATAACATTACTTTCAATAGTTTAATAAATGAAATACTTTGCTTCCATATGCAGTAAATTTTTCATTGTTTAGATAGCAATGGACATATTTTAGACTATGAACATGCCAAAGAATAGTAGAAATATGATTGCAGATTTGTATGCATCTGTTCACATAATTTAGCCTGAAGTTGTAGAAGGGAAGCAGGGCACCTGCATGTAATAAAGATTCATGATAAACTGTAAAACGGAGAAAAAAATATGAAAGAACATTACCATCCAAACGTGCTCCATTATATCAACTGCTTTCTCTAATATAAAGTATGAAGGTTTTCTTTTGTTATAACTGATGAATGTTCCATCAGTTGAAAAATATAAAATTATAGTGTCTTTTAAATTAATATCCTAAAGACTGACATACCAGTCATCAACTGCTAAGAATGTAAAATCTATGGCATTGATTCTATATATCAATTGAGCATCTGTATAATGCATGCTAAAGCCGTGCCACTTCTCTGCATTTGGCTCTCTTGTTAAACATGCAGATCACATTCCCTTGAGATACTAATCTTTTCCCGTGATGCACTTGGCTGGCAGAGACAAGCTTACTGCATGGAAATGCCAGTTGAGTTGACAAGAACATTCTATCAGTATGCAATGTTTACACAGTACAGTTTAGCAACAGCAGCTTACACAGTCTGCTACTTTCAATCAGAATGATAATTAAGATTTAAATCTTTGGAATTCTGATTAACTTTTAGTACTTTAATTTTGCATATTATTGCATAAAGTTGAAACTGCCATTAAAGAAAACATTATAATGCTGATTACCTTATCTTTGTTAGGATTGCTACTAGTAGGCTTTCAAGTGCAACACAACAGACGCACTACATTCTTTAATATAACCATCGGAGCTGGCTTATGAATTATTACTTGTGTTTTCATTAAATAATTGCTTTGTATCTGATTATAGTTTGGTGACACACTAAATACCAATGATTATATATGAAAGCTTAAGTAGAGAGCAGTGGTGTACCGAGGGCGGAGCGGTGGGGGCGGTTCGCCCAAGGTGCACACTGCAGGAGGGGTGCGGGGAGCAACCGTGCAGCTGTCGGCTCTGCCAGTTCCCTGCTTCCTCTGCTGTTACTTCCTGTTCCGGGGCAGAGGGAGCAGGGAACCGGTGGAGCCGATAGCCGCACAGCTGCTCCCTGCACCCCAGCAGGCAAGAAGAATGCACCCGGGGGGGCAGCTTGGAGGTGTTGCGCCAGGGGACGGTGTGTTGTGCTGCACCTTTGGGGGGGACGTTGCACTCGGGGTGCGCAGCGACAACCGTCCCGGGTGGAATGCCACTGGTAGATAGCCATAAATAGGTCCTACTCTCAACTTGTCTGCCTGTTACCATCATTGTCCACAAAACATATTGGGGTGAATTCTATATAAGGCACCAAAAAAATCGGCAAAAAAAAGTGCTATTCTGTAAGCAATACTTAAAGTTAGGTACGGTTTATAGATTAGCGCTTACACCTAGGAATTGCACCTAACTTTAGGCGCAGCTATTTGAAACATGGTGCAAATGAGCATGCCTATATTAGGTGCATATCCCCCCCCCCCCTCATTCTGGGGTCCTTTTACAAAGCCGCAATAGCGTTTTTAGCTCATGGTAGAAAACAGCTGGTGATAAATACTGAGATGCCCATAGGAATATAATGGGCATCTCAGTGTTTACTGCCAGCTGATTTCTTCCACGAGCTAAAAGCGCTACTGCAGCTTAGTAAAAGACCCCCTCTATAACAATACACATAAATGTTACGAATGCCCCCGTTCCCCCCATGACCCTCCCATTTCTGCACACCCTTTTTGTACCAGTGTTTAAAATTTAGGCATGGATCCCGTGCCTAAATTTACATACATATACATTTCAATTAAATCTAATTAGTGCCACTAATTGATTAACAAGTCAATTATCAGTGCTGATTAGCTCATTCAATTATATTGTGCACGCAAATTGGGCATGCACCCAAAATTTCGCTCACAATTTTTTGTGACTTTTATAGAATTAGAGGGATTTTTTAATTAGTATTGCAAACAATGAAAAAGATATAGAAGGAAACATAGAGACTGCAGTATGATTACAGTAGAGTAAATCAGTGCCTTTCAAACTTGCTTTCCCAGTGGCAGTCAAAAAATTTTCTTTGGACTCAGTAGAAGAAAAACATTTCTCCCCATAAAGTTGGAGGGCAATATTTGATTGCTATAACAACTTCATGTCAACGAATAGCTAAAATTAAATATTGAGATTGTTTAGGGCCCCTCTTACCAAGCCGCGGCAAATGGGGGACTGTGCTGGCATCAGCATGTGTTTTTGACGTACGCTGAGGCCCCCTTTTACAGCAGCATGTAACAGGTAGATCCTTCTTTTCTTAAGGAAATGGCTATGCAGCAAGTGAAACACTTGTGCGCAGCCATTTCAGAAGGAACCCTTACCTGGCAGTACTGGGCAGTGTGTGGCACTGCCTGATTACCACCGAGTACACACCAGTGCTACAAAAATAAATTTTTTGTAGTGCCAGATATGAAGGCGTGCTGGGGGTGGGAGCTACCTCTGGGCTGCTGCGGTAGTCCGGTGGGTACTTCCTTTTTAATGAGCAGTAAGCCCATGTTTGGCTTACTGCTGCTTTGTAAAAGGGCCCCTAACAAACCATTTTAAGGGACCCTTTTATAAAGCAGCAGTAAGCAGTAGTGCTTGCTTACTGCGTGCTAAAAAGGCACTAGTGTGGGATGCGCTCAGGAATCCAACGGTAGTTCTGAGATCAGCGTGCACCAATCCCATGCTAAAATCATTAAATGTTTTTTAGCTCAGGAGCATGTTTGTAGGCGGAGAGTAGGTGTGCTCTGTGCTAATCCAGTAGTGTGTAGTAAATCCCCGTGTGCTTTCCAATTAGGGGTTAGCAGGGTTAGCGCAGGTATAGTGCATGGTGTACATACGTATGACAAAAAAAATTAGGGATGAATTCTATATATGATGCCAACAAAAATGGCGCCAAAAAAAGTGGTATTCTATAAACTGTGCTTAAGGCTAGGCGCGGTTTATAGAATAGTGCTTATATCCGGGAATCACGCCTAACTGCAGGCGCAGCCATTTGCACCAACTGAAACATGGTGCAAATCTTTGTGCCTAAATTAGGCTGCTATCCCCATTATTCCATAACTTACCAAGCAAATTTTAGGAATACCCCCATTCCGCCCACACCCCGCCCATTTCCACACACCCTTTGTGAATTCACTCCTAAATTTATGTATGTGTATTTTAATGTGCCAATAATTGCCTGTTAGGCCAATTATTGGTGCTAATTAGCTCATTATCTAATTAAAATTGTGCATGCAAATTGGGCACACTCCCAAATTTGCACATGTAATTTTTAGCGACTTTTACAGAATGCAGGGTTAGGGGATATATATTTACTAAGTTGTACCTGATGCATGCTAACTTGCAAAGTTAAAGTGAATTAGCATACAAACTCTGCACTAATTGTTGGAACCATTTCCAGCATTTTATTTTTTGGGGGGTGGGGGAGGCAATAGTACCACTATTGCAAATAAAAAAATCATTAGCAAATGTTAATGACAGGACTGATAATGTGGAATGCAGTTAGCTATACTTTCAGAGGTGTATCTAACTGCACTATCTTATGACCACTATGTTAAATGCAAGGCACACTCCCACCCATTCCCCTCCTGATCTAAGCCTCCTGGTGGGAATATCTACATTTGGGGGTAGATTCAATAAATGCAAAATGATGGACACTAACCTCCAGATTCTATATATGGAGCCTAGAGTTATATGTGGAAATCAGCACACTTAGTTCATTTCTGTTTATAACTTCATTGAGTAACAAGCCAATCAGCACCAGTAATCGGATGTTAACATGCAATTATCGGCACTAATTGGAACTAATTAGAATTTATGCACACTACTCACTAAGCATATTCTATAAAGTAGTGTGTATAACTTCTACCGCATGGATCCCAAAAGGGTGTGCGGCTATGAGCGGAATATGGGTGGGCTGTGGGCCTTCCTAAAATTTATGCACAATGTTATAGGATAACCCATTTCATGCCTAACTTTAGGCATGAAACTGGTTATCCTATAACACTGGCATAATAAGGCATGGGCATTTACACCAGCTTGTCATTGGCGTAAATGACCGTGCCTATATTTTTGTCGCATGTACAGTGTTGCTTGTATTCTATATACCACGCCTAACTTTAGGTGCGGTTTATAGCATACACATAACCACGTTTTCCTTCAGCGCTGATTTTCTTGTTGCCAAATATAGAATCTAGTTCTAAGCATGAATTATGTAATGGCATTTCCGTGTGGAACTGTTGTCAGAGAATACTAGCTTATAAATATAGTTTTGTGCCTAAATTTACGCATGACCATTTATGCCAAGCAAAGGCCAGTGTGAATAGTCACACCTAAGTACTGATATTTAGGCATGTAAATGACAGTATTCTAGAACACTGCGTCTAATTGCTTGGCATACCCTTGACCTGCCCCTGCCCCTCCCAGGTCCACATCCACCTTGGAGTTGCACACCATAGAAATTAAGTGTAGTGTTTATAGTGTAACCCTATGGGTTACATTTTAAAAGATTACCTGGCTCCTTCTAGACCTGATGTAGAGACAGTGAGCAGTGCAGTGAAACTGAGTAGTCTGTGTGCATGTGCTGAGTGTTCCGCAGGCTGATGGAACTTTCAGGAGAGTGACAAACGGCTCAGGCTGGCAGTTGGGATAGAGCTGTATTGATGAGAAGATGTTACTAAGAAAAGACTGGAAGAAAGTTTATGCTGGAGATCATCACCTGAAAGAAAAGGCGTCCACCGTTCAAGAGAGAGAGAGAGAAAGAAAACAGAGAGAGCAGCTAAGTGACTGAGACTATTTTAAAAAGTGCACAAAAGAGAAAATAGTAAAGGAAACCTGAACAATAAGTGAGAGATAACTAAGGAAAAAAGAGTAGAGTTACATGTTGAGATCCTTGAGGGTCTATGGAAATATGAAAGACAGGAGAAAAGAAATGTTAAAGAATCTAGTGTTTTGTAAAATTGAATGTGCTTAAATAATTTATGTACCTAATGTTTATACTTATCTGAAAATGCTCCCAATGTTTAACCCTGTAATTGAAATACATATGTTGAATGTGCAAGTTGGTAAAATTTAATTAACATTTAAATATAATACTAATAAAAAAATATGTTTTTTTTTTAATTGTTAAACTCCCTGGTTGGTGTTGAGTCATTTTGGGGAAACACTGTGACATATTTGGTACCATCATTGTAATACCTTGCTCTGCCACCAGGGGGTTTACAATAGAACAGGGTCAAAAAGCATTACACTCACACATATGTTGACTGCCAAATGATTACATTCCTTCTGTACAAAGACTACTTGCACTAGATCAGGCAATAGCCCATCACTCCAGTAGAAGAGAGAATGGAGACTACAAGAGGAAAACATGGTTGACTGAGGCTCATCAGTCCTATTCCTGCTCACCCTACTTACTGCACCTATTAAAAGGCTTTAGCTGACTAAGGGGCCCTTTATAAAAACTGTGGCAAAAGGTGGCCATAGTGTGTCCTTACATGGGTCTTTCCCATGCACTAAGGACACTTTTTCTATGGTCAGAAAGTGGCCAATTTTCTATTTTCAGCATTAATGGTCATGTGCTAATGTTTTACTAAGGAATCACAATGCCCATTAAGTTTACAACATATTATCAGTAATACTATATTTGTGAAAAATGCACAACTCAATAAAAGATTACTGTTTTTAAATTTCTCCTTCAAACCATCAGAGGTAGACCCGAAATTTAATTAGTAATCACCATAGAGCAATTTGTGTATGGTAATAGGGTTCTTGTCTTCTCCTCATAGATCAGATAGTATGTATATTTTTTCAACTCAATAATATTTTTTTATGTTTTTCTAATCTTTATATCCAAAAAGAGCTAGTATAAAATCTTTTACTTAGCTTTTAAAGATTCAGATCAGCTGGAAATTAGGGTTATACTTCTTCTGAAGTTAAACGATTAGGCTACACACCGACACGTGTTTCACTGTAAAAGCTTCCTCAAGGTATGTACCTATAGAGAAACAAACCAATCAATCTTTATACTTGAAAAACATCTTCTAAACAATTACATTCATGATGGTCAGCTACCTTTACGTCTCAAGTCGAATATCCACTGTTCAAAACCCCGGCTGCATATGGCCGCGGCGTTATTTTGATACTATTTAAAGCTATTGTCACATGACTCACCCAGCCAGTAGCAAGACCTGTCAGATCAAAGATTGCCATTCGATTTCTTTATTGAGCCCATAAGGTTCAACTGCATTCAATTTGAAGATCCAGCCTTGTTCCTTATAATTTAGAACCTGATTGATATTCCCTCCCTGCACATTCTTAATAATCCTCCAGCGTAAATCAGCTTTGTGTATAGTGCTTTGCAGTGGAGTAATTATGTGTTGGCTTTACTGAAGTGACATCAAAGCTTTTGTTATAACATCAGAGAGTGTTGGCATCTCTGCACTCTGGTACAGTATATACCTTCCCTCCACTACCCCTGTGTCCAGCAGTCTAGTTCCCCCCCCCCCCCCCCCATGCCATCCAACTGCACTGTGCAGCCATGGGGTTCTTAGACAGTTTTTAGCTACTTGAGGGCCATGAAAAACCTGTTGACCTTGCAGCTCTCAATCTCATGAGACTGCAAAATCAACAAGCTCTCTGAAGGTGGGAGGGGAGGGGGAAGACAAGTGCATGTTAGAAAGGCAGACTGGCTGTGGGATTTTCTTTGCCACTGTATTCTCTGGTATTTGATATTTATCGTAATATCTACATTTAATAAAAGGTATTATCTGCAGCTATTTTGCTGACCTTTCTGTATGTTTTCAGACAGTTACAGACTCAGGCCTCACCCCGCCCTGGCCCTGTCCATTTTAGCCTCCCCAAACAGTGGAGCCACCGACCAGGTTAGCTGCTTAACACAACTTACTTAAAAAGCTCCATAGTGGTTGAAAAATTGGGCAATATAGAAGTTAAACCTGAAATGTTTAAAAGAAAAACCCAAACCCATATATAACAAACACAACTATGCCAAGTTACCCAGTTCCAGGTTGAAGATTTTGAGACAGTTCCAGATTGTCTTAGGTTGTGAAAATAGTTTTTTCTAGACAAACTGAGTTCAGCAAGAGTGTGACTGAATAAAAATAAAGATGTGGGTTTCATTCATAGGCGTAATTTGACTGTTTCATTTGGGGGGGGGGCAAAGGATGGGCGGAGCATATTAGCATATTCATTTGCGTATATATATATATATATATATATATATATATATATATATATATATATATATATATATATATATATGCAAATGAATATGCTAATATGGAGGAAGAAATTGAAATTTACAGGCAAAATATCACAGATGCACATTTCAAAAAGCTGACATATTTCAATTAATAAATTCTGAATAAAATACTTTTATCTACCTTTGTTGTCTGATCATTTAGTTTTTCTATTCACTTTGGTTCCAGTGTCTTCTGTTTTATGCAGTGTCTTCTTTCCAGTAGGCTTCCCTCTGCTCCCCACCCTCCCAGTCCCATCCATCTTTTGCTCCATCCCTCTGCTCCCCACCCCTCCCAGTCCCATCCATCTTCTGTTCCTTCCCTCTGCTCACCACCCCTCCCAGTCCCATCCATCTTATGTTCCTTCCCTCTGCTGTGCCTGACCTCTCCCAATCCCATCCATCTCCTGGTCCATCCCTCTGCTCCCCACCCCTCCCAGTCCCATCCATCTCCCCTCTGCTCCCCACCCCTCCCAGTCCCATCCATCTTCTGTTCCTTCCCTCTGCTCCCCACCCCTCCCAGTCCCAACCATCTCTTGCTCCTTCCCTCTGCTCCCCAACCCTCCCAGTCCCATCCATCTCTTGCCCCTTTCATTCTGCTCCCCACCCCTCCCAGTCCCATCCATCTTCTGTTCCTTCCCTCCTTCATACCATCCATCTTCTGCTCCTTCCCTCTGCTGTGCCTGACCTCTCCCAATCCCATCCATCTCCTGGTCCATCCCTCTGCTCTCCACCCCTCCCAGTCCCATCCATCTTCCTTCTGCTGCCCCCCCCCCCGCGAGGTCCAAGATCGTGACTCCGTCTACCCCCCTCTCTTCCTCCCTCCCTCCGGCGCAGGCAGCAGTCTTCTTCAGCGGTAGCAACGTACACGCTGCCTTCGGTCTGCCCTGGAAGCCTTCTCTTCAAGTTCCTGTTCCCACCTATACACAGAGCCGAAGGCAGCGTGTACATCGCTACCGCTGCCAGGAACGCTGAAAAAGACTGCTGCCTGCGCCGGAGGGAGGGAGGAAGACGGACACGCTCCTTTCCGTCCGCTTGGCTTCCCTGCCCTCTCTGTCTGCGTCCCGCCCGAAAGGAAATGACGTCAGAGGAAGGCGGGACGCAGACAGAGAGGGCAGGGAAGCCAAGTGGATGGAGAGGAGCAGCGCATGCCTGCCTGCTTGGTTTTTTTTTAACTACTGGCGTGGCGGCGCCTCGTCGTCGTTTGGGGGGCATTGCCCCCCCTCGCCCCCCCCCCCAGTCTACGCCCATGGTTTCATTTAAAATTAGCAAAGACAAGATAAATGAATGAAAGTAAACATAGAGGTAATTTTGAAGCAGTCAGCAAACATGAAACTGCTTAGGTATGTGATCTTCCATGAGATAAATAAGGGTTATGTACTGGCTAACTAAAATCCTGTTCCTGGATTTATTGATACTGGACAATTGTAAAATAATTCTGGCTGTGACTCTAATGTAACACCAGAAGAACTCTGGCAGGAAAGGTCTAAAGACTGTTGATTGAAACTGGTCTTTACTCACTAACAGTTAAATGGTTAAGTATGATAAAAACAATCTTCAGCATATCTATTTACCAAGTTCTGTCTTTAAGGGTAGGTTGTATAGAGAAAAAAAGACCTCAGAACTTTCACAGCCTTGTATCACATCCCTGAATGTACCAAGGTCTATGAGTTATAATCAATGGTCTTCCACCACCATTTGAATACTTTGGCAACTCTTGTAGTTTGTTGCCATCTATGATCACTATTGATCAGAAAACAATTATACACTTTCATCTACTATTAACCCTTTAGTGTCCAATGTTCCCATCAATCTGTTCCCATATGGTTTATTACAGGAACATTGGACACTAAAGGGTTTTAAACTAATGAGGTTTCATTTGGACCATAGGTTAACTTTAGTAGAGTAAATACAAAATTTTAACTAGAAAAATCTTTTTGCTTTTCAGAAAGCTTAGATCCGCAAATATTTCAAAGTGGATTGGTTTAGATTACTAGTACAGTCTATTATTTTGAGTAAGCTTGAGTACTGTAATATTAAATACTAGTAAAAAAGGCCCGTTTCATAAACAAATGAAACGGGCGCTAGCAAGGCTATAGAGAGAGTAAGAGTGTGTATATGGATGTATGTGTGTCTGTGTGTGTGTGACACAGAGAAAGTGTGTGTGTCTCTGTGTGAAAGAGAGTGTGCACAGGTAGGTTGAAAATGAAGAGACAGCAGTGAAATTTTACATAGGACAGCTGAACCATTTGGGGCGTGTTTGTGTGTCTGTGTGAGAGAGTGTGTATATGTGTGTGAGTGCGTGTGTGTGTGAGATAGAGACAGTGTAAGTGTGTGTGTGTGTGCGTCTGTGTGAAAGAGAGTTTGAAAGGGTAGGGTCAAAATGAAGAGACAGCATTATAATTGTACATAGCACAGCACAAACATTTGAGGCAGTTATTGCCTTATCTCCCCTGCCGCCCCCTCCATACCCAACGATTTGTTCCTTGTCTTCCATCCCCTCTGTGTCCTGTGTGTATGTATGTATGTGTGTGAGAGAGAGAGAGAGAGAGAGAGAGAGAGAGAGAGAGAGAGAGAGAGGTGCTAGCAGTCCCTGTGATAGTGACAGATCAGTTGCTCAGTATAGCTGGTTAAGAGTGAAAGTGTGTGTGTATATGCTGGTTTTTTTCCTTCCCTCATATGCCCTCCGTGTCCATTGTTTGTGTGGAGAGCAGAATCTATATGGTCCTTTTAGCGTTGCTGTTGACGTTGCATAGCAACTGTGTGCTGCTGGTTTTCATTGTTCCGCGATGTGTCTTATGTCACATTCCGTCGCTTAGTAACGGGTTTGCGATGCGATTGGTTGAGTGTCATTGGTCCACCCTCGACGTCATGATGTTTTACGTGGGGGGCGGGGCCAACACTCATGGGCGAATTCCTGGTTTCACCACCATGCATTTAGAACGTTGGGACTTGTGGAGGCTTCAGAATGTTGGAGGTGCGTTTTATATAGAGAGATTTGGGCTGCATGAAGCACCTTCAGAAAAAGATCCAAACTATCCAAAATATAACTCTTCATTTGATCTTCTCATTACAGAACTCAGATAGATTATCCTCTTATTATATCAAATTACACTGGTTATTGGGTTGCTTCTTATATAAAGTCTTATTCGGTTGGGTTGCTTCTTATTTTTATGTTCATTTTACAATAGTGGAAGCTAAGAAGAATTTCAGGAAAAGTAATGATTTTTTTTCCTTCCCCTAAGAGTATTAATAATTGAAAAACTTTGAGTACCTTTTCGCTTACCAGGCTGCTAAGTTTGGGAAAGATATTTCAATGGTTATTAGATCATCCAGCTCTTACAGAGAATTTAGATGAAATGTTAAAACATTTTTACTTAGAAAATATGTTTTATCTTCTTAACTTTTGTATTTGTAAAAATTTTTAATTATTATGATATTCTATGTTATGTTTATACTGTAATTCCTGATTTTAAAAACATAGAAACATGACAGTAGATAAGGGCCAAATGGCCCATCCAGTCTGCAACCACTATATCGTCCTTTCCCTAAGAGATCCCATGTCCCTTTCTCACACTTTCTTAAATTCAGATACAGTCCTCGTCTCTATCACCTCCACTGGTAGAGTATTCCATGCGTCCACCACCCTTCTGTGAAAAAGTATTTCCTTAGGTTACTTCTGAGACTATAGCCTCTTAACCTCATCTTATGCCCTCTTATTGCAGAGTTTTCTTTCATTTGAGAAAGTCTCACCTCCTGTACATTAATGCCAAGGAGGTATTTAAATATCTCTATCATGTCCCTTCTCTCTCACCTTTCTTCCAGAATAAAGTACTTGGCAGAAACCCAAATAGTAGCAACATTCCACAGAAAAGCATGATTCAAAAATAACAAAGAAAATAAACAAAAGAAAGGAAAATTATACATTGAAAATCATACTCAAGTCCACATAATCCAGCTCATTATCAAAAGTGATCGCTGGCCATCTTCCGACATAAATCGGGAGATGGCCGGCGATCTCTCAAAAGCGTCCAAATCGGTATAATCGAACCCCCCTTTTTTGACACCATCGCCGCTTTCCCGTTGCCAAGCCGGCGAAAGTTCAAGGGGGCGTGTCAGCGGCGTACCAAAGGCGGGACATGGGTGGGCATGGGCGTGGCTAACAGATGGCCGGCTTCAGTGCATAATGGAAAAAACAAAAGCGGCGTTAATGAGTATTTCGCCGGTTTTACTTGGTCCTTTTATTTTCATGACCAAGCCTCAAAAAGGTGCCCCAACTCACCAGATGACCACCGGAGGGAATGGGGGATGACCTCCATGTACTCCCCCAGTGGTCACCAACCCCCTCCCACACTAAAAAAATAAAAATACAAACCTTTTTTGCCAGCCTGTATGCCAGCCTCAAATGTCATACCCAGCTCCTTGACAGCAGTATGCAGGTCCCTAGAACAGTTTTTGTTGGTTGCAGTGGACTTCAGGCAGGTGGACCCAGGCCTACCCCCCTACCTGTTACACTTGTGGTGGTAAGTGTTGAGCCCTCAAAACCCCCTAAAACCCACTGTACCCACATGTAGGTGCCCCCCTTCACCCCTTAGGGCTATGGTAATGGTGTAGAGTTGTGGGGAGTGGGATTTGGGGGGATTTGGGGGACTCAGCACCCAAGGTAAGGAAGCTATGCACCTGGGAGCTATTTGTATTTTTTTTTTAATTTTTAGAAGTGCCCCCTAGGGTGCCCAGTCGGTGTCCTGGCATGTCAGGGGGACCAGTGCACTACAAATGCTGGCTCCTCCCACAACCAAATGCCTTGGATTTAGCCGGGGTTGAGATGGTCGCTTTTACTTTCCATTATCGCTGAAAAACAAAAGCGGCCATTTCAAACCCAGCGAACTCTGGCATTTGGCCGGTCCAAACCGTATTATCGAAAACAAAAGATGGCCGCCCATCTTTTTCGATAATACGGTTCCAGCCAGCTGTTTGTGGCGCCGCCAAAATAGATCACCGACAATCTATTTCGCTGGCGCCGATCGATTATTCCCCTCTATAGGATCCAAGATTAACAACAATTAATGCATGTAAATGTATCTAATTTATATTCATTGTAGCAATCCTGAAAACATGTCTGGCTAAGTGTATGTCCAAAACAGTGCTCCCAAATTAACCCTGCATTATCCAATTAGTACATGCTAATACAAAAACATTAACTGGTTAACAGTTCCACTCTGCACTCATGACACATCTCCCCAAAAATATTTTTCAAAAATAGTTAATGTGCACATAGGGTTAGATTGTATATACGGCACTAAAAATACTGGTGCCGAAAAAAGCACTATTCTATAACCCACACTTAAAGGGCCCTGTTTACTAAGCCATGTTATAGGAGTGTTAGCATTTTTAATGCACATTAACAGTGTACACACCTATAACATCCCTATAGGCCAGGGCCGCCGAGAGACTAGGCCAGGCCCGGGGCAAGGGTGCCCCGCCTCTGCCCCCTCGCCGCTGCCACCCACATCACTCCCCCCGCCATTGCTGCCCTCTGTCACTCCCCCCACCACTGCCGCCCTCTGTCGCTCCCCCCGCCGCTGCAATCTCCGGTTTCACCTGCCTGCCTCCACGGCTCCGGGCCCCCTGCTTTCGAAGCGGCAGTTGCAGATCTCCTCTCTTCTGGCCTTCCCTCCCTGTGTCCTGCCATTGTCTGATGTAACTTCCGGTTTCTATGAGGGCGGGACACAGGGAGGGAAGGCCATAAGAGAGGAGATCTGTGACTGCCGCTTCGAATGCAGAGGGCCCGGAGCCAAGGAGGCAGGCAGGTGAGACTGGGGACTGCAGCACCAGCAGCCTGGCCCGGGCACGGGGAATTTTGTCCCCCCATCCCTCTCTCGGTGGCCCTGCTGTAGACATCTACTTGGTTAATGTGCATGCTAATTGTAGGCACGTTAAAAACACTAATGCGCCTTGGTAAACAGGGCCCAAAGTTAGGTGTAGTTCGTAGAATAGCACTGGGAATCAACACTAACTTTAGGCACGGCCATTTGCACCAACTGATTCTATAACAATGTGCGTTAATTTTAGGAATGCCCCTGTTCCACCCCTGCCCCTTCCATTTCCACTCCCCTTTTTCACCTGTTCCACCCCTGCCCCTTCCATTTCCATTCCCCTTTTTCAGATTGGGCGTAAATACCAATTAAATCTAATTAGTGCCAATAATTGCTTGTTAAAAAGCCAATTATTGGTGTTAATTAGCTCATTATACAATTAATTTGCACACACAAATTGGAGTCATGCCCAAATGTGTGCACTCAATTTTTGGAATTTTTTATAGAATTAGGGGGTTAGCACACACAAACAAGCAAAATACTGCAGAACTCTAACACATTTTCTGGTAGCCTGTTTTTCCTGTGAAAAGAGCATGTTAGGGCTTAATGCCCTTTAGTAAAAACATTTAATATATGTTACTGATGAAGCACCAAAAGATAAAGAGCAAAAATAAATTATGAAATGAAATAAAAAGAATTTGTCTTCACCTTTCTGGTGTAAACTAGATTAAGGGTTAACCACATCATAGATGTGATTCATAGGTGTACCTCTTTAGAGATATATCCTTTCTGGATCATTTTAGGATTATAGAATTATGGTCTTGATAAATGAGGAATCAGAAAGGTTATTTTTTTTGTGCCTTTTCTCATTTAGATTCCTTTGTTGGCATCATCTCTAAAGAAACAAGCTTGATCTGAATATTCCATACAAAAAGAATTACAGTAGGATATTACGTTCACGATTGATTTTATTAATGTGTTTTGCGTCTAAAATATTAATAAGCTTTAATAGAGCAAAATTATTGATTTGCGGGTGAACCATAAAGATTTTGATATATAACTGGAATCAGGCCAGAATATGGACTATGTTAATGAAGTTTATTTCATTTTGCTACATTCTTAACTCTTTTGCAGATAAACTGATTTATCTCATGCTTTGGTCACATATAATATTCATAGGTCATTCATGAGGGATATGGAAGCCTTATTATCAGCATGAAGGTACAGCAATCTTTCTGAGACCTATACCATCTCATTATATTTAAATAATTATGGGTTCATAAAATGTTTTAGCCAGAAACTAATAAATATGATTATCACGTATTTCCTTTGTTTCACGTTCCTTCAATCAAGATGAAATGTATTCCAGGCTGTGTGTGCATGGGTAACTAAAGAATGCAAGTGACCATAGAAAGGTTATGTTTCTTGAATGCCTGACCTCACAGGGGTTCTCAACAATCAAGTTAGGGCACAGTCAACACTATGGAGTGGTAAATGAGCTGGCATAGGGAGTTAATGGGTTGGGTTAATATACTTGAAAGATTCATATCTGTTGTCTGGCTCTTGGGTTGGTAGATCCCAGTAAGGAATCAGACTTGTGACTCACAGTAGTGATGGTTCTATTTAAATGGTGTGGGTCATCCAGAAAAGAGAAGCCACAGCTTTGCTTGGTTGGGATAAGTCAGTAACAATAAGATAAATTCATTTTAATCCCCTCCTCTTGTGATTAAACAAAAAAAAAACTGATATCACTGTTGTCAAACAGGCTTGGGTGCGCAGATTAAATTCTCTTGCCAGCCTTATTCATTTCCACTGAGTTGTTTTGTGGGCCTGTAGAACATGCCAGTGAATCACAAGCTAGGCTGTGTCACAATTCCACTGATTAATATATATTATATTTTAAACCATACAGAAACAGAAACAGCAAAGGAATGTCACATCTTTTGCCTTTATTTTGTTTGGTGAACCATATCAGTTTTCTTGTTCTCTTGTTCTTGTTTACCTTTGTTTCATAAAGATCTGTTGCTGCTAGCATGGGTTTTACTGCTCATTAAATGTTAGTATAAGCCGTCACTAATTGCTAATGGACATTAAAACAGCTAGTGCGGTAAAAAAAAATTGCCCTTATATAGAAAGCTGATGCCTAGTAGTAGTGCTGTAAGACTACTGCTAAGGGGTCCGCAATGCCACATTGAACCCAGAGCTGAATGGGGTTCGAGCTGAGGGGGACCACTCCCCCTCCCTGCTACTGCACCACCAAGCCTTGCCTCCAGATGGGGGTTAGGGGATGAAGGAAACAGGGGTGGGGCTTGCTGGGGTGGTTGATGTGAATGCAACTGGTGATCAGGTGTTGGGAAGAGTGATACTGAAGACTGGGAGATGGTAGAGTGGAACTGATGATCGCAGTGATGGGGAAAGTGGAACTGGTGTTTGGGTTGGCTGTATATGTTCAGAAGAATCCGCAATACAACGGAGAACTCGAACGCCCCACGGGAGAACACAAGTGCAAGTAAACGTGGGATGTTTAACACGGAAAAACAAATCCTGGAGATAATGATCTTGGAAATGCTTATTTGTTAAAAAAGACCCGACACAACTGTTGTGTTTCGGCCGTCAGACCTGCATCAGGAGTCTTAGACACCTAAAAGAATAGCTGATCTGTGCTAAGGATGACCAACGATATAATGGTCTGTAGACAAAATGGTCTTTAAAAAGACCTTTGATTAAACCAGCTTGTGAACAAGTCTGATATCGTAAGCTGCTGTGTCGAGTCTTTTTTAACAAATAAATAAGCATTTCCAAGATCATTGTCTCCAGGATTTGTTTTTCCATGGTCAAACATCCCACTTTTACTTGCACGTTTGGGTTGGCTGAACAAAGTGGGATTGGTAATCGGTAAGCTTTTATGAAAAACTTGAAAAAGAAAGTGGACAAATGGATGGGATTCATCCCAGAATCTTGAGGGTGCTCAGTGACATTCTGGCAGGTCCTCCTAATGGTTTATTTAATAAATCCTTCGAGATGGGGAAGGTTTAGTGGGATTAGAGAAGAGCAGTTGTAGTCTCTCTTCACAAAAATGATGACAGAGAAGTGGGAAACTACAGGCCAGTAAGCCTTACTTCAGTAGTAGGAAAAGTAATGGAGGTGTAACCCTTTGTTACATTGGAGCCCTGAGTAGGAGGAGTCCAACATGGAAACGTCATGAGTCCATCTTACACTGAAGGATGATCTGATTTGTGGAATCTCAGTGTGGTGTGGAGCTGATGACCTCTCTATATAAGGAAGGACAGTGCTGTAAAATTTGTCCTTGGTAGCCTGTGTTAACAAGTTCATAACCCCTGCAAAAGTGCCCCTTTGGAACAAAAGACGGGTACCTGCTGAGCCAACCCTGATAGTGGAACAGGATCAAGATCATTACTATTAATCTCCTGAGCCATTTAGAGGAGCTGATCTGTGGGCTGAGATTGGGGAGTCTCGCCACAAACTGGGCTCAAGGGTAGGATGCTGTCTGCCCGCGGCTGGTGATTGCTTTCAGGGTAAACCCCTGAAAGACTTGGACAGTTAATGCCAGATCCAGATCTCCTTTGGTATTGGTGCTACATCGGAGAAAGCGATTGCAGGGTGTCATCTGGCTACAGATCAGGCATAATGGTTTTTGCATATGTGCAACCCCAAGAAGGAAAGATTGTACACTCTAGTGACTTTGTGTAATCAAGCCGATGTTACCATCACAGCTGTATACTGAGGATTTTCATGACAATCGATGCTGAGTTCCTGTTTGTTAAATAAAGTTCAGTTAATTTTCTTTGACTCTCCTGTCTACTGCGTGGTTCCTGTGTGAGATCCAAAGGGGACCTGAAGTGATTAAATTACACCCAGCCTCCCGGACCCTGAATGGCCCGGCAAAGAGAGGAGAGGGATACAGAGGCACTGCTCAAGGAAATGATAGTGAATTTCCTAGAATCCAATGGGTTACAAGATCTGAGACAACATGGTTTTACCAAAGGAAAATCATGCCAAATGAATCTGATTGATTTCTTTGACTGGGTGACCAGAAAACTGGATAATGGACATATGCTAGATGGGCAAGATATGTTCACAGCCTAAGGAGAGTGGAAGTGAATTCTAGAGAGAAGGCATTTTGATGTGTAGATTCTAATCAGGGTCAAAGAGAAAAGAAGGGATGTTAATATGAAAGTCATGTATGCTGCATAACAGGTAAGAGGGAATGTGTAATATATTCAGTGAGACAAGATAAGAAGGAGAAGTTGAAAATAGAACTTTGAAGGCTATTCCTAAAAATTTAAACTGTAATCCTAAACAAAACTGGAAGCTAGTATAAACACATACCTCCCCCCCCCCCCCCCCCCCCGCAAACACACACACATATGCATTGACATGCTGAGGTGTTGGAAAGGATTCCAAGAACCTTGCTCTGCACGTGCTCCCCTCTTGTTAAGATATATTAACTGTTCATTTTTGGATTTACTAACCACTGCTCTGTTTTGTTGACCTAGTTTTATTTTCTAACTCATATAAATTGAAGGTCAAACAATCTGTACTCATATCACATCACAAGATCACATATTTTTCAAAACCTGTCACTGGCTATTCCAACCTGTGCTATTAGTTCCAGGCCCTTTATTATAGCATTGATTTGTCATCATGGTGCTTTGTGCCATGTCTTATCAGATTTGATGCCTTCTAGAAAGTTTCTATTGCAGTCCTGTGTGTAAATATAGTAATCTGGGGTGCAACCGTTCCAATTTTCTTTTTTAGAGAAGTTTAATTTGGCCAAGAACATAAATCTGTGATCACATATTCAGTATATAAATAGGGTACTTTATAAAGATAGTGTCATCTTTAATCTTATTTTTTTTTTTGGGGGGGGGGGGGGGAATAGGTTATAACAGATGCCACCCCCTCCTGTTTTTGAAAGTAAGTAGGTAAACTGAAACCAAGTCATTATTTTCAATAAGTTCTATCTATTCTTCGCATTAAGGGCTTGACATTCAGTTTGTCCTCACCCTATCAGATCATGATGTTGCCAGCTACCTCTTATCATCAATGTGCAGATGTAAGGTTTAGCCTCAACAAAGAGACCGGATCCACTTGCAGGCGCATTATACAAGAAGAAATTCAAACATCACACAACACAGAGAAGTCTAACTGTTCCCCATTAAATCTTCAACCTTTAAAATGGTTCTTTGTAAGCTTCTTAAGTTATTTCATTTCTTGTTACATATACGTCAAGAACTTCCATATTACCCAAAGCATGATAACACTAGATGAGTGAAAGTAGCTTTCAGCAATTTATTGCCAGTAGTTGTTAAATATGAAGTAGTAGAATAAACATAAAGCTAGATTTATTAACTTGCACTACAATTGTACATGCTAACACCATTAATTTGCATTATTATTCACTACATCCCATTATGTAACATGGACCTGAAGTAAAATAATGTGCATCGGGGATGGGAGAGAACAAAAAAATAGCCCGACTGGGTCAGACCAATGGTCCATCTAGTGTAGTATACTGCTTCCAACAGTGGTCAATTCAGGTTAAAAGTACTTGTCAGAATACCAAATAGTAGCAACATTCCATGCTACCAACCCAGGGCAAGCAGTGGCTTCCCCATGTCTATCTCAATAGCAGACTATTGACTTCCTCCAGGAACTTGTCCATACCTTTTTTAAACCCAGATATGCTAACCACTGTTACTGCATCCTCTGGAAATGAGGTCCACATCTTAACTATTCATTGAGTGAACAAATATTTCCTCCTATTTGTTTTAAAAGTATTTCCATATATCTTCATTGAGTGTCCCCTAGTCTTTGTACTTTTTGAAAGAGTAAAAAATTGATTCACTTTTACCCATTCTACATCAGTCAGGGTTTTGTAGACCTCTGTCATATCTCCCCTATGCCATCTCTTTTGCAAGCTGAAGAGCCCTAACCTCTTTAGCCTTTCTTCATATGAGAGGAGTTTCATCCCTTTTATCATTCTTCTTTGAACCTTTTCTAATTCTGCTATATCTTTTTTAAGATACAGTGTCCAGAATTGAATGCAATACTCAAGGTGAGGTCACATCATAGAGCGACAAAGAAACATTATAGTATTCTTGGTCTTATTTACCATCTTTTTCCTAATAATTCCTAGCATCCTGCTTGCTTTTTCGGCTGCTGCAGCACACTGGGCAGAAGATTTCAGCGTATTGTCTACAATGACACCTAGATTTTTTTCTTGCATGCTGACTCTCAAGGTAGATCCAAGCATCTAGTAACTATGATTTGATTTATTATTCCCAATTTGCATCAGTTTATATTTGTCCACATTAAATTTCATCTGCCATTTAGATGTTCAGTCTTCCAATTTCCTAAGGTTTACCTGCAATATTTCACTGTCCACATGTGTTTTTAACAACTTTGAATAGTTTTGTGTCATCTGCAAATTTAATGACATCATTTACAAATATGTTAAATAGCACTGGTCCCACTGTGGCACTCCACTAGTCACCCTCCGCCATTGAGAAAAATGGCCTTTTAACCTACCCTCTGTTTCCTGTCCAATGACCAATTCCTAATCCACAACAGAACATTTCCTCCTATCCCATAAGTTTAATTTTCTCAGAAGTCTCTCATGAGGAACTTTGTCAAAAGCTTTCTATAAATCTAGATACACTACATCAACCATCTTACCTTTATCAACATGTTTATTCATGCCTTCAAAGAAGTGAAGCAAATTGGTGAGGCAAGACTTCCCTTAGCAGAATCCATGCTGGCTCTGTCCCATTAAACCATGTTTGTTTATGTGTTCCATAATTATATTCTTTATAATAGTTCCCACTATTTTGCCTGGCACTGAAGTCAAGCTTACCAGTCTGTAATTTCCAGGATCACTGCAGGAACCCTTTTTAAAAATTGGCGTTACATTGGCCACTCTCCAATCATCAGTTACTACAGACAATTTTAACAACATATTACAGATCACTAACAGCAGATCAGCAATTTCATGTTTGAGTTCTTTCAGTACCCTAGTAAAAGAATTTGGGGTTTTAACCCATCCGTTTTTCAGTTGTAGCTCAAGGTGAGGTACAGCCAAGAACATTAGATATTTTCCTGTCTCTGGAGAGCTTCTAATCTAATCCCCCTTGGTTCCTAGCCCACTGCTCTAACCATTAGGACACTCCTCCACTCTATTATAGTGGCATAGCCATGAATGGGCCCCGGTAGGCAGGGGCCTACCCAGTTTCACTTCAGGCCTACCCAGTTGCTAATGGGGATCCCTGGACTCCACTAACAGAAGAGTCCTCTCTGGAGTCCCCCCCCCCCCCTTTCCCAGTAAGTCTTATCTCCAAAGCAGTCAGAAGCACATTTCCAGCTGTTGATGCCTGTATTCCCCCCTACTGCGCATACTCAGTTTAATTAATAGCCCCACACATGAGTGCATGGGGGGATGCTAGTTGAAATGAGCATGCAATGGGGGGGGGGGGGGGGGGGAGGGTACAGTGTCAGAGAGAGAGAGAGAGAGAGAGAGAGAGAGATGCCACTTGCAACTACAACCTAGCAAAGAACACAACTGGGATTGACAGTCTACATGATGGATACCGGTCATTTAGGGACAGGCTGAGCTACTCCTGGTTTTATCCTTATTGCATACAATGGGAGTAAAAAGATCACCCCTGTTGTCCTGGAGCTGACTGGCAGTTTATAAGCTATAGCATATAGAAGCAGCTACAGCTGAACGCAAGCAAATTGTTAAGGGCTTCAGGGTTGCCTACTCCAAACACGACTGATGAAACCTTGCAGAGGTACAACACACATTTGCCGATCCAGCAAAGACAGGGGTCACCTTCAAAAAATGTTCCTTTTACCAGTTTAAGGAAGTGTAGTAATGTCTGTACACAGGCAGTGCAAATCAGAAGCGCTTTACCTGCAAAATCACTACTTTTAAACCTGAAGGTTACTAGTTGAAAACTGGCTTGGGCATGTGTGGTAAAAATGCATGCTGAGAGACTTTGAGGGGTCCTTTTACAAAGTGGCAGTAAGCCCAATTCAGGTTTACCGCACACTAATTTGTAGCTACAGCAGGCCCAACGTAAACACTGGCAGTTGATCCAACCCCAACGTGCACCACTTCTCGCATTAGGGAAAATAGGCCTGTATTTTTTGCGCTAAACCAGCGGTAATTGTGCAGTGCTGGACTTTACCTGGTTACCGCTGGGTTAGCTCGGGAGCCACCTCAATGGGTGGCGGTAAATGATCTCCCCCCCCCCCCCCCCCCCCCATGGCCACACAATAAGAACAATCTTACCGCATGGCCTTGGCTATTTTCAGCCTTTTTCCCTGCCGTGGGGAAAAGGGCTGCAGCGTGTGTCATAAATGGCCCCAGACGCTATTGCAAGGCCCTTTTTTACCGCAGCTTGGTAAAAGGACCCCTGAGTAAGATATTTCATTGGGTGGGAAATGTTTTTGAAGGCAGGGAAAAAGTAACGGTGCCTGTACCACCTGCCAGAAACCCATCAGAAAGGGGCCTATTCAACTATTTCATTCTGCATGGGGAATCCTGCCAGCATTTTCTAAACTCATGATACAGCTTTTATTTACCTAAAGGTGACAAATAGAGTTTTGACAGAACTTTTTAAAAATATAATATAAACCTTTCTGTTCATGTTTTGAATAAGTGGTAATGGGAATGTGTATTTTTATGCATATCACATATTTCGGATATGAAATCTTTTATTTCATTACATCTACAATGAGACAATTTAGATTTTCCCCACAAGAAACAATATATAACTATAAAGGAAAGCCACTGAATTATGATTTTGTTTATTCAAAGTCATACGTAGACTTTAATCACTGACAAAAAGGCAATTCAAGATAAGTGTTTTGAAATTACAATATTTCATGAATACAATTAAATATATATCATATGCTTTCATTTTTTATTATTTAAAATGCTAGTAGCGGGCCATGACAGATGAGCTCATATCAAGTCCAACTTACCCAAGCATTACTGGCTCAGAACAATTGTTTAGAAATCAAGATGATTAATAACATAAACGAATTTCAAATGAGAACATTGTAAAGTATGCTTTCTAACTTGGTTGTCATTTAATTTACAATACATAAACAATATTCAATGGAGTCAAAACACTGGTCATAAATGTTTTCATCTTTCCCTATATATAATTTATGTATATGGGAAGCCAAACGTCATAAATAAAAGTAATATATGAGAACCCCTGACAGAGTAAATATATATCTCTATCTATGAATATTTATTTATTTATTTATTTAATCTGTCAGGGATCCTCAGGATACCCATGATAAATATGCATGATATATATTTACATGTACTTCCTTCATTCTGTGCAAATTTATCTAATGTGTATTCAATGTGGATATCCTGAAAACCTGACTGGCTAGGTGTGCCCTGAGAAGAAACCCTGCTGTAAGTAATAGCTCACCGGCTACCCCTAAAGAATCTTCATGGACAGACTGTCTGGAGTCCTCACTTTGTACTTACATCTCGTGTTTGGGATATAGCAGTGGTGATCAACAACACTATTATTGGTTAAAGAAAAAATATTTTATAAAATTATTCTGTATAGAATTATCACATTTGTCTCACAGCTTCTGTCTCCTTTCCTTACCACAGGGATGTATTCTTAGCCTAATTTGGCTTTATCTCCTTCATTTACCAACAGTTTGATAAGTAGTACACAGCATGACATTCCATATGTTTTTCTTAGCCAAACATCTTTATACACAGCAGCAGAGCAGTAACTGTTTCTTGTGGAGACAATCAGGCTTATTTTCGAAAGAGAAGGACGCCCATCTTTCAACACAAATCGGAAGATGGGCATCCTTCTCACAGGGTTGCCCAAATTGGCATAATTGAAAGCCGATTTTGGGCGTCCTCAACTGCTTTCCATCGCGGGGATGACCAAAGTTCACAGGGGCATGTTGGAGGTGTAGCGAAGGCGAGACTTGGGCGTGCCTAACACATGGGCATCCTCGACCCATAATGGAAAAAAAAAGGGCGTCCCTGGCGAGCATTTGGACGACTTTACCTGGTCCTGTTTTTCTTACGACCAAGCCACAAAAAGCTGCCCGAACTGACCAGATGATCACCGGAGAGAATTGGGGATCACCTACCCTTACTCCCCCAGGGTTCACTAACCCCCTCCCACCCTCAAAAAAAACTTTTTAAAAATCTTTTGTGCCAGCCTCTATGCCAGCCTCAAATGTCATATTCAGGTCCATCACAGCAGTATGCAGGTCCCTAGAGAAGTTTTAGTGGGTACTGCAGTGCACTTCAGGCAGGCGGACCCAAACCCATCCCCCCCCCCCACCTGTTACACTTGTGGTGGTAAATGTGAGCCCTCCAAAACCCACCACAAACCCACTGTACCCACATCTAGGTTCCCCCCTTCACCCATAAGGGGAATGGTAGTGGTGTACAGTTGTGGGTAGTGGGTTTGGGGGGGCTCAGCACACAATGTAAGGGAGCTATGTTCCTAGGAGCAATTTATGAAGTCCACCGCAGTGCCCCCTAGGGTGCCCGGTTGGTGTCCTGGTATGTCAGGGGGACCAGTGCACTACGAATGCCAGCTCCTCCCATGACCAAAGGGCATGCATTTGATCAATTCTGAGATGGGCATCCTTTATTTCCATTATCGGTGAAAATCAGAAACAACCAAGTCTAGGGACGACCATTTCTAAGGACGACCTAAATTTCAAGATTTATTTATTTATTTATTTATTTATTTGTTGCATTTGTATCCCACCTTATCCCACCTCTTTGCAGGCTCAAAGTGGCTTACAATACATCATGAGTAGTGGAGGAATGTTAATAGATAAACATTTGGTATTGCAGGATCTTGGTCAGCATGATGATAGTAAAACAAACATAATAAACGAAATCATAGTGTACAAGCAGGTATTATGAAACAAGTTCTGAATATAGATGTGCAAGTTGTGCATATTCACAATTGTTGATCTTTGTGGTACGCTTTATTGAAGAGATGTTTCTTCAATAGTATGTGGAAGTTCGTTCTTTCGAATATCGATTTCAAGCTGCATGGCAGTGCGTTCCATAACTGTGTGCTCAGGTAGGTATAGTTTGACACATGCAATATTTTGTATTTCATTCCTTTGCAGGTGGGGAAGTGCAGATCAAGGAATGTGCAGAATGATCTTTTGGCATTCCTAGGTGGTAGATCTATCAGGTCTGACATGTAAGCTGGTGCATCTCAATGGATAATTTTATGAACTAGTGAGCATCCCCGACCGTATTATTGAAACGAAAGATGGACATCCATCTTGTTTTAATAATATGGGTTTCCCTGCCCCTCCACCGGGACATTTTGTGAGGATGTCCTAAGCAGAACTTGGGCGTCCCCTTTGATTATGCCCCTCCCCATCTCCAAATGGGTTAGTTTTGCACATACCATGACAATAATGAATCTCACTCCTAAGTCACAGTATGTGGAGTATGATTTCAAATTTACTGTCCATGCTCACTGTAATAATTGCTTTGTGCTGAATAGAGCTTCCTTAATCTGAGGAGGAAGTGACATCAGTGCTAGGTTATGGACGTCTGAAGGCACAACTCCGCTGGGGTCTGAATTAAAAGTATGATTTTCTAATTCCTTGGACTTTTTAAAAAAAATTTTTTACTCTCCCCTCTTTATGGACTGATTATTCCTTATCAACATGTCGATTTGCAAGAAGTTGGAGAGATTCAAGTATGCGGCGGACAACAATAGTATGCGGCGGACAATAGTGGAGGATTTCAAAGCACGCTGCAGAAACATGTGAGCTCTTGCCGCAATATGGAGCTGGCAAAACCAGTATTGGAGGAGGAGATACGTGGTGAAATCCCTGTTAGTGTAGGCGAGAGCTCAACATCAGTGGTGGCGAAGTGGTTCAAGGAACTTAAGCCTGAGATCTTTGATGTTCAGGTTGACATTAAAACAGCAGTTGCAGACTTGAGAACCAAGATGCGTGACATTGGCAATAGGACTGAACAGGCGGAAGTACGACTAGATGGCGTTGATGAAATGATGCAAGCACTGGAATCTGATTCGCAGCGTGAAATTAAACTTTGCCAAGATCTACAGCTGACGCTGGAAGATTTGGAGAGCCGCTTCTGGCATTCTAATTTGCAGTTTAAAGGAATACCAGAAACTGATCAGTATCAGAATACCCAGTAAGTAATTAAAGATGTCTATGAGATAATATTAAAAGGGCCTAATGGATATTCTGCTGAGCAGGCCACATGCTCGATAGTTATTGACCAGACACACAGAAGCTTTAGGGCCTCAGTGGGACACAACTCCCAGAGACATTATTGTCAGCTTTCATGACTTTGGAGTAAAGGAACAGGTTTGGCACATGGCTCATGCTCGTGCTTTGGGAGAAATTAAATGGGACAACTGTCAGATTGCTATCAAGATTTGGCATGCAATACGCTATTAAAGTGGAGAGAATTGAGAGAAGTTACCAAATATCTGCAGAAAGCAAGTCTGCACTATTGCTGGCTGCTCCCTTTCAGCCTCCTGTTGACGGTGGGGGTCCAATCATGGCGAATCCACACTAGCACATTGGCTTGGAAGGCTTTGGTGGATTTGGTCTGTACCGATTTGCCACTTCATGTTTCTCCAGAAAAGTCTCCTAGGGTGAAGTGCACTAGTAATTCCCAGCAAGCGGTGCAACCTCATTGGAACAGCCCAACTGCTGGAGCTTCTGCTAGAAGAGCATCAGTAACCTGACTTTGTATTTGCTGGAAGATTTATTGCTTCTTTTTCACTGTCATGCTGATTGTCCTGAGAACTTGTCTTCTGAGGACAAGTTACTGTATATGTTGCTTTGTGAGTTATTTGGTGTGAATGGTAAATACTGGTTGCATACTTGATTGAAGAGTGCTTGTGAGTATGCTAGGGGGATACAATTGATATTTGGGAGGCACAATGAACATTTATTGGGGGATCCAGTGGTGTGTGAGAATATCAGGGCTGTCATGCAGCATTATTTTGATAACAATGATAATGGTACAGTTTCAGATAGAATCTTATGGGATGCCTTGAAATCAGTGTAAGAGGGCATTTGGTTAAGTGGGGTGCATGCAAGAAGAAAGTTCAGGAACAGTAGAGGCTCAGGCTTTGTACACAAGTAGTAGATTTAGAAAGACAGCACCACAGGAGACCCACGGTTGAGTTATTGAATTGTTTACAACAATGTAGAACTGAGTTGCATAGTTTACAGGTAGAGAAGGTAGAGTTTATGAGGCACTTGCTTAAACAAAAAAATTTTGAATTTGGTAACAATTCTGGTAAAATGTTGGTGAGGAACTTATGGGACAGCAGGGTTGTCTCCTTTCTTCATTGCTCTGTGCACTCTCAATTGAACCATTTGCTCAACGGGTTCATTCTTTGGGGGATCTTAGGGGAATTGGGGTGGAAGATGATATGCATAAGATTGCTTTAGTCGCAGATGATCTCCTATTTTTTTATTACCTCTCCAGGACTGGCATTGCCTGTCTTGCTACAGGAGATGGTGCTGTGTCTGGATTTAAGATCAATTATGATAAGTTGGAATTGATGGGTATTAATACCTCTCCACAGGATGATTCTAGTTTACGGCATGACTTTCTTTGATTGTAACCACAGAAAGGCAGTATATCAAATTCCATCCCCCTTTCCTAAAGGACTGATAATCTCCCTATTACCCACCCCTAAACCCACTGCCCAATTACCGCTGGATACACCCTGGTGCTACAAAAATAAATATATTTTTGTAGTGCTATATATGACAGCATGCTAGGGGTGGGAAGTACCGCCGGGCTGCTGCGGTAGCCCGGAGGTACTTCCTGTTTAGCGAGTCGTGAGCCCATGTTGGACTTACCACCGCTTATTAAAATGGGCTCACAATATTTGGTGACTTTTATAGAATTGGGGCGGAGGTTATGTTTTTAAAAGAGGTGTCTACTTGGCCTTAACACATAGGTGGCCTGATATAATATTACTCTCAACACTTCTCTTTCCTGGCTCATTAACATTTCCTTCTTGTAGAAAGGGAACTAAATGAACTCATAATACTGCTGTTCTGGCCTAGTGAGTACCATGTGAAGGACTATCATAGCAGTTAGAGCAGTAAGCTGAGAACAAGGGAAGCTGAGATTCAAAGCCTGCTTCTGCCAATCATACGCTTTATAACCTTGAGAATGTCACTTCATCAGCAGGTGTGGTAAAATCTGGGCTTAAGTGATTTAACAGTGCACTGCTAAGCCCAGATATAGCACATCACTTATTATTGTTATTATTTTTAATGCTTTAATACAGGTCATGGGCTAATGTCATTAGCATGTGGCAAATGAATACAGTTAAGGCAGGTGCTCTTACTTATCCCTATTTAGAAGGCATTAGGTGCCCCTGCATTAATGCTGCTTTATTCATTTAGGGGCCCTTTTATGAAGCTGTGGCAAAAGGTGGCCTGCACTGGCATCGGCGCATGCTTTTGACACGAGCCGAGGCCCTCTTTTACCACAGCAGGTAAAAGGGAGGTATTTCTTTTTATAAAGAAATGGCTGTGAGGCAAGTGAAGGACTTGCCACACAGTCATTAGGTGGGGGGGGGGGGGGGGAGTATTTACTGCCATTCATTGAGGTGGCAATAAGGGCTCCCACATTAAACCGGCGGTAAACGGGCAGCGCATGGCACTGCCCAATTACCGCCGGGTACACACAAGCACTACAAAAATTGAAATATTTTTGCAGCGCCAGAAATGGTGGGCGCTGCGGTACTTCCCTTGCGTTGGGCTTACTGCTGCTTCATGAAAGGGCCCCTTAGTATCTGCTAATCATAACATACTAGCTGAATAAAATGGGAATGCCCATTCTCTGCCCATTCCTCGCCTCCTCCTAAAAAGAGTTAGTGCATAAAAACAGGCAAATTACCACAGAGTGCTTTACCATGTGGTGTGGTAGTCTATTAACCTGTGCCAATCATGGGTTAGGGGCCAGATTCTGTATATGGTGTCTAAAATATAGGCATGTTGGAATAACATGCATAGCATTATTCTAGAAACCACGTCTACAGTAAGTCACGGTTTATAGAATAGCGCAGTGGTGTACCAAGGGGGGCGGTGGGGCCGGTCTGCTCCGAGTGCACGCCACTGGAGCGGTGCCGCGCGCCGGTCAGCTTCCTTCGTTTCCATGCTCCCTCTGCCCCGGAACAGGAAGTAACCTGTTCCAGGGCAGAGGGAGCATGGAAACGAAGGAAGCTGACCGGCGCGCAGCACCTCCCCAGCGGCGTGCACCCGGGGGGGGGTTCTTTCGCCAGGGTGAGGGGGTGTCCTTTCACCGGGGGGGTCGCGCTGCACCAGGGGGGGTGCTGCACCCAGGGGGCGGGGCGCATCGGCGATCCGCCCGGGGTGTCAGCCCCCCTAGGAACGCCACTGGAATAGCGCATAGGTCGAGGGAAGGTGTGTACATTTAGGTGTGGCCATTTACAGCACTGAAACCTGGTGTAAATGCTCAAGCCTAAATGTATGCCTCTTCCCCCAAATTCTAGAAGACAGCATGTAAATTTGATTGACGTCCCTGGACCACGTACACTCCTCACATGACCACACCCCTTTTCAGCTATGTGCATTAGAATTTGCGCATGCCTCTTTTTAGAATACGCCTAAAAACGAGCGTGCATAAATTCCAATTATTGACCATTATTGATGATAATTGGTTGTTATTGGTCAATTATGACTAATTGGCTTGCTGCTCATTTGAGTAGCATATGTAAATTGGCTGTGCAATATCCCCTGCACCTTCTACATAAGGCGCAGTGAATATCTCACAACCAATTTACATGACATTAGCACATGACTCCCCTTAGTAAAAGAACCTCTCAAATTGTAAGCCGTCTTAGGTAGAGAAATGCATTCTGCGCCTAAACGTAACATTATTTGAGCTCAGATTTGGAAAGACAAATCTAAAATCCAGGTCTCTCCATTTATATTCTAGCTCATTATTTCTATTATTACTATTTACTACTCTATTTACTAGTTTGATTAATTTGAATAGGAACTGATGTTATTCCTGGGTAATGGGATACAAATATGACATTTCTAGTGTTTGTAAATGGAAAAATACTTGCTGTACTCCAAGACTGTCTGCTTACTCTCCATTGTTTTTTTTTTTTTACTCTATATAAGCATCCTTAAAACATCACTTCCATAGCATAGCTCAGCTATTCTCTGGATAACTGAGCTAAAAATAAATAATGTCGGACAAGCTCAGCAATCCCAAAGAGTTTTAATAGCAATAAAATTCTGTCTGTAAAGCAAATGCACAAGATACAAAATATTGCACAAGATACGGACATGTTTTAGCAACGCTAGCATCTGAGCAGAGGTTTTCTAATAAATGTGTGATCAAACTTAAGAGGATTTTGAAGGAATCGAGATAAGGGATAAATATATATCAGAGGCTAAGCAGCTGTTATAATGTGAAACAAATCAGCTTTAGGAAGGAGACATAGTAACCTATGGAACTTTGTAAGTTTAAGTGCTTTGAAAATGAGCCCCATATAGGTAATATTAAACCAGTTCAATGGCTACACATCTGAAACTGGAACACACAATGTTCAAACATAAAGGTATGAATATAAGATACTTAATGGTCCTTGTACTAAACCACAGTCCACTTGATATTCAAAAGGATTTAATTGGGCAGAAAAGGCTCCTGTACAATTAAATTCACTCTGGCCACCTAATCACTGGTATTCAATGGCAATTAATAGGACAGTGTCACTGAATATCACCACAGACTGCCCCTGCACTATCTGGGTAATGCAGGGGTGGTTAATCAGCAGAGCTTAGGCAGCACCTGAGAGAAGCCACGACTTAATTGGTTAGCAGCCACATTCAGACTGCTAACAGGATAGGATGCTGTAACAGCAGTATACTGTATTGGCCTAGGGAAGGAGGTTTTGGCCTCTGAAAGCTAAATGTATTAGACCAATAAAATGGTATTATCTTATTTTCTATATTTGTTTTATTTCTATTTGTTAATTTGTAAAGTGGTGATTTGTATTTGTTTTTTCTAATTTACATCTGCTAATTTTATATTTTGCATAGTACTAGGGGACATTTTCTGTTTCTGTGGTGTTGCATTGTATGCAGAATCTGGCATCTTGGGGGTTCAGTTTAATTGTTGTCTAAATAAAAAGTTTGTGGTTACTTATTCTTTAGTGGATTAGGGTGTATCTGTGTCTGAAAAAGACATGGCTTTCAGTTGGCATTGACTGTGCAGGATCGAGGATCTGTACTATTCTGGCTGGTTTCATTTTACAATAGGTGAATTGATATTCTATTTCTCACTGCAGTGTTTAAGATGCTTCCTTTTTCTAGGTACACCCTTGTATGACTCATAGAAATTACTGCTTATGGTATGATAGATTTGCTCTATAGGTCCTGAGTGTTTTGTATTCTCGGTATGCCTAGTACTGGATTTTAGAGGGATGTGTTAAAAAAATGACCGGCCCTGGGTGTCGAATACCCTAGGAACGCCACTGGTGGCTGCTCCCCCAAATGGACTTCAGATGGTGACAGCGCCTATTTTTCATGCAATCTGTTTCATTTAAAGTATGCACCGTCAGCAGTCCGCTCTCTGCTCCCTCTATGCCCTCAACCTGGCTACACTTCTGATAAAGGTGAGCCGATTGAAATTGTGTATCTAGATTTTCAAAAGGCATTTGACGAAGTATCTCATGAAAGACTCTTGAGGAAATTAGAAAGTCAAGGGATAGGGCGTAATGTCTGATTGTAGATTAAAAACGGGTTAAATGGTCAGTATTCTCAATAGAGAAAGGTAGATAGTGGGGTTCCCCAACTGTCAGTGCTAGGACCGCTGCTTTTTAACGATATGTTTGCTGTGCTACATTATGTTTGCTATTAAATGCATTAAGAAGAGTTCTTGGGAGAAGTGTTTGGGTCAAGGGAGGAAAGTAATACATGCAAATTACATTATATTACATTACAATTTTTGTATTCTGTAATTGCCTTTTTAGTTCAATATGGAATAAGAAAACAACACTACTGAAGACAAAAGCTAGGAATTACAATTAAACATTCCAGTTATACCAAACTCAAAATCCAAATCCAAATTTCCTAATTATTAGACACAATATAGTTTTTAAACAAAAAACATTTTTAATGCTCCCCTAAACAGGAGATAACTCCTTAATCTGATTAGCAGCCTGATATGACAGAGATTATGTCAGAGTATAGGGAAGCTGAGACAAGACGTACCTTTTTAACTTGGCTATCGAAGGTATAATCAACTGGTCACCTGGACGGTAGAATAACTCAATATATCCATCAAGTACTCACTGATTCTAAATTAAACACTCAACTTTATAAACAACTTTTATTTTCTCTAATCCCTAGATATAAACCATTTTACAATGTAACACAAAGTATCCCCAGTATTCCAAACAACCTCTCCCCCTACGTCTCATTCACACACATACACCACCGATATTTTCATCAGTTAACATAATGCCATACATTTCCTTGGGAAGCCTTATCATCAGCTATCCAACATCTGAGCTCAAGTAATACACCCGTGAGTGTTTAATTTAGAAACAATGAGTACTTGGTGGATATATTGAGTAATTGTACTCTGGTTAAAATAAGTTTTCCCCCAACGGTTTACGTGCGGTAGAATAACTACCCAGAAATTACACCTGCTGATAGTGAATGAAGGCTCATCTCTTCAGATGCTACCATTCACAGTCACTCTCTACCAGGCCTCCCCTAAATGGCCACCTGAGGGATTCAGTGAGATGGTCACCTTTACAGATATTGCTGGATTATGAGACCCCTCACAATGACCCCTGCTGGCCAATACCAGACTATACATCAAATTTAATAATGGCTTTAATACTAATGATGTATTTACACTTTCATTGGTGCTGTCATACGATTGACCCTTGCTTGTTTAAGCAAACCACACCACTGTACACCATTAGGATGTCTCTTGGAGGCAAACCTAATCACAGGGTGGTAGAGACTTCAGCAACTGTACTCACCCAAGTTACATGCATATTATAAGTAGTGCCAAGGAGCCTTATTAACCTTATACCCCTTGATAACCTTGCACCCCAAATAATCTTAGCAGCAAGAGTAATTGGGGGGGTATGGCCCCACCTGATGAGTACGGAAAATGTCAGGACCCTTCCAATACAGCGGGCACCACATTGCCCCCAAGGATGAACCCAAGGGAGTTTATCATGATATTGGGGAGCCCATAGCATCCTGTGTAGGGTTCATGGAAGGACAACTATGGTGGCATAGAATGACTGGTTTAATGCTGTATTAAAGGACTCTGGATACTCCAGATATGAGTAACAGATTAAACAAACTGCAGGGGATCACTGATAGGTACCCATATTGCTTACAAAGTCCAAACCCCAGTTACTTTGGTGTCCTCAAGGATGAGTGCTATATAAATATACACACATTTATATGCAAATCTAACTGGGACATAACAGAGATACAGCCATAGGCGAAAGTGTTTAAGATTTTCTACAGATAACTTCTTGGCGACACTTGGCTGTGAGTGAGGTACAAATTACATTAAAACACGTGGAGGGGCAGAATCGAACGTGAACGTCTATTTCCATGGGCATCTATGTCCGAAATCGGGTACCTGTAGAGGCGGGACAGACCGTATTTTCGAGAAAATGGATGTTTTTCAGCTGGGCATTTGGTTTTTTTAGCGATAATGGAAACTAAAAACGCCCAGCTCAAAAACGTCCTAATCCGAGCCATTTGGTCGTGGGAGGGGCCACAATTTGTGTTACACTCGCCCCCCTGACATGCCAGGACACCAACTGGGCACCCTAGAGGTCAGTGAGGTGGACTTCAGACAACGCTCCCACATGCATAGCTCCCTTACCACGGGTGCTGAGCACCCAACTCCCTCCCCCAAAACCCACTACCCACAAATGTACAACACTACCATAGCTCTTAGGGGTGAAGGGGGCACCTACATGTGGGTACAGTAGGTTTTGGAGGGCTCCCATTTACCAGCACAAGTGTTACAGGTAGAGGGGATGGGCCTGGGTCCACCTGGCTGAAGTGCACTGCGGTACCCACTAAAAGTGCTCCAGGGACCTGCATACACGCAGGCCTCTAGGACTTGTTGCTACTATATAACATTGGCACACCAGTTGACACCTGAAGACTAATCTCTCCGAAAACGTCCTTTATTGGAATAAGCACGCTTACTCACAGTTAACTGCATATCAGAGGTTGTGCCCTACTGGCAACGAGTCTCCCTGGTACTGAGATTAGCAGTAGGTCAGAGCTGGCAGAATGCTGTACAATGCCCTCTTTCAGCCACATTCAAGGTAAGAACTAAGTTCTGTAACGTGGCTAACACGTGAAAGGGATCTAAAACTGGCTTACAAAAATGGCCACTACCTCATGGACTACTGGAAACAAAACAGGGCACACTCTGACCCAGTAAGCAGGGGGAAAAGCACCATGGGAGTAGAGCCTACCAACTACCAACATCGTGAGCATTTAATACAAGCTAGTGGAATCATGGAGCCCAATACCTTACACCCACGACAATGCATTACTGATGTGACTCTGCAGTGCGCATAACAGTAAAGGTGTCACACTCACCCGAGACCCACATCAGAACCAGGGAAAGGCTGTCGGAGGATACAACACATTCTGCTGTCATGGAGGTGGGTACGGCATTTGAGGCTGGCATATAGGCTGGAAAAAAAGTTTTAAAGTGTTTTTTTTTTGGTGGGAGGGGGTTAGTGACCACTGGGGGAGTCCGGGGAGGTCATCCCCGATTCCCTCCAGTGGTCATCTGGTCAGTTGGGGCACTTTTTTGGGACTTGTTCGTGAAAAAAAAAGGTTCACGAAAAGTGACCCAAAATCCCGGTAAAAACGCCTTTTTTTTAATTATCAGCTAAAGACGCCCATCTCTCCTCGGCCGATAACCACGCCCCAGTTCTGCCTTCACCACACCTTCGACACGCCCCCGTCAACTTTACCCATTTCCGCGACAGATTGCAGTTGGAAACGCCCAAAATCGGCTTTTGATTATACCGATTTGGGCACCCACGGGAGAAAGACGCCCATCTCCCGATTTGGGTTGCAATATAAGCGTTTTTCTCTTTTGATTATAAGCAGGATAGTACAGTGAAAATGACACATAAATTAGGTTACAGTCAATGCAACTGCCTTTATTTGTGCTTCAATAAAGGCGGTATATCAAAAATTGATAGAGGTTAGTTAGCATGGCTATTTTCAAACCAGAAAAACATCCAACTTTTTGTTTCAAAAATGGCTAGATGTTGGTGGGTTTTGGAGGGTTACATGTTCCACCGCAAGTGTACCAGTTTGAGTGGGATACGGGCCTGGATCCCCTTCTCTACAATCCACTGCACTGATCCACTGCACATTGGACACTTTACATTTGTTTCTAAGGGAAACCTGTGTTCTGTCCTTTGGCAGTCTTGTCTGGTTGGGATAGATTCCTGTAATGTGTTTAATGTTTTACTGTAGGTCACTGTAATGTTAGATAAGCAAGGCATTATGTGAAATGTAGTTCACAGGTAGTGCAGACACACTTGTTTAGGAAATTGTTATTATTGGTGTGCTGTTGCCTAGACCTTTTTTGCTCAGCCTAACTTGGCTCTGTTCTCATTGGTCTTCTTGGCATCTTGTTCTGTGGGCTTGAGGGAGCCCCCCCCCCCCCCCTCTCCTGTCCAGGTTCTCTCTCTGGCTGACTTGGTAGCTGTCTCCATCTTATTTCTGTCAGCACTTGTCCTCATAGACTCCATGGAAAGAACTCATTTTTTACCTCATACATATCTTGCTAATGAGATATTGCATTTTCAATCTCCCATCTGTGAGTTGCTCTGCCTGTGTAACTGCTTTTCTACCTCAGCAGTAGAACTGCCCTTTTCCTCAGGTCTCTGATTCCATCCAATGAGGCAGCTTTCAGAATACGAAGGCTCTGTACTAAGAAGCACCTCTTCTGATTTGTGAGTATACTATTTGTTATTCAATAAAGGACTTTTCAGAAATATAAAGAGACTTCAGGGTGTATTGATGTGCTGAGGATATACATCAAAATACTGAGATCTTACAGTAACAGAGTTCAGGAGGCTTGAACAACCTATGATGTATGAGCAATTAAACATTTGACAAAAAAAACTGGTGAGAGCTAGTTGAATTTGTCATAATACAGGATGTTGCTATGTCAGTGCAGATGTGATTATTATACTGAGGATCTCCTTTATTTATATTTAATTTTTTTTCATGGTATATTGAATGAAGTGTAGTGTAGTCTTTTTGATTTGTCTCACTGAGGAATCTTTAGCTAGATTTTAAGGCATGAGCATTTGCACCATCCTCAGACATGGCGTAAATGCTAGGTGATCAAATGTCAACTTACACTAGTATTCTATAATAGTTTCAGCACCCAACTTTGCCATTACAAAATACTTGCTTAGTGCTCACTTTTTAAATGTCTAACCTTTGGTACCCTTTCTTGAATTTGCACCTGTGTCATGGCTGCTGAAAGACACATCCTTATGAATTTATCCCAGAACCAAGGCCAATCATCATCATCAACTTGTTGTGCACCCAAGTCATCTTCCCATTTTTAGTCAGTACTAATGAGAGCATGGCTTCAGAGCATGTAATAAGGCTTTATACAAGAACAATGCTGTCCTCAAAAGGGTAATTATATTATAACAAAGGACCAGAAGCTCAGGTTCTTCAACCAGGGGGGCTTACGTCAACATCTGAAAAAGATAATAGAGTGTTTAAGCTGAAGTCATGAGAAACATTGTGAATAGGGCAACCCATATTGCCTAATGTATCTTGTGAAATTTGTTTAACTGATTATTTGTTGAAAAGGTGCCCAATTGACCAAATGCTTCTTCTTCTTCACACAGTTTTTAGATGATTGCAATATGCTGGATTTATAACAAATTATGCTAAATATGGGTACACTGTAAGAGTTAGACCAGGAACTATTTATGTTTAGTTCAAGCCTAAGCAATGCTACTAATATTGGTAGAAAATATTAGTTTTTTCTAGCTTCTTATTCGGGACATAGTACTTGGGGAGAGTAAATATGGTTCCCAGTCTAAGAGAAGCCAGACAAGGAAATTATATTCCAAGAATATTGAACCACCATTCCTGTGCTGCAGTATAAAAGCCTAATGAAAATCACTTCTCCCTACCAAAAAAAAACCAAAACCCTGTGAAATTTTAAAGAGACTAAAGAACAGTTTTGAAAAATAATATAGCTAATAATAATAAAAAAAATCATACAATCAGAATTTGTTTTTAATAAGAAGGTTTTTAGTGGATTCCTAAAGCTCCTTCTCTTTTCCCATTTCCAGTTTATTAGTTGTGTTCCCTTTCTACAAGAATGAAGAAACAATCTGGTATATTTTTTTTGTATAAAATGCATTATTTGGGACAGAATTAATTGTAGGTGCAAGAGTCATCTTGACATATTGTACCTTGCTCCACCATATAATGAAAGGACCACTTTAAGCTCTTGTATAGTCTGCTGAATTCTATTACAGCTGGAAGCAGTTGTTTCCTGTAATCTTGTACTAATCCCTAAACTAAGGCATCTGGTACCTTTTGCCACCCATTTTAAGAACAGATTAGTTGCACTTCTTTAGCTCTTTACTTATTCAGAGCGAGTATCTTGTTTGACAAAATTGGTTCTATATCCTGTGACCTGAGAGACATTTTCTGTTGTCTGTAGGATTTACAAGTACTGGATCTATGCTTGTATAAATCAGGATATTATCCAGAGGGAACGTTTATCCATTACATGTTATACTGTAAAGATTTATACTCAATCCCTCTATATTAAGATTCTATACTAAATGCTACCATCAATAGAGGGGATAGTGGGTAACCTTGTCTAATTCCTCTACTCTGAGATAGGAATCTGTTACTAGTCTGGTGGTGGGAGCTGAATAGAGCATTATAATCATCCATATAAACTGGTCACTGAACTCAAACCATTCAAAGGTTATAAACAAATATCCATATTCCACTCTCTCAAATGCCTTCTCAGCATCTCACTAATGATTCAGAGGTGCAGTCAGCACCAAATAAACTGATACAGTTCTGAACATTAGTAAAATCCTACTTATGTATCCACATTTTAGACCAATGGCTGTCAGTGTCTGGGAAGAAAAGATAATAATGAATTTATTTTAGTGTTTGATGATGTAGGGTCCCTTTTAAAACACCACAGTACAACTACTGCAGCATTGGCACTCACCAATCAGGTACTACTGGTGGGCTACTGCAGGATTCCAGTGGTAGTGCTTGCCCCCTCTGCACACCATTTCCAGTGTGCTGGGTTTTCAAAAAACATTTCTGTGCCGGGGGCTTACCATGGCATATGTTTTATTGCTTCCCACATTGAAAATTTAAGATGCAGAATTTAAAAGAAGTAAATAAAAGGGACCTTTTACCAAACTGCGGTAAAAAGTGGCCTTAGCATGTCCTTATGCTGGTCATTCCCACACACTAAGTCTATTTTTACTACAGAGGTAAAATGGCTGATTTTTCTATTTTCTGTATTAATGGTCATGCGCTAATGTTTCCATTAATGCCTGAGCCTCTACTGCCACCTATTTTGTAGGTGGGCTCATGCGCTAATCGATGAGTGAGTGGCAATGTAGCTGTGCTGACCAATTAGCACAGGCGCGCTGAAAAATGGATCTGTTTGCATCCAAAACACGTGCCTACAACAGTGCAGGCCATTTCTTTTGGTTCACCTTAGTAAAAGGACCCCTTAACCAGCTGCGGCGAGTCACATAAGGATAGGACTGACTTTTATGCAGTTGCATCAGCCAGTTAAATGCTGACTCCAACTCTGGAATGCCACTGAATAAGACAGGACAAAGCAATTTAATCAGCCAGGAACCTTTTTTGCCTGTTAAATCACTTTAAATATTGACTCCAATAATAATTAATAACTAGCAAACTTAAGAAAACAATGCCTGTAACTCACAGAATGACCGCATCTACATCACCTTATTTCAAAAGACTTCTATCACTGGAGGCCATCATTTATGAACAACCAGGAGGGCCACTGTGTTTCTAAAATGTCCAGGAGCAATAGAAAAAAAACCTGAATTTAATTTCTTGGAATATGTTAACTGGTTCTGTGATTTCATGATAGCTTGCTTTCTGAGTGTTGAGGTCTAGGTGCATCTTGGAAATGATTGGATGCCTGGTGAATAAATTGTTTCCCTCACTTGTGCTGAAAGGGTCATGAGAAGAATCAACCTTAGGCAAGGATACTTATTGCTATGACTTAGAAAAAAGAACCTGAATTGCCCAATGCAATCAGCTTGGGGAGGCTGGGTAACAAGGGAATGGTGGTAATGAGTGCTGCTTAAGAAATCTTGATGCTTGATTTGTGCTATATTTTTTACAATTCCTAGCAATTCTCTTCTGCCAAGCTTTCCATTAGAAAGCCTTCATGGGGATGTTGGGAAGCTCATCCATCTGAAACTATATTGGGCTGAAATAAATATGCGTGTTCACAGGAAACACATTCACTTTAATTGTATCATTGATTAGGCCTTTAGTTCCAATTCAATGCTATTTTGCCCCCTTGTATCTAAAATAAGTGGCTTAATTTAAAACAGTATTGCGGTTTAGCAGACAAAAAAATATCATTACCTTTTAACGTCATTTAGTTCTATTATTTTTATATCATGTTTTGGAGATTATGAATAATGTTGCAGTGAACGTAGAGTTGTGTGTGCCAGTATGTAAATTTATTTTTTGTTTGTGTTTTGCTGTTGCATTATGGATGTTTTTTAATTGACAAAAGAAGAAACCATTTAATGGAGGTAATTTTGTCCATAGCAATTGTGGTAACATGGTTTTCAGCTGACTGTAGGACCCCCACACAAATGTGGCACACACATGCACAGGTAGCAGGTTGGAAGAAAAATACTTTTATTTATGTACATACAAGGGAAATAATCAGCCCTGTTTCCCTGCAAGATTGATACTTCCAATTAAAGTCTCTTAAACCTAGTCCCAGTTCCAATAGCCTGCCTCTGGCTTGGCTACGCTCTTCAGTATTCAGTTGGAGAAGATTTTCCACTCAGTACATGACCAACACCAAAAACCAATAATGGAAAATACTATTACACCTAAGGGCCCTTTTACAAAGCAGCGGTAAACCCAATGTGGGCTTATCACACACTAATCTGAAGCTACTGTTGGCTCAACATGGGCACCAGCGGTAGTTCCAGCCCAAGCGTGTGCCACATATGAGCTCTGGCATTGAATTTCTGGGTATAGTTGGTTAAGTGCAATATTTGGCACCATAGGCGTAGTTTGACTGTTTCATTTGGGGGGGGGGGGGTTGGGGCAAAGAATGGGCGGAGCATATTAGCATATCATTTGCATATATACATATGCAAATGAATATGCTAATATGGAGGAAGGAATTGAAATTTACAGGCAAAATATCACAGATGCTTGGCTTCCCTGCCCTCTCTGTCTGCTGATGTCAGAGGAAGGCAGGACGCAGACAGAGAGGGCAAGGAAGCCAAGCGGATGGAGAGGAGCGCGTGCCTGCATGTGTTTTTTTTTTTAACTAATGGCGCGGCGGCGCCTCGTCGTCGTTTGGAGGGGCATTGCCCCCCCTCGCCCCCCCCCCCCCAGTCTACGCCTATGTTTGGCACATAACTGGCTTTGAAGAATCAACTACATTTATGTGGTTATCTTAGCTGGTTAATTGCTGAAAATCGACACTTACCTGGCTACATGCTGACTCAGCCATCAGAATGCCCAAAAATAGCTGGTTTCGGCTTGGGCACTAACTGGGCATTTTCAGCAGCACTATGAAAATGCCCAGTTAGCCTTGGACAGGCGATTTAAATGACCAGGAGCCTCTCCTGGCCATTTAAACCATTTTGAATATCAGGCCCTAAATGCCTAAATGTAAGCACCATTTGTATGCTAAAATTATCTGTTTACTAGAATTTAGATGGGTAAATGTGCATTTGCATACTTAAATGTTTGCAGAGGACTCAGCACTATTCTATAATTTCCTTGCAAGTCCATCTTCTCCCTGTTCCCTCAGATCTCACCCTCCACTGGAGACTTCTTGGTCTGGTGGCTGCTGGACTTCCAGACTGGTTATGCCTGTCCCGCTGTGGCTTCCTGGAAGCTTCCCTGGGCTCTGAGGATTGATTGTCTTCCCAAGAGCTAAGAGCTATCTTCCTCTGCTGGGGTCCTAGTGCTAGCCACACCTAGGGGGCCTTCTCCCTTGCTAGGCCCTTGTGCTAATTGCACCTCAGAGATCTTGTCCCTTGCTGGGACCCTAGTGCTGATCACACTGTGGAGTCCTTGTCCCTTGCTGGGTCCCTAGTACTGATCACACTCCGGAGGCCTTTGCCTTTGCTGGTCCTCTCTTCAAGAGGAGCCTCTGAGGTTTCTCTCTGCTGGAGTTCAGGCTTACCAGGGTTCTGCAATCACCAGTACCAGGGTTCCCCACTAGAAGTCTACCCTCAGCCCTAGGCACTATTAGTGTCCCCACGGGCCATTTTATTCTGCCTTAAGCTGCTCCCAAGGGCCTCTTGCTTAAGCAATGCTCCCAAGGGTTATCACTCTTTCTGTCTTCAGGAGATCCTCTAAGAGTATTCTATCTGCTGGGGTTCAGAATTACCAGCTCTTAATAGCGACCTGGAGGCACCAGTAACAGGATTCCCCTATTAGAGAGCAACCTCCCATCTCATCCAGAACAATCAGATATGGCTCAGCACAAAACAGACTCTTTTTTTCCCACTGTGAATTCCCAACCATGCCACCAATGTCCCCCACCTCTAAATTCGTGGGGAGCAGGTTTTCCAATTCCCTTATTCTGTTCCAACTCTCTCTATTCACTGTGTGTGCATCATTTATCTCACAAGTTTTATTTCCTCCATTGAATTAATTTCCTGAAAATGTATAAAAGTGCTCCTAGCAGCCTGTCTGTTTTCATTTGCATGCAGTCAGAGCTGTGGGACCCATCCCCCTCTAAGGCAAGCTAAAACTGACAGTTATGAGCTCCCCGTTCACCTTCGAAAGGATAAACCTATTTGTGTTTTAAAAGAACTTTATCAGGATTTCTTCTCTCCTCTTATTTTCACTAAAATCCACCCATTGGGGGGGGGGGGGGGGGGGGGGGTTCACCATGTAAATACAAAGGTGTGTACACATAGGTGGAGCCTGTACAGGACATAGGCAGGATTCCTATTTATGTATGTAAGCATACTATAAGTTACAGGCTCATACCACATTTAGGTGTGCATATTTACATCTGCTCTATTGACATGGTGTAAGTGGGAACACCTAATTGTAAGCACATAGATGCCGACTTCTACTAGTATTTCTATAACAAAATCTGGGTGCCCAGATGCTGTCATAGAATTAGGCACCTAACTTTGGCACCCAGGGCTTTTGCAGCTTCTCTGAGCCACGCATACATTTCAAGAAAGTGGATATTAAGGCTTTAAAGGTCTCTTTTACTAAGGCGTGGCATTTTTCAGCGCACCTGCAAAAAAGGCCTCTTTAGTGGCTAAAATAGACGTGCAGCAAAATAAAAACCAGCGCACATCCATTTTGAGCCTGAGACCTTACCGCCACCCACTGACTCAGTGGGAAGGTCTCACACATTAACCAGGCGGTAATCGTCAGTGCACATACACTGCCGATTACTGCCTGGTTAGCACCATGCAGTAGAAAATAGAAATTGCTTTCCGCTGCACATTTTGGATGGGCGTCAAAATTAGAATTACTGCCCGGGGCACGCGGTAGTTTCAATTTGACGCACGTTGTACGCACCTAGGCACCTCCGTGCCTTAGTAAAAAGGCCCCTAAATGAGGAATGAAGAGGTAAGTTTCCTTAATCCAACATTTCTTTTGTCAGGGCGGGACCAGAGCTGAGAGAGAGAGAAGGGAAGACTGAACTAAGTGCCGAGCCTGCACCGCTGCTGCTACCGTAATCCTGACGAGGTAAGATGATGACTTTTAAAATTCGGAGGGAGAGGGCCTGGAACTCGAAGGGACGGAGGGAGGAGGGACGAAGGGAACTTCCGGTGGGTGAAATATTGGGGGTGCTCGAGCACCCACAGCACCCACGGAGTCGGCGCCTATGGGCTGTTTTACTAAAGGGTTGCTGCGTAGCAACCCAGAACTACCGCCAGCCCAATGCGGGTGCCAGTGGTAGTTCCATCCCCAATGTGTGCCATTGCCTGCGCTTCCACAAGGGGTTACGTGGTGGTAATTGGGTAGCATCGTGCACTTTCCGGTTACTACTAGATTAGCATGAGAGCCATTCCTATCACCCTGCAATGGCCACGCGGCAAGTTTTTTTGGCCTTTTTACCCACTGTGGTAAAAGGGGCCTTGGCACACGGCAAAAATAACCACCACCATAAGCGCAGGGACCCATTTATCACCGCTTAATAAAAGGGCCCCTTAATGACACACATGTCCCTATGTACTCACTGACATTTGTACAAGCTCTCATGCACGGACATCCACTTTCCCCTTCCCTGGGTTTTCTGTGTACCTGGCTCACTTAGGGGCCCTTTTACTAAGACACGTAAGTGCCTAAACGCACCCATTGCACGGCAATTCTGAGTTACTGCCCGGCTACCGCGTGGCCCGGGCGGTAATTTCGTTTTTGACGTGTGTCCAATATGCACATCAGAAAATATTTTTATTTTCTGGTGCGTGGGCAGTAATCGGCATTTGGACGCACATTGAACATTACTGCCCGGTTAAAGTGTAAGACCTTACGGCTAAGTCAATGGCTGGCGGTAAGGTCTCAGAACCAAAATGGACACGCACCAGTTTTCATTTTGCGGCATGTCCATTCCCCCCCCCCCCCCCCCCAAAAAAAGGCATGTTTTACATGTACACTGAAAAATGATTCTGTGCACGCTCAAAACAGACGCTTACACTAGCTTAGGACATTTTTCAGCGCACCTTAGTAAAATGACCCCTTAACAATTGTTTAGCAGTTTAATTCTTTTCTTCCACCTTCATTTTACTTTACTTACTGCAGTTTCCATCTTCCCCTTTCTGCAGCCTATTTTGCAGCTCTTTAACTAAGCTGTGCTGGTAAATGTGCTTAGTACATCTATATGTGGGCTTTTCCCATTTCTAGTATGGCTAATTGTTGCTTTTCTGGCTGTGGAGTAATGTTAGCATTAGTATGCGCCATTTTAAAAAATTAACATTGGAGCATTTACCGTCTCCTATTTAGGAAGCACTAAGGGCTCCTGTGTTATGGACATGCTCACCAGTTAGCACAGCAGGAATGTCAGTGTGCTAGCTGATTAGCGAATCAAAGCCCATTCTCTGCCCCTGACATGTCCCCTCAAAAAAGAATAAGAAAAAATAAATACCACACACTGAGCATGCACAGATGACAAAACTAATGCAGAACACTTTAGCACATCCTTCACTAAGCCATTTCTTCATTAGTAAAAGGGTCCTTAGATTTTATAATATAGGTGATCACACCACTTCCTTGCACACACATCCCAAACGTAACTGAGAATCTATACTCGGTGGCAAAATTAATGGCTGAAGCCTTATTAACAATAAATAGCAAGCAAGTTAACAAGTCAATAAACCAAAACCTCGTTCTGATCCTCAATTAGGGCTTTTTCATCTTTTCTTCAGACCCTCCACCCCCAGATTAAAACTCATTACAGAATCATCCATGGAATAACCACTCAGTTGGTTGATAATCTTTGACTCCTCCCTCTCCTTCTCTGCGCATATCCAGCAGATAGCCAAGACGTGCCGCTTCTTCCTCTTTAACATCAGCAAAATTCACCCTTTCCTCTCTGAACACACCACCCGAACTCTCGTCCATGCTCTCATTACCTCTCGCCTTGACTACTGCAACTTACTCCTCACCGGCCTCCCACTTAGCCATCTATCCCCCCTTCAATCTGTTCAGAACTCTGCTGCACATCTCATATTCCGCCAGAACCGATATACTCATATCACCCCTCTCCTCAGGTCACTTCACTGGCTTCCAATCAGATACCGCATTCAATTCATTCTTCTCCTTCTTACCTACAAATGCACTCAGTCTGCTGCCCCTCACTACCTTTCTACCCTCATCTCCCCTTACGTTCTCGCCCGAAACCTCCATTCACAGGACAAATCCCTCCTCTCAGTATCCTTCTCCACCACCGCCAACTCCAGGCTCCGCTCATTCTGCCTCGCCTCACCCTATGCTTGGAACAACCTTCCCGAGCCCTTACGCCAAGCCCCCTCCCTGCCCATCTTCAAGTCTTTGCTTAAAACCCACCTCTTCAATGCTGCGTTCGGCACCTAACTCCTACCGTTCAGTAAATCCAGACGACCCCAATTTGACTGCTCCTATCGGACTGATCGTTCACTTGTCTTTTAGATTGTAAGCTCTTTGAGCAGGGACTGTCCCTCTATGTTAAATTGTACAGCGCTGCGTAACCCTAGTAGCGCTTTAGAAATGTTAAGTAGTAGTAGTAGTAGTACACAAAATAGAGCTCCAGGAAATTCAAACTCCTCCACCTCCCTCTGGCCCCCATTCCATTTTCAGCAATTTTCCCAATACAACATATTCCCCACACGCACATTAGGCCTCATCTGGGGATCAATGTTAAATCTTACTCCTCCTACTGCCTCTACCAGCTTGATGCAATTGCTCTACTTGGTCTTCCACAAAGCTATCTGGACTCCCAGCAAATTACACCATGCCCGCTTAGGTTCATTTAACCAATGTTGTCACTGTAATTCACAGTTAGGTGATGTAATCCATATGTTCTTTTTCTGCCCATGTACCCAGCCCTTCTGGTCTGTTGTATGGAATAATATTAGCGCCATTCTCCCCATTTCCACTCCTGACATAATTTTATTCCGTTCTGTGGCAGTACTAGATAAGTTGTATAAATGGCAAAACAAATTACTTGATATTCTAATAGCTGTGACTATTCAAATGTTCTTACATAATTGAAATCTTGCTTTCTCCTAAACATCACATTTTGGTGGTCTAATGTACTTATGATTCATAAATTTTAAAATAAAGCTGCTGAAAATACCAAATAGACATAGATAGTTCCATAGAGAAACTTTGGTCTCCCATTGTATCATATGTCAGATCCTAAGTTTGTTTCACCATAGGGTGTTTCCTATTTTCTGTTCTGTGGTCTCGATTGTTTTAACTTGATACTCACACCAATTCTCAGTATCACTTGCTTTTTTTCTTGACTTCCTGGACTATATTTTGCTGTTAGCTAATTCCATCACTTTTTGACTGCTGTTGTTCTGTTTTTGCATTTTATATGGTCATTGTAATTTTTTGTTTTAATTAATAAAAATTATGTGAACTTAAAAAAATGTTAAATCTGACCTCCACCCCCACCCCCAACCTGTGACCACCAAACTCTCCCTGCATATCACATTCCAACCTTCATTGCTGCCTCTCAAGTCCCTTCCCTAACATGTCAATAAAAACCAGGACAAGGACAGGCAAGAACAAACAGCACAAACCCCCTCCATCCCTTTACCTCCCATGATACCCACCTATACAAATATCAGCACTCTAAAACAATCCATCTTACCATACAACTCACCTCATCCTCCTCCCCAACCACCTCCCATCCACCGACTGCTTTTTTTTTAAATTTATTATTTTGGATTTAGCTCACAAGTATGATTGATATTTCCCTGTCCTCAGGTGGGTTACAAATATAGCTTCATCTGAGAATTTCAATCTTCTGAAGGACTCAGACTATTCCCATAAGCTTGTGTATCACTATTGCTTAGCAAGACATAGTGCAGGGTTTATAGGTTAAGTCTGTGATTTTCTCAGGAAGGAAAAGATCTCTCATAAATCAATGATAGTCGAAGGGAGCAGCAGAGAGCTGTGATAACTAAATCTAAACTTAATAAGAAGGAAAGGGGGCATATAATGCTACAAGATTCTGGAATACACAAGACACTGATGAATCATTTGCCCTTCTAAACTTTAATTCCCTGCAGTTTTATAGAAAAAAAAATACACAAACAAAATCTTGTGCAAAATGTACTGATGAACATTTGACTTTGGTCCAAATTCAAAACCTGGGCAAGCACATAGGAACTGGTTAATTTCCATACTCGGAAGGGAGAACTCATGACTCATAGTCAGGAATTTAGCTCTGAGGAGCACCTGGAAGAACTGAGACACTGCAGAAGAATGTCAAGAATATATGAATACTCTGCTGTGAGATGGAGCAAAGCATTTACAAGGGAATCCTGCAAATGGAGCTTAAAATTATGCATGCAAATTTAATTGAGCAATGAGCCTACTAGTGCCAATAATTGGGCACTAACAGCGGCATTAATTGGCAACATGTTGGATTTACAAGCTCAGGGGCCCTTTTACTAAGCTGTGTAGGCGCCTACGCATGTCCAATTCATGCCAGTTTGGAACTACTGCCCAGCTACTGCGTGGCCTGGGTGGTAGTTCCATTTTTTATGCGTGTTCAATACACACGTCGGAAAATATTTTTTTATTTTCCAACATGCAGCGCTAACTAGGCAGTAATAGGCAGTGCACGCGCTGATGATTACCACATGGCTAACGTATGAGACCTTACCACTAACCACCTTATAATTGAAAGAGAAAAACGCCTTGATTTCGACCCAAATCGGGAGATAGACGTTTATCTCACAAAAACGAATAAATCGGTATAATGGAAAGCCGATTTGGAAGTTTTCAACTGCACTCCATCGCGGAAGCATACAAAGTTGACGGAGGCGTATCGGAGGCGTGGTGAAGGTGGAACTGGGGCATGGCTATCGGCCGAGGAGGGATGGGTGCCTTTCGCCGATAATGGAAAAAAAGTATGCATTTGTAGCTAGAATTTAGGGCACTTTTCCTGGACCCTGTTTTTCCACGAATAAGGCCCCAAAAAGTGCCCTAAATGACCAGATTACCACCAGAGGGAATCGGGGATGACCTCCCCTGACTCCCCCAGTGGTCACTAACCCCCTCCCACCACAAAAAATGATGTTTCACAACTTTTTTATTTTCACCCTCAAATGTCATACCCACCTCCCTGGCAGCAGTATGCAGGTCCCTGGAGCAGTTGTTAGGGGGTGCAGTGGACTTCAGGCAGGTGGACCCAGGCCCATCCCCCCCCTACATGTTACAATTGTGCTGCTTAATGCTTAGTCGTACAACCCCCCCAAACCCACTGTACCCACATGTAGGTGCCCCCCCTTCACCCCTTAGGGCTATAGTAATGGTGTAGACTTGTGGGCAGTGGGTTTTGAGGGGGATTTGGGGGGCTCAAACACAAGGGAAGGGTGCTATGCACCTGGGAGCTCTTTTACCTTTTTTTTTGTTTTTTGTAAAAGTGCCCCCTAGGGTGCCCGGTTGGTGTCCTGGCATGTGAGGGGGACCAGTGCACTACGACTCCTGGCCCCTCCCACAAACAAATGCCTTGCATTTATTCGTTTTTGAGCTGGGTGCTTTCATTTTCCATTATCACTGAAAAACAAAAACGCCCAGCTCACAAATTGTCGAATAAAACATGGACGTCTATTTTTTTTCGAAAATACGGTTCGGTCCGCCCCTTCACGGACCCGTTCTCGGAGATAAACGCCCATAGACGTTTTCGTTCAATTATGCCCCTCTAAGTCAACGGGTGGTAGGTCTCAGACCCAAAATGGATGCGTCTCAATTTTTATTTTGCCGCATGTCCATTTTTGGACAAAAAAAAGGCCTTTCTTACAGGTGCACTGAAAAATGGATCTGTGCCTACACTAGCGCAGGTCATTTTTCAAGCACACCTTAGTAAAAAGACCCCTGAGCATGCTAAGTGCTATCCTATGAAGATGCATGTGCAACTGAAAAGGGAGCATGGTCATGGGAGGGGCATGGGTGGGTCGAAGCATTCACTAATGATGTGTGCACCATTACAGAAATAGGAGAATTTACACCAGGGTTCAGTAGATGTAAATTGTCATAACTAAAAGTTGGGCGTGGATCCTTTTGCTACGCTATTCTATAAACGGCACCAAACTCGGAGCACCATTTATAAAATAGCATTCTGCATGCATTTTTTTTTTTTTGACCCATATTTGGGTGCCATATGCTGGATTTAGCCCTTAGGCCCAGGATTCTATATATTGTGTAGAGATTTCTACGTGGAAATCAAAGCATATTCTAGAACAATGTGTATAACTTAATTAGTTAACAAACTAATCAGCACTGATAATTGGATATTAACAAAGAATTATCAGCACTGATTGGCATTAATTAGAATTTACATGCACTACTGTCTATGCATATTCAGTAATGTGGTGGCTGTTAGTTCTAAGTCACCTAGTTGAAAAGTGGGTGTGGTTATAGTTGTGGAATGGGTGGGTCATGGGCGTTTCTGAAATCTATGCACATTGTTATAGAATGCACCTACTCCATGCATAATTTAGGCATCAGGATTTACACCAGGTTTTAGTTGGCGTAATTGACCACAACTAAATGTAGACTCACGGACAGGAATTCTATATACTATGTAGAAATTTAGGCTTATTCTAGAAAGTATGCCTAAATTAAAGCATACTTTATAGAATATGCCTAAGCGAATTTCATTTTGGAGCCAAATTTTTAGGTGTGATATATAGAATCTAGTCCTAATCCTTTGTATGTTACCATGTCAAATGTTTAGGAAATATCTGGCAGAGGTCCTGCATTTTCTGCCTGAGGCATCCCCTTTTGTAAATAACATTTATTATCTACTTTGTGGATGATGAAGCATTATTCATGGTGAGGCCACGGCTGAAATTAGAACATAAGAGTAGCCATACTGGGTCAGACCATTGGTCCATCTAGCCCAGTATCCTGTTTTCCAAACAGTGGCCAAGTCAGGTCACAAGTACCTGGCAGAAACCCAAATCGTGGCAACATTCCATACTATAAATCCTAGGGCAAGCAGTTGCTTCCCATGTCTGTCTCAATAGCAGACTATGGACATCTCCTCCAGGAATTTGTCCAAACCTTTTATCAACCCAGATATGCTAACTGCTGTTACCACATCCTCCGGCAAAGAATTCCAGAGCTTAACTATTCATTGAGTGAAAAAATATTTCCTCCTATTTGTTTTAAAAGTATTTCCATGTAACTTCCTTGAGTGTCCCCTAGTCTTTGTAATTTTGGAACAAGTAAAAAATCGATGTACTTCTACTCGTTCTACACCACTCAGGATTTTGTAGACCTCAATCATATCTCCCCTCATCTGTCTCTTTTCCAAGCTGAAGAGCCCTAACCTCTTTAGCTTTTCCTCGTGCGAGAGGAGTTCCATTCCTTTTATCATTTTGGTTGCTATTCTTTGAACCTTTTTTAATTCCGCTATATATATTTGAGATACGATGATGAGCAGAGCTGAATACAATACTCATGTAGCAATACAAAGGCATTATAGTATTTTTGGCAGTGCGTTTTTTCTAGCAAAAAAGTGCCAGTACTGAAATGCTAGGCTGCCCTTCATGGGTAGAGTGATTACTGAGGGATCCACCCCACAATAGCCAGGCCCCCTGCAACTAATCACAGAATCTATGACAAGGCAAAATTGGTGTGTAGAGCCTGAACTCTTTCATTAAAACTTGGGGACCATGGGTCAATTTTAGAAGACAATGGAAAAGGTGCCGGTACTCAGTACCCCCTCAAAAAAAGCCCTGATTTTCGGTCTTATTCACCATCCCTTTCCTAATAATTCCTAGCATCCTGTTTGCTTTTTTGGCTGCCGCTGCACACTGAGCAGAAGATTTCAGTGTATTATCTACAACAACACATAGATCATTTTCTTGAGTGCTGACCCCCAAGGTATACCCTAGCACCAGGTAACTATGATTCAGATTATTCTTTCCAATGTGCATCACTTTGAATTTGTCCGCATTAAATTTCATCTGGCATTTGGATGTGCAGTCTTCTAATTTCCTAAGGTCTTCCTACAATATTTCACAGTCCATATGTGTTTCAACAACCTCAAATAGTTTTGTATCACCTGCAAATTTAATCACCTCACTCGTTCCGATTTCCATATCATTTATAAATATGTTAAAAAGCACTGGTCCCAGTACAGATCCCTGCGGCCCTCCACTGTTCACCCTCCTCCATTGAGAAATAATGACCATTTAATCCTATCCTTTGTTTTCTGTCCAGTAACCAATTCCTAATCCACACCAGAACTTTGCCTCCTATCCCATGACTCTTGTATACATTTCAGATTTAACTACCAAGTAATAATGAAGAGCAGGAAAGGTCCACACTACTGTTTTTTTTTTTCATCTTTAGAGTGCTTTGAGGACAAATTCTATAGAAAAGTATGTTTGACATCTTTGTGAGCAACGTTGTGGATGACATTAAGACCTGCTATAGAATGGATACATCTGAGGGAGCAGATTTAAGGAGTGATTTAAGAAAGTACATAGAATGCTCATTCAGTGGGTCTTTTACAAAGGCGCAGTAGTGTTTTTAGCAATGTGCTAATGATTAGCATGTGCTAAATGCTAGAGATGCCCATATGAATATTTAGTGCATGCTTATTTTTAGAACATGCTAAAAATGCTAGTGTGCCTTTGGAAAAGGACTCCTTAACCCAGTGGAGTGGAGGAGTGGCCTAGTGGTTAGCGCACTAGTCTTGCAATTCACAGGTGGCCAGTTCAAATCCCACTGTTGCTCCTTGCCATCTTGGGCAAGTCACTTAACTCTCTATTGCCTTAGGTACAAACTTAGATTGTGAGTTCTCCTGTGACAGAGAAATATGTACCTGAATGTAACTCACCTTGAGCTACTACTGAAAAAGGTGTGAGCAAAATCTAAATAAATTAATTGGCAACTACAAAAAAATGCAGTTATACATTTTGGGGACCTGTAACCTAATTCTCAAGTGGAAACTCTATTGAAACATTTAGGGCCAGTAAGCACCATGGGTGAAAAGTATCTGAAGCCTTTGTACCTACTCTATGACCTGGTGAAAGTATATATAAGTAAATATAAATGTACATATGCAGAATTCACAATGAAGTTTAAATTTGACCCTAGTCCACCCCCTTTCATAGTGGTTAAAACAGTGTACACTGTAAAACAACATGCATGCTTTTAATATTAATGAAATACAAAGGCACTACCAAAGAATGGTCTTTAGGGGAATATTATTATAGGAAAACTTCATGTATATTAAAAAATTTTGTGATTCCACACCCAGGGGTTTGAGTTATTGTGGGTTATTAAAAAAAATACACTGACATAAAAACATTTTTAACAAAAATCTTAAATGAGGAAAAAGGTATATTCATAACAAAAATGCTATCCAGAATGCATTTTAAAAAGTCATCACACACCAGAAATCCTTACATGACAATGTTATGCAAGTTGACGTTTCCAATTCAAAAACACATGCTAATCATTAGTTCTATGCAGGTCTATCTCATGTATGTTCGTTGTGGGTGTCTTGGGGTCCTGGCTGGCTAGGTGTGCCCCGAGGCCTGGGATAAGAACCCCTGTTCTTGAGCAAGTTTATATGCACTATGTAGTAGCAGTGGCGTAGCTACGTGAGGCCTGAGGGGGCCTGGGCCCCATAGATTCCAGCCTGGACCCCCCTCCCGGTGAACCCGCCCCCGCCGCTGCCTACCTTCACTTTTGCTGGCGGGGGACCCCACTCCCCGCCAGCCGACATCCTCTCCGTCCTGCTCCTGCTGTTGCATGCATTGTTGATGTCCTGCACGTTGTACGTGCGACGTCAGACTCAGAGAACAGAACTCTGTTCTCTGAGTCTGACGTCCTGCACGTACAACGTGCAAGACGTCAGCAATGCATGCAACAAGAGCAGGAGCAGGACGGAGAGGACGTCGGCTGGCGGGGAGTGGGGTCCCCCGCCAGCAAAAGTGAGGTAGGCGGCAGCGGGGGAGGGTTCGCGGCGGGAAGGGGTCGTAAAAGACGTGGGGGGCAATGGCGTCGGGGGGGGGGGGGGCGGTGCCAGGGGGAGGGCTAAAATGTGCCCCCTCCCCTCGGGCTGTGGACCCCCCTCCCACGGAAGTCTGGCATGGGAGCCAACTTTTCAAAATTATTGGGGGGTGCTAAACCCAATGAAAATAATCCCTCCCTGGACATATACAAGGAACTTTCTTAATATTGGGGGTGCTCAAGCACCCACAGCACCCACAGAGTCGGCTCCAATGAGTCTGGCTACGCCCTTGTGTAGTACAGTGTTTCTGAAGTCCAGCCCTGGAGTACCCCTTGCCAGTTAAGTTTTCAGGTACTGCTTTGGACTGCTAACCACTACTCACTTGCGGTCCTTTTATCCTCACCTATTTATTCCCTTACCCTTATTGTGTTATTTATTTATTTATTTTTATTATACTTTATTCAAGTTTACATTTATGCAATCCAACATAAATAAAGATTCAGGCAAATAGAAAACGAAGAAATCAATCAAACTTGGTAAATTTTCTTACCCTTATTGTTCTGTCTATTTAACTGTCTTATCTAGATTGTAAGCTCTTTGAGCAGGGACTGTCTTTTTTGTGTATGGTGTACAGTGCTGCGTATGCCTTGTAGCGCTATAGAAATGATAAATAGTAGTAGTAGTAGATAAAGACCCCCTTAGAAAACAAGCTAAAATGTGTGAAAAGCTTTCACCAACTTATTCATGGCAAAAAAAATCTTATCTAAAGAATAGTATAGTTGCAAGCAATAGGAGAATGGTATTTTCTAGCAATCTCCAAGATGCATAGGAGCCAGCCATGTAAAAGCCAGTGGGTGTCAAACACCTCCAATACTGAACAAGCAGGGAGTGACTCAGAGGTGAGAAAAGAGGATTCTTGAAAGAAAAAGGAGAAACAATTGAGGAGAAGAGAATCCCAAGGAAGAATAAGGTCCTGATGCTCAGAAGCAAACACAGGCACTTGAGGCCATTAGTGTTGGACTAGCGCCCACATTAACTGGTGCACAATGCTCAGAGGCTCTAACATGGGAATCAATGAGGTTGCCAAAAACAGTGCAAACGTAGTCAGAATGATGTAAATGAGGTCATCTCCTATTCGCTCCAATGCTCAAAGAACAGCACATTGAACAAGGGCACTCTTACTTCTGGAAAATGTACGCCAGCTCAGAGCTGGCATTAGGGTGTCTTAACAGGTGTAAAATAGAGCACCACTTATGCTGGTAGTTACTGTATATAGTCCTATTATGGTTGCAGCTAGCCCCATTTCTCAGAATTAACAGATGCAGGAGGGGGTGGCGGGTTCTTGGAAGAAGGGGAAAAAAGCGCCAACCAACCAATCCTCTCCATTCTGCAGCTTGCACATCCTCGAGGTACTTCCCAGCACTTGCCAAAGGCGCTTTGAACAGTACAGTCAAAACAAAACAAGAATTATTTTTCTAACCATCTCCTGCATTGGTGCCTTTTCCCCTTGGCCCACTTCGACTGGGCATGAGTACAAGACCTTTGCTTATCACACAACTCTTGTGCACATACATCACTTACCATCCTCCCCTTAGCTTCCTAATGCTCAACGCTAACAATGCAAAGATGATTTGCATACTATTAGTGTTGACATAGGCGCTGACTCCGTGGGTGCTGTGGGTGCTCGAGCACCCCCAATATTCACCCACCGGAAGTTCGTTCCCTCCCTTCGAGTTCCAGGGTAATTGTCCGTCCCCCCTCCCTCCCTCCCTCCCAGTTCCAGGGTCGTCGACCCTCCCTCCCTCTCTCCCTTCCAGTTCCAGGCCCCCTCCCTCCGAATTTTAAAAGTCATCAAGACTTACCTCGTCGGGGTTACGGCGGCTGGCAGCAGCAGTAAAAAGCATGCAGGCTCGACACTTCAGTTTTCCCTTCTCTGTCTCTCAGCTCTGGTCCCACCCTTGCGGAAACAGGAAATGAGGGCAGGACCAGAGCTGAGAGACAGAGAAGGGAAAACTGAAGTAAGTGCCGAGCCTGCACACTTTTTACTGCTGCTGCCGGCCGCCATAACCCCGACGAGGTAAGTCAGGATGACTTTTAAAATTCGGAGGAAGGGGGCCTAGAACTGGAAGGGCAGGAGGGAGGGAGGGACGACAATCCTAAAACTCGGAGGGAGGGACAACGACACTGGAACTGGGAGGGAGAGAGGGAGGGAGGGAGAGAGGGGGGGACCCTGGAACTGGGAGGGATGGAGGGGGCCAGGAACTCGAAGGGAGGGAGGGGGCCTGGAACTGGGAGGGACTGGAACTGGGAGGGAGGGGGCGGGGATGAGGGGGACGGAGGACAGGGGAAGAGGGAGGGGGGACGAGGGGAGGGGGGAATGCACCACCTGTTAAAAAAAAAATTCAGCATCCCCAATCATTTTGAAAAGTTGGCTCCTATGAGTGTTGAGCATAAGAGGTTTTTTTGCAGCACTGTTCCAGCACTATTTTCTGACGCTGTTTCGTACAGTGCCAGAGTTTTGGGCATCGGGCTGTTAGTCTGAAGTTTTCTTTTCTTTTCTCTCTTTTTTAAACTTTACTCTGAAAAGCTGTGAGGTTACAGATGAAATTGTACTTATTCTATTCTACCCAGTAAATGAAGAGGTCCTTTTACAAAGCCACACTAGCAATTAGTGGCGCACCAAATGTACCAATGCCCATTCAATTCCAATGGACTTCATCACATTCAGTGTGCAGTAATCACTACCATGACTTTGTAAAAGAAGCCCTAAATTTTTAACCAACTCTTCTGGATGTGGTTAACATATAAATGAGAGGAAAGATCTGAGAGTGAAGAGGCAAGACATTAGGCCACTGTAGGACTCGACATGTAATTAAACTCTGGAATTCATTGCCAGAGAATATAGTAAAAGCAGTTAGCTTAGCGGGGTTTAAAAAGGTTTTGATAGCTTCCTAAAAAAAAATCCATAAGCCATTATTGAAATGGACTTCGGGAAAATCCATTGCTTATTTCTAGGATATGCAGCGTAAAATGCATTGTACTGTTTTGGGATCTTGCCATTTACTTGTAACCTGCATTGACCACTGTTGGAAACAGGATGCTGGGCTTGATGGACCTTCAGTCTGTCCCAGTATGTCAATACTTATGTGCTTATGTACTTATTTACTCATTTTTTGTAGCCCTTGGAACCACTTCCTGCTATAAGGTCCCCCAAGGGGTCCAGTACACATATGTAAGATAATTGTAACAAAATTCACAAAATCAAACACAATGTACATAAACCAATAAATGTAAATTTATAAAAACATCATAACAAAATCAATAAATCAAACATAATGGGCTAGATTCTACATATGGCACCTTAAAAATTGATGCAGAAAAAAATACGCCTAGTTGTATTCTATAAACTATGCCTAAAGTTAGGCACAGGCTATAGAACATACCAAGGACACATTCTCGTGAGTAAATCTACACACAGGAATTTATACCAAGTTTTACTATCGACTAATTTAGGAGCATGGAGGGTATATTCTATAACAGCACACACCCATGATCCACCCATGGCCATGCCCCCTTTTTGGGAGCGCACATATAAAGTGCATTACTTTATAGAATACACTGTGAATTTAAATTCTAATTAAAGTCAATTAATGTCAATAATTTCTTGTTAAGTAGACCTTATCAGCACTGATTGACTCGTTAAGATAATTGTGCGTGCAATTCAGAATAAAACCTGAATTGCACACGGAACTCAAGTCGCACTGTATAGAATCTGGAGGAATATACATAAAACCAACATGATAACCAATGATCCGCTCTACAATAATCTTTGTACATTCTCAAATGTTTATCTCGATAGGCTAGTGGGAAATACAAGGGAAGAGGATGTGCATTTAGTTCACACCTTTTTCAATTGTAGATTAAGGCACAGGTATAGAAAGTACTTTCCTGTCTCCAGAGAATTACAGTCTAAGCTTTTGAATCTAAAGCAATGGAGGATTAAGTTAAAGCAATGGAGGATTAAGTGACTGCTATGGGATTTGAACTAGGCTTTCCTGGTTCTCAATCTGCTTCTTTAACCATTAAGATACTCCTCCACTCTTTGCCACCAGCCTGAAGATGAATGTAAGAATGAACTCACCCTGAAGAACCCTGGTGAATCCCATTCTGCCAGCAGAAAGACTGATCCCCTATATTCCTAACCATCTGTCACTGATACCAGCAGGAAGGAGGAAGAGAGCTAAAGCACTACAGGCTATGACTTCCTCTTTTCCACCTAGTCCCACCAGGAAGCAAAAATTACTGTCTCTCTTCTTTCTTAAACAGCCTATATCAATGTGGTGAGAGAAGAATAAGCTGGGGAATTAGTTGGGGGGGGGGGGATTTGATAGGAGAATTTCTAGGGGGGGGAGTGCAGCTTTAAAAGGAGGATTGACAGGAGGTGAGTGGGGAATTCGGTAGAGAAAGTTAACAAGAAACTATGGGTATGTGGATGAGTGAATGACTGGCTGGAGTATGGCTGGAACGAAAATGACTAAGGAATGAGAGGTTGAAGGCCTAGTGGGGTTGAGAGCAAGAGAAACAAAGGGGCTGGGGTGTAAGAAAGGGCTAGAGAGTTGAGAGAGCAGATTGTGTGTGTGTGTGTGTGTGTGTGTGTGTGTGTGTGTGTGTGTGTGTGTGTGTGTGTGTGTGTGTGTGTGTGTGTGTGTGTGTGTGTGTGTGTGTGTGTGTGTGTGTGTGTGTGTGTGTGTGTGTGTGTGTGTGTGTGTGTGTGTGTGTGTGTGTGTGTGTGTGTGTGTGTGTGTGTGTGTGTGTGTGTGTGTGTGTGTGTGTGTGTGTGTGTGTGTGTGTGTGGTGGGAGGGAAGGATTACTTGGAATGGGGAGTAATGAGAGAGGATATGTAAGAACATTTAAAAATGGATAGGCTGTATAGATTTATACCTTTCCGATCATGTTGTAGGTCAGCTTCATCTTTCTTCTATTTTTGGTGGCATCAAATGTATACCATTTACCATTGTACTTGCTTTCCATGACATTCAAAGAAAATGTATTATTCATAAATGAATTACAAATTTAAAAAATTACAAACTTCTGAATTATTTCATTCTATTTTTCATTAATGTACAGCAAAAACAAAATGTTCCAAGGAAAGTACATTTTTGCATAATAAGTAGAGAAAAGTTGAGGAAACAATACCTTCTGAAGTACATATTTTTTCCAAATGAATAACAACATAAAAAATATTATTCATATCTTTCAAGCCTGAAATTTATATGATTTATGCTCCTAACTTAGGATCCCTTTTATTATGTTGCGGTAAGTGCTTATGTGTACTTACGCCCCTTAAAGTGGCTTACCATGGGGAGCGCACAGGCATCTTGTGGTGAGTTCCCAATCAGTGTGTACTATAAATTTTTATTGGAAGGGGTGTGTCTGGGGGGGTCAGAGAGTGGGTGTTTCTGTGCTACTCGGTTAACGCAGCTACATTACCGCTATCAGGTTAGTAAAGAATTAGCACATGAGCCCTTACTGCCTACAAAATAGGTGACGGTAAGTGCAAATATTTGAAAGGTATTAACCCAAAAACAAACCTTTTCTGGAAACGGGAAAGCGGTAGAACTAGAGGAGTAATGGCAGGAAGTATTTTTTCACGGAAACAACGGTGGATACATGGAATGCCTTTCCACGGGAGATGGTGGAGATGAAAATGAAAATGGTAATGGAATCCAAACATGTTTAAAAGGAATGGATCCACGGAATCTTAGTGGAGATTGGGTGGCAACACCTGTAACTGGGAAGCAAAACCAGTGCTGGGCAAACTTCTACGGTCTGTGCCCTGATCATGCCTGAATAGATATGGGTGGGCTGGAGTATAAGTTTTAAGGGGCTTTGACGTTAGCTTCAAACTTTTAGTACAAGAACAGTGCTGGTTAGACTTTTACGGTCTGTGCCCTGAGAATGGCAAGGACAAATCAAACTCGGGTATACATATAAAGTATCGCATATCAAGTAAAATGAGTTTATCTTGTTGGGCAGACTGGATGGACTGTACAGGTCTTTATCTGCTGTCATTTACTATGTCACTATGTTAAAGCTGTGGCCAATTATTGCCACGTGCCTGTCTTTGTGTATTTTGTGAATGTCAAAAATATGTATGCATAAATGAAGAAAGGAAAATAGATCAAATGCTTATATTATGCTGATATACTTCAGCCAGGCCTTTTATTTTGATTGAATGCACCATATTTAAACTCCAGCATACCCAGACAGCGCTAGGACAAGACATTGGCAGATGATTTTGCTATACTTTGTCTGATAAAAATGTAGTAATAGAAGTCCTATTGACAATATAAGGAACTCTATTATTATCTTAAATCTAACAGGCCCTTTTACTAAAGTGTGGTGAAATTTGCAGTTACTATGGCTAAATGCAGAACTTTAATTCATGGTAGCTGAAAATTTTATGTAGCCGCCAATGGGGGTAGATCTAGCATTTTCATATGAGTTAAAATGTCAATTAGTGGGAGGTACCTGGCTACAGTTACTGCAGGAGTATTTAGCTCCTCCTATTTAAGAGGTGCTAAGTGGTCCTGTACTAACTGCACGTTAGCCAATTAGCACACAGTAACTGCTAAACTACTGCAAAATCCTTTAACGTGGTTGTGCGCTAGCAGTTACCTCATGGTAACCCATTGTGGCAAAACAGGGGACTTATGCTTGTGATCTGCATTATTTTTTTTATTTTATGACATGTATTTCCCTTAATTGGCCAGCAGGTGGTGCCTGTTCTATGTTTTAAGGCTGCAGTTATTTTCCTTTCAGCTTATCTTCCACAGGAAGAGAGGGAAGCCCTGAGGAAAAGTAACCTGCAGTGCCATTGGCCAGATAATTTCAAAGTTAATGCACTGGGATTTGATTGGCCCTAGAGTTCAAAATCCAGCCAGAAGGTACTGGATTTCCCTCAGTCTCAGCAAGGGAGTGTGGAAGGAAAAAGATCTCTACACTGAGACCCTGTTCAAAGACTGTGAGCAGTTAATTTTCCTGAACTCCTCAGGTGCTACTCAGGTTTAGATAGTTTAATGTTGATCCTTGTTCATTACCTGTTACACTGGTCTACAAAAAAAACCTTTTTTTCTGTAACAAGAACAAAACATACATTTTCTGGAAGATAATTCTTCCCTGAATCCAGATCTCATTTCAGAATTTCTATATCAGCCTCAGTTTTCATGTGATAATGTTTTTTGTAAATGCTTGTGTCGGTGTATGTAGCTATTATATGTATCTGGCAAAATGACACGCTTCTGCTACAAGAGTTCCAAAAAAACTGTGTCAGTTCACAAAGAAATCAAAGATATAAGCAACATAACAGTAAAGAGAAGTGAAGAAACATACCTAAAAAGATTTCCTTCCTGATTTCCTGTGGTACTTTGCCTCGGGAACGTCTCTCCGTAAGGTGCAGCAGTAGTCAGTCAACATTGCGGCATTCCATTTGCCTTGATAACGCTTTTCCATTTGAGAAACGTCCTGGTGGAACCGTTCTAACAGATTCGATATCGTTACAAAAGACCATGTCACCTTCCTTGGAGAAATATTCAGAAAAAATAGCATGTCGGTCACGAAAAACACTTACTTTCGTATCGCAAGAAAGAAGATTCCATCCTTTTAATCTCGAACCTAAAAGCTCAGCCTGTTGCTTCGACAAATTTAAATCAAGAACAAGATCGTTGAGATCACCTTGTGTCAAAAAGTGGGGCACATTTGATTCACAGAGGTCATGAAATGATGGGTCGGTATGCATATCCCCTTCTCTGTCTTCTGCATGTTCGTCACTATATTCATCGTCACTAACTATCAAATTCTCAGGAGGCACTGGTACTGGCAATTCTTCACTGTGACATACAGGTCTTATAGCAGATGGTAAGTTAGGATATTGCACAGTTTTCCTTGTTTTTGAGATGATTCCTGCTATTTTTGTCAGACAGAAATAACAGTCTGTTGTGTGATCCGTTGGTTCCCTCCAAATCATGGGAACAGCAAAGGGCATGCGACGTCTTCCTTTTAACCAGCCTGTCAGGAGTGTAACACACATCAAACAGCAAATGTGGGGAGCCCATTTGCGGTCCTGTTCACCAACCTTACACCCGAAATATAGTTCGTAGCACTTTTTTACAAGAGGATTAAGTTTTCGTTTTTGCGATTTCAGAGTAAACTCTCCACAGATATAACAAAAAGAATTTGGGTTATTTGCACAGGTACGAGGCATTTCTTCTCAAATGACACAAAACACAAACCTTCACAAATGTAGAACTACAAGCAGTCACTTACAACCGCAATTGTTGACTGAACTCTCAATGCTGAGATACAGGTGGCAACTGACGCAACAGAATGTGCTTGAACATGTTCGAGCATGACTCATGGGCAATGTTGCCAAACCTCCTTTATTTCCTGGTGGTGGCTTTCTAAACTAAGGGTTTTGTTTTGTAATTCCTAGTATATTTCAATTGTTTTTCCAACAATTACAACTGCTGAATTAAATTAATCCACAGCAGCAGGGCCGCCGAGAAACTTGGCTGGGCCCGGGACAAGGCTGCCTCGCCCCCGAGGTCACTGCTCCCCTCCCCCCTCTGAGGTTGCCGCTGCTGCTCCCCCGAGGGTGGGATACAGGGAGGGAAGGAGACCCGAAGGGAGGAGTTTCACCTCACAGGGAGGTGAAAGGGAGAATCGCACCGCGCGGTGATTTAAATACAGGGGGCCGGCCCGGTGGCAGATGGTCAAAGGGCGGGTGGGACTGGCACCGGGCCCCTCTTGAAGGCCCGGGCCCTGGGGATTTTGTCCCCCCACCCCCCCTCTCAGCGGCCCTGCACAGCAGGGTACCAAAATGCAGCATTTTCAAGGATTTTTATAAAAAGGGTAGCGTGTCACAAGAAAACTGAGCCCAATAGGCAAAAACTGATTTCATTTTCGAATTCAGCACCCATGACTTAGCTAAGAACACCATTCACATTCTTTGGAACAAAAATGCCGTTTACCAGTGCTATTATTTGCTAATTTCATCTATTTTTCCACCATTCACTGTTCTATTTTCTTTCTGATAATAAACCAATTAGTTTATTAGCTCTGTTGTCCTGGACTAACTACAAATCCTAGTGATTTCTGTTTTGGATCTGTGGGTGTTTTCTAAGAGCCGTGGGACCTCTGAGATTGTGGCCCCAGTGGCCTTAGAAATCACCAGGGAATTAACTTGTGGGTGGGTGGGAGACTCATCCAGAGGCAAGAGGAGGGTGCCAGTGTAGAGCACATGCGCAGGAGCAGGTAGGCATGTTTAATACTAAGAACAGATCCTCTAGATGGCCACAGGGTTAACTCCAGGTAGGTGCTAGGCATTTTGTGACACCCATGCATTAAGGACTAACACCGAAAATTCAGTGTTGATAAAAATTAGCGCTAAACACTATTCTATAGATGACGCTCAGAGTTCAGTGCTGTTTAGCATTTGATGCCAGGATCCATGCCCAATTTTGGGCATGATGATTTATACCAACTGAAACCTGGTTTAAATTCTTGTGCCTAAATTAGGCACAGATCTTCCTTATTCTGTAACACTGTGCGCAAATTGCAGGAAAGCCCCTCTACCACCCATGCCCCTCCCATGGCCATGCCCCTTTTTGGATCTGCATGTAAAATTTGCACACGCATCTTTTGGTTCTGATCCATACACAAATTTAACTTGTGGATCCCAGCACCTAAAGATGCATGCGTAATTTTAATTCATGCCAATTATTATTAGCACCCAATTATCAGAGCTAGATGGATCATTTATCAATTAAATTACATGTGCAAATTGGGTGCATGTCCAAATTACAATTTGAGCACCATATATAGAATTAGGGTGTAAGTGCTTAACACACTTCAGTAAAAAGGCTCTTAAATCTCTAGTCACCTAATCAAAGGAATCTGATTTTTTTTGTTGTTGTTATGATCTTTTCCTGGTAAATCATGTTTCCTCAGATATTACCACTGATGTAGGTCATTCACAATCTGTTTCATTAGTTGGATCTCTATTACTTTGCTCATCACTGAGATAAGGCTTATCAGTGTATGGTTTCTTACCTCTTCTTTACTTCCATTTTTAAGAAAAGGGACCACAGCTGCCCTTCTCCAATCCTGCAGAGCCCTTTCCATCTCCTAAGGTCTATTAAATACATCCTTCAGCTAACCTGCCTGAAACTTCCTGAGCTCACTTAGCATTCTGTGTTGTAGCTCATCCAGATCCATGCCTTTCTCCACTTTCAGCTTTTAAAGTTGTTAAAAAAAACACTCCTTTTCATGAATTATAATGGTATGTACTTTATTCCCTTTTGTATCTTTGCTAACCATCTGAGGTCTATCTTCCGAATCTCCTTTTATGAATATCTAACTTAGCATTTCTGCTTTTTCCTTATTATTCTCCTCACATCGGTACTTATCGTATTTCAGTCTTGCAGTTCTACCACTAGTCTTCCTTCATTCTCCCATGACGCTTGAAAAAGGTTTTGTCAACTGGCTTTACATCTTTAGCTATTTTTATTTTCTACCCATCCTTTTGCTATTCTGATTTATTTCTTCATCTCTTGCAGCTTTACCAGATAATCTTGTCTGTGTTCCTCTGAGATGCTGTGTAGTTTGTGAGCACTACCCTTTTGCCTTTATTTTTTCCCCACTTCCTCAGAGAATCAGATCAGTTTCCTTCTTATTCTTGCTTTTATTTACTTTCCTTATATAAAGATAGACGGTCAATGTTATAGTTATTTTTTAGTTGCCCACCGTTAATTCAGCTTTCTTATTTCACACAGCTCAGCCAGCAAATCTTTCAGATACTTTCCCATTTTATGAGATTCCAGCATGCATGAAATCTGGGAATTTGAGCTACTTGTGTTTGGACTTCACATTAGATATATGTATTTGTTGATCATTGTTGACCAGTTGGGCACCCACCTGGACATTAGACAATGTTAAAATTTGTGTAATCAACATTCCAGACTATTATCTCATATATGGAACCTGAAAAGATTTTTCGCAGTTAAAGTTATTTAAATTGCTAAAAGGTGCCGTGATTGACGAATGTCAGCTATCATAGGGCCCCTTTCACCAAGCTGTGGTAAAATTGGCCCTGAGGTAGCATCAGCACGTAGATTCTCTGCGCTCTGAGGCCCCATTTTACGACAGTGGGTAAAAGGCTTTTTTTTTTAAGGGAAATGACTGTGTAGTAAGTGAACCATTTGCTGCACAGCCACTTCATGGAGGAGCCTTTACCCCCACCCGTTGAGGCATGGAGCTGCCCAATTACCACCGGATAAGCCCCCAGTACTAGAAAGTAAAAATGCATTTCTTGCGCCAGAGTCCGGGACTACTGCCAGGCTTCTGTGCTAGGCCCAATTTGCCACATACCAATACGGTAGTAGCTCTACCTCCATTTATAAAAAGGGCCCCAAAGTGTTTTTATCCTCAGTTCAATGCTTTTCTTTCCTGTGACGTAAGCCCTTCTATAAGTGGGGCCCTCCTTTTTGGTGCCCCCATGCAGTGAAAGCCCATCTATAATGGCATTTGGGCACCCAGATTCTATTAGAGAATACTAGTTTAATCTGGTATCAGCATCTCTTACATTTACACACCACAGCTACACCAGCCATAAATCTAGAGTAATTACAGGCACCTAAATAAGACAAGGGTGAATCTCTTCATAAAGGCAGATAATAAATCCCAATAGAATAAGTAAATAAATAAGGGTACATGTAACTTAGGGACCCTTTTACTATGCTGCGGTAAGCACTAACACAGCAGTGAAAAAAGAGCTTACCAAGGGGTGTGCTCAGATGTCCCATGGTAATTTATGCATGTGCACGTGCTACCCACAAGCTAAAAAATATTTGTTTTTTAGCACTGGGGCAGGTTGAGGGGCAAAGAGTAGGCTTGTTCTGTGCTAATCGATTATTTTGCTGCAATGCAATGTGCTAACTGATTAGTTAGCATGTGAGCCCTTACTGCCTACAAAATAAGGGCTCCTTTTACTAAGCGACGGTAAGCCCAGAGCTTAGTATGGAAATTAAGGCACCACATATAGAATCCTGGAGATGGTGCAAAACTGTAAGCCCCCTGTTATAGAATGTCCTTTCATATGCTAAGACATTTCTTTAGTTACAATAATTATGAAGAGTAATTCTGAAGTTCTGCTTATTCCTTTTGAATATCTGGCTGTAGGCCATGGGGAACAATGTACATCAGGTAATGAATGAATAGAAATTTCAAATTTCTATTGAGACTGCCGTAAACCCACCCTTGGCACCACTCTTTTTTTCGTGCATGAAGAGGACAATTTTCAAACGATGCAAAATTCCCTTTGAAAATTGTTCACTCTTTTTAATTGTATTATTTGAATCAGCCTGTCCAGTGTAAACTTACAAAGAATAACCTGCAACAAAAATCAGCAGAACAGGTTTTCATAGAAGCATTAACCCTCTGCTTATCATCGCGTCAGGATTATTAAACCTCTTGTTTAATAATCGTATTTTCATAATAAGCCCTCTTGAAATACACAAGAAGCAATGTTCTAGTAACTAATAAAGACCCATACAGCTTTCTACTTAATGTTTAAAGTCATGTTGCTGTCAAATATGCTCATTCTACTTTTTCAAAATGTGGTTCCATTTATCCTCTTTTTGATGTGATCAGTAAAGAATTATAAGTAGTATATACATTATTGTTTATTAAAAAAAAAGATGTATTACTTTTAATTAGTATTTGCTTCTAAAATATTTAGCTAAAGAAGATAACTAGATAGACATTGGATCAATTGTGACCTCTGCTGGTTTAGTTTATTCTTCAAGGGTTCTGTTACTACTGTCTTGATTATACTTGTTTTCTTTGAATAGTTTTCTGTTAATTTTCTCATGCTACAGGTTCATCAACTAGCATCGTTTTTCCCATTCACATGTTCCCTGTAGAATGCCCACTCTGTATCCCACATACTAGCCTACACCTATGATCGCTTCATTTCTCACTTTCTCTATCCCGTTCCTTTTGAACTTGTGGATAATTAACTAAGCACTTGTGTAAATTGTACGTGTTTACTTTTCCCTATGCAGCTACCAGCAAATTTTCAAAATGAAACTATATACATATTTCCATTTTGAAAAATACCTTAGGGAATTGTGTACTTAGGGGGTCCTTTTGCTAAGCTGCGGTAAAAAGAGCCCTGCGGTAGCGGCAGGGTCATTTTTGCCACGAACTGAGGCATTTTTTACCTCACCAGGTAAAAAAGACTGGAAAAAAGCCATGACCATGCCGCAAGGGGTCCTTTTACTAAGGTGCGCTGAAAAATGGCCTAAGGTAGTGTAGATGCATGTTTTGGGCGCACACAGAATTATTTTTTAGCGCACCTACAAAAAATGCCTTTTTAAAATTTTTGCCGAGAACGGATGTGCACAAAATGAAAACTGATGCGAGTCCATTTGGGGTTTGAGACCTTACCACAAGCCATTGACCTAGCGGTAAAGTCTCACGCGGTAACCAGGCAGTAATGGTCTATGTGTGTCAAATGCCAATTCATGTGTGTAGCTTCCATGTGCCAGAAAATAAAAATATATATTTTTCAGACACACATAACAGATGAGCACCAAAATTCAAATTACCACGAGGGCCATGCGGTAACCGGGTGGTAACTCCAATTTGGCACGCGTTGGCCATGCGTAGGCACCTATGTAGCTTAGTAAACGAGGCCTCTAAAATTGTTCTTACCGCATGGCCATATGTGGGGGAGCACTTACCGTCGCATCCATCGAGGTAGCGATAAGGGCTCCCACGCTCACCCAGTGCTTACCGGGTAGCATGCAGTGCTGTCTGATTACTGCCGGGTTAGCTCAGCACTAAAAAATGCAGACCGATTTTCCCTAGCGCTGGACATGGTACATGCTGGGGCTGGAACTACCACCGGCGCTCGCATTGGGCAGTTGGTAGCTCCAGATTAGAATGCAGTGATTAAAACTCATACTCCATCTCTAGTTTTACTCACTAGGCACCAAAACACGGGTGACATGGAGTAGCAACAGACCACGCATTTATCTAACCAACTAAGATAAGTGAAAGCAGTTTTTTTCTTGACATCATTATTATTGACAGCACAGATTTGAATGATTTTTCAGATTGGATAGGAAGGGAGGGTCAGTGCTGTGATGTTTGGCAGCTGTATGCTTACTCCGTAACACATGGTTTTAAGGCACTACAGCATTATACTGAGCACTGCGAATAAAAAACTATTAAAAAAGCATATATGACACAAGTTATATGTAGAAGTTTCTGGTGCAATTGATACATTCAGTTTAACTACCAGCGCCAGCTTGTTTTTATTAGATCCTTAATTGATAATTTGAGTTACTGAAAATTAGGTGCCAATAAAAACCAGTGTTCAATATTATTTTATAAAGGGCACCCCAGGATGAACACTCTTGATAGAATAGTACTGAGGACCGAATTCTGTGCTCAACTTTGGGCACGAAGTACCTGAGGTAAGCACTGGTGCACAAGTTTGGCGCTAATCCTCAGTATTCTGTAACAATGTGTGCATGATTTGTGAATGCCCCTGACCCACCTATGCCCCTCCCATGACCACGTCCCCTTTTGAGTTGCACTCAATTCAATTTAATCACCCATTGTTACAGAATAGTTTGCATCCAGATCAGTGCCCGAATCATAATCAGTGCCAATTAAGTGCTTGTTAACTCCAAAAATTCAATTATTGGACCACATTAATTATTTTGAGCACCAATCTGGGATCCACACCCTTTATAGAATTCATGGGTCTATGCCTATATTTGGGGCCTTTTCACTAAAATGCAGTGAAATTGTGCATGCACGCAATTTTGTGTTCAATTTAATTGAATAGTGAGCTACTTAGCACCAATAATTGGCTTTTTAACATGCAATTATTGACATTAATTAGATTTAATTGGAATTTATGCAGAATTTTTAAAAAAGGGGGGTGCAAAAATAGGAGGGTCATGGGCGGAATGGGGGTGTTCCCAGCATTTACGTGCATTGTTATAGAGTAAGGGAGATATGCACCTAATTTAGGCACATACATATGTACCACATTTCAGTTAGTGCAAATGGCCATGTCTAAAGTTAGTTGAAATTCTCGGCTGTAAGTACTATTCCATAAACCACTTCTCACTTTAAGTGTGGTTTATAGAATTACTCTTTTTTTCACCGCCATATGTAGAATTCACCCCTATGCCCAGATTTAATGTGGCAATTATGGGATGATTTTTTTACAAATTGAATATAAGTTGTACATTGAGGGGCCCTTTTACTAAGCCGCAGAAAAAAGTGGCCTGGGTCTTTTGGGTACGCGCTGCTCCAGTGTTTACTGCATCCTGGGAAAAGAGCCTTTTTTTAATGAGCTAGAAAATGGATGTGCGTCAAAATAAAAACCAGCATGCGTCCATTTTTGGCCTGAGACTTTACCACCACCCATTATTATTATTATTATTATTATTAATAATAATAATAATAATAATAATTACATTTGTACCCCGCGCTTTCCCACACATAGCAGGTTCAATGCGGCTTACATAGTAAATAGAATTGCAAAGTCTTGAAGGAGAATGTTATAAGTTGTAGTAAACATAGTTGTAGTGGGGTTTTGAGGATATGTAAATTGAGCATGGAGAGGTAAACAAAGATAGGATGAGCAAAAAGAAACGAGTTTGGGAGGGGTAAGGAGTAGGAAGGATGGAGAGGAAGAGTGAGGAATGAGCATAAGGAGATTGTGAGACATGGTTGAAGGTATAATAATTGTCGGGGCGGGAATCATGTGGGTGGGCTTAAAAAGTTAAGTTGGGTCATTAGGGTAAGCTTTCTTGAAGAGATGGGTGTTCAACATTTTTCTGAATGGTAGATGGTCGTTGATTGTTCGGATGGATCTTGGCAGAGCGTTCCAAAGCTGGCTGCCCAAAAAGGAGAAACTGGATGCATAGGAGGTCTTGTACTTAATACCTTTGCAGTTGGGAAGGTGTAAATTGAGGTAAGTACGAGAAGACAATGATTGACTTAAGCAGTAAGGTTTCATGCGCTACCTGGGCAGTAGGTATGCAGTGCTCACCCACTGCCGTTTACCGCCGGGTAAGCACCACGTGGTTGAAAATAGAAAATATTTTCTACCGTGTGTTTTCCGCATACGCCAAATTCAGAATTACCGCCCAGGGTACGCAGTAGCCGGGCAGTAATGCTGATTTGGCACATGCTGGATGTGCATAGGCCCTTACATGCTTTTGTAAAAGGACCCCCTCAGGTTGCAATAGCATGAAGCACCTGCATACAATTAATGCAGGAACACTTACCTCCTCCTATTTAGAAGGTGCTAGATTCTCCTGCATTAAGTCCAGTTAGTGTATGCTAATCATAATGCACTAGCAAGAAAACAAGAGAAATGCCCATTCTCTGCCCATCACTGGTATCTAGCAGATCAAATTCCCCAGTCTCTGGTAACAAACAATCAAATTCAAAAACTAGAACCAGGACAAATTGCTGAAACATAGGCATAAATCACAAAAACACTATCCCCACACTACAAGTTATAAGTGTTTCTTCATATATGCAACTATTCATATATGAGTATTGTGTAACCAAATACTTCAAGTATCTTCTTATATTCAGTGGTAACTTTATAATATTGAAGAGTGCCCTCAGACAAATATCCACTTTTTCAGGCAATATATTGTTATGCCAAGTGGTATAGCACTTCTTTCATCGGGCAACTCTTGTGTTTTTTAAAAAAAAAGTGCTATTGCCTATGTGATAAGTGCTACTAATACACTAATGAAATCAAAACGTGAACTTATCTTTGAAAGTGATATCGACAAAAGAGCTTCACTAATTCTCAGGTCACAATTTTCGACCAATCAGCTGGCTTCCCCTGGAAACCACCGACACCGCGAGTTTCAGAAAATCTTTCCTCATGGACTTGGGTTAGAGTCATCCGTAAATACACTTTGGTTAAAGTGGTAAATGCATCCTTGTACGGGATGCATTTCATTGCATTTGATTGCTAGTCTCCTGGCTTGGACGGCCAGGGGGCTTTGGTTAAAGTGGTAGATGCATCCTTGTACGGGATGCATTTCATTGCATTTGATTGCACAGCGTGCTATAGCATTTGATTTGCATTTCATTGCGTTGATTGCACAGCGTGCTATAGCATTTGATTGCACAGCGTGCTATAGCAGACAGCACTGAGGAGGAACAGGGTGCTTGGACGGCACAGCCTGTAGTAATATAGCAGACAGCACTGAGGAGGAACAGGGTGCTTGGACGGCACAGCCTGTAGTAATATTAAGCAAGAAGGGACGAGTTTGGATGCATTTCATTGCATTTGATTGCACAGCGTGCTATAGCATTTGATTTGCATTTCATTGCGTTGATTGCACAGCGTGCTATAGCATTTGATTGCACAGCGTGCTATAGCAGACAGCACTGAGGAGGAACAGGGTGCTTGGACGGCACAGCCTGTAGTAATATAGCAGACAGCACTGAGGAGGAACAGGGTGCTTGGACGGCACAGCCTGTAGTAATATTAAGCAAGAAGGGACGAGTTTGGATGCATTTCATTGCATTTGATTGCACAGCGTGCTATAGCATTTGATTTGCGTGCTATAACTTTGATTTACAGAATTTTATTGAAGCCATTACGCGGGTGGTAGGTCGCAGCCAGGGTTTGGGGGGAGCCCGCGGCGAACGAGGAGTCGTTGCCGTGGGCTGTGGCATAAGCTATGGAACTTAGGTAACATTAGCGACGAGTACACAGCACCTCAGCGGATAATATGGCAAACTGAGTTACTATGTATATGTTAATGACCTGTTGCAAGTTACAATACTCAGCAAAATGTTATGCCTGCATGCGGGCAGGATTACAGAACAAGATGGATACGGCTAGTCTCCTGGCTTGGACGGCCAGGGGGCCAATAGCTTTGGTTAAAGTGGTAAATGCATCCTTGTACGGGATGCATTTGATTGGACAGCGTGCTATAGCAGACAGCACTGAGGAGGAACAGGGTGCTTGGACGGCACAGCCTGTAGTAATATAAGCAAAAAGGGCTGTGTACTCGGAGGGAGATGTTTATCAAGGATGTTTACCAATGATTGTTTATGTGAAGGTTTACAATAAATAAATTTTGCGGACCTGGCTGCGGCCTAAATAAATCCACATTTGTTAAAGAAATTGGCTTCTGGTGTGGTGTTTGGATAGAAGGGGGTGACTGAGTGAATGCCGAATGCCCGTGTTGATGGAAAGGCTCACCCTTAAAGGGGAGCCGATTACAACCGGGCTGAAGGCTCAGGAAGAATCTGGGGTGGGGAGGAGAGGGAGGGATGAGTGGGAGGGGATAGGGAGATTAAGAGATTGAAGGGTGATGGGAAAAGGGGCGGGTAGGGAGGAGGGGTGAAGAAGGGCTGTGAAGGGAAACACAGCGCCATTTGGATTGCAGCAAGCAGAGGGAGCAGTGTTGACCCGCCCTCCCGCCCATGAGGTACAGGAAAAGGGTCGTTGTCGCAGCAAGGCATAAGCTATGGAACTTAGGTAACATTAGCGACGAGTACACAGCACCTCAGCGGATAATATGGCAAACTGAGTTACTATGTATATGTTAATGACCTGTTGCAAGTTACAATACTCAGCAAAATGTTATGCCTGCATGCGGGCAGGATTACAGAACAAGATGGATACGGCTAGTCTCCTGGCTTGGACGGCCAGGGGGCCAATAGCTTTGGTTAAAGTGGTAAATGCATCCTTGTACGGGATGCATTTGATTGGACAGCGTGCTATAGCAGACAGCACTGAGGAGGAACAGGGTGCTTGGACGGCACAGCCTGTAGTAATATAAGCAAAAAGGGCTGTGTACTCGGAGGGAGATGTTTATCAAGGATGTTTACCAATGATTGTTTATGTGAAGGTTTACAATAAATAAATTTTGCGGACCTGGCTGCGGCCTAAATAAATCCACATTTGTTAAAGAAATTGGCTTCTGGTGTGGTGTTTGGATAGAAGGGGGTGACTGAGTGAATGCCGAATGCCCGTGTTGTAGATTTGTCAGAAATAACATACATTACCCAAGTTCTTTAAATATTTAGACTCCCACCTTCAAATTTAACGATCCTCAATTTAACATCCACCTGTAACCATTATCTTCATTCTTCTCAGTCAAACCTTTCCTACCCTAACTCATATATGTGAGACGTGTCTGACTTCATTAGAAAATATTTTTGAATACATTTCTCTCAATTCTCGCATTGTGGGGCCCTTTCACTAAGGCGCTAGAGGGCTAATGTACAGGTACTACATGCCAAATCAGCTCTACCGTCAGGCTAGCGTGTGCATCTGGCGGTACTTCTGAGTTTGGCACAGCCAAATCCCATGGTAGAAAATAATTTTCTATTTTCTACCGCAGGGGGCATTCCTGGTGGTAATCAGCAGCTGGTGTGCACTGCATGGCTACCGCGCAGGTAGGGCGTGAGCCCTAACTGCTAGGTCAAAGGGTGGCGGTAAGGGCTCAGGCCGTAAATAGGCGCGTGTTAGTTTTAATTTCAGTGCATGCCCATTTCCCAGCCCATTAAGAAAAAGCCCTTTTTTCCCAGCTGCAGTAAAAAAAAAATAGCCCAGTGCATGTCCAAAACATGCACCCGCATTATCACAGGCTACACTGTGACTTAGTAAAAGGACCCCTATATTTTTAAACAGCCTTGTATATTTCAGCTCAACCTATTTTATAACAGCATTACTACTACCTCTGTGTTAATCAGAGAACTAAGCAAAGCCTCTTTGTTATTTCTTATGTATTTAAAATCAAGTTTTATTATATTTTTAGTTATTGTGACTATTATCTTTAAAAAAAAAAAAATTTACAGTACGTGTAGCTCTGTAATCACCAATAGGTGGAGCTGTGCCTCCTGTACATACTCATACAGCTATTACTTGAAAAATGTTTCAGGGTTTGTTTGTTTTTTTTCTGAACAAAGTTTCTCTACAGTTATAAGTTTAGCCACTTCAGTGTGAGGAAGTAAAAATATTGTTTTCCATTTTTTTTTCTTACATTCTCTTTAGTTGAAGCATGCAACAATGAGACATGGTGTCAGAAGCAAACTGTTAACTGAATTTGTTGGACCAGAATTGCTGAAGATGTCAAAATCCAGCCCAGTTGAGGATTATTATTTTGTTAAACCAGTAGACTGTGTTGAGTAGAGACAATGCTTTGCATTCTTTTGAATTGCCAAAGCTTAGTGCTGAATCGAATGAGCACAGGTAAGCTTTTTGATTTATGCTGTGGGCAGTGGAGTTGATAATATTCATAAGTTCTTTTCAGCCTGTAAAGAGCAAAAAAACAATAACTCTATCGTAGAGTGGGAAAAATATGATAAACACTTTATTTGCAATTGGAATGCTATCCTCAAACATGTGTGTATCAGTCTGTGAATGCAGAGACCAGGAGAGATGACAGAAATGTTTATTCACTCTCTTTGTGAATTTGCAGAAAATTGTAATTTCAAAGATGCAAAGGAACAAATCTGAGATGGAGCTGAAATAGGTGTCATGGACAAAGAGCTGTCACACTGATTACAAATGAAATCAGGCAATGTCCTAGAACAAGCAACGTACATAGTGCATTAGCTTGAGAAAATGAAACACCAGAAGGTAATAATAATTTGGATTTGTTCTCTGTCTTTCCAAATAATGTTCAAGACAGTTTATGGCATTAGGGATATTCAAGTACAGTAAGACCATTAGCTACAGAATTAATAGTCTAAGAGGGTACCTAAGGCATCTGTAGATAAAGTAGTCTGCCCAAAGGGAAAGGGAATTTATATCAATTATTTGTTGGATTTGGGTCCATTCTTTTAACCACTAGACCACTGTTTGTCATCCTCCTCCCCCAGGGCACCTGTATGGAATACTATAGCATATAAAAAGTAAAGGCAAGGAAAAAGCCAAGCAGAATATTCACAAGCATGATAAAAGAGCAATGCCTCAGGGTCCTAGCTTTGGCAAGCAGTGGTAAGGTAAGGTATATCCAGAAAAAAAAAAATCAAAAACAAAAGCAAACGTAAGTCTCAAGAAGCCAGTTCAGTGGTGCAAGTCATAATGCTGTGAGCAAATACCAAGTATCACAAATAACTGAACACAAAAAATGTTATACAAAAAGTTCAGTATGAATGCCAGTATTTCTGGGAGAAAAGTCAAAAATCAATCTGCAAAATCAGTCTAAAAATATGTCAATATTTTTAGATTGATTTTCAATATTGATTTTTGGGATTTCTCTCCCATAATCTATAAATGCCCTTGTGCATACATAGAATGGGGGTTCAATGTATGAAAAAGGTTTATGAATATTTATAAAGTAAATGCATACATGGAAACTGTGCCCCACTTTTATTCATCCTAGATGAATAAAATGGCTCGACATGGGACCGTGTTTCGGTGAGAAACCACCTGCCTCAGGGGTCACATACACTACAAACAGACAGAAAACAGAAAATAAACATGAATATACAATTTTTAAAAAAAACAGATAAAACATATTTAAAAGCTGGAGGCACAAAACCAACTAAGTGCCCTCAGTCTATGCATAAAAGATTAAAATCATGACAATGAAAGAACAGTAAACTCATTTTAGATTGTAAAAAAGAAAATAATGTGCCGTTTTGTTTTCCTTTACAAGTTGTTTATGCTGTGGGATTTTGGAGGTTTTTAGGCTACATGTTGGGATTCAGGGATTCTTGTTTCCATTCCCTTCATTGGATCTCATAGAATTTCCTTTCACATATATTTTTTTTCAATATCTGTATTTATCTGTATATATAAACAAAAACATACACATCTGTCTCTGTCTCTGTGTGTGTATATCTCTCTCAATTGTATACACAGAATTGAGTATATCTCAATTGTAAATGACTGAGTAGATTAAATTCTAGATGGTTCTGTAGATTATAAACTCACCTCAATGGTTAAGAGTCAACCCCAAATTGAAACGATGGCTGGAAATTACTGTAAGAGTTGTATTTGTTTATATATATATATATAGTTTGTATGTAATTAACGCAATGCTTAGTTTCTTTTTTTCAGTGGACTTTGCTTTGGGTGGTTTCCAAAGACAGAGATCTCTGGGGGTTGCGAACTTTGATGCTGTTAACTGGAGCCCCTCTTTGTATTCTTTTCTTCTGTCTCTCCTATTCTTTCTTCTTTTGCTTTTTTTTTTCCCCACTTTCTATTCTTTTACTTTCTTCTTTTCCTATAATTTAGTTCTTATTGCTTTTTAAGGTTATTAATCACTGCAATATGTGAACTGTACTATATTAAAACCAATAATAAATATAATCACAGTTGCAGTTAGTTAAAAAGAGAGCTTATTCTCACTGCTTGCTACAAATGGGAAAGATTTCTATCCCAAATAATTTAAATCCTTCATGAGATTAATTCTTCTTCTCGTTGTTCAATAGTACAAACACAGTCTTTACCTGCTGGACAACTGTCTTTTATTCTTTATATACACTGTTTTTGTATATTTTTTTAGGCACTGCAGTGCTCAATCTCAATGAAATGCTGCAATAAAAGACTACTGTTCCAGTACAGCAAAAATAAATAATGTTTTAAAACTAATTTGAGCTGTTCTTTGCATTATATCAGTGTAATGCAATTAAATAATGTCTAACGCTTCCAGCAGCCAGCCAGCAGGGAAGGAATTTTCCTTTTCATCCATTGAATAAAGTCTCATTTATAAAGAGAGACCCACAAAAAGGTACAAAGTTTTTCAAGAAGCAACAGTTCAAGAAAGAATTCATCTTAGAGAGACTTTGAACAACAGAGGAATCCTAGAAAAGATTTGAACTTCATAACAATCTTTGCTATGATATGAAAGCATGAATAGACTTCTAATCAATAGAAAAGGTACATTACACAGTGATAGTGGCTGCCAGTCATCACCTGAGTTATTTATAACATAGCGTATCTGAGAAAGTCTCGAAATGCAGGACCAATTGCTATGACAAAAAAAAATGTTCAAAGGATAGTTAACCAGGCCACCTTCTGAGCTTGTTCACATCTTGGAATTTGAGCCTGAAAGAGATTTGATACTGAGCACTTGCTATCCATGCGTTTGTTATAATACTTACTGACAGCACTGCTTCAGAATAAAGCAATTTAATACTACCAGATGTTATTTTCTGTGAGAATAATGACTTTCATTTAGCTCAAATTAATGTGCTATGTCACTGTGTGGTGCATTTCATGAAACTGTCAATTAGCATAGCATGCCAGTCTGTTAGTATATGGGAGGAGGGCATAGTTTGACAAATGTCTGTTTCTTTCTGTGTTCAAATATAGTTTCTCTCTTAGGCACATTGGGTAAGTTGCCTATCATTGCATTTTTTTATTTTAAATATTTGGATTTTTCTTACGCCTTTTTCAGTAGTAGTGCAAGGTGAAATATATCCAGGTCCCTGTTGGGATCCCAATTTAATTTTTCTGTTTGAGGAAATGGAGGGTTAAGTGACTTGCCCATGGTCACATGGAGCAGCAGTGGAGTTTGAAGCCAACACCCCTGGTGCTGTAACCACCCAGCTACTCCTTCACTCATAGGAGTCTTTTTATCAAACGTCAGTAAAAGGGGACCCTGTGTTGGTGTTGGCACTTGGGTTTGCCACATGCCGAAGCTCATTTTTACCGCTGCAAGTAAAAGGCTTTTTTTCTTCTGAGGAAGGAAATGACCATATGGTAAGTTAAACACTTGCCAATTGCCATGTGGCTATTTCCTGGGGGAGACCAGTCTGTTAGTATATGGGAGGAGGGCATAGTTTAACAAACCCACCTCCCCTCTCCCCCCGTTTTCTATTATTGTTGATGGCTCTCTCCTTCTCCCTGTCTCCTCAGCTCGAAACCTTGGGGTCATCTTTGACTCTTCTCTCTCCTTCTCTGCTCATATCCAGCAGACTGCCAAGACCTGTCGTTTCTTTCTTTACAACATCCGTAAAATCCGCCCCTTTCTTTCCAAGCACTCTACCAAAACCCTCATCCACACCCTTGTCACCTCTCGTTTAGACTACTGCAATCTGCTTCTTGCTGGCCTCCCACTTAATCACCTCTCCCCCCTCCAGTCGGTTCAAAACTCTGCTGCCCATCTCGTCTTCCGCAAGGGTCGCTTTACTCATACTACCCCTCTCCTCAAGACCCTTCACTGGCTCCCTATCTGTTTTCGCATCCTGTTCAAACTTCTTCTACTAATCTATAAATGTACTCACTCTGCTGCTCCCCAGTATCTCTCCACACTCGTCCTTCCCTACACCCCTTCCCGTGCACTCTGCTCTATGGATAAATCCTTCTTATCTGTTCCCTTCTCCACTACTGCCAACTCCAGACTTCGCGCCTTCTATCTCGCTGCACCCTACGCCTGGAATAAACTTCCTGAGCCCCTACGTCTTGCCCCATCCTTGGCCACCTTTAAATCTGAAAGCCCACCTCTTTAACATTGCTTTTGACTCGTAACCACTTGTAACCACTCGCCTCCACCTACCCTCCTCTCTTCCTTCCCGTTCACATTAATTTGATTTGATTTGCTTACTTGATTTATTTTTTGTCTATTAGATTGTAAGCTCTTTGAGCAGGGACTGTCTTTCTTCTATGTTTGTACAGCGCTGCGTACACCTTGTAGTGCTATAGAAATGCTAAATAGTAGTAGTAGTAGACCTTACCGCCTCCTATTTTGGAGGTGACAGGGGCTCCAGAGATAGCCCGGCAGTAATCGAGCATACCCCTGGTTCTAAAAATGTTTTTAAAGTATTTTCTAGCACCAGAATTGGCACATGGCAGAAGTCTGATTTACCAGTGGGTTTTCCTAGGAGCCTGGCAGTAGGACCAAATCACCACGCACCAAGCCAGCGTTACCCCTACCACCCTTTTGTAAAAGGGCCTCATAGTTAAGTGCGTTCAAATGATAAATGTTTCTTAATTGTTTTCAGTTTTTATAGCATAAGGAATGGATATCCATGCTTTGGATGGCAATGAAAATACCTTCTGTTGAAAGGACAGAGCGCCCAGGTGGTAAACTCTTTTTTGAACTGCTGTTCACCAAAGAGGAAAATTTATAGGTAGGACTTTTTTTTCTGAATTATTGATGGAAATATATGTTCGTTTGGGATTATTTTAACATTTATACAGATGACTTAATTATGGAATATTATTCTTTTGTAGGATCATTGGACTGGTTCTTTGTATCAAAATCCCAATGATAATAAGAAACATGTATTTGCTCTTTTATTCCTATCAGCTCATTTTGTGGACGAAAACGCCTTCATGTCCCCTTGATCTGTTCTGACCCTTTCTCTAAGTAATATTCACATTAGAGAACTTAGAAATGAGAAAGTTTTATGCTGTTCATGCAAAAGAATCACTTGGTGATGAATTATAGACCGGTGAGTCTGACGTCGGTGCCGGGGAAAATGGTAGAGGCTATTATCAAAAACAAAATTACAGAGCACATCCGAGGACATGGATTACTGAGACCAAGTCAGCATGGCTTTTGTGTGGGGAAATCTTGCCTGACCAATTTACTTCAATTCTTTGAAGGAGTGAACAAACATGTGGACAAAGGGGAGTCGGTTGATATTCAAGCTCATTTTCAAAGCACTTAGCCTCCCAAAGTTCCATAGAAACCTAAGGAACTTAGCCTCCCAAAGTGCTTTGAAAATATGCCTCATTGTGTATCTGGATTTTCAAAAGGCGTTTGACAAGGTACCTCATGAAAGGCTACAGAGGAAATTGGAGGGTCATGGGATAGGAGGAAATGTCCTATTGTGGATTAAAAACTGGTTGAAGGATAGGAAACAGAGAGTGGGGTTAAATGGGCAGTATTCACAATGGAGAAGGGTAGTTAGTGGGGTTCCTCAGGGGTCCGTGCTAGGACCGCTGCTTTTTAATATATTTATAAATGATTTAGAGATGGGAGTAACTAGCGAGGTAATTAAATTTGCTGATGACACAAAGTTATTCAAAGTCGTTAAATCGCGACAGGATTGTGAAAAATTACAAGAGGACCTTACGAGACTGGGAGACTGGGCAGCTAAATGGCAGATGATGTTTAATGTGAGCAAGTGCAAGGTGATGCATGTGGGAAAAAAGAACCCGAATTATAGCTACGTCATGCAAGGTTCCACGTTAGGAGTTACGGACCAAGAAAGGGATCTGGGTGTCGTCGTCGATAACACACTGAAACCTTCTGCTCAGTGTGCTGCTGCGGCTAAGAAAGCGAATAGAATGTTGGGTATTATCAGGAAAGGTATGGAAAACAGGTGTGAGGATGTTATAATGCCGTTGTATCGCTCCATGGTGCGACCGCACCTTGAGTATTGTGTTCAATTCTGGTCGCCGCATCTCAAGAAAGATATAGTAGAATTGGAAAAGGTGCAGCGAAGGGCGACTAAAATGATAGCGGGGATGGAACGACTTCCCTATGAAGAAAGACTAAGGAGGCTAGGGCTATACAGCTTGGAGAAGAGACGGCTGAGGGGAGACATGATAGAGGTATATAAAATAATGAGTGGAGTGGAACAGGTGGATGTGAAGCGTCTGTTCACACTTTCCAAAAATACTAGGACTAGGGGGCATGCGATGAAACTACAGTGTAGTAAATTTAAAACAAATCAGAGAAAATGTTTCTTCACCCAACATGTAATTAAACTCTGGAATTCGTTGCCGGAGAAAGTGGTGAAGGCAGTTAGCTTAGCAGAGTTTAAAAAGGGGTTGGACGGTTTCCTAAAGGACAAGTCCATAAACCGCTACTAAACGGACTTGGAAAACTCCACAATTCCAGGAATAACATGTACAGAATGTTTGTACGTTTGGGAAGCTTGCCAGGTGCCCTTGGCCTGGATTGGCCGCTGTCGTGGACAGGATGCTGAGCTCGATGGACCCTTGGTCTTTTCCCAGTATGGCATTACTTATGTACTTATGTACTTATGTACTTATCTAAAGTGAATAGTACGATAACTTTCTGGAACTTGGTGCTAAGTGAGACCATGTCTATATTGCCCTAGTGAGACAAATAGCAAGGAGAGGGAAGTGTTTTTCTTTTCTTTTTACATAGTAACATAGTAGATAAAGGCAGAAAAAAACCCTGCACGGTCCATCCAGTCTGCCCAACAAGACAAACTCATATGTGCTACTTTTTGTGTATATCTTACCTTGATTTGTACCTGTCCTTTTCAGGGCACAGACCGTATAAGTCTGCCCAGCACTATCCCCGCCTCCCAACCACCAGTCCCGCCTCCCACCACTGGCTCTGGCACAGACCGTATAAGTCTGCCCAGCACCATCCCCGCCTCTCGCCACCGGCTCTGCCACCCAATCTCGGCTAAGCTCCTTAGGATCCATTCCTTCTGAACAAAATTCCTTTATGTTTATCCCACACATGTTTGAATTCCGTTACTGTTTTTGTTTCCACCACCTCCCATAGTGGTGGAAACGAAATACAGAAGCTAGTTTTATGAGAATTGAGAATGCCATCTTCAGCCCTTTTCGCATTAATATGGGAATGAGACATTGAGGAGTCCTTTTACTAAACTGTGGTAAAAGAGAGCCTGTGCTGGGATCAGCTTGTATTTTTGATATATGCTGATGCCCCCTCTTACTGCAATGGGTAAAGGCTATTTTTTTTTAAGAAATGGCCTTGTGGCATTTCGGCCATTTTGGGGGTAAGCACTTACCACCACCCACTGAAGCTGTGGTAATGGCTCAAGTGATAACCTGGCAATAAACGGGCAGCTCATAGCACAGCCCAATTACCATTGGTAAACATCGGTACTTCTAGTTTAGCAAGCAGTAAGCCTGCGTTGAGCTTACCGCTGCTTAGTAAAAGACCCCCCTGAGAGAGGAGTGAAGAACTAAATTTTATGTTCATGGACAAAAAGTACTCTGAGTGAAAATGAATGTTTATCACCAGGATCCTGCAAGTGAAAGATTCTTCTAAGGAACTATTTAGCACAGAACAAGAATTAACCAGTAGTCCTATAGGTGATCAGAATAGTTTAATGAGACTTCAGTGTGATGAGCTCACCAAGTATTTTCATTAAGAGGTGTTAAACATTTGGCAAGTCAGGATGCACATTCAATAGTCTGTATTATTCAGAAGCATGAAAAACAACAAAGCAGTGGAATCAAATGTATTTATTGGAACAATACCCGACGTGGCCACGTTTCACCCTCAGGCTGCGTCAGGGGTATAAACTATCAAAAGTGTATGTAAATATATCATACACACTAGTAGTTCCAAAATCTAGTTCCATTTATCTGCTACTTCCAACTGAACTGATATGTATTAGAGGAGGGTCGCTGGACATGGGTGGCTGGAGGGGGCAGGGGAGAGAGGAGGGTCACTGGACATAGATGGCTGCAGGGGGTCGCTGGACATGGGTGGCTACAGGAGGGGCAGGGGAGAGAGGAGGGTCGCTGGACATGGGTGGCTGCAGGGGGAGAGGAGGGTCACTGAACATGGGTGGCTGCAGGGGAGCCAAGGAAAACCTTGCTAGCGCCCGTTTCATTTGTGTCAGAAACGGGCCTTTTCTACTAGTCAATCAATAAAACGTAGAGGACTTGGGGGACTATGTTCTAAGTTTTATTGAGAAGATCTTTGTTATCTTCTGGATGCTCACTGCCCTGATGTGATAAGTAATTTAGATATGAATCTGATTGTTAGCTCTAGAAGGAAGCTTGTTTTTGATTCCCCCTCTAGGTATGTACTGTCATTTTTAGATCATGCTTGCACATGTTGTGCACTCTCACTGATTTTCATAGCGCTTCCTGTGATGCCTGTCTCACGACTGAGCACTATGCACAAGTGTAGTGTGTTATGATATTTCTGGTCACTTTGATCCTGAACCGCTTTGATCTCAAAAAGGGAAGTGGTATATTAAGTTTTTAAATAAACATAAATAAAAATGTTATTTATGTATACAATATGTACATTACAGCACTTCCCCCTGATTCTATAATAGTTGCCAAAAATTGCAATTGCAAATTTAGGCATGGTCCCAATTTGTGTGTGAAATTTAATAGAATAATGAGCTAATTAGTGCCAATAATTGGCTTTTTAACAAGCAATTATTGGCACTAATTAGATTTAATTGGGGCTTACGCATGAAAATTTAGGTGCAGCCCAAAAAAGGGGGCATGGAAATGGGAGGGTCATGAGTGTTTTGGGGTGGATCAGGATCATGGTTTTGAGTTGCATTCATAATTATAGAATAACAGTGTTCCATGCATAAATTTAGGTGCAGACATTTGCACCACATTTTCTTTGTTTCAAATGGTGGCACCTAAATTTACGGATGACCTCTCCATTTAAGCTTTAGGAACGGCTTATAGAATACCATTTAAGCGGGAGTTTTTCAGCACTGATTTTTTTCAACACCATTTATAGAATTCACTCCTTTATGTTTGTTGGTTACTTTGACCATTTATTAATTTTATGTTGGTGTGTTGCATCATTCTTTTTGATATTATTCAGACCAGTTTTTTTATATATTTCTACATATTGATATATTTTTATGATTTCTTTATGTTAGAATTATGTATGATTTTAATTTGACGCAGACAATTGGGTGAATCGTGGCCACATCAAGCACTTTATTTGTGTGGTGTTATTAAAGTCCTTGCTTCTACCATTTGGATTTGGGTGTCTCCTGTTTGTTCTGCTACACTTGCATTGTAGATCCCTTGCCTCTGTTCCCTTAGAAATTTAGGGGTTTGACCAGGTAGGAGGGGATCTCCCAAGTTAACCCCGCTGAGCTGACCAGTTGCCAATATTCAGCAGCACTTAACTGGGTAGTGTCACTGACTATCTCTGCAAACTAACCATTTCCTAACTGGCTAGATTAGGAGAGTCCAGGGGAGAAGCTTATCTAGTTAATGGCAATATTCAATCCACTAACTGAGCACAAAGTTAGGACAGCAAAAAAGCTGTCCTAACTTTGTGCATTAAGGCGGTCTTTTACTAAGCGGCGATAAGCCCAATGCGAGCTTACCGCTCGCTAAACCGAAAGTACCACCCAGCTACCGCAGCAGTCCAGCGGTAGTTCTACCCCCAACAAAAGCCATTTCCGGCATATTGCCTAAACATATTTTATAAGATTTAGGTGCGGTATATAAAATACGCTTAGTTGATATCTCAGTGCCTAAAACTATGCACATCCATTTACACCAATGAAAATATGGCATAAATCCCTGTACGTAGATTTACACAGACTGGGCCATATTCTATAAAAACACACGTAAATTTGAGAACATCCATGAAACACCCATTTCTTCAACCATAGCCACATCCCTGTCAAGTCTCTGGAACAAGCCATATTGTGTTCTTGGAGCCTTAGGCAGCACTATGCCAAGGCTGGACAAATCTTTACAAAACCTTGAATTTTTAGATTTGTCAACAGTGGACTTACAAAAATCAATCAAGCTAGGTTCTAGCTATATTTTATGTCAATACCTGGATAATTCCTAAACTTGAATTATCCAGTGATACCAGACAAATCTGTTTTTGTTATGTGTTATGTATTACTAGTAAAAAAGGCCCGTTTCTGACACAAATGAAACGGGCGCTAGCAAGGTTTTCCTCGGAGTGTGTATGTTTGGGAGAGTGTATGTGAGAGTGACTGTTTGAGAGTCAGAGTGAAAGTGTGAGTGTGTGAGAGAGAGAGTGTGTTTGTGAGAGAGTGTGTGTGTGAGAATGAGAGTGGGTGCAAGTGTGTATGTGAGACAGTGTGATAGAGAGTGTGTGTGTGTGCCCATCCATGCTCCTCTGTCCCCTGCCCCCTCCATTCATCCCTATCCAGCATTTTCCCTCTCTGCCTGAGGCCTGCCCTGCAATCCATATCCATCCATGCCCATCTGTCCCCTCCATTCATCCCTATCCAGCAATTCCCCTCTCCCTGAGTCCTGCCCTTCCAATCCATGCCCATCCATGCTCATCTGTCACCTGGCCCCTCCATTTTTCCCTATCCAGCATTTCCCCTCTCTGCCCGAGGCCTGCTCTGCAATCCATATCCATCCATGCCCATCTGTGCCCTCCATTCATCCCTATCCAGCAATTCCCCTCTCCCTGAGTCCTGCCCTTCCAATCCATGCCCATCCATGCTCATCTGTCACCTGGCCCCTCCATTTTTCCCTATCCAGCATTTCCCCTCTCTGCCTGAGGCCTGCCCTGCAATCCATATCCATCCATGGCCATCTGTCCCCTCCATTCATTCTTATCCAGCAATTCCCATCTCCCTGAGTCCTGCCCTTCGAATCCATGCCCATCCATGCTCATCTGTCACCTGGCCCCTCCATTTTTCCCTATCCAGCAATTGCCCTCTCTCCCTGAGGCCTGCCCTGCAATCCATTTCCATCCATGCCCATCTGTCCCCTCTATTCATCCCTATCCAGCAATTTCCCTCTCTCCCTGAGTCCTGCCCTCCCAATCCATGCCCATCCATGCTCCTCTGTCCCCTGCCCCCTCCATTCATCACTTTCCAGCAATTGCCCTCTCTTCCTGAGCCCTGCCATCCCAATCCATGCCCATCCATGCTCCTCTGTCCCCTGCCGCCTCCATTCATCCTTTTGCAGCAAGTCCCCTGTCTCCCTTTCATGACCCCCCTTGCATCCATGCTCCTCTCTCTCCCATGTCCCAGCCTGGGCCGCCCTCTTCTCCCCCCCCCCCCCTTCGCATCCATGCTGTCGTTTCTCCCCTGCCCTCCCGCTCCCATTGTTGTTCTTTAGTGGCCACCCTCTTCTCTCCCCCCAACATGGTTGTTTTGTTTTTTTTTTCCTTGTTTTTAAATTTACCTCCATGCCGGTTCCGGCAGCGAAGCGTCAGGGAAGGAGGCGGCGCTCCCGACGTCTAGGTTTCCCATCGCTGTGTTCCGCCTTCTTTTGACGTCATCCTTGACGTCAGAAGAAGGCGGAACACAGCGAAGGGAAGGCTAGACGTCGAGAGCGCCGCCTCCTTCCCTGACGCTTCGCTGCCGAGCGTTGCGATTGGTTGAGTGTCATTGCTCCGCCCTCGACGTCATCACGTTTGACGCGTGGGCGGGGCAGACACAATGCGATCTCACCCCCTTCACTTTAGAATGTTGGCTAACAGAGGCTTCATTAGAACGTTGGAGGTGCGTTTTATATAGAGAGATAATAATAATAATAATAATATTTTTTTTAACTTGATGACCTAAGAAAGAAAGAGGGGATTGAGATTTAAGATGTGCTCACTACTTAAGAGAAAAACATTTTGTTTTCCTTATTTTTGACCTTTTTCTCTGATTTTCCTTTTGTTTTGTTTTGATTTTACACATATTCACATTAATAAACATGTCTAATATATTTTTCCTGGAATATTCTCCTTTATAATGCTTAGGACTGCCCCCCATCGTTTGTGGTCTGATGCAAAGAGTTTAATCTATTCCTGATTATAAGGAAGTGTTATTTTATATTTCCTTTTTCCTCATTGGTTATTTTCTTTCTGTAATTCCTTAAACAAGTGTTTGCTTGTGTAAATTTGATGCTTAATGTCACGTTTGTGAGTTCTTGTGCTCGCCGGGAGCACAGAGGCGAAGATTCAAACCTGCACTCCATTGGGCAGCCAAGCAACCCCGTAGCTTCACTTGTGGTGACCGCCATTCCCCAAGGGTTGAGCCCCCAGGTGCAGGCAGTCGACAGGACTTACGGATACAGGCAGGGGTCAGACGGTCGCAGGCAACAGGCGGAGAGCAGCTAGGTACAGGCAGTCGTAGGTCAGGCACCAAGCAGAGAGTAGTCAGGAATCTAGCAGGAACCAGGTCAGTCAGCGAGCAGGGCACAAACAGGATTCAAGCAGGTATCAGATCAGGCTGCAAACGGAAAGTGGTCAGGACTCAGGCAGGTGTCAGGTCAGGCAGCAGGCAGAGAGTAATCCGGTGTTCAGTCAAAGGTCAGGTCAGGCAGCAGGCACAGCGTAATCCGGTGTTCAGGCAAAGGTCAAGTCAGGCAGCAGGCAGAGTGTAGTCAGGATCCCATCCGAGGTCAGATCAGGTCAGGCAGCAAGCAGTAGTAGACAAAGTCACCCAGGAGCACAAGCAAATCTACCAAAGTAGAAGCCAAAGCGCTGAGGGAAGAAATAGAAGATCCTAAATAGCCCCCACCATCGGAAACAACAGGAGTCAGCTGAGGAGAGAGGCTCTGGATTGGCTGGCAGCTGGAGGAGGGTAGAGCCGCTGTGCGGGAGCCCAATCCCGGCAGCCGGAAGCGGAGCAAGACCTCCCGCACTCCCGGGTCCCGCACCCGGAAGAGAAGGAGTTACTGGGGTGCCGGCACTGCCAAGATGGCCGGCGCCCACCGCAAGGACCAGGACGCCCCCGGACCCGCACCCCCGGGTGAAGATGCGATGCACGGCCGTAAGACCGCTGGCCCAGCCACAAGGGCCAGTGCCTGATGCTCCCTCTCATGGAGGCGGAGACGCGGAGCGGAGCAAACAGGGAGTGGGGCAGGCGACGAATGCGCAGGTGAGGAACATGACACTTAAAATGATAAAGACTTACGATCCAAGATGGCGCATGGAACAGACGTGCGCTTTTAGAGCTCCTGAGACCCCGTGAGAAAACCAAGCATTTGGCTCTCCCCATGGTGATAATGGGGAAGAGGAAAGGGAAACCCAACGCTCCTACCTCCTTAAGCCAGGTTGCAGTCCCTAACACACACCAGGCTACTCTTGAGAACTTCGGAGTTCGAGCGCTGGGAGCACCGGGAGCACTGACACACACTTCAAAGGGATCCACAGTTGCAGTCGCGGACCCTAGCATTGAGGGAGTTACACTCAGCCCTTCCTCGAGCACAGCCCCTCCGCGACCCGGAAGCACTTTTGAGACAACGGCAGGACAGCATGCTGAGGCACCCGAGCTGGGACAGGCTTCATTTGCTGCCCGAGGAGGGCCCGTCGCCACATCGTCCCCAGGTGTTATAACATCAGAAGACAGACAGGCTAACCAGCCTCTCTCTTTGCTTACACAGGGTACTGCTTCCAGAGTGTATGAAGGTTCAATAAGACCAGCTGTGTAACAATGGAAGTGCTGTGGGATGCAAGTCAAGGTTTGAACTCCTCCCTTCAGCAGATATCCAACTCCTTTAGGGGAGAGGTTTTGGAATTAAAACAAACTTATCAACAACTGTCTGGTAAGATTGAAGCTCAAGTAAATAAGACTGAGGGCCAGATGCATCAACCAAACGTAAAAGAATTTAAAACGTAAACGTCCTTAACGAATTTTAAAAAATGAAGAATGCATTAAAAAAACAAGTCGCACATGTTCGGTGTGGTATTGTAAAGTAGAATGCATTAAATAATCATTAAACTGGTGTTTAACAAACATGTCCTTTATGGACGGCCTTGCCCACCCCCGCCCCGCCCGAGGTTGCCGCTGCTCCCCGCTTCCCCCTGCATAAAAAAATCAAAACTTTAAGCTGCCCCGGCCCCCCTCCCTTCCTCCCTTCCTCTCTTTCTCCCCAGCTCCGCCTCCCACCATCCTCCACCCCCGTGCCCCCGTGCCCTGCCCCCGCCGCCCCCCCTGAGGTCGTCGCCTCCGTCTTACCGGGCCCGCGCAGCGCCTCTCACCTCTGTGTGAAGGCGCTGCACAGGCAAGAAGAACAGCTGATCGCCTTCGCTGAGTCTTTGGACGTCCCTCCTTTCCTCCTGGGCCCGCCCTTGTCTGACGTAAGTAACTTACATAGGTCAGGAAAGGAGAGACGTCCTGAAGACTTGGCGGCAATCAGATGTTCTTCTTGCCCGTGCAGCGTCTTCACACAGAGGTGAGAGGCGCTGTGCAGGCCCGGTAAGGCGGAAGGGGGCCCGGTGGAGAGGGAGAGTGGCGGCGACGACCTCAGGGGGGCGAGGCATGGGGGTGGAGGATGGCGGTAGGCAGAGCTGTGGGTGAAAGAGAGGAAAGGAGGGGGGCCGGGGCTGCTAAAGTTTTGATTTTTGTTTTGATTTTTTATTTAATGCAGGGGGAAGCGGGGAGCAGCGGGGACCTCGGGTGGGGGGGCAAGGCTGTCCATACAGGACACTCCTGACGAGCGCCTTTGCCCCCTCCTGATCCTTTTTTTATCCTTTTATTTTCATGCAACGTGTTTGTGTTTTGGTTTTTCTTTTTTTTGTTCTTGTTGTTTTGACGTTTGTGGCATGCGCAGAGCAGCCAGCAGAAGGCTTGGCTGCTCTGCGCATGCTTTACGGGCCGATTACCGACGTTTTTAACAAAGGGTTAGTGAATGCAAGTGAGCTGCAACGAACAGCTCATTTGCATTCCCTATCCTTCGTGCATAGCCATTCCGTACCGATTCGTTATGGAATTCGGTACGGAACGGCTCTAACGAGGATTTTTGTGCATCTTGGCCTGAATCACTAGAATGTGAAGTTAAATGTCTTCAGAACTTTGCATCAACAGTTGTAAAGGATAATAATGTTCAAGCTCGTAAGCTTGAATATTTGGAAAATCAGGCTAGAATGAATAATCTAAGATTCTTAAATTTTCCTATATCACCGCTTACTCCAGTATTGGAGATGTTAAATAATATTTTCGTGAAGTACTGGGCATTCCAGCTGAAGGCTATCCACCTATAGTTAGAGCCCAGTATATAATGGGAATTCCAAGAGTACCAACAGATCAACCCCAGCCTGATTTAAATTTGACTGAAGTTCTTTAGAAGTTATATCAGAATGGACTACTCTTCTGGTGACTTTTGCTCTAGAGCCAGACAGAAACAATATATTTCGCTCTTAGTTTCACCTTATTAATGCTCTTTTTCTGGGATCAAAAATTCAAATATTCCCTGATTTAGCCAGGGACACTCAAAAAAGGAGAGAATTCCTGGTCTTAAAACCAAGAGTTCTCAACCTTGGTGGTGTATTCTTGTTAAAATTTCCTAGTAGATGCATTATGTCTCTAAATTCAATCAATTGTGGGGGGGGTTTGACCCTAAGAAACTACAGGAACTTGTTACCAATAAGGAGGGAGAAAAAGAGATTTCCTTGGTTGCACCCATTAGTTAAAGAATGCTATACCTTGGCTGTGAGTATTAGCAGCTCCTTCTGCTCCATTGATTAATATGAGTTTTATTTTACATTGTACCTTTTTCTTTTTATCTATTTTCCTAGTATCTGGATCACAATTTGTGGACAAAGTTGAATAAGAAAGTTTCTGTTTATTAAATCGCTTATATTATAATTAGTGCTCACATTGCCATACATTTATGTTTATTATGTGAATGTAAAATTAAAATCTATAAATTAAAAAAATGATAAAGACATTTTAAAAACATGTTTAATATGTTAGAACTGTTTAGCTTGCACAAATTGACTTTATGCACTTTAATTCATAGACTAATGCATGCCAAATCAATTTTGCATGCACATAATAGTATAGAGTATGTGAACAAACTGAATGAATGAAAATTTAATTTAATTCAGCATTTTTATTCCGCTTTACTGGAAACCAGCTCAAGGTGTATTACAAACCAGATAGTAAGAACAATTATCATTAGAGATACTGTTCACAGATTAATATCCATTACAACACAAACTATTATCAATATAATCAATATCATCATATAATCATAATAATAAAATCAACTCTATTTAAATATTTTTGAAAGAGCCAAGGTTTTTAATGTTTTTCTTAAATCTCTGTGTGAGAATTCCATTGTTGTAATCCTTTACCAGACAAGTTCTTTTTTTAAAATGTATCCTGAAATCTAATAGTTTTGGGCAGACTTATACGGTCTGTGCCAGAGCCGGTGGTTGGGAGGCGGGGATAGTGCTGGGCAGACTTGTACGGTCTGTGCCAGAGCCGGTGGTTGGGAGGCGGGGATAGTGCTGGGCAGACTTGTACGGTCTGTGCCAGAGCCGGTGGTTGGGAGGCGGGGATAGTGCTGGGCAGACTTCTACGGTCTGTGCCAGAGCAGGTGGTTGGGAGGCGGGGATAGTGCTGGGCAGACTTATACGGTCTGTGCCAGAGCCGGTGGTTGGGAGGCGGGGATAGTGCTGGGCAGACTTATACGGTCTGTGCCCTGAAGAACACAGGTACAAATCAAAGTAGGGTATACACAAAATTAGCACATATGAGTTATCTTGTTAGGCAGACTGGATGGACCGTGCAGGTCTTTTTCTGCCGTCATCTACTATGTTATTTCTAGAGTGCAAGGGTCTAGAGGATGAATACAAAGATATCAAATGGTTTAAGTAAGGGGACACTAATCCATGTATTGGTTTAACAAATTTTTTAAATAGTAATTTAAATGAAATCCTGGCCTTTAATGGCAACCAGTGCGACTGTACTAAATAAGGAGTGGCGCAATCATTCCATTTTCCATCCTCAATCAGCTTGGCAGCCACATGTTATGGCACTTGAAGTCTAATATGAATTTGTTTTTCTGGTACTCCTAAAGCACTAAATTACAATAATCGTAGTGAAAAAGGGCAAGTGCTTTGCATTACTAACTGAATATGATCTAATCATAGCAAATATATTAATATCACAAATTAACATCTTCCGCACAATCACATCTACATGTGCACTGATTGTTAGTTCAGAATCCTCTGCAACTGCAAGGATTTTCATCCTATCTTGAAGTGGCACCCTAATTCTTGCCAAGGATAGGCAGCCAAATGATTCATAACAGTGGCAATCTCTTTTCCAGAGAATATTAATCTTTAAGCCACTGGTTTACATCCAGTGGCTTAATACTAAAAACATTCGACAGTGCCAAGCCCCTCTGAGAAAAACTGCATTGGCTGCCAATCAAAGAACGTATTACTTTCAAAATCTGCACCCTGGTCCACAAAATTATCTACGACCAAGCCCCAGGATATATGACAGAACTTATAGACCTACCACTCAGAAACACAACCAGATCATCTCAAACATACCTAAACCTCCACTACCCAAACTGCAAAGGACTCAAATACAAAGCAACCTATGCACCCAGTTTCTCCTATATAAGCACACAATTATGGAACGCACTGCCAAAAGTTGTGAAGACAACCTGCGACCACCTAAACTTCAGGAAATCATTAAAAACCTACCTGTTCAAAAAGGCATACCCCGCCGACCCAACATAAATGCCGGCACTCTGCAACACAACATAACCAAAGCTTGTAATGGACACTACATAATCTTTCCTCTCCTTGATCCCCTTTGTAACTGAAACACATGTTCCTTATTCAACCACAATACCACCTGTATTTGTTTCTTTACTGGACTTGGCGAACACCTCTACGGTACTATGTAAGCCACATTGAGCCTTAAAATAGGTGGGAAAATGTGGGATACAAATGTAACAAATAAATAAAATAAATAAATACATTTCATCCATTTTGATAGACTGTCAAACGATGATCAATTAATGAATGCATACCTAACTGATAGGTGTATTGTTTATGTGTCATGGGGGAACACCTTGTAATGCTAAAGGAATAGTTCAGTTTACTTTTGTCCAACTTGGGTGCTGAATAGCTTACTGTAAACCACTTGTTTCCTTTCTGATTAATACGGTCAGTCAATACCTCATTGAAATAGGGGTATTTCCTATTCCATTAAAACAAGTGGTAGTTAGATCTCTGCTACCAAAGGGCAATCTAGGTGAAGGGGATCCAGATAACTACTGACTGATCTCCAGTTTACCAGCAGTGGCTAAAATAACTGTTGGTAACAGAGTCAATTAAAAGATTTTGTTAAGACTCAGGGATTAGGCCTAGCCTACCAGGATTTCATGTTGGTTACAGCACAGAGATAGTGTTGACTGCTTTTCTAGATGATATGAAGAGATGACTTGACAGCTTCCTGCAAGAACAGAGCCCAAAGCAGGGTGAACTTTAACCTGAATTTGGTCATCAGCTGGAATAGGACTACTTAGCTGATGTCATTATTGTACAAACTGTGCCCTACACGTCTTGTGCAGAGACCAACTTGACTCCGCTGCTTTGGTTCCTGGGTTTGAGGGCTTTCCTGAATTCCAAGAACTGCATCTTCAGTGACGTAAAATGTACTTTCTGAGGACCAAATGTTCAGAATATAGGGAGGAGCTTGCTTATCTTCAAAGATAATGCCTCAACCAGAACCATGTAAAGAAGTTCTGGAAACCAAGTAGAACTAGCTGATATTGCCATCCGACCAGCCACCTTCTCTGTTTCTGCACTGCTGGGACTCTTCTGAATCCAGCTGTTCGTCTGGTGTCCTTAACTGACGTCACCTGTTACCCTCATCTACTTCCAGGTTGTATGCCAGCTTTATTATTTCTTAAGGATAATAAAAGGAGATCTGATTTCAGGGTCTAGACCAGGGTTGTGTGTGTTCACTCTAACTAATTCTCTGATAAGAACATCTGCATTTTACTTTCCTGAGCCACCATGCATTTGCATATAATTCTTAGCTACTCGTATTTCCATTTCTGGTGGTTTCACTTGCATGCAAATAAACAGCCTTTATTTATTTAAAGAATTGGCCTGTTTCCTTGCTTGTCAGATCCACATTACCCATTTGGAGGAGCATAAATTTACTGTTTATTCCAGAGTGTTAAACAAAAATAGCACCCCAGCTCTGCCATACTAGGCAGTAGTCTGTAACTGCTCCCTTACAAGGAGGTAAAGAAATTCTGGTTGTTTTCAATTACATATCTATGACTTTTGACACTGTGGCTGATGAAATTTTGTTAAACAAGTTGGAAGCGGGTGGCTTGGAATGAGTGACAGTTAGATGGTTTAGATCATTTTGAGTGATAAATTCTTTAGGGGACCTTTTACTAAAGTGTATGGAGCACATTGAGGATAATTTCATAACCAAACACCTAGTATAAAGCAGCAAAAACTCACCTATTTCAAGCTTATTTTATAAAGAAATGCAGGTCCTGTCTAGACTCTGCTCAAATTATCCCTGAGAACACACACACATTGACCACATATAAGTATACATCTTCTTGGCAACCTTTATAGTTTTTCATATGTATCCCCTTGAGTAATGTGTTTGATGCATGTAAAATAGTCTTTATACACAAAAAAATCCTTAATAAAATTAACCCCCACAACCACCACAAATTCTATAGAATTGGAATGGTGTAGGAAAATGTATGTATATATATAGATATACCGATGGGTGGAGTCTGGGCAAAATATGGACAGGGTGCACATTATGGATGTAAATTATACAATACTATAATTTTCATGTGCTTTTTAGCAATCTAAATAGAAACATTTACATCAGCTCTATGGTGCTAGCCATAGTATTCAATAAAAGAAAGTACTCACCTACTTTGCATAACAGAATATGCTCCAAAGAGGTTCCTCCTTAGTGCCTAAATATAGACATCCTTTTATTGAATTGCCCTCTTAGGTGGCTATTTTAGAAGCCCTATTCATGGATTAAATGAGCAAATGCTACCATTTTTTTTGTTACATTTGTACCCTGCACTTTCCCACTCATGGCAGGCTCAATGTGGTTTACATGTGACAATGGAGGGTTAAGTGACTTGCCCAGAGTCACAGGGAGCTGCCTGTGCCTGAAGTGGAAATTGAACTCAGATCCTCAGGACCAAAGTCCACCACCCTAACCACTAGGCCACTCCATGTATTTACACATGTATCTCAGATACATGTGTAAATTCCAATTTTAGACCGCCAGAATTTATACATGTAGATTTGTACTAAGTGTGCATGGCAAAAGGGCATGGTTTATGTGTGTTTTGGGTGGGGACAAAAAATACACGCATATTCCCATTTCAGAAGAGGAATGCACATCTGTAATCGTTGAGATCAATGCTGGGATTTACAGCTGCTCCTGCGATATATAGGTTTTCTAAAAGTGCTCATTTTGGCCAGCATTCTACAGCAGGTGTTAGGGGAGGCCACCCCCTTAACATTCATGTCTTTCTTATAATCTAAATCACTTTACCTTCATAGCTTTTTTCCTGCTTTTCCACGTGTTCTTTCAGTCACACTTCATATTTTTTCTTTATACACTTTGGTGTTCTTTTTCAAAGCAGATAGATGCCTCAAAAGCCTTTTTAAAAAATCCATCTGGTAAAAAACATCCATAGACTAATTTTGGAAAGTCAGTATTTGGACGTGTCACACTGCAGTTAGTCCAAGTAGCAAGAGGGCTTGTTGTGGGTATGCTTTGGGTGGGACTAGGGAGGGCTCAAGAATAGGACGACCAACAGTGATCTTTGAACTTAAAGAAATATCCATGTCTAAAATTAAGAACGTTTTTATCTAGACTGGTTTCAGTCACATCCAAGTTACAAAAAGGTGCTCTGATTCAGCCGATGACCATAGGGGGGATTGAGGCATGACCCCTTCTAAATCCCCCAAGTTGCTGTCCCCTTCTCTTTCCCCTGAAAGAAACATTTGAAAGGAAAACCAGGCTCTGTGAGCTGCCGGTGTTATAGCCATTCTGAACAAAGCAGTAAGCCACTCAGCAGTGCCATAGCGAGGGCTAATGGCACCCGGGGCGGGTCGCCGCTGCACACACCCCCCCCCCTCGGGCGCAGCATGGCGCGACCCCCCCCTCTGCGGCACCCCCCCCCCCGGAGCGCAACCCCCCCAGGACTGCATTCTTACCTGTGGGAGGGCCGATCCGCCCCGAGTGCACTTCACTCAGAGCTGCGTCGGTCCGGCTGGTTCCCTGCTCTCTTTGCCCCGGAACAGGAAGTAACCTGTTCCGGGGCAGAGAGAGCAGGGAACCAGCGGGGCCGGCACCCCCGAGCACGTGCACCCTGGGGCGGACCGCCCCTCCCGCCCCCCCCCCCCTTCCTATGTCACTACCACTCAGAGGAATAGCCTCATGATAAATGAGAGGAATGTAGACCAATGGATTACAGGTTCAAGTCCCACTGTAACTCTATTAATTATTTTGCTCCCTCCAAGAACAGAAAAATAGTTAATGTACCTAAAGATAAAGGGCACCTGCAAGCCTGAAGGCTATTGAAGTGGTGTATATTCACATATACAGTGGTGGAAATAAGTATTTGATCCCTTGCTGATTTTGTAAGTTTGCCCACTGACAAAGACATGAGCAGCCCATAATTGAAGGGTAGGTTATTGGTAACAGTGAGAGATAGCACATCACAAATTAAATCCGGAAAATCACATTGTGGAAAGTATATGAATTTATTTGCATTCTGCAGAGGGAAATAAGTATTTGATCCCCCACCAACCAGTAAGAGATCTGGCCCCTACAGACCAGGTAGATGCTCCAAATCAACTCGTTACCTGCATGACAGACAGCTGTCGGCAATGGTCACCTGTATGAAAGACACCTGTCCACAGACTCAGTGAATCAGTCAGAATCTAACCTCTACAAAATGGCCAAGAGCAAGGAGCTGTCTAAGGATGTCAGGGACAAGATCATACACCTGCACAAGGCTGGAATGGGCTACAAAACCATCAGTAAGACGCTGGGCGAGAAGGAGACAACTGTTGGTGCCATAGTAAGAAAATGGAAGAAGTACAAAATGACTGTCAATCGACAAAGATCTGGGGCTCCACGCAAAATCTCACCTCATGGGGTATCCTTGATCATGAGGAAGGTTAGAAATCAGCCTACAACTACAAGGGGGGAACTTGTCAATGATCTCAAGGCAGCTGGGACCACTGTCACCACGAAAACCATTGGTAACACATTACGACATAACGGATTGCAATCCTGCAGTGCCCGCAAGGTCCCCCTGCTCCGGAAGGCACATGTGACGGCCCGTCTGAAGTTTGCCAGTGAACACCTGGATGATGCCGAGAGTGATTGGGAGAAGGTGCTGTGGTCAGATGAGACAAATATTGAGCTCTTTGGCATGAACTCAACTCGCCGTGTTTGGAGGAAGAGAAATGCTGCCTATGACCCAAAGAACACCGTCCCCACTGTCAAGCATGGAGGTGGAAATGTTATGTTTTGGGGGTGTTTCTCTGCTAAGGGCACAGGACTACTTCACCGCATCAATGGGAGAATGGATGGGGCCATGTACCGTACAATTCTGAGTGACAACCTCCTTCCCTCCGCCAGGGCCTTAAAAATGGGTCGTGGCTGGGTCTTCCAGCACGACAATGACCCAAAACATACAGCCAAGGCAACAAAGGAGTGGCTCAGGAAGAAGCACATTAGGGTCATGGAGTGGCCTAGCCAGTCACCAGACCTTAATCCCATTGAAAACTTATGGAGGGAGCTGAAGCTGCGAGTTGCCAAGCGACAGCCCAGAACTCTTAATGATTTAGAGATGATCTGCAAAGAGGAGTGGACCAAAATTCCTCCTGACATGTGTGCAAACCTCATCATCAACTACAGAAGACGTCTGACCGCTGTGCTTGCCAACAAGGGTTTTGCCACCAAGTATTAGGTCTTGTTTGCCAGAGGGATTAAATACTTATTTCCCTCTGCAGAATGCAAATAAATTCATATACTTTCCACAATGTGATTTTCCGGATTTAATTTGTGATGTGCTATCTCTCACTGTTACTAATAACCTACCCTTCAATTATGGGCTGCTCATGTCTTTGTCAGTGGGCAAACTTACAAAATCAGCAAGGGATCAAATACTTATTTCCACCACTGTAGTAGGTATTTTTCTGTTCCTGGAGGGCTTATATTTCCAAAACTAAAAGAATTACAGTGGGATTTGAATCTGTGTCCCTTGGTTTACAATTTACTGAACTAACCATTAGGCTGCTCCTCTGTTCTTAATGGATGTCTGTGTGGCCATTTTCATAAGAATGCTGCCAGATGGATGTCCTTGTGCCTTTTAATAATTTAAACATTTCAATTTGTAAAATTATTGTTCAGGATGGACATCTCCAGCGTAAGCACGTTCTTCTCACATATTTTCAAAGAGGAAACCCTGATGTTTTCCTGTTTGAAAATGACTGTGAGATGGATGGGGTTTTTTGCACGTTTTGTGCTATACTTTGTTTTTGGCACTTAAATGTCTTTTCGAAAATGCCCCTCCACTTGTGCCCATACAAGCATATATTATCATAGCAACATTCTACTTTATCACAAATTATGGAAGAGGGAGGAAGTTGTTTTAAGACATGTAAGAGCAAGGTATCCTGTATGAGAATAAAGCTGAGCAGCTGCATTTTGTTTTCCTTGGGGTTTTTTTTTCATTCTTGCTTTGAGAAAGTTTGTGCCCGAGGGTCTAGCAAATGCCACAAAGTGGGCAAAGGTTGAGGATTTCCCTCTCCTTGGTGAGAGTGAAGCCAAGTGACCCAAGTCTGTACTGCTGTGAGGGAAACCTGCACTGGAATAGTTACTAGAGACCTGGGACTTGAGGCAGCCTGCTCACCTTTACCAGCACTGTTTTGAGGTTTACAGGACTGGGTATCTGAAGAATAAGCAAAGAACCATTGCAAACCAAAACTCAGAATATCCTAAGCAAGGGAGGGTCTGTGAAATATAGGAACTTCTGCCAAATTTACTGAGACACATGGAAGGTAGATTTCAGTGGAAGAGTGGGCTAGTGGTTAGGGTGGTGGACTTTGGTCCTGAGGAACTGAGTTCAATTCCCACTTCAGGTACAGGCAGCTCCTTGTGACTCTGGGCAAGTCACTTAAACCTCCATTGCCCCATGTAAGCTGCATTGAGCCTGCCATGAGTGGGAAAGTGCAGGGTACAAATGTAACAAAAAAAAAAAAAAGGTAGATTTTGAAAACTCTATGCCAAACTCTGCTCTCAACTTTGGGTGTGAGGGCTTACACCAGCTGAAGCCTGGTGTAAATCCTGGCTAGCAGGTTGGGTGTGGATCTCTGCAGTTCTGTAACACTGCACATATCTTTTGTGAATGCCTCTGACCTGCCCATGCTCCTCCCATAGTGCCTCTGACCTGTCTATGCTCCTCCTATAGCTATACCCCCTTTTGAGTTACACGTGATCCAATTTAGGCATCCAATGTTACAGAATAGCGTGCAGTCAGATTGGCATTTAAATTATAGTTAGTGCCAATTAAGTGCTTGTTAACACCAATAATTAAATCATCAGAGCCCATCAGCTAACTGTTTTGGGCGCCAATCTAGCATTGGTGCCCTTTATAGAGTATGGGGACTAATGCACAAATTAGAGCACACTAATTGTAAATATAATATAAAAGCTGTTACCACATTTTCCCAGTACTAGTTAACGCATGCCAATTCACATATTAAGTGCCTAACATGCTTTAGTAAAAGGGCCCCCTTAAGTATTTTCCCTGTCTTTGGAGGGTTTGTAATCTAATTTTGTACTGAGGCAATATAGGATTAAGTGGCTTGCCCAAGATCACGAGGAGCAGCAGTGGAATTTGAACTTGGCTTCCATTGTTGTCAGTCTGGTGATCAGGCTACTCTTCTGCTCTAATCTAGTCTTTACATTGTACGTCCTTCAGTAGAGGAAAATGTCTACTGATCTTGATTTCTCATTCATCTTAAGTCTGGGTTTGGAAAGCTATGTGGGAGGAAGGAGGTTCCATTGAGTTACCACTAAGTTGTGAGCACCTGTTTCGAATACTCTTTCCTTTATAGACCGGAGCTTATGTAATTATACAATTAATCAGTACTAGATTTTGAGCGACAAGTAGAAACTTTGGTAAAATAATTTTTTGATGAGGCTATAAAAGGAATGAGGTAACCAGGCCTATCCATAACTCATATATTAAAGAAGTGATGATGAACAGTAGACAAAATGAAATATAATATTTCTTATCACACAGTTTAATACCAATTATGCAGACATTATCCACAGACAGAGACATTTACTGAAGGTTGATCCAATGCTTAATGATGTGATAAAGAAGTGTCCTAAATATCATTTGGAAGATGGAGGGCACATTCTAGTATCCTGAGCTCTCATTTAGGAAGAGATATTCACTTGATAAATCCACTTTGATTGTTTTTGCTGTTCCAATAGGGATCGATTCACCTCCTACACTTCTTGGTTTCTCACTGATGAATAGCACATACTGACAGTTGTAAAACGGTTTATTCAGGGAACATTTAGAGTTGACATAACCGTATTTTGCATTCTCCAAAGCAGGAACAGAGCAGCAGACATGGTGGTAAGAGTGTACACAGACTCCTGTATTCTATATGGATTTCCAGTCTAGCAGGAAGCCTATTCAGAAGGGGTTGTGGGCCTGTGGCTCACAGGATCTATGCTGACTGCCACTACTGGGCATAGGTCACACTGAAAAACCAGAGAGGGGAAGGGATCTATATATAGGGTTACCAGAAGTCCTAATTTAGTAACATAGTAAATGATGGCAGATAAAGACCTGTAGGTCCATTCAGTTTGCTCTCTTTTAAGAGAACATGTCCTCCTTTTGGACTTCTTCAGATATGTCTTCCACGTTTTTCATTTTTAGGAAGATATCCTCATTTTCTTTTATGTGCCTATCAGGGGTATTTTCGAAAGAGAAGGGCGCCCATCTTCCGACACAAATTGGGAGATGGGCGTCCTTCTCTCAGGGTCGCCCAAATCGGCATAATCGAAAGCCGATTTTGGGCATTCACAATTTCAGTCCGTCGAGGGGGAATGTTGGAGGCGTAATGAAGGCGGGACTGGGGCATGCTTAACAGATGGGCGTCCTCGGCCGATAATGGAAAAAAGAAGGGCGTCCCTGACGAGCATTTGGTTGACTTTACTTGGTCCATTTTTTTTCACGACCAAGCCTGAAAAAGGTGCCCAAATTGACCAGATGACCACCGAAGGGAATCGGGGATGACTTCCCCTTACTCCCCCAGTGGTCACCAACCCCTTCCCACCCTACAAAAATTGTTTTAAATGTTTTGCCAGCCTCTAATGTCATACCCAGCTCCATCACAGCAGTATGCACGTCCCTGGAGCAGTTTTAGTGGGTGCAGTGCACTTCAGACAGGCGGACCCAGGCCCATCCCCCCCTACCTGTTACACTTGTGCTGGTAAATGTCATCCCTTCAAAACCCACCTGAAACCTACAGTACCCACATCTAGGTGCCCCCTTTCACCCCTTAGGGCTGTGGTACTGGTGTACAGTTGTGGGTAGTGGGTTTGGGGGGGCTCAGCACCCAAGGTAAGGGAGCTATGCTCCTGTAAGCAATTTGTGAAGTCCACTGCACTACCCCCTAGGGTGCCCGGTTGGTGTCCTGGCATGTGAGAGGGACCAGTGCACTATGAATGCTGGCTCCTCCCACGACCAAATGTCTTGGATTTGGTCGTTTTTGAGATGGGCATCCTCGGTTTCCATTATAGCTGAAAACCGGGGACGACCATCTCTAAGGACGACCATCTCTAAGGTCGACCTAAATGTTGAGATTTGGGTGTTCCTGACCGTATTATCAAAATGAAAGATGGACGCCCATCTTGTTTCGATAATAGCGGTTTCCCCGCCCCTTAGAGATGGTCGCCCTTAGAGATGGTCGTCCCCGTTCGATTATGCCCCTCCATGACTAACGCACCTATCCACATAATGAGAGAATTCGTCTCTGGCTTATTACTCAGTCTGGATACATGGTGTTGCTAAAGAAAGAGAAAGGCATTGCTGATCTGCTTTCTGTTTTCTTGCCGGTTGAATCTGTCAAAGAAATGTGTTCATTCAGTACAAGTTTAAGCATGTGTCATGCAAAGACTTTCACATGTATCTCAGAAGCTAGACAAAATTGTTGAGGGATATCCGCTCTTCTGATAAGTACACTTGAGCTCAGACTCAGTCAAACTCAAATCCAGAAGTTTTTGAAAAGTAGATTGTCTACTGCAGTACTGTATGTCAGTCACTGTTTGATGTATGTTCATTAATTAAATCTATTTACACATTTGCTATGATTAAATATTTCTTTTGCAAAAGTAGCAACAATTTTTTATTTTTTGTGTTTTCTTTGTCTCTGCAAATATGGTAACCCTACCTATATAGAATCCAGGGGAATATGTTTATATATAGATGGTATGTTGTTATTTCTGGCAAAACCTGCAAACACCATTGTTACCCTATTAAACACTAGAAACTCATTTTTGCTGCTTTTGGGATAAGTTCAAGTATATGTCCATGAAACTCTTGTATGATAAGCCTAAATTAGCTGATATTCCCTTTCAATGGAAACTGCAAGAGATAAAGAGGCTCATTTTCAAAGCACATAGAGGGGAATAATCGAACGTCGCCGGCGAAATAGGTCGCCGGCGATCTATTTTGGCGGCGGCGCAACAGGGGCCGGAACCGTATTTTCAAAAAAGATGGCCGGCCATCTTTTTTTTCGATAATACGGTGTGGCCCGGTGAAATGCCTTGGATTTCGCCGGGTTTGAGATCGCCACTTTTGTTTTTCCGCGATAATGGAAAAAACTGCCGGCGATCTCAAACCCGGCGAAATCCAAGGCATTTGGCCATGGGAGGAGCCAGCATTTGTAGTGCAATGGTCCCCCTCACATGCCAGGACACCAACCGGGCACCCTAGGGGGCACTTCAAACATATTTTATAAACAACCAAATTAGCTTCCAGGTGCATAGCACCCTTCCCTTGTGTGCTGAGTCCCCCAAATCTCCCCCAAAACCCACTGCCCACAAGTGTGCACCATTACCCTAGCCCTAAGGGCTGAAGGGGGGCACCTACATGTGGTTACAGTGGGTTTTGGGGGGTTTGGGAGGGCTCAACATTACCCTCCACAAGTGGAACAGGTAGGGTGGATATGGGCCTGGCTCTGCCTTTCGGCAGTCCACTGCAACCAACAACAACTGTTCCAGGGACCTGCATACTGCTGTCAGGGTGCTGGGTATGACATTTGAGGCTGGCATACAGGCTGGCAAAAAAGGTTTGTATTTTAATAATTTTAGTGTGGGAGAGGGTTGGCGACCACTGGGGGAGTAAGGGGAGGTCATCCCCCATTCCCTCCGGTGGTCATCTGGTCAGTTGGGGCACCTTTTTGAGGCTTGGTCGTGAAAATAAAAGGACCAAGTAAACCCGGTGAAATACTGCTTATCGCCGGTTTTATTTTTCCATTATCCGCGAAAGCCGGCCATCTGGTAGCCACGCCCAAGCCTGCCCATGTCCCGCCTTCGCTTCGCCACCAACACGCCCCTTTGAACTTTCGCCAGCGAGGCGAAGGGAAAGCGACGAAGCTATCAAAAATGTAGCTTTTGATTATACGCTTTTTGCCGCTTTTGCAAAATCGACGGCCATATCCCGATTTGTGTCGGGAAATAACCAGCGATTACTTTCGATTATAAGCTGGATAGACTTACAAAGTTCCATAGGTTACTATGGAGCTCATTTTCACAAGAGAAAAACATCTAAAAGGTGGCATAAATTAATATGCATGAGAGATATTTGCATGCAGTGGAGGAAGTGCATGCTAATACATCTCATGCATATTCATTGTGGATATCCTGAAAACCCAACTGACCAGGTAGTCCCCGAATGGATTGAAAACCACTGGTATAATTGATACACCTTGGTGCAGAAAGGCCAGCAAAGGTATTCAATGTGCAGGGGACTTGGTCTCTTCAGTCTCTTTTGTATTATTTCAGGCTTTTCACAGTAGATACACATTACCTGAAACTCAATGCTTTAAATATTGTCATCTAAAACAAGCACGGAGACCAATTCAGTCAGTCTCTGATGTAGTACTGAGTATTATGAAGGCATGTCAGGTTATATGGTTGATGACGCATCCTGCTTCTTTGATTTATTCCATACTCACATAAATGTGCACCTATATTTGTATAGCCTGGCATTCTAAACTTTTAATTTACAATAGGTGCATAAATGTTGGTGTCCAGTCTATGGAGTATTTATTTATTTATTACATTTGTACCCCGCTCTTTCCCACATTCAGCAGGCTCAGTGCGGCTTACATTGTAAAAGAAAGCATCTTACATGGTAGAAAATAAAGCAAAATAAGAAAATGTAGGAAGAGTATTATAAACTATGATGATCATAACTACTTACATAGTGAAAAAGCACTACAAAGGATTTGTGAAAAGAATATTAAGAACTGAGAAAAAACACAGTGGCAACAGCGCCCAGGAATATATGAGTGGAATAGGAAAGGTAGACAAGGATAGGATAGGTAAAAGGGAAGGAGAGAAGTCTTATATGTGTGCATATGTGCATCACAGATCTTCCCAAACTGTGCACCAGGAGCACACCTTTTCAGATTGCATGAAAGCGTACATGGCTTCAGCATTACAGCTACTTAAATATGCAAATTTGCCAGCACAGTTTTAGAATAGCCATTTTGGGCCAGATTCAGCAAAAGGCACTCAAACTTGGGCGCTGGGAAAAATCTACGCTAAGTGCTGTTCTAGAAAGGCCATTCCAGGTTTGGCATCCTTTATATAATAGTTCTTAGCATAGATTCTTACACCCAACTTTGAGCGCAAGGACTTATGCTTGCTGAAACCTGGTGTAAATCCTGCTGCACAAGTTAGGTGCATAACCCCGGTATTCTGTAACACTGTGCTGAAATGTTTGGATTGCACCTGACCCTCCCGTGCCCCTCCTGAGGCCATGCCCTCTTTTGGGTGGTGCATGAAACACTTTGGGCATGCGGCGTTATAGAATAGCACATAGGCAGATCTACACATAATTACAAAATAGTGCCAACGAACGTCAAGAATTGATTTTTAGCAGCTCGTAACTAATTAGTTTGCACTTGGATCTCAGATCTACACTCAAATTTGGGTGACTTTTACAGATTTTGGGAGTTTATGTATATACAACATGCTTTATACATGTAAAATGCTTTCTAAAATATACCCCTTAAAGTGAGACAGGAACATATTCCCAGACCCAAGGAGTAAAGTGCAATTAATCCAGGAACACCCTTTTGTAAGGTTATGGAAATATTTTGCATGTATAAATATATAGATAAAGAGACAGATTTAGACAGAGATAGTTATGGTTATCTACCTTTCTATTAGAGAAAGAACTTGTATTTCTTTTACTTGGTCATGAAACTTCAAGTTTTGAAGTCAGTTAAGGTACTCGATAAAGTATACACTTTCATCAACTCCCCTGAGGAAGCCGACATGCGAAATTGCATTGAAGCATAATCCCAATGTAAGTTCTGTTTATTCTGTGGTTTTTATTACTTCCCAGTGCTATAAGTTTTATTTTTACAAAAGCATGCACTTGTGTAATAAAGAGTATGTGATCTTTGGTCTTGTTTTGAGTGGAAAACCTCTAAGGGAAAGTACGTGTATATTTTGTAAGTCAGTTTTGGTCTTTAAAAGTTTTGGAGCCACAGTTATGCATTTCACTTTAATTCTGTTTTTTGATGAATTTTAAATTATTTTACAAAATGTCTAATGTTTAAATTTGTGTTTGTTATTATATGTTATGTTTTAATTTATGCTGTTTACATAGTTCTAATTTTCTTTGAAAGTGTCTCTGAGCATCTAACACATTTATGACTAGATTCAGTAAATGGGACCCAAATTGGGCACTGGAAAAATGAATGCTGAGTGCTATTCTATAAATAGCACTCTGAGTTGAGCACCGTTTATGGAATAGCACATAGCAATGGGAATTTGCCCCCAACTTCGGGCATGAGGTTTTATACAACTGAAACCTGGTGTAAATTCTTGTGCAGCAGGGGAGAAGCCAGTATGGGGCCACGGGGGCCTGGGCCTTCATAGATTTGCCCCTGGACCCCCCTGTCAATGACCCTCTCAACCCCCCTCCCGCTGCCAACCCGCCTTCGCCAACCCGCCGTCGCCTACCTTTGCTGGTGGGGGACCCCGATCCCCACCAGCCGAGCCGAGGTGCTCTTCTTCCCAATCCCGCACAAGGCTTCTTTCTAGTCTGACGTCCTGCACATCTGGTGGGGATTGGCTCGGCTGGTGGGGATTGGGGTCCCCCGCCAGCAAAGGTAGGCGACAGCGGGTTGACGATGGGATGGGGGGTCGAGAGGGTCGGCGGCGGGGGGGGGTCAAAGTTGGTGGCGGGGGTGTTCAGCAATGGCAGGGGGGTCGGTGGCACCGGGGGGGCTAAAATATGCCCCCTCACCTCGGGCTCTGGACCCCCTCCCGCCGAAGTCTGGCTACGCCCCTGTTGTGCAGAGATTAGGTGCAGATCCCTCAAATTCTATAACACTGAATACATCTCTAGTGAATGCCACTGACCCACCCATGCTTCTCCTATAGCCACATCCCCTTTTCAGTTGCACACTAAGGGGCCCATTTACAAAGTTGCAGGAGGACTAACGTGTGGGTAGTGCATGCCAAATCGTCATTACTGCCAGGTGGTAATTCTGAATTTGGCGTATTCCCACAGTAGAAAATATTTCTCTATGTTCTACTGCAAGGGGCCTTCTCGGCGGTAATCGGCAGTGTGACCATGTTGGCGCATGCTGCATGGTTACTGTGCAGGTAGCACATCAGCCTTTACGCTAAGTCAATGGCTGGCGTTAGGGTTCAGGCCGTAAATAGGCACATGCTAGTTTTAATTTTTGCGTACACCCATTTTCTGGCCTTTTTCTCACTCATAGTAAAAAGTGGCCCAACATGCGCCCAAAAGATGTGCCTACACTACCACAGGCCACTTTTTACCACAGCTTTGTAATAGGACCCCTAAATGATTTATTTATTTATTTGTTGCATTTGTATTCCACATTTTCCCACCTTTTTGCAGGCTCAATGTGGCTTACAGTATGCCGTAGTGGCGATCGCCATTTCCGGAATGAGAAATACAGTGTGGAATTTCATTAAGTACATAAATGATAGAGTAAATTATAGAGTAAGTTAGATAATCAGTTCATTTCCGGCGTGGGAGATTAGTTGATGAAGCGTTAACGTTCATTATTGACAGGGTAATTTAAGCGGTCAGATATAGAGAATTCGATTTTGTCTAGTTCTAGTTTACAAACACATCTTTATAGAGTAGCATCTAGGAAGATGCACACATAAATCCAAATAGTTGACAATTAGCACCATTAATTAACAATAAATTATTGGCACTAGTTGGCTCCTTACTCAATTAAATTGTGTGGGAAATTTGTATATGCAACTTTGTTTCTATATGTACTTTTTAAATTGTTTTTATATGCATTTATATATTTCATATTTGTATTTTTTTACCTTCCATATTTTAAATGATTGTACATTAATTTGTTTTAAACTCCTGAAGAAGGTGCTCTGCGCCGAAACATGGTTCGGTGTCAAGTCCACATTGTATATTTATTGAAATAAACAATGTGTACAAAGATTATTTTGATTCCCTTGAGTTTTTGGAAGTGCCATTCCCCTTACCTTACTTCATTGATTTTCCTGCTGCATTCATAGGGACTGGTGTTCCTCTACTTTCCCTGATCCTTCTCTCTGCAACTTTGAGCACCATATATAGAACTCAGGGATTAATATGCATTAGTAAATAAGGTTCAATTGCATAAAATGAGACCTGAGGTAAGTAATGCAGATTAATATGTGTTAGCATGCAGTAAAACAGTAGTGTCTTTTAGTAAATCTCAATTAGAATCATAAATAAAGTAAGATTTTAAAAAAGATGCATAGATTAAGACAGAAAAATATTATATATTTTGAGACCATAACAACTGTATCTGGATTGTATTTTAATGAGAGTAGAGTGCTACCTACACGGATGTTGCCCATAACTAGGACATCTCTGCAGGCTTTGGGCCTACTTCTACAGCTGCAGCTGGCCAGGAAGAGTGATAATTGATGTAAGTGCCCCAATTGTGGCTGCTAGGTATACACCACTCTGATTTGGTTCAGGCACATGTTGTAGTGGCATTATATTCTTAATGGTTCTTTGAGAGAGCTGGACCTAGCATATACCAAGTGGATGTCATTCAATGCGCTTACTTCTCACTGGTCTTCCGCTCAGCCATCTCTCTCCTCTCCAATCTGTCCAAAATTCTGCAGCACGACTTATTTTCCGCCAGAATCGTTATACCCACACTAGCCCACTCCTCAAGTCACTTCACTGGCTCCCTGTCCACTTCCGCATTCAATTTAAACTTCTCGTACTGACCTTTAAATGCATCCACTCTGCAGCCCCCCATTACCTCTCCACTCTGATCTCTCCCTACATTCCTCCCCGTGAACTCCGCTCACTGGACAAATTTCTCTTGTCGTCCCTCTTCTCCTCCATTGCTAACTCCAGGCTTCGCTCCTTTTCTCTCGCGGCACCTTATGCCTGGAATAGACTTCCTGGACCTATATGTCTAGCTCCATCTCTACCTGTTTTCAAATCTATGCTGAAAACCCACCTTTTCACTGCTGCTTTTAGCTCCTAGCCACAATTGCCCTCCCCTTGTCCCTTCCTCCCTTCTCATCCATTACTTCCCTCACCCGTAACTGTCTTGTCTGTCTGTATTATTTAGATTGTAAGCTCTTTTGAGCAGGGACTGTCTCTTTGTATCAGGTGTTCAGCACTGCGTGCGTGCGTCTGGTAGCGCTATACAAATGCTAATGCTAATAAAGCTAATAATAATAATAATGTGCTGGGTTCTCTCCATAGCATTGGGAAATGGAGGAATGTGGGATCCACACATGGTGCCTGAGACATCACTGCAGTCAGGATGTATTTTGCATGCCCATTTCAGAGGGTAAGTGAGAGATGAGTCTTTTGGAGCTGGAATAGAGGGTAGCCAAGGAAGGAGCCTGATTTTTAAATGTAAAGGGTTGCTGGCCAATACCCCATCCTTTCCTTCCTTAGAACTTCTGCATTCACACAATTTAGATTTTAATTCTTACCCTTCCCACCCTTTCTTGTTGCTGTGGCATTCCTTGACACAGAATCTAATGACATTAGAAAGTTAGTATATGTATTTGTTAATTGTGTGACTCCTTGGAATGCAATTGCTTTCAAATGTTATTGATGCAATGTTGGAGTGGGGTAACTGAACCTAGATATGAGAAGTTACATGGGCTGAATCAATTCCTTGTAACAGGGCAGGGTAGAGGTCATCTGATGTTTCAGCTGTTAGGTTCTGGTATCAGGCTGGTGATAATAAACAAAGTACTGTAAGGACCAGTGGCATAGGAAGGGGGGCGGGAGGGGCAGTCCGCCCCGGGTGCACGCGCTCGGGGGATGTTGGCCCCGCTGGTTCCCTTCTCTCTCTGCCCCGGAAGAGGTTACTTCCTATTCCGGGGCAGAGAGAGTAGGGAACCAGCGGGGCCGACAAAGCTCCGAGTGACGTGCACTCGGGGCGGATCGGCCCTCCCGCAGGTAAGAATGCAGTCCGGGGGGGGGGGGGTTGCGCCGTGCTGCACCCAGGGGGGGGGGGGGGTGCGCAGCGGCGACCCGCCCCGGGTGCCATTAGCCCTCGCTACAGCACTGGTAAGGACCCAAAAGTCTGGTGGCTCTGCTTGAATAGGGTAGGTTGCTTTATAAGCCCTGGCTCAAGTCATCTCAGAGAAGGATTATTTGGTTTGGATTGGTTACAGGCCAGCTTGGAGAGTAGATTTTGTTGTCAAGGTGCATGTCCCAAAAAACATAGCCTCTTAAAAAAAAAAAAATCCAAGAATTCTCAACACTTCCATACTAACAAACCTTCTGTAAAATATTCATAACTCTCCTCCTTGTGTTTGGGATGCAGCAACAAAAATTGAACTTCCCAGTAAGTTATTGATCCTATTCACCTCCTGAGATAAACAGCAAATGCCATTCCTGCAACTAGACTTCATCAGGAACAATTGGCTGAGTCTCTTCAGACCTCTGTTGATTTTCAGTAGCTGCTAAAAGCTACTCTACACCAACTTCATTTTTACAGATTAGGCCAAGCCGGCATGGAGAATCTTCTCTCAAGATCTATCTAGCATTGCAGAAAAGCATCTTTTTTGCTCCTCCACAGTTGTCTAAACCCCTTTGACTCAGGCAGCCCAGTTCTGTAGTGGCAAAGGATTTCCACTACACAACTCTAAAACCCAATTCATTATGCAGGGCTTTTTGTGGTTTCCTCAAGAAGCTCTGGGCTGATATGTCTATTAGCCCAGTGCTGTCATCCCAGTCCTCAGAGCACACCCAGCCAGTAAGGTTTTTAGGCTCTCCATAATGAATATGGATGAGATAGATTACAATGCACTATTTGGTATGCAAATCTATCTCTGTAGCTGTGATTCTTGGGTAACAGGGTAGGTGGAGGAACTATTGGGAGAGTTCAGCTGTGCTTCTTGGGGTGTCATGGGCTTACCGCTCACCATTCTGGAACTACTACTGGGCTACCACAGGAGCCCGATGGTAGTTCCCACCCCTGGACTGCGCCATTTCCGGCGCTATAAAAATATTTTCTATTTATGTAGTGCCTATGCTTATCCAGTGATAATTGGGCAGCGCGTGCACTGCCCAGTTATCGCCGGGTTAGTATGTGAGCCTTTAGTTGCCAACTCAATGGGTGGCGGTAAGTGCTCCTCCCCACACAACCATTTCATTTTAGGGAAAAACACAGCCTTTTAGACGTTCTGGTAAAAGGAGGTCTCAGCGTACGTCAAAAACATAAGCTGACACTAATGCAGGCCCCCTTTTATCACAGCTTAGTAAAATTGCCCCCAAATGACCAAGATGACAGAATGAAGCGAATCTTCATTTGCTCCATTTCATTCTGACAGTATTGTGGCCAGGTGGGGACAGACACAACAGAGCCAACTTGGGAGGAAGAGCCTTGTTAACACTTTTTTTTACAACAGCTGGCTCTCTTGTCCCAAATTCCATGGCTGATGTCAGTGGTTCTGTAGGAAATTGAAACAGAAGTTCCAGCAGAGCATACATTTTTCTATCCAGAAAGAGATGGTCATTGCAAATTGCTTTTTCATGAATTTAATTTGCTGAAGAGCAAAAGGTACAAAATATACAGAAATCATTCAAATATCAGGATAGGGCTCTAAAAGACAAACTGGCAGACGCAAAGAAAAATGAGTTTTAAAAATCTCTCAGGCTTTCTGGCTCTGGAGACAAAAGAGTCTGTGTAGTCAGAGACAGATAGCAGAGACAAAGATCACAGACAGGCAGGCAGCATAGTATTTCTCAGAGAGGCAGAGAAAAATACATTTTACAAATCTCGTATGCTCTCTTGCTCCAGAACCATGAGAATCTGCAGTCAGAGAAAGAAGGCTCTGAAGGTAGACAACATCACTCTATCTGTCCTAGAGGCAGAGATTGCTCAAAATATCACAGTTGAAGAAAAGTAGATCCAGAATCTCAGGGAGAGTGGCACCAGATCTTTGGATCCCCTGCCATTTGCCCAAGAAATTCATGATTTTTTTAAATCGTTGAATGCCAGCTGAAAACATGGTTCTGCAACTAGCACAAAAATGCAAACTGAAAAGGCAGATTGCCAGGCACCAGACCTGTAAATGAAACATACCTATTAAGTTCAGTTAGTTTTGCTTGAGAAATTATTGGTTCAATATTTAAACGCCACAGGTTTTTTTTTAATGCTTGCTGTTGATTTAAAAAAAAACAAGCAAACATATATTCAACACCACTAAATGGACAGGGCTAATTTTATGATGACATTTTAGCATGTATATGACAGTATACACATTAGTGATAGTCATTCATTCGAAAAGACATTGGAAAATATCAACAAAATGCCCATGTCACTCTTAACCCCAAAGGACATGAAAAAGATCTAGGTGTCATTGTAGACAATATGTTGAAATATTCTGCCCAGTGTGCAGCAACAACAGCCAAAAAAGCAAACAGGATAATAGGAATTATTAGAAAAGGGATGCAAAATAAGGCCAAGAATATAATACTGCCTCTGTATCGCTTCACGGTATGACCTTACCTTGAGTATTATATTCAATTCTGGTTGCCGTATCTCAAAAAAAAGATATAGCAGAATTAGAACAGCTTCAAAGAAGAGTGACCAAAATGATAAAGAGGATGGAATTCCTCCCATATGAGGAAGGCCTAAAAGGCTAAGGGGGGATATGATTGAAGTCTATAAAATTCTAAATGGTATAGAATGGGCAAAGGTGAATTGATTTTTCACTCTTTCAAAAAGCACAAAGACCAGGCGACACTCAACGAAATTACAAGGAAATACTTTAAAAAAATATAGGAGGAAATAATTTTTTCACTCAAAGAATAGTTAAGCTCTGGAACTTGCTGCTGAATGATGTGGTATCAGCGGTTAGCATATTTGGGTTTAAAAAAGGTTTGGACAAGTTCCTGGAGGAAAAGTCCATAGTCTGTTATTGAGATGGATATGAGGGAAGCCACTGCTTGCCCTGGGATTGAGAGCATATTCAAAGAGCAGGACTTAAATATACATATGCAAATTATTGAATGCTGGAAATTATGGAGAAAATTCTATATATGGTGCCTTAAAAATCCATGCTGTAAAACCACACACTTAGCATGATTCTATAAAGTTAGATGTAGTTTATAGAATACGCTGAAGTGCCATTCTTGAGCCTAAAATTAAGGTGCAGCCATTTAGGCCACCTAAAACCAGACCTAAATACCTGTGCCTAAGTTAGGTGCAGATCAGGTGTATTCTATAATAGTGTGCATAGTTTTTTTAAATGGTCCATTCTATTCCTATGGCCACACCCCTTTTCAACTGTGTACATTAGAATTTATGTGCACCGCATTATAGAATACTAGTAAAAAAGGCCCATTTCTGATACAAATGAAATGGGCGCTAGCAAGGTTTTCCTCGAGGTGTGTATGTTTGAGAGAGTGTGTGTGAGAGTGACTGTGTGAGAGAGAGAGAGTGAATGTGCAAGTGTGTGTGTTTGAGACAGAAAGAGAGTGAGACTGGGTGCAAGTGTATCTGTGAGAGAGAAACTGTGTGTGTGAGAATGAGAGTGTGTGCCAAGGGCCCCCCTCCCTCCCAGTTCCAGGGTTGTCCCCCCTCCCTCCTTCCCAGTTCCAGGGTCGACCATCCCCTCCCTCCCTCTGAGTTCCAGGCTCGTCCCCTCCCTCCCTCCCTCCCTCCGAGTTCCAGGGTCGTCCCCTCCCTCCCTCCCTCCGAGTTCCAGGGTCGTCCCCTCCCTCCCTCTGAGTTCCAGGGTCATCCTCCCCCTCTCTCCCTCCCTCCGAGCTCCAGGGTCATCCCCTCCCTCCCTCCGAGTTCCAGGGTCATTCCCTCCCTCCCTCCGAGTTCCAGGGTCGACCCCTCCCTCCCTCCGAGTTCCAGGGTCGTCCCCTCCCTCTGAGTTCCAGGGGACCGAATTTCAGGTTCTCCCCTTCCTCCCTACCTCCGAGTTTCAGGTTCCCCCCTCCCTCCGAGTTACAGGGTCCCCCCTGCCTTCCTCCCTCCCTCTGAGTTTCAGGGACCCCCTCCCTCCCTCTCTCCAAGTTTCAGGGCCCCCCTCCCTTCTCCCAGTTCCAGGATCCCCCCTCCCTCCATCCCTCATCCCTCCCTCCCAGTTCCAGGATCACCCCTCCCTCCCAGTTCCAGGGTCATCGTCCCTCCCTTCCTCCCTCCCTCCCTTCCAGTTCCAGCACCCCTCCCTATGAATTTTAGAAGTCATCTTCACTTACGAAGTCGGGGTTATGGCGGCCATCAGCAGTGGTAAAAGGCGTGCAGGCTCGCCCCTTCTCTCTCTCTCAGCTCTGGTGCTGCCCTCATTTCCTGTTTCCGCAAGGGTGGGACCAGAGCTGGAGAGAGAGAAGGGCCAAGCCTGCACACCTTTTACCGCTGCTGCCGGCTGCCATAAACCCAACTTGGTAAGTGAAGATGACTTTTAAAATTTGGAGGGAGGGGGCCTGGAACTGGAAGGGAGGGAGGGAGGAATGGAGGGACGACGACACCGTCATGCGTGTGATGTTGCGTTCCGTGGCCTGGCAACTCTGCAGCGTTCCCTTCCAGTAATTGGTCACTGCTGTTTGTGATGAACCCGGAAGTACGTGATGTCAGTTCTGGAGATGGATACAGCAGAAGCATGAATGCTTCAAGGCTTCATGTTCACGGAGTCAGCTTCAGAACGTTGGAGGTGCTTTTTATTATATAGGATGCCTAGAAAGTTGTGCACATAAATTCTAATTAAAGCCAATTAGTGCCACAAATTGGTTGTTAAGTACCAATTATCGGCACTGATTGGCTTGTTAATCAATTAAATTGTGCATGCAATTTGGCCATGTGGCCAAATTAGTGCACATAACTTAAGGCCCCCTTTATAGAATTTGGGTGTGTGTGTGTATCAGCAACAATTGGAGGCTAATACTTACAGCAGCTCTATGTTCTTACCTAGATTTAAAAGTATGTACATACCCAGGTAGGCTAGGATTCTGTAAAGAAAAGTAAGCAGTTATGTTCTGTTATAGACTAGGCTCCTCTTCCCCATACTGTCACATAGGTGCAAAGATTCCTTTAGATGTGCACAAACCAGCATCTAAGGGGGAAGTTATCCAGGTGCATAAAATACAGGCTTTTACCCCACCTTGATTTACCACAGGAGTCACCAACCTGTGGTACCTCAGTACTGCAGGTTGCTGACACTCAAGCAATGTTAGTCTATTGTCCTGGGAGCATTGGTCAACCAAGCCATGACCTGATGCTTCCAGGCTTTATCTTTTTTTTTATTATTATTATTTATTTATAGTTTTAATCAAATTAAACAAATTATTAAATTTGAACAGGTAGTACAGATAAGAAAAAAAAAGGGAGGAAATTTAACAAAAGAGGAGAATTCTTAAATCTTCTTTAGACCACAATAAATGGGGGGGAGGGTCATAAGCCAATATTTCCAGGTAATTAAATAACAAAATATGCATAGCATGCAACCTAACTCACTTATTTTACATTATCTTCAAGTGGATTAACGGCTGGCCAATTTCTTTGCACTTATAAATGCCTTCAACTGTTCTGGTTGGTGGAAAATATACTTTAAACCTAAATATTTTACAGCGCATTTACAGGGGTAGTTAAGGTAAAAGGAGGCCCCTATGGATACAACCTCTGTTCTCAATAATAAGAACAATTTTCTCCTTTCTTGAGTTTGTTTGGTTATATCGGGGTATATCCATACTTTCTTGCCCCTGAACAATGCCTGCATTTTTTAAAAATATAAACGTAGCACAGCATCCAAGTCCTGCTGAAATATAAACGACACTATTAATGTTGATCTTTCAGAGTTCACGTTTAGTGTTGTCTCTAGTATCTCAGTGATGTTTAAAGAGTCCTCTTGATTTTCCCTTGGATTAGCCGGAAGAGAAGTTATAGATGGTTTCTTGTGAGGAATATAGTATACTTTATTAAGTGGTGGAATGGATTCCGAGGAAAAACTTAATACTTCCATCAAATATAATTTAAAGGCATCAGTGGGATTAATCCCCAATTCTTTCGGGAAGTTCAAGAGTCTCAAGTTTAGTCTCCGATTAAAATTTTCAACTTGTTCTAATCTACGTAGCGTAGATGAATTATCTTTTATTAATGATACAGAGACTTCATTCAATTTGATAACATCTTGCTTTAAACCATCCAATTGCTCCTTAGTTTCTTGCTGCACTGTAGTAAATGTTTGGGATAAAGTCGCCACAGTACTTACAAGATCTTTAATTTCTTTTGCTGAAGTGGCCACCATTATTTCCACTCTCTGGAGTGCAGTCAGAATGCTCTCCAGGGTCACTGCCGAATTATCCCCCGAAGCCCGGGCTTGATGTTCAGCCCGCGACATCGGGCCTCCCTCAGCCTGCGCCGCTCCTGTTCCTCGAATCGAGACCGCCACATCGACCTCTTCCAGTTCATGCAGGTCACGCCAAGTGGGGCGCGCTTCGGGATTCGGCGGTGGTTGAAGATCCGGAGGGGAGAGAGTAACTTCAAGCCCCAAGTCTAGTAGGGAATCCTCACCCACAGAGACAGCAGGGCCCCTCATGGATAATGAGGTAGGTGGTTGCGTGGCATACCTCACGATAGACTGCTGAACAGGAGAGGACGTTCTAGTAGCCGAGGATGCTACTTTAACTGTCCCCTTATGCTTGGTATGAGGCATAAGAATAAAGGAAAATCTCTAATCCCAGCAGAAAACCGAGGAGCTCCAACGCAAACACTCAGCATGCCGCCATCTTAGCCACGCCCCCCCTTCCAGGCTTTATCTTAAAGGGGCCAGCAATATGTTACATTTTAGACTGAAACATATTCCCCTCACCCACAGAAAACCCTTAGTTGTGCCCTTCAATCAACCCCCCCCCCCCATGATTAACTTGCAACCATCCTCCCCCACCTGAAGGTGTTCCCCAATATACAACCCTCTCTCTCACACACACACACACACACACACACACACACACACTGGGGAAACCCAGCCCCCCAAACCAAGGGACCCCTGAAGGATCTCCCCCACCCATGTCTTTAAAAATCTCTGGGTCTAGTGGGTTGGCAAGAGAGATCCCCAGTCACTTCTGTTCTCATTAATTCTCTTTTTTTTTCCTGCTGTTTATCTGTCTTGAATATATTATAAGTTCTGTGGAGTAAAGAATATCTCTGATTGGTAGGTGTACAATGCTGTGTTTATTTGATAGTGTTATAGAAATGATAAGTAGTATTAGTTGTGGTAGCTTTCTGCTTTTTTATCTTAAATTCTATTTTACAAAAATTTGCTATACTGGATACGTTCCTTGTAATAAAAGACAGCCTAATCTACAAAGACTTTCTCTTTGTGATAACTAGGAAAGAAAAGATATCTTGCAGGCAGAAACCACATCTATGGATTTATACCACAGTAAAACCTGGGAGCATTCATAACTCAAATGGCTTTAAAGTAAGCATCTTCACTCCTAAAAAGCTCAGGAGAAGAAATAAATTACCCTTGTGCACATTATATACAACTGTACATTAATTGCAAAGGTAAATCCTGTGCAGCATTCACAGCAACACCAACTGAAAATCGCATTCCAGTGCAGTTACCAAAACTTGTAGGAAGGATTTATAGATCTCTTGAATGGTTCCTGAAAGTGCAAGATGCCAACACTTTGGTAATCATTTCACCTTTCCTGTGAAAACTGCATCTCATTTAGGGGCCCTTTTACAAAGGTGCAGCAAGCCTACCACGGGCTTGCCATGAGCCAATTCGGTACTACTACCAGGCTATTGCAGGGTCCCAGTGGTATTTCCCACCCCTACTACGTGTTATTTCTGGCTATTGAAAGATTTTTAGCGCCTGGGGCTTACCCGGCAGTAATCGGGCAATGCCACACGCTGCCCAGTTACTGCCAGGTTAGCGCAGGAGCCCTTACTTCTTCCTAGAAAGCTGGCAGTAAGGTCTCCCTCAGAAAATGGCCACACGGCAAGTGTTTACCTTACCACAGTGGCTCCCAAACCTGGTCCTGGAGGTACCTCAGCCAGTCAGGTTTTCGGGATATCCACAATGAATATTCATGAGAGAGATTTGCATGCACTGCCTCCACTGCATGCAAATCTCTCTCATGACTATTCATTGTGGATATCCCAAAACCCTGACTGGCTGGGGTGCCTCCAGGATCAGGTTTGGGAACCACTGCCTTACCACATGGCCATTTTTTAAAAAATACTTTTACACACTGTGGTACAAGTGGGGCTCGGCATGCGGCAAATCCACATGCTGACACCACTGAAAGACGCCTTTTACCACAGCTTGGTAAAAGGGGGCCCAAGTTTTATGAAAATGTGAATCATTTAAATCATACAAACATTGTTGATGCTGTTGTTTTTCTTCCTTCAGAATGCATGGCTCTAAAATGTTGCTGAATTCCACCACTTTTCTCTTAGGTCAATAAACCAATTGCCTGCCTGCCTCTAAGCAATCAAGCAAGCAATCAGCCCCTCTCAAAGAAGACTGAGACCAATTTCCTTCTTGTTGTGTACTTAATTATTGGGCCAGTTTATTCTATTGTCGAAATCATTTTGCTCTTTATGCTGCATGAAAGTTTCTAATAGCGTTGAGGTGCCATCTTGTGGCACACAGATATGTGTGAGAGTATATGGCATGTCACATGTGAGGATGTGTATGCCTTGCTGTATATATTTACTAGTGCATTAGTGCAACTTAGTACATTTTTAGTTTGGGAACTACAGCCTACAATCAAGGAAAATGAAAAAAATACCATGCAGCTAATTAACAATTACATAATAAGCCAGTTGATGTCCAATGTACAATGGCATGAGTACAATTAAATTTCTTACTCTATATTCATTTTGTGCAAGAGAAAATAATTAAACTGTGCAATTAGGCATATCAGATTTCTAGTTTTAGTTACTTTAATCACATTCAAGTCAACTGTAATCTAGAATATGTTGTCGTGCAACTAATTTGCAACTGATATTTTAAGAAAACTAAAGAAATAGCTTCTACATAGAAACATCAAAAGGCAAAATTGCTCAGATATAACTTGTAAATTCATAGCAACTGATTTTTTTTTTTTAGAAAGAGATGACTGTTTCAAATCACAGCATTAGTCTTCTGGATTGTTTTATAATCTCAAGTCTTCACAAGCAAAATGAGGGTAAATCTTATGTGGTTCAGAATATGACCTCTAGATGTCCAGGCTAGAAATAATGCCTGGAATAAACTCCCTGAGCCCATACGCCAAGCCCCCTCCCTGCCCATCTTCAAAGCCTTGCTCAAAGCCCACCTCTTCAATGTCGCCTTCGGCACCTAACCACCATACCTCTATTCAGGAAATCTAGACTGCCCCCACCTGACACTTGACATTTTGCCCCTTTAGATTGTAAGCTCTTTTGAGCAGGGACTGTCCTTTTTGTTAAACTGTACAGCGCTGCGTAACCCTAGTAGTGCTCTAGAAATGTTAAGTAGTAGTAGTAGTAGTAGGCTTGCGGGTCTCACATTTCTGGATTCAGTCAGACAATGAAGACTGATGCACAATAGACATAAGAACCTATGCCTGACTCCCAGGCAGTGTCAAACAGACAATTAAGGAGGCACACACTATTCTGAAGGGTCCATGTCAATGGTAGGATAAAAGATTTTATACTCTGCCATTATAATAATGATTTTGTGATCTGCCACTGTAATAAGGTCAGATGTGATCTGTTTCCTACCAATAGGTTCCACAAAAGATGGATTAGATTTTGATGTGTATGTGAATAGCTCAGTGAAATACCATGAAAATTTTAAAATTCTTTTAGTGGGGAGAGTTACTAGCTGCAGTGAAGTTCCTAGGGGGGCTGACACCCGGGGCGGATCGCCGATGCGCCCCACCCCCGGGTGCAGCGCCCCCCCCTGGATGCAGCGCCCCCCCCCCCCCCGGCGAAAGGACACCCCCCGCAAAAGAACCCCCCGGGTGCATGCCGCTGGGGCGGGTGCCGCGTGCGCCTGTCCTCCGTTCGTTCCATGCTTCTTCTCTGCCCCGGAACAGGAACTAACCTGTTCCGGGGCAGAGAAGAAGCATGGAACGAACGGAGGACAGGCGTGCACGGCACCCCCCCAGAGGCGTGCACCGGGGCAGATCGCACCCACCCCCCCCCCCTAGGAACGCCACTGACTAGCTGCTGTACAATATAGCATCTTACTGCAGCATAGTTTACTGCATGAGTCCCTAACCTGTGGTAACTAATCAGTTCATTTTCGAAAGAGAAGGGCACCCATCTTTTGACACAAATCGGGAGATGGGCATCCTTCTCTCAGGGTCGCCCAAATCGGCATAATCGAAAGCTGATTTTGGGCGTCCTCAACTGCTTTCCGTTGCGGGGATGACCAAAATTCACGGGGGCGTGTCGACAGTGTACCGAAGGCAGGACGGGCGTGGTTAAGAGATGGGCGTCCTCGGCCGATAATAGAAACAAGAAGGGCGTCCCTCATGAGCATTTGACCAACTTTACTTGGTCCCTTTTTTCAGGACCAAGTCTCGAAAAGGTGCCCGAACTGACCAGATGACCACCAGAGGGAATCTGGGATGACCTCCCCTTACTCCCCCAGTGGTCACCAACACCCTCCCACCCCAAAAAAAATTAAAAAACATTTTTCCAGCCTCTATGCCAGCCTCAAATATCATACCCAGCTTCATCACAGTAGTATGCAGGTCCCTGGAGCAGTTTTTAGTGGGTGCAGTGCACATCAGGGAGGCGAACCCAGTCCCATCCCCCCCTACCTGTTACACTTGTGCTGGTAAATGTTGAGCCCTCCAAAACCCACCACAAACCCACTGTACCCACATGTAGGTCCCTCCCTTCAACCCTAAGGGCTATGGTAGTGGTGTACAGTTGTGAGGAGTGGGTTTGGGGGTGGGGGGTTTGGGGGGCTCAGCACCCAAGTTAAGGGAGCTATGTACCTGGGAGCAATTTCTGAAGTCCACTGCAGTACCCCCTAGGGTGCCCTGTTGGTGTCCTTGCATGACCAAATGCCTTGGATTTGGTCATTTTTTAGATGGATGTCCTCGGTTTCCATTATCGCTGAAAACCGGGGATGACCATCTCTAAGGTTGACCTAAATGTTGAGATTTGGGCGTCCCCGACCGTATTATCGAAACGAAAGATGGACTTCCATCTTGTTTCGATAATACGGGTTGCTCCACCCCCTCACGGCACCGGCTTTAGAGATGGGCGCCCTTAGATATTGTCGTCCCCATTCGATTATGCCCCTCTAAGTTTCACAGATTAGTGACTCCCTCAATAAATGCAACTTAATTGCTGAATATTGGCAATCAACCAAGTGCTGACTCTCGGAACACCTCAAGATTGTTGGTTTCATGTTAGGTGTTAACCAGGCATTTTCAGTGGCACTATCTGGTTAACTGCTGTAGAATATGACCGGTTAACACAGAACAAGCAATTTAACTGGCCAGAAGCCATTGCTGGCTGATTAAGTCACTTTGAAAATCTACCCCTAAAACTTTAGAAAACCAATAAGAAACAATTTTAAAAAAGAGCTTTTACCTTAAAACTGCAGAAATTCAGGGCTGAATCTTCAGAGCAGTTTGCTGTCTGTCCCAGCAGCCCTACTGCTTTTTACTACCAGTGCTTTCCCATGGTTCCAGCTTAACAGCTGAATCAGTGTACAATAAAAAACAATGAAAATAAATGGCAAAAGAAACCCTTTTAAAAATATGGTCTCTCATTTCCTTCTACCGTTCTTTTTGGGGGGGTTTTCACTAGGAACATACATCTATCAGGGTAGAAAATATATCTAAATGACAAAATAGATTGAATTAGCGGTGATGTGACACTATTTGTTAAAAACAGCATAGAGGGAAGTAGTTCCAGAAGAAATAAACTAGACTCTGGAATCTCTATGAATAGAAATTCAGTGCATCATAAGGAACATTATATTAGTGTTAGTATGCTGTCATTCAGCTGATCAAGATGGTGAAACAAACTGTGAAAATGCTAACGCAGATTAGACGGGCTGCTAAGATTGGAAATATTATAAAAACATATCTTGGGATCAAACATTTACTTGTATAGCCGAGTCATATTGGAATCAGCTTCCAAGACAAATTAGGTCAGCTTGTGATGTATTGAGATTTCAGAAGCTTCTTAACACTCATTATTCCAGCACTTTTGGGAGAAGTTGACTGGTTAAGTAGCTAATGGCCTCTAGTCTAAAAGCATCTACAGTACATGTGTAAATAGCAGCATTTGCATGTCTAAACCTATGTAAATATATACACATATGTGTATCATGTGTAAATAGCAAATGTAGGGCTCCTTTGGCCAAGTTACAGTAAAAGGGGCCCTGTAGAAGCATCAGTGTGTAGATTTGCCATGCTGAGGCCCCCTTTTATTCCACTGGGTATAAGGCATTTTTTTAAAGGGAAATGGCCTTGCGGTAAGTGGACCACTTGCCACGCGGCCATTTCAAGGGGGGAGCCCTTACCATAACCCATTTAGGAGGCGGTAAGGGCTCCCACGCTACTCCCACATGGCACTGCCGATTAAAATATAAGTACATTTTCTAGCACTGGAGTTGGCACATGGCAGAGGCCGGAACTACCACTGGGCTCCTGTGGCAACCCAGTGGTAGACCCGATTTGCCACATGCCAATGGGCCAGCAACCCTACTGCATTTTAGTAAAAGAGGCTCATTAGAGTTGCACACTACACAGGGAATTCAAGGGGGTATGGTTTGGGCAAGGTTTGGATGGGGCAAAAATTTACATGTATATTGCCTATTTTGCAAAGAGAATGCATGTCTACGGAGAACAATATCTCTATCAGGTTTTCCATCAGCCCAGAGCTACACAGATTTCTTAAGAATGCTCATTTCAGCTAGTGCTTTAAACAGAGGATTAAGGGAGTCATTCTCCTTAATCCTCCATTGTTAGTTTCTGCCACCAAAATGAAACCAAATTGTGACTTCACTACTTAATAAGCTTTGCTTACATGTGTAGGTTTCTAAACTGAAGCAGCTACAGGTGGAAGTAGAGTCACTTCCACGTGAAAGCTGCATATTCTTGACTTCTCCATGGAGTGAGGACGTATTTCTAAAATTGCTGCTTCTGCTCTGAGTGCCAGAAAATACTCTTTCAGATACTTTAGAAAAGACTCTACATTGGCAGAACCTTTTCTAAAATAATACTGAAACTGAGCCTGCTCTGTCCTGGACATTTCAATTCTGATGTCTACATTCTGTGTAAAATAGACATTATTGCATCTGATTTTAAAAGCCTTCTTTTTGTATGTGTTTACATTATTCATGATTTTTAATGTGTGTGTTTGTGTGTATATATATTGATTATTTTTATTGTGAATGTTAAAATGACATTTTACCTCGCTGGATCTAATGAAGAATTAGCTAGTCTAAGAGGAGAAATTATCAACATGGACTACCATTTAAGACCCGTTTTATGCTCTTAACCCCAGTTATTGGGGTAACTAACAAGCTTATTTTCAAAAGAGAAGGACGTCCATCTTCTGACACAAATCGGGAGATGGGTGTCCTTCTCCCGAGGTCGCCCAAATTGGCATAATCGAAAGCCGATTTTTTTGCATCCTCAACTGCTTTCCGTCATGGGGATGACCAAAGTTCACGGGGGGGGGGGGGGGTGTCGGCAGTGTACTGAAGGTGGGACGGGGGCGTGGTTAAGAGATGGGCGTCCTTGGCCGATAATGGAAAAAAGAAGGGCGTCGCTCATGAGCATTTGGTCGACTTTACTGGGTCCCTTTTTTCAGGACCAAGCCTTGAAAAGGTGCCTAAACTGACCAGATGACCACCGGAGGGAAACGGGGATCACCTCCCCTTACCCCCCAGTGGTCACCAACCCCTCCCACCCAAAAAAAATGTAAAAAACATTTTTCAAGCCTCTAAGCCAGCCTCAAATGTCATACCCAGCTCCATCACAGCAGTATGCAGGTCCCTGGAGCAGTTTTTAGTGAATACTGCAGTGCACTTCAGGCAGGTGGACCCAGGCCCACCCCCCCCCCCCACCTGTTACACTTGTGGTGGTAAATGTGAGCCCTGCAAAACCCACCCGAAACCCACTGTACCCACATGTAGGTGCCCCCCTTCATCCCTAAGGGCAATAGTAGTGGTGTACAGTTGTGGGGCGTGGGTTGGGTGACTCAGCACCGAAGGTAAGGGAGCTATACACCTTGGAGCAATTTGTCAAGTCCACTGCAGTGCCCCCCTAGGGTGCCCGGCTGGTGTCCTGGCATGTGAGGAGGACCAGTGCACTATGAATGCTGGCTCCTCCCATGACCAAATGGCTTGGATTTGGTCATTTCTGAGATGGGCGTCCTTGGTTTCCATTATAGCCGAAAACCGAGGACGACCATTTCTAAGGTCGACCATCTCAACATTTAGGTCGACCATCTCTAAGGTCGACCTAAATGTTGAGATTTGGGCGTCCCCGACCGTATTATCGAAACAAAAGATGAACGTCCATCTTGTTTCGATAATACGGGTTTCCCTGCCCCTTCGTTGGAACGCCCTTAGAGATGGTCGTCCCCATTCGATTATGCCCCTCCATATGGTCCTTTTAGTAAGGTGCGCCAAAAAATAGCCTGCACTGGTGTAGGTGTGTGCTTTGGCCCCGCACAGATCCATTTTTTCAGCGCACCTGTAAAAATCCCTTTTTTAATTTTAGTTGCAGCAGGGAGGGACAATGATCTTGAGGGGGGGCAGCCATAGGCGCCCGGTATAAGAGGCTTGGGGAGGCTAAGCCTCCCCAGCCCGAACCATGACGACTTCTACCTTCCTCCCATTGCTAACTCTCTGACTGCCACTGCTGCCGGATTAGAAGTACGACGTCGACGAGTAATAGTAAAAGAGAGCCGCGGGGTCACATTGGCATCCTGCATTCATGCATCTGCTGACTTTGCCAGCCTCTCCCTCTCCCGAACGTCATTTCCTCTCCCAGCGACTGAGAGCAGCTGAGTCAGAAGACGTGCCTGGCCTGCCTGCAGCAGCAGCCACTGAAGTTCCGGTAGAGTGAAGGGGAAGAGGAAATACAAGCAGAGAGAGAGACAGGGGAGAGACTCAAATTGCCTGCTTGGTGTGTGGAAGGAGGAGAGGGGGCAAAGGGTAAGGAAACCTATTTTGTTATGGAGTTCCTTTCCTTTATTTTGTTAATTTATTTTCTACACAGTAAAACTTGTAGGCGAACCCTTTCACATGCAGTGTGATTCACTATAACTGGTTTGTGAAGTACTGGGAGCAGAGAATGGAAATTCACCTCATCAGCTTTCCAGAAAGCATTTTCTTCTTGTTTGAATCTTTTTAACTGATTCCTAAATTGTGGAACAATAAAATCCTGCTAGAAAACATTTTTTAAATTTTTATTTACACGTGTATTTAAAAGAAAATGTTTTCTGGCAGGATTTTATTGTTCCACAATTTAGGAATCAGTTAAAAAGATTCAAACAAGAAGAAAATGCTTTCTGGAAAGCTGATGAGGTGAATTTCCATTCTCTGCTTCCAGTACTTTACAAACCAGTTATAGTGAATCACGCTGCATGTGAAAGGGTTTGCCTACAAGTTTTACTGTGTAGAAAATAAATTAATCTTTGTTCAGTGGTAGCTTTTGAAATATTATAGTAACAAATTTTCAGATATTGGCAGTATACAATGTTTTGATTTATGGCTTTAAGTATTAAATTTAAATTTTTATATATGCAAAGTGAGCAAGCGTCTTTAACAGTTGCACCTTGCAAGACACAACAAGAACCTGTTACAAAACAAATTACCTTTTGTATAAGTTTATAGAGTTTTAGATAAACAAGTTCTCCTCTTATGTCATTTAGAATTATAATGAGTGGCAAGAGTGCGGTATTACTAATCAATGCCAATACATATATATATATATAAAAACAAAGAAATTATTTATTCAAACCAAGATAAAAACAGTACCCAACGTTTGAATAAATCATTTCTTTGTTTTTATTTATGTGTATCAGTCTACTACTTATAATAGATTTTTATATAGCAAGTAGACTGTTGCCTTTTTTGTTTTCTTTTTACTAATCAATGCCTACATTACACTACATTTTCTTCATTTTATCTAAAATATCATCCAATCCACGCTGTACGCTATCGTAATAGCCTAGAGTAGTGGCTGTAAAAAAAAAAAAAAGGGTTGTGATTGTGGTTAGTATATGCCTTGAACAATCACTTTACTCTTTGACATATGATACATATCTAATATCTAAATTTTATAAAAGATATTAACTGTAACTTTTATTTTTACTTATTTTTTTTCTGTGTTGTCAGACAATTATGGATGTAAGCTCCACCCCTGGCCCCACCCCTAATCCTGCCCCCTTTAGCCTCCCCAAACAGTTGGGCCACCGACCGCCTATGGGGGCAGCAGTCCTGCCCAAGGCCAGGCTCAGTCTCTCAGTTGCCCTGGTGGTGACAAGTCAGGGATGTGGACAAAAATGCCCTGGAGTATCCTGCTATATTGTCTATTAGATGCCATGGCCCTTCCCTCATCTCATCCACTTGTTTTATGTCTCCCCTGCCAACAGCAAGGAATCCCCACTGAAGGATTAGTAGGTTATATTACGAAAGGATAGGTAAATTGCCTATCGCTATGGTAGCTAAGCTCATCAACCTATCAACCTATCTGTCCTATGATTTTTGTTTAGAAATGTTTAAATTGCACTTTTGTGACAGTTTGACTTTTTAATATTTTTACTTTGAGTGTTTTATATTGGATGAAGTAATTTTATGATGTTATTGTGCCACATTTGTAAGCTGCGCTGAACACTTATTAGGGGAAATAGCAGGTAACAAAAGCTGTATTGGTATGGTATTCCTGTATTCCTAGTTAGCTGGAATAACTCTTCCCCGAACGTCTTTCTCTCCTATCTTCTGGTCCCCTTTTCCTGCCCTTTCTGGGTGTCCAAGCCTCTGCCCATTTGTGACTCACAGCCAGATGTAAGAGCTGGTGCCTTTACAGTGACAAATTACTTAGAAATATTGAAGGCAAGTTGGTAGCAGACAATGTTAATCTGGTCCTTTATCATTTCCCAGCAAATATAGAAAAGTAAAGATGGTAGAAAATTGTTGACTTAAAGCAGGGAAAAAAAATAATATAGGTTTACAGGGGCCAAAATGTTTCAGATTTGTATACTTTTCTCAATTTTGTTTGAATTTTTTAAGCATATTTGATAATCTTTTTTATTATTTATTTATTTATTTATACTTTTAAATACAATTATTCAAGGATTACCTTGTACAGAAGTGCAGGTAGAAAAGAAAACTTATTATTTTAAATTTTAAATTTTCACATAACATTGAATAAGGCATTCATAAAGAATATGATATTTTAAACATGTATACATACAATATAATTTGAAACCTTCCTTAGACCCCAGTAAAGAAGAAAAGAAAAAGGGAGAGGGGGGGAGAATTAGAGAAGTAATTACAAAGAAATAAACAATTTTAAGTAAAGCTGCACTAACTCCAGGCATAATCATTTCACTTGTTACATTTCTACAAACGATTTTAGCTGTTCCGGTGAAAAGAATGTATATTTAGTTTGACCCAGTTTCACTATACACTTACACGGGTATGCAAGAAAAAAGGATGCACCTATATCAATTGTCCTTTGTTTTAAGGCAAGAAACATCTTCCTTTTTTGTTGTGTAGACTTGGTGACGTCTGGATAAATCCATACTTTGGAACCATGGAATTGAGCTTTCAGATTTCGAAAATAAAGTTTTAGGATATTATTATAGTCTTGCTCAAACACTAAAGATACGACCATTGTAGCTCTGTGAATTATAGTTTCTGAAGATTGTTCCAAAATATCTGAAATATTTTTGATAATCTTTTAACATGTGTGAATTGATTCCATGCAGATGCATTCATAGGTTCTGACATGTTAGACCAATTTTGTGTACCTTGAAGTTTTTAAGTTGTGATAACAAACTGAGGGGCTGGTTTACTAAAGTGCCTTCACTACAGGTTAACAGTCTATGGGCTCTGTTTACTAAGACGTGCTGTAGCCACGTAAACTTTTTAGTGCGTGCTAAAAATTAGCGTGTGCTAACAGTAGAGACACCCATAGAAATATAATGGGTGTCTCTATCGTTAGTGCACGCTAATTTTTAGCACGCGCTAAAAAGTTAACATGGCTACAGCGCGGCTTTACTAAGCCACGCTGTAGGCGTGCTAAAACTTTTTAGAGTGCACTAAACATTAACATGTGCTAATGCTAGTGACACCCATAGGAATGTATGGGCGTCTCTAGCATTAGTGTGCGCTAAAAAGTTAGCATGCGTACAGTGTGCCTTAGTAAATAGGGCTCTGAATTAACATGCAATAAGTGCAAGAAGCTGTGTGGTCACTGTCGGAGGCATGTCCAGCATTTCCACTGCAGTTTCCACATAGCCAAGTTCCCTGCATGAGTTACTTTCAAGCACTTTCAAGCTGACTGGACATGTGACAGTAAATACCATTTACTGTGCAATGTGCACAGAATCTCTGCCTATACCCTACCCCCAGTCCCTGTCCCAACCTGTGCTAGGCAGTTACCATGGGATATTTACATCATTGTTAATCCAAAAAAATAGGCTCAAAATGTCCACACTGTACCAAAAACAGTTTCAGCAAAAAAAAAAAATGGACCTTACGTTCACCAATAATTCATTAATAAGAAGAAAAGTCTCAGATGTCACCGGATCAATTTGCCCTAATTATTAGTCTGGGGCTAAAAAATAGATCCCTGTGGTGACAGTTATAATCATTGACCAAAACCTCCCTCCATGCTCAGTTGACGTTAATGGATATATTTCTATATTTTTTATGTTTTATATAAAAATATTCAAAAGAGTGACTGGCAGCAAATATATATCAGTGTTACAGTGACACTTATCTGAAATCCTCTAAATACCAACAGGCACTTGTTTCACTACTGCTTCTTCAAGGGACTTTAGGGGCTCTGGTAAAAAGACATGAAAAACTCAGCTTAGATTTAAACTGCTTTAGTGGTATCAAACTAGAAAATGGTTTCCACTCTACAGAACACCATGCATACTTTTCAACCACCTTGAGGAAGGAGACTTTCAGACAGTTGGTTTATCAAGGTAAATTACTATCTACCAGGATGAATGTATGATTTGGAAAATTATGTTGGTGGTGGGTTCATAAGGGACAAAAGTGCAGGGTGCTTTTGAGTGGAGGAGTAGCCAAGTGGTTAGTGCAGCAAACTTTGATCCTGGGGAACTGGGTTTGGTTCCCACTGCAGCTCATCATGACTGTGGGCAAGTCACATAGAGGGGCATAATTGAATGAAAACGTCTATCTCCATGGGCGTTTATCTCCGAGAACGGGTCCGTGAAGGGGCGGGGCGGATCGTATTTTTTAAAAGAAAAAGACGCCCATGTTTTATTCGTCAAGGTGTGAGCTGGGCGTTTTTGCTTTTCAGCGATAATGGAAAATGAAATCGCCCAGCTCAAAAACGAATAAATCCAAGACATTTATTCGTGGGAGGGGCCAGGATTCATAGTGCACTGGTCCCCCTCACATGCCAGGACACCAACCGGGCACCCTAGGGGGCACTTTTACAAAACCAAAAAAACAGGTAAAAGAGCTCCCAGGTGCATAGCACCCTTCCCTTGGGTGTTGAGCCCCCCAAATCCCCCTCAAAACCCACTGCCCACAAGTCTACACCATTACTATAGCCCTAAGAGGTGAAGGGGGGCACCTACATGTGGGTACAGTGGGTTTGGGGGGGTTGGACGACTAGTAGCATTAAGCAGCACAATTGTAACAGGTAGGGGGGGATGGGCCTGGGTCCACCTGCCTGACGTCCACTGCACCCCCTAACAACTGCTCCAGGGACCTGCATACTGCTGCTTGGGAGGAGGGTATGACATTTGAGGGTGAAAGTAAAAAGTTGTGAAACATCATTTGTTGTGGTGGGAGGGGGTTAGTGACCACTGGGGGAGTCAGGGGAGGTCATCCCCGACTCCCTCTGGGGGTCATCTGGTCATTTAGGGCACTTTTGGGGGCCTTATTCGTGAAAAAACAGGGTCCAGGAAAAGTGTCCTAAATTCTAGCTCAAAACTGTTCCATTATCGGCGAAGGGCGCCCATCTCTGTTCGCCCGATAACCACGCCCCAGTTCCGCCTTCACCACACCTCCGACACGCCCCCGTCAACTTTGTCCGCACCCGCGACGGAGTGCAGTTGAAAGCGTCCAAAGTTCGGCTTTCGATTATACCGCTTTATTTGTTTTTGTGAGAAGAACGCCCATCTCCCGATTTAGGTCGGAACTTGGGCGTTATTCTCGTTCGATTATAAGCTGGATAGGGTCCCTTTTACTAAGCCGAGTAGGTGCCTACACGAGCACGATGTGTGCCAAAATGGACTTACCACATGGCTTTTGCAGTAATTTCATTTTTGGCATGTGTCCGATACACGCGTATGTCATTACCGCCCAAATTCTTTACCGCTAGGTTTATGGCTGTCGATAAGATCTGAGACCCAAAATGGACAGGTGGCAATTTTGATTTTGTCGCACGTCCATTTTCAGGGGGGAAAAAAAAAGGCCTTTTTACAGGTGCGCCCAAAACTACTACTACTACTTAACATTTCTACAGTGCTACTAGGGTTACGCAGCGCTGTACAATTTAACAAAGAGAGACAGTCCCTGCTCAAAGAGCTTACAATCTAATAGACAAGTGAACGGTTGGTCTGATAGGGGCAGTCAAATTGGGGCAGTCTGGATTCACTGAACGGTAAGGGTTAGGTGCCGAACGCAGCATTGAAGAGGTGGGCTTTAAGCAAAGACTTGAAGACGGACAGGGAGGGGGCTTGGCGTAAGGGCTCAGGAAGGTTGTTCCAAGCATAGGGTGAGGCGAGGCAGAATGAGCGGAGCCTGGAGTTGGAGCCATTTTTCAGCGCACCTTTGTAAAAGGACCCCTTAACCCTCCATTGCCCCATGTAAAGTACCTGTATATACCATTTAAACCACTTTGAATGTAGTTGCAAAAACCACAGAAAAGCGACATATCAAGTCCCGTCCTCTAAGAGATTTCAGCTTAGAAGCAGCATTTTTAAGCTAACTTTCTTTGCTGACAGAGCTGCTGGTCTAGCATCCATCTGCAATCAATGAAAAAACACATATCACTGTTCTGCCTCCCCAGTCACTGTAGGTTTTCTTTTGACAGTTGTGTTTAGTCATGTTCTCTACATAATTGATAAGCTGCAGGGATATTGTTCTTTCTTGGAACATTCTGATGGTATTGCTCTGAAGCGCATTATGGCTGTTTCTGCTCATGCTAAACTGGCACAAGCCTTCCACAAGAAATATGATTAGTGCTTCCCTGCTAAGAATGCTGCGACCCTTGCTTGAAGATGGATTCCTTGATGGACCCTTAACTGGACATATGTTAAACAAGACACTAAGAAAGGAACATGTACATTTCAATTTAAACAGAGATTTAAAATAAAATGTTGCATAGATAGTCTAACAAGTGAAGAAAATATGCAGAGCGTAGCTCATGATATTCTTTCCAGCCTCTGTACATGCGTGTGCGTGTTGTGTCATCTTTGTGGGGAATATATGGGAGTGGTGGTGCAGTTTGCAGGGAGCATGTGTTGGGACTGGGGTAGCTCAAAGGGTGCTGGGGCAGTTGTGAGGGTGAGTTTTTTTAGGGGAAGGCATAGGTTTTGAGAGTGAGGCAGTTTGGAGGTGGTGGGCTAATTGTGGAGTAGATTATAGGGTGGGACAGTTTTCAAGATGGTGAAGCGATTGCAGGGCTAAGGCAGTTGTGTGAGGTAGTTTGGGCGGGACTGCAATTTGCAGGTGGGGCAGTTGTAGGGGGTACTTTTAGGAATGGGGTGGTTTTGGGAGATGGGAAATTTGAAATATGCTGGGTAGTTTGCAGGGTGATGGTGCAATTAAGGGAGAGTAATTTTTGAAAGTAATGCAGTCTATTTTGCTGTTTGAGCAATTGAAAGGGGGATCATCATAACATGGCCAAGCCGTGATAGAAATGGGGAGGGCAGGGTTGATAGTTTTCTGCCTGTTGACTGTGGGCTTTGGAGTGCCTTGGTACGGATGAGCTGATTGGTGTTCATTTTGATTGGGCACCAATCAGCTTGTAGCAAGTAGAATGAGGGCAGTAGAAAATTTGACAGGCGGTGAATTTTGTGGAAGTTCAGGGCAGTGGCTCAGGTGTAGTGCGGCACTGCCCGATTACCGCTGGGTACACACCAGCGCTACAAAAATAAATATATTCTTGTAGCACTGCATATGATGGTGCTGGGGGTGGGAAGTATTGCTAGGCTGCTGCGGTGACCTGGCAGTACTTCCTTTTTAGCAGGCTGTAAGCCTGCGTTGGGCTTACCGCCACTTTGTAAAAGGGGTCCATACTGATTAACGCAGAATTAGCCTACGTAATGGGGGTGCTATGGTTTTACATTAGGTCATTAAATACTGATTTGAATAAAATTTTGCTTGTACGAAACTGCACACAATTTAATTTTTTTGTGAAGGAGAAAGTGTTGCAAACATGGCTTTTGCATTAAAAACAGGAAATAACCCAGTTTTTATCTTTATATTTATCTTTATTGAAGTACTTATATACCTCCTATATAACATCAAAATTTGTTCTAAAGGGTTTACATAAAATCAAACTCATAAATTTAGATGACAAACAACATCACAGTAAACAAGCAATATTGTAAAACATAAAAGCCAGCACTCCAATCTTCTCATAATCCATCATTAACCTGGAAAGAGACGTGTTTTCAAATTCTTTTTAAACTGTTTCTCATTATTTAAGTATTCAATCCTGTAGGCACCATAACATCCTTAGGTCCCTGTTTACTAAGCCGTGCTGTAGACGCACTAGTGTTTTTCGTGCACGCTAAAAATTAGTGTATGCTAATTCTAGAGATACCCATATATGCCTGTGGGTGTTTCTAGCATTAGCGCATGCTAATTCTTAGCGCACACTAAAAATGCTAGCGTACCTTAGTAAACAAAGCCTTAAATACGCCATACGCCAGGCCCCCTCCCTGCCCATCTTCAAATCCTTGCTCAAAGCCCACCTCTTCAATGTCGCCTTTGGCACCTAACCACTATACCTCTATTCAAGAATTCTAGACTGCCCCAACTTGACATTTCACCCTTTAGATTGTAAGCTCCTTTGAGCAGTTTTTGTTTAAACTGTACAGCGCTGCATAACCCTAGTAGCGCTCTAGAAATGTTAAGTAGTAGTAGTAGTAAATCTCATCTTTAGTCCCTCTACTTCCTTAACACATAGAAACATTAGGTCATGCCCAGATTTCAATGTTCTGCCTGGATTGTAACTTGACAATCTATATATAAATAACCAGGACTAGCAGTTTCCAGTGCTTTGAAGGTTAACAGCAAGATCTAAAATTGTATTCTGGATAGAATTGGAAGCCAATGGCATTCCCTCAGGTTTGGAGTTATATTGTCCGTCTGTCCAATTTAGATTGTAAGCTCTGTTGAGCAGGGACTGTCTTCTTGCTGGCCTCCCACTTAGTCACCTCTCCCCTCTCCAGTCGGTTCAAAACTCTGCTGCCCGTCTCGTCTTCCGCCAGGGTCGCTTTACTCACACTACCCCTCTCCTCAAGACCCTCCTTCACTGGCTCCCTATCCGTTTTCGCATCCTGTTCAAACTTCTTCTACTAACCTATAAATGTACTCACTCTGCTGCTCCCCAGTATCTCTCCACACTCGTCCTTCCCTACACCCCTTCCCGTGCACTCCGCTCCATGAATAAATCCTTCTTATCTGTTCCCTTCTCCACTACTGCCAACTCCAGACTTCGCGCCTTCTGTCTCGCTGCACCCTATGCCTGGAATAAACTTCCTGAGCCCCTACGTCTTGCCCCATCCTTGGCCACCTTTAAATCTAGACTGAAAGCCCACCTCTTTAACATTGCTTTTGATTCATAACCACTTGTAACCACTCGCCTCCACCTACCCTCCTCTCTTCCTTCCCGTTCACATTAATTGATTTGATTTGCTTACTTTTTTTTTGTCTATTAGATTGTAAGCTCTTCTATGTTTGTGCAGCGCTGCGTACGCCTTGTAGCGCTATAGAAATACTAAATAGTAGTAGTTAATTTGTACAGCGCTGCGCTATAGAAATGTTTAATAGTAGTAGTGGTAGTAGTAGTTTGGAGTTATACACCCATATTTGATCTTCCTGTCAAGAATTGTGCAGCTGCATTTTGTACTAGATTTTGTTATCACTAGACTACTGCAATGCTGCAGTAGTCTAGTGATGACAAAAAAATAGAAACAGCCAACTAGTTACTAATTTTTTTAAAATTTTTTATTTATAACCATCTAAGTTTTTACAAGCGATAAAACAATTTGCCAGAAATATAGAGAAAGTAATATATAGGAATTATTTCAGTCAGGTAATTCTATTCTCTTCCTTAGACCACTAAATAGGGAGAGTGAAACAAGACAAGGAGATCAATTAAACAGTAAACAGGGAAAAAAACATGGTATTAACCTGATTATCCCCAAATATTACTCGTCTAATTCATTATTCCACATTGATCAGCTGGTTGGCTTCTTCAAGGTCAATACAGTGTATAGTCAAATCATTTCATTGAAAACATACTTATTGTCCAATATTAGTTAGAAATAATACATCTGATTACATTCTCTTTTAAAAACCAGAAGTTATTTAACAATACATATACTTTAGTCTCTAATTCAAATCCCCCACTGATTAAAGTAATCCCAGTTTTCACAGGCTTCACTCCTTTTAAAGTAATAATTGAGGAAATATTTCACTAGTTACTAATTTAACATGCTATAGTCAATTTAAGGAGAAAACTTTCAATATGTGCTATTAAGTCATATTATTTTACCATAAATCAGATTATTTTAGCACAGAGTGTCATTGCATAAAATGGGACCCTGTGCTAAAATAACACAACTTGTGGTAAAATAAACTGACTTAACTGTAGCCAACATTGATACTTCTCTCCTTAGACATGGATTTTAGAAAGGACATAGAAATTGGAATTGAGAAATCCAGGTCAGGATGTTTCAAGTACTGCCAGTATCTGCTGACATAGAGCCTTTTCTAAATGTATGGAGAAATGAATGTTTATGTACCTATTATATAGGAATATCCATTTTAGAACTATAACCATGTAAAATATCAAGAAGGTTGGCATGAAATACCAACATACACGTTTATGTGGTGGAACATAAATGTTTATGTCAGTCATTTTAGAAGAGTCTGATATCCCGTACCAGTTTTGCATTTGAGAGGGACATCAACCAATGACCTCCCCTAATTGTTCCATGGAGCTTTGCTCAATATGAGCACTTAAGTAGCAGGTATAAATCCTGACATCAATCTTTTTGGACATAGACTTGCATTCCCCTTCTGAAATGGAGAATACACATTTATTTTTTAGGCCCTCCTTAGTCCTGTCCAAAGTACTACCAGACCATGCCCCCTTGCCATACACATACCTGTTTTTCAGTTTTAGGTGTACATATCCTAGATTTGTAAAATGAGGATTTAGGCATTTATGCAATAAAAATGTCTAAATGCCAGTTTCCATCTAAACGAAAAAAAAAGTGTTTTAAAAATAAGCACCTTTACTTCTCGTGGGTTTATCAATATCACTGCTTGAAGAAAGAACTTCTTAATCCTAAAAGCTTATAGCATTAAACTTCATTAAAAGTATGAAGCTATCATCTGTTCTTAACTACTTTATTGGTTTCCTTTAAGCTGTCGATACTCACCATATAAGAGTTTTATCTTTTTGTTAATTCCTGAACTTATATGGATGACTTCTATTTGGACAACCCACAGTATAGCAGACAGAAACAAAAAAAAGGCAAAGATCTGCCACAGAAATGGCAAATCAAAAGAAAAAAAGCAGATCAAAAAAGACAAAAAAATAGAACAGGAGGGTAACAGAAGAAGTGGTTTATTACAAGTTACCCGACGTGGCCACGTTTCGCCCTCAGGCTTACATTATGCTGCCAGTCAACATAGCATTGTGAAGTTTGCTGAGTAAGCTTGGGAAGCACTTATGTAAGGTGGTTGTATGACTACTTTTAGGGGTTCACTTTGCTTTTTACCCCTATTAATTTTTTTACCCCTGACTCAACCCACAGTATATACTAGAAAATGGAGTTAAGGCTGGGTTGGAGACCAGTGCAAACTTTAGCTGGAGGGCAGCAAAATTCAGCTGTTGTCTGGACAATTTAGACATATAAACAGCATGTGTATAAGTAGCAATAAAGTAGACTGTCATTCACTGGCACTGTTTAAATGGCTGGCGCCATTGAATGTACACATACAGGGGTGAATTCTGTAAATTCTATAAAAAAAAAAATAGTGCCAAAAAACCTACTTAAGCAGCATTCTATAAGCCATGCCTAACGTTCAGTGCAGTTTACAGAATAACGCTTAAGCAGAGAGGTCATGTGTGACAAAACGGTGGGTTTAAGCTTGAAACTTGTTTTATTTCTTAAAGTGTATTTCTCTATTTTTTGTCAGCAGGTGGTGCATGTTTATGTTTAAAGCCGATACAGAGAAAAGACCTGCAGTGATATTGCCAGCTATTCTGGTCTCTGATTGGCAGGATCTCAATTTCCTCTAGAATGTACTAGCTTTTGTTCCAGTCTTAGCCAGGAAGAAAAGAGAGTAGGATCTCTTTGTTGAGGCTCTATTAACAGTTATATGTCCTGAACTTTCCAGGTACTACTTAGTTAGTATAAAAATGTTGTGTTATACTTGATCCATATTTCATTTGCCTGTTAATGTTCTGCTGATTGCACTTTTTCTTTTTCATTGTTCCAAGTTCTGTGACAATAAACCTGATTAGTTTGTTGACTCTGCCTGTCTGGACAGATAAAGAATCCTGGTAGTTTGTGTGTTGGGTCTGTGAGTGCTTTCTGGGAACTGTGGGACCACTGGGAGTGTGGTCTCCAGTAATCTAGAAATCACTGGGGATAATTTGAGAGCAGGAGATTCACCCAGAGGTAGCTGTGATCCAGTCAGTGGGAGGAAGGTGCTAGTGTAGAGCACAAGTGGCAGGTGCAGGCAGATCTGAGCTGTGCTGGGGATAGACCCAGGCGGGTAGCTAGGTGTTTCGTGACATCATGTGTAAATTTAGGTACCACCATTTACACCAACAAAACCATGTGGAGTACCCATATTCTATAATTACATGTATAACTCAAAATCTTCCCCCAAATGTCTATGACCCTCCCATTTCCATGCCCCCATTTTTCAGGCCACTCGTAAATTTTAGGTGCAGATCCCACACCTAAATTTACATGTGTAAGTCCTAATTAAGGTTAATTAGTGACAATAATTGCTTGTTTAAAAAAAAATTATTGGCTTGGCTTGCTGTTGTATTAAATCGTGCATGTAAATCAGGGGTGTGCCTAAAGTTGTACATGCAGTTTTTGGTGACTTTTATAGAATTGGGGGACAGTTAAGCACTGATCCTTAATTTGACGTGTTAGCCAGACTGACTCAATATCGAGCCCTTAATTTCAGATGATGAATAACAGTATGAGCGTCACAGCAAACCAAGGAGGTAAGGGAAGTGTGAGAAGTTAGAGGGAGAATGAGGGGCAAAGATTAGGTGACAGAACTCAAATTGACAGTGTGAATGTTAAAAAATAGAACCCCCCTCCCCTAAATATGTGAGAAAGCTAATTGGGAGTGGAAGGAAATAGTGAGCGCTTGTAACAGATGATTGTGAGAGGAATGGAATGCTGAATACAGTGGTCCTTTTTATCATTTTTCAAATATCCCCCCCCCCCCCCCCTAATTGGTCTGAATATCTTACTTTTCAGTAGAGGCAAAATGTTCCTAGCTAAATTTCTGGACACGTTCAGGTATTTACTCAACCTTGGATTTTTGCAGAATTGAGGCATAAGAGAATTATTATGCCCTCAGTATCAAAGGGAACATGTGCAATATTTCTGAAGCCATTTAAGTGCACCCCTGCTGTTTTCTGAGTCTCTGATTGTATTGCTTGCTGTGTTATGGGGTTTAGTAGGAGAAATTTCCTAGAACTGACAGGTTTTCAGGGGGACTCCCCGAGCATGAAAATCTTTTTAAGGTGAACCCCACAGTGCTGATGCATATTCAATACACACTTCTGGCTTCTGAGATTGTAAATGTGCAGTTGCTTCCCAGAGCTATCATGCAAGTTCTGCAGATATCTCTCCAAACTTTGCTTTTAGAGGCTGTTACAGTACTTTATAAATATTGAAATCCATTATAACATCGAGAAGAATCCTGATATCGCTGTAATATTTGGAACATAACTTTTTTGTCATTTTTCATGTGCCCTTGGATTATAAATTCTTTCTGATGAAACATTTTTTATCAGAAAGAATTTTTTTTTAATGACATGCTCTTGCCATTGGGAAAGAGTAAGCACTAGTTACATATATTGCCCCCAAAACACAAACAAAAATAAGAGCCCTGTTTACTAAAGTACACTAGCAATTTTAGTGCGCACTAAAAATGAGTGCATGCTCATGCTAGAGACACCCATGGGTGCCTCTAGCATTAGCGCGTGCTAATTTTTAGCACGTGCTAAAAATGCTTGTGCATCTACAGCACAGCTTAGTAACTAGGGCCCTAAATATCTTAAGGGCAATGCTATAAGCTGATGTCTAAATGCAGGCACCACTAGTGCACTAAGGGCCTAATATTGACCTACCACCCAGGAATGCTAAAAGATCGGCACGCACATTCCTAAATCTTCACTTCCCCAGCTGTAAAGGTTTAAAATACAGATTAATACATGCATCCAGCTTTTCATACTTAAGTTCACAAATGTGGAATGCTTTACCAATGGACCTGAAAATAATTCACAACCTAATTAACTTCCGTAAGGCACTGAAGACACATCTCTTTAATAAGACATACCACAATGACTTATAATTGGAATTGTAATTCACCATCATCTACTTAACAATAGGATTACTCTCTTCATATACAGTATTGTTTAATTTTAAAAAGCAACCCATGTTAATATGTATTACTATTTGTATATTTTCCCTTTTTTACCCGACTGTTCATTTAGCATTTATGTTCTATATATACTACCAATTGTATATGTATTCTGAAATGACATTAAGTCATGATGGAAAAATTGTAAGCCACATTGAGCCTGCAAATAGGTGGGATACAAATGCAACAAATAAATAAATAAATATTCATCCAGTTATGATCAGCATTTTGCTGACCGCTGCCAGCTTTAAAACCACAAATTCAATGCTCATCAATGCCCAGGCATTGACAACTAAGGTATAGCCAGTTAACAGGCCTTTTTACAATGCCAGAGTAGAGCTACTGCGGCATTGGTGCACATGAACGGAAATATATATATATATATATATATATATATATATATATATATATATATATATATATGTATCTATATATATTTTTTTTTTATCACCGGGTAAGTGCAGGAGCCCATACCTCTTCTAAATAGGAGGCAGTAACGGCTCCCCTAGGAAATGGACATGAGACAAGTTTGTACTTTCCACACAACCATTTCCTTTGGAAAATTTAAAAACCCTCTGCGGTAAAAGGGGCCTCAGCGTGCAGCAAATCCATATGCCGATGCCACCACAGGGCCCCTTTTACCGTAGCTTGGTAAAAGGGCCCCTAAGGGCCAGATGCACTAAACGAGCCATTAACAAGCAAGTAGTAAACCCTGGCATGCACTAAAGACTTTTTTCCGACTATGGTAGCAGCTAACGAAAACGGAATGCAGATGAGTAAATTGTGTAGAAACCCTATTGTAATGAGATGCACTAACCTTTTCCGATTGCCTTAACACTGGAAAATCTAACGAGAGGTCTGTACCTCTCGTTGGGGCTGAGTGGGATTGAAAAACTGCTACAAAAGTAACAAAAAAAATAGTGCTCTGCTTTAAAAAAGATGTCTTTTTTGGCTGTCACCCCCCCCCCCCCCCCCATGATGTCGCGCCGCTCACCACCTCCAATGTGGCTCGATCCAGAGGACAGTGCAGTTGAGGACGCCCATCCAAAAAAAACGTCCATTTTGGCCATCATTCCCCCCCTCCCCCCCCACTCGCAATAATAAAAACGTCTTTTTTGGCAGTGTTTCACTCAGCTAAGAGACCTGGAAGTCTCTGAGCCAATCACAGTGTGTTTAGCTCAGGGACTTCCAGGTCTCTCAGCTGAGTGAAGCACTGCCAAAAAACACATTTTTATTATTGCGAGTGTGGGGGGTGGGGGGGGGGAATGATGGCCAAAATGGATGGTTTTTTTTGGATGGGCGTCCTCAACTGCACTGTGTTCTGGATCGAGCCGCATCGGAGGGGGTGAGCAGCGTGGCGTCTTCGGACGGCACAAGGAGGCGTATTTGGCATGCGCAGAGCAGCCAGCATAACGCTTGGCTGCTCTGCGCATGCTCGACCGGCCGATTGGCCGACTGTTTAACGATGGAATAGAGAATGCAAGTGAGCTACAACAAGCAGCTCATTTGCATTCCATTTCCTTAATGCATGCCCATTCCTTACTGATTCGCTAAGGGAATCGGTAAGGGAAGGGCTCTAACGATTGTTTAGTGCATCTGGCCCTAAGTGCAATATTCAGCACTTAATCAGCTATGGAGCACCACATACAGATAAGACTTATGCAGTTAACCTGGCCAGTTAAGGGCTGAATACCATCATTTAACCAGCCAAGTGCCGACTTCACCCCCAGAACACCCCCAAAATAGCCAGTTTTCATTTTGGTGCTAACCGGTTATTTTCAGCAGCATTAACCAGTTAGCCCCAAGCAGGTGATTTAACCGACCAGGAGCCATTTCTGGCCAGTTAAATCGCTTTGAATATTGACCCCCTAGCTTACAGAATATTAGCACTTACAAGCGTGATTGGCACCAATAATTGGCCCTTATGCACACAAGTGCTAGACACTATTCCATCAACAGTGGAGGGAATTCCATCAATCATGCTCAGAATTCAGTGCTGGAAAACAAATCAGCGCTAAGCATGATTCTTTAAAGGGCTCATGCCCTTTACAGAATTGCACTTAGTGCCAATTACTGCTCCTAACTTTAGGTCCAGAGTTATGCCTGCTGAAACCTGGTGTAAATGCTTGTGCCCAAGCTAGAGGCGCTGAGGCCGTTTTCTATAACTACTTGCACAACTATTCGGAACGCCCCGTGACACCTGCAGCCATAAGGGCTATTATAGTGGTGTACAGTAGGGTACAGTAGATTTTTGGTGGATTTTGGAGGGCTCACTATACAATATAAGTGAGCAATGGTGAGATGTATACCCGGGAGCTTTTAGGTGAAGTCCACTGCAGTGCCCCCTAGGGTGCCCCAGTGCTCTCCTGAGATATCTGTGTGGCCAGTCTACTAAGATTGCTGGCTCCTGTTACATCCCAATGGTTTGATTTTGTGTGTTTTTAAGTTGGACTTTTTTTTTTTTAATGGACCAGAAAGATAAACCCTCAGAGCATTAAAAACATCTAGCATATGGCTATTTTCAAACAAAAAAAAAAGGTAGAAATTTTGCTCTTTGGAAAATGGCTATATTTGCTATTCGGATTCTGGACGTTTTGAGAAAAACGTCCAAAGTCAGACATACGTCATATTGAAAATGCTTTTCATGATCAATTCAAATAATAGTAGATGAATCATTCAACCCATGAAGGTGTTAACGTACAGAGTCAGCACCACTTATACCTGTAGCAGTACCTGTAGCTATCTGAATAAATGTCTTTGGACACTGGGCCAAAAGATTCTCTCTCTATCACTCCCTTAGAGATCCTATATACTTGTCCCAAGTTCTTTTGAATTCAGGTACAATTTATGTCTTTTCACCACCTTCACTGGGAGGCCATTCCACGAATTCACTACCCTTTCCATGAAGAAGCATTTCCTCAAGTTACTTCTCAGTCTATCCCCTTTCACATTCATCTTAAGCCCCCTCATTCCAGAGCTTCCTTTCAGTTGAAAGAGACTTGCCTCCTGTGCATTTATGCCGCAATAGGTATTCAAATTTTCTCTATCATATCTCCCCTCTCCTACCTTTCTTCCAAAGTATGCATATTGAGACTTTTAAGTCTTTCCTCATATGCTTTATGATGAAGACCACTGACTATTTTAGTAGCCACCCTCTGGACTGACTCAGTCTCCAGAATTGTACATAATATCCTAAATGAGGTCTTGCCAGAGTATTATACAGGGGCATCATCACCTTCCCTTTCTTAATGGCCATTCCTCTCCCTATGCACCCAAACATCCTTCTATCTTTCACCATCGCTTTTTCTACCTGTTTGACCGCCTTAAGATCATCATATACAATCACATTCCTACTCTTCCCCAATATCTCTTGTAGGTTTTTCTGCTGTATTAGCTTCATTTTACTGCATTGGCGTCTGCCTCTGTGGTCCGTTGTAAGCCACATTGAGCCTGACACTGTTGGGAAACTGTGGGGTACAAATGAGATAAATAAATAAACATCCAAGTCCTGCTCCTCTTTCGTGCACAAAAGATCTTCACTTCCTAAACTGTACCATTCCCTCGGGTTTTTGCAGCCCAAATGCATGATCCTGCATTTTTTACACCCCCCCCCCTTTCAGTTATGCTCTATAACACTCATGCATGCCCTTACAGAAGAGCACTTAGGACACTTACGTGCCTAAATGCTACTTTACCCTGCATTTACACATCCAAAGGAGCACAGATACATGTAACCATGCACCTAGTTATTGAACTTCCTCCTTGTGTAAAATTGCCAAGTAATAAGGGACAAGTGCAATTAGGCTTATTTTTAGCACCCTACTGCATATGAATCCCCCCCCCCCCTCTTGGTTTTGGGGAGATAAAAGAAGAGGATTATCCTGCTGGAATAATCTGTTTTGGGGAGATAAAGGAAAGTGCAGTTATTGAAAGCTGCAATAAACCTGCTGCAAAGGAGAGCAAATGTTTCAAACTGCAATATGATCCATCAGTGTGTAACTAGGCAACTGCTATACTCAGACTAGAGGGAACTACAGCGGCAGGACATGCAAATTGCTGACTTTCATCAATGGGTAGAAAGCACATCCCATTATTATTGATAAACATAAATAATAATATTATTGTAAAGGTGAAATGAATATATATATATATAAAGGAAGAAGGTTGCAGGAATATATTTCACACAGGAGGCAGACTCTCAATGCCGACCAGAAATGATCAGAGTGCACATGAAATCATGCATTCAGAAAGAAGTGAAATAAGAAATTGGCAGGTGAAACCTTGTACAGTGTGATTCCCTAGTTTCTATCTGACTGTTGGCTTTTTGTCTGAGAAGGTAAGGGTCCATTCTAGTCAGTGAAGCTGAACTACAGATTATGACCTTGGTTAGCTAGAATCTCTGGTAGCGTGAATAAAGAGCTAGAGTTACTGAGCATTGGACCTAGCAGGGATGCAACCCATGCAGTTGAACCCTTCCCAGATTTTGACCTTCACCTGAGAGGCAGCTACATTGGATATATCCCTGAGGAAGGGCTACAGTGGGTGAGAGCCAAATGAGTGACAGATAGCCCCAGGCAACTCAGGTAGAGCTGTGGAGTCCTTCAGCTGAGAAATACCCAGCATAGACAGTCCCAGAAAAATAGCTACAACAGTGGAATGGTAAACCCTCTAGGCAGAAGGTGGCCCTACAGCATCTGAAATACAGAAGACCAGGCAGATGGAGATCCAGCAGTGGACCAACAACCCTTCTAGGTGGAGAGAGGTCCAGGAACAGTTGAGATGAAGTGGAGCAGGGACACCACTACGCATAAGAACATAAACATTGCCATACTGGGACAGACCAAAAGTCCATTATGCCCAGTATCCTGTTTCAAATAGTGGCCAATCCAAGTCACAAGTACCTGGCAAGATCCCAAAACACTACAATACATTTTATGCTGCTTATCGTAGAAATAAGCAGTAAATTTTCTCAAGTCCATTTTAATAATGGCTTATGGATTTTTCTTTTAGGAAGGCAAAGAGGGACTTTGAAAAAAGATTGCGTTGGCGACAAAAACATATTCAATTTTTTTAGGTATATTAAAAGCAAGAAGCTGGCAAAAGAATCGTTTGGACCGCTAGATGACCGAGGGATAAAAGGGGGGATCAGGGAAGACAAAGCCATAGCGAAGAGATTAAATTAATTCTTTGCTTCGGTCTTCACCGAGGAAGATTTGGGAGAGATACCGGTGCCAGAAATGGTATTCGAAGCTGACAAGTCGGAGAAACTGAATGAAATCTCTATAAACCTGGAGGATGTAATGAGGCAATTTGACAAATTGGAGAGTAGCAAATCTCCTGGACCGGATGACATTCATCTCAGAGTATTGATAGAATTGAAAAACGAACTGGCTGAACTATTGTTAGTAATATGTAATTTATCTTTCAAATCAAGCATGGTACCGGAAGATTGGAAGGTAGCCCTTGTAACGCCGATATTTTAAAAAAGGTTTAAAAAAGGAAATTATAGCCTGGTGAGCCTAACGTCGGTATTGGGCAAAATGGTAGAGACTATTACAAAGAACAAAATTACAGAGTATATTCAAAAGCATGGATTAATGAGACAAAGCCAACATGGATTTAGTGAAGGGAAATCTTGCCTCACCAATCTATTACATTTCTTTGAAGGGATGAACAAACATGTGGATAAAGGCGAGCTGGTTGATATTGTGTATCTGGATTTTCAAAAGGTGTTTCACAAAGTGCCTCATAAAAGATTCCAGAAGAAATTGGAGAGTCATGGGATAGGAGGTAGTGTCCTATTGTGGATTAAAAACTGGTTAAAGGATAGAAAACAGAGAGTAGGATTAAATGGTCAGTATTCTCAATGGAGAAGGGTAGATAGTGGGGTTCCCCAGGGGTCTGTGCTGGGACCGCTGCTTTTTAACATATTTATAAAGGATTTAGAGATAGGAGTAACTAGTGAGGTAATTAAATTTGCTGACGACACAAAGTTATTCAAAGTTGTTAAATCGCGAGAGGATTGTGAAAAATTACAAGACTGGGAGACTGGACGTCTAAATGGCAGATGACGTTTAATGTGAAGAAATATTTTCTCCAATTTGTTTTAAATTTACTACTTTGTAGCTTCATTGCATGCCCCCTAGTCCTACTATTTTTGGAAAGAGTAAACAAGCGATTCACATCTACCCATTCCACTCCACTCTTTATTTTATATACTTCTATCATATCTCCCCTCAGCCGTCTTTTCTCCAAGCTGAAGAACCCTAGCTGCTTCAACCTTTCCTCATAGGGATGTTGTGCCATGCCCTTTATCATTTTCATCGTCCTTCTCTGTACTTTTTCTAATTCCAATATATCTTTTTTGAGATGCGGTGACCAGAACTGCACACAGTATTCAATGTGCGGTCGCACCATGGAGCGATACAAAGGCATTATAGGATCCTTATTTTTGTTTTCCATTCCTTTCCTAATAATACATAACATTCTATTTGCTTTCTTCGCCACCACTACACACTGAGCAGAGGGAGGTCTAGCAACTGAGAGGCAACAGAGCCATAGCACCCAGTAGGGTGGAGCTAGTTACAAAATGGAGCTCTGGGATGTGATAGCAGAGCATCATAGATAGGCTATGTCTGGCACTGAAGATCCTCCCAGGACTTCCAGCAGCCACCTGTCAAGTTGCACCCTTGCCTATGTGTGAGGCTTGGGGTACAAAAGGAAGGAGAATGGGAAAGAAAATAATAATTGGATAGGGGACATATACATGTTTTCTTATCTAATTAGTAATGTTGTGTTGAGATTGCTACTTTAGGTTATCTAATGTTTTGTAAAAATATATGAGATATTTACTGTTCTTTGGATGGTTATGGTTCAAGAGATGTAATACATCAATTGTTGAAGTGCACTCTTCATACTTTCTATGAACCTATTTTTGTATAAGTTTGAATAAAAATTTAAACATTAGCAGAAAGCCTTGTTCTTAGTCATACCTATTTTTGTTTTTTCCTGGAGAGAAATCCCACCTGCTAACACCCTTCTTCCTCAGGTGGAGACACCAAGTGCAATCATTCAGGGATCAACAAATTATGCTTGATGGGATTTCCTGCCAGGTTGATCCCAAACTCAGGACATACTCAAGGGGGGCATTACACATATATTGACCTGTGCTTTATCTAGGGCAGGGGTGGGCAACCATGGTCCTCCAGGGCCGCAACCCAGTTGGGTTTTCAGGATTTCCACAATTTATATGCATGAGATCTATTTGCAAACAGTGGAGGCAGTGCTTACAAATAGATTTCATGCATATTCATTGCGAGAATCCTGGAAACCCAACTGGGTTGCATTCCTCAAGGACCAACGCTGCCCACCCCTGATCTAGAGAATATGGAGCTTTACCTGTGTAAATTGCATAAAGTGCTCTAATGTCATGATGAAATGTCATGCTGAAAGAAGAGAATACTATACATGCAGGGTGCCCTTTCCCCCTGGTAATCCACCATTTATTTTCCTTGTTATCCTTAATTTGCTTTTGAGAACACAAGACTCAGAAATGCAAATGCAGTTGCCTAGCAATTTGACAACTACTGAGCTATGTACTAGCTGATGATCGGCACAAAACTCATGACTTATGTGAGAAACTTGTTATCTGTATTATAATGGAGCTATGCACCTTTGAACTGCAAACAAATTGTTTATATTATTATTGCAAAAGTCAAATGAAATAAACATTCTAGATAAATATTTGTATTAGATAAGATGTGACTTTTAATATAATGTGCTTGGAAGATGGAAAGGACTAAGGCAGCGCTTCTTAAACCTCTCTTGGAGGCACACCTAGCCAGCTGGGATATGCATAAGATACATGTACATATAACAGGGACCCACTGGGGGTCTTTTACTCAAACCTAGCTCGAGATATCTGTAGCAGGGCCCATTTTATTCCTATGAGACCTGCTGTAGATAACTCAAGCTAAGCTTTAGGAAAAGATCCCCATTATTTGCAAATCTGTCTTATGCATATTCATTGTAGTGAACCAAAAAACCAAGAGAAGGTTGAGAAACAATGGATTATAGTGCCAAATTGCTTCCCTTAGTTTGAAGCACTCTTGGCATGATTATATTTCATTGACTTTGTTTGCATTTACTGGAGAGTTACAGCTCCCTCAAAGGAAAAAGGTATTGCGGAGTGATGATATCGATTGATGGTAGATGAAATAATGCAGCAAAACTGACTGTGATGTGATCAGATATAGAACGGTTTATTCCATTATGATGTTAAAATAGTTCCGTTTTAAATGGGATTCCAAAGCATTTGAAGCTCTTAAGCAAAATGACGGTGATGAATGATTCAGTTAAATGAAAAATGAATGGATGAAACTGAGACAATTCCTTCTTATTATCTATTACGGTATTTGTTTTGCATCCATTCCGAAAATAATCCAAAATTTTGTTTAAAGCTTTTGAGCAAAACAGAGTAATTTTCACAGTAGGAGGAAGATAATGCACAGCCTGCCGTCAGTACAGAATTATGGACCATAACACAGAATAGACGTGATAATTTAGATTGAATTTGTACTTTCTCCAAGTTTGAAGAAGGATTGAAGATAACTTACGTGGATGGTTAAGTTCATAAAAAAAATAATATCCTTTTTGTACTGTAATTTTTAGATCATTAGTCACATTGCTTGATCTGATGAGACTCACTTTAAATCTTGCTTCACATTCTTGAGAAAACAGGGTCATAAAATATATTTGCATGTGGATTTGGTTCATTCAAGGTTGGACCTTACAGTAGAAGAATGTTGGGGATAATGTTAAGCGGTAAGACACCTGCTTAAATTAATTGGATTATTTAACCAGTAAACTTTCAGTTAACTTATCCAGGTAAATCAGACAGTGGATTATGAGGATTGCATATCCAGTTAATTTTAAGAAGATTTGCAGATGACGTATCTGCAGAACTCAGAGTGCATACTATGCTGTTCTAAAATTAACAGATAAGTTATTTGGTTAACTTTAGGGCAGTTATTTCTATGGTCTGAATTAGCCACATAAAGTTAACCAGGTAGCATGGAATATAAGCAGCAAAAATGTGCATTCATTAGTGCATTTGTCGCTCATTAGTACACCTTTAAAAATGCATCCTCTCCCTCCCCACCCCCTCTGAAAAAAAAAAAACAATTCAAGCCGCAGCACTCAGTGATTTTAAAGCCACAGAATTTCGTGAGCTGACTTAAGCCCTTGCATCATGACTCGTTGAAGACAGTTACTTGTTGGATCACAGGCCCTTTGTCTCAACTGCAACCAGTGGCGTAGCCAGACAGCCAATTTTGGATGGGCCTGAGCCCAAAGTGGGTGGGCACAATATTTTCTCTGCCCTGCCCTACCGCAAAATATAAATACATTAGCTAATAAGGATCCTCAAACTCTGTCAGCTGAAGACTTTCTCTGAAGGTGGCCAGAACTCCCTTTTACCAAACTTGACAGGCAGTAGCAACATCTTTAAGCCACTGATGCCAGCACCCTATGCGTGCTTAGCTGTCGGTGACTCAAGCATGCTGTCACCGACTGCAGAGCTTGGTAGAAGGAAGTTATGGCCGTCTTTGGAGGAAGTCCTCAGCTGGGGAGGCTTGGGATCCCTACCAGCTATACAGCAAGGGTCAGAACTGGTGTTAGACATGCTAGGGCCCCCTCCCTGATCCCCTCTCCTCCCTGCCTTCCCTCCAATTTCCCAACCTGCCATTACTATCACACCAATAGACCCTCACCAAATACAGAACATGGGATCGCGTATCAGAAATAAAAATATTTAGACAAAAATTGAACTCGGAACCCCAAAAAAGTTAAACTTAGCATGTACTTCAACACTGAAGAAATAAAAACAGAAATGCATTTCCTTTCTCCTGAACACGATACAAACACATTTGCTATGTAGATTTCCCAAAGCCAATATATTCCATTTAAAACATTCAAAATACATTGTTTTCTACCTTTGTGGTCTGGACATTGTATTTTTCCATCATGTTGGTTGCAGCTTCTTTTCTGCTTTCCTGTCTGTCGTCTTCTCATTCTCTTTCAAGCAGCTGTTGTCCATTTGTCTTCTTTTACCTTCACTACACATGCTTCTGACATATTGACTTCTTATTTTTAGCTCTTTCCTCTCTTTTTTCTTCCTTCTGCCTTGCTGTCAACTTAAATTTCACCCTCTCACTGTTCTCCTCCTTTTTAGTTTACAGCTACCTATCAGATTTTCATCTTTTTCTCTCACCTACTAGCTTTTCCATTTCCCCATCTCACTCCTTCCTCAGCCCTCCATTCCCTTTCATTACCATAGTTCTATCCTCTGTAATCACTATCTTTTTATTTATTTTCTTGCCACCCTCTTCCTCTCCTTCCTGGCCTCTCCCACATGGTTCCACCAACGTCCTTCCCTCCACCCTTGTAGCCCAGCATCTGCTCCCTCTTTCTCCCCAGCCCACTCTTGTAGCCTTACATCTCTCTTCCCTCCTGCCCTCTCCCCCATGTTCCAACATTTCTCCCTCTCTCTTCCCTCACTCCCACTGTCCGGCATCTCTCCATCACCCTTCTGCTCCTGAATCCAACATCTCCTCCTTTCTTCCCTCTCCACCTCCTGTGTTTTTCTCTCCCTCTCATTCACCCCCAGGTCCAATATATCTCCCTCTCTCCCACGTTCTACCATTTCTCCCTCTCTTGTGCCATGGGTCCAACACTTCTCTTCCCCCCTCCCCCCATGCAGCATTTTCTCTCTTCCTCCCTTCCACTGCTGTGCCATGTTCAACATTTCTGCCTCTCCCCCTCCCTTGTGCCCCATCCAACATCTCTCGCTTCCCCCTACAAATCTCTTCCTGCCCTCCACCATCATGTCCAATTTTTCACCATTTATCTTCTCCTCCTCACCACCCCCTGTCCAACATTTACAATTTCTCCCTCCCCACTACCCCCCTATGTCCAACATTTCTCCTTCTCTTGTCCCTCTCCCCTCCCCATGCAAGATTTTTAACTTTCTTACCCCTCTCTACCCTATGTCCCACAATTCTCTCTCTCTTGCCCCTCTCCATCTCATGTCCCCCCCATGCAGCATCTATCTTATGGAGACCTTCCCCCAACTCTCCCACTCTTCAATGGGGCACCACCCTTAAAAGGCTGAGATCCGATCCTGCATCTCCCTCCCTCTGTCCCACTTCAGCGTTTCCCAGATGCTGCCTACCTACCACCACCACGATCCAGCATGTACCTCCCGTTTCAGCAGCAGCGGTAGTGATTCATGCTGCTGCTGCTTCGTGCTAACCCGGAAGCATCTCCTCTGCCGAGCGCCCACGTCCTGCCCCAGCAGAAACAGGAAGTTGTAATAATGGGTGCGGGACGCTGCAGAGGAGACGCTTCCGGGTTAGAACGAAGCAGCAGCATTATGAATCGCTACCGCTGGTCTGCGCTGCTGCTGAAACGGGAGGATCGTGGCGGTGGTAGGTAGGTAGCGTCTGGGAAGCACTGCAGTGCGACAGAGGGAGGCAGATGCAGGATCGGGGGAGCTCAGCCTGCTCCCTCTGCTGCCATTCCAACGAAGGTGCTCTGCTGGGTGGGCCTGAACCCAAACTGGGTGGGCCTAGGCCCACCCAGGCCCACCCGTGGCTACGCCCCTAACAGATCCCAATCCTCTTCAGACTCCCAATCCAATGGTCAACAATTCCCATTATTTAGGTATCTGGTTTGACTCTAAATTTATCATTACTAAACAAATGTCAGTAGTACTATAAACAGGTTCATGGTTTTATGTATGCTTCGCTGCATGTGCGATTTTCTTGATTTTGATTCTGTGCTAGATGCTTTTCTTGTTTCCCAGCTTCATTATTTCAGCTCTGTCTATGCTGGACTGCCTTCTTCTCAACTAGAGTGCATTCATCATCATCAGAAAGGCAGTTCTTTTCTTCAGCCTCATAGCAGATAAGATTTGGAATTGCACATGAAGCCATTTTTGATAGTACAACACCAAGCAATTTGACAGCATTCCTTGAGATTTTGTGACCCCTGAGGCAGGCAACATGTGCCAAAACACTGTTCCATGCCAGATCTGTTCAATTATGGTGCTTTATCAATAAACCTCTTGTTTTGAACTGTGAGACTTCCTTTTGGCATCTTGTGGAATTCCATTGAACTACCCTATTCCTCTTCTTTTTGGATCTTCATCTACATAGGGTATTTCTCCTGGTTCTGACTGTTGGTGACACATTTGTACCAACATAATTTACAGCTAATTTTCAAAGGGAAACATAGTAACATAGTAGATGATGGCAGAAAAAGACCTGCACGGTCCATCCAGTCTGCCCAACAAGATAACTCATATATGCTAATTTTTGTGTATACCCTACTTTGATTTGTACCTGTGTTCTTCAGGGCACAGACCATATAAGTCTGCCCAGCACTATCCGCGCCTCCCAACCACCAGCCCCGCCTCCCAACCACTGGCTCTGGCACAGACCGTATAAGTCTGCCCAGCACTATCCCTGCCTCCCAACCACCAGCCCCGCCTCCCACCACCGGCTCTGGCACAGACCGTGTAAGTCTGCCTAGCACTATCCCTGCCTCCCAACCACCAGTCCCGCTTCCCACCACCAGCTCTGGCACAGACCGCATAAGTCTGCCCAGTACTATCCCCGCCTCCCGATCTTGACTAAGCTCCTGAGGATCCATTCCTTCTGCACAGGATTCCTTTATGCTTATCCCACGCATGTTTGAATTCCGTTACCGTTTTCATTTCCACCACCTCCCGTGGGAGAGTATTCCAAGCATCCACTACTCTCTCCGTGAAAAAATACTTCCTGACATTTTTCTTGAGTCTGCCCCCCTTCAATCTCATTTCATGTCCTCTCGTTCTACCATCTTCCCATCTCCGGAAAAGGTTCGTTTGCTTCCCTTTCTATTAGTTGTGAGGTTCTTAAGTATTCATAGGCCTTGCAACTGTTTAAGATATCGAAATTACCCCAAAATATAGCCAGTTTAAAGGTTTGAGAATGCAACAATTGTTCAAAGTATTAGATTAGAACACTCTAAAGTTTCAGTGTGGCTGTGTTTATGATGACAATCTTCATGCAGCTTTGGTGTATAAATTGAAAAAAAATATATAATAATAAGCATTTCCTGTCAATTTACGTGTGGTTCAGCTAAGCATTCATCCTGCTAGAGAAGGTCTCTTGCAGAAACTTCTAAGTTCACTGAACCTGATATTCATTTTGAAATCTATTAAGGCGTGTGATTTTCTTTATCATGCAGTAAACATTAATTTCATACTGGCAGGCTGCTAGATGAAATGTGCTGAATTGCAAACTCAGGTTTCATCTTCAAAAATAGTGGTCAACAATTGCTTGGAAATAGATATGTTGAAAAACCCTCTGTTTTCAAATAATTTTCTTTTCTTGGTTTAAGCACAAAGGAATTCCCTTTTTGCTCTTAAATTACTTTTCATTGGTATCCAAACTTCTTGACAGATTTTAAAATCTTGAGAAATATTTCACCTCTCTCTTTGGTACTCATCCCTATTTACTGTAGATAGAAAAGATACATAAATAAGCCCATCTATTTCAAACCAGCACGTATACAGAATTCTTTCAGCCCTCACATGAGTATGAAATAGCGTTAACTGTTTTTGTAGGTACTTCTATATAGATAATCACTAAATAGCAATTATTATGGACTTGTTTGCTAAGGATATGAAAGTACCTAATTGGCTGTTAGGTTCCTGTCAAGCTGACTCCTAATGAAAGGGGAAAGAGAAAGGGAAATGATATACCACCTTTCTGTGGTATTTTGCAACTACATTCAAAGCAGTTTACATATATACAAGTACCTATTTGTACCTGGGACAATGGAGGGTTAAGTGATTTGCCCAGAGTCACAAGGAGCTGCAGTGGGAATTGAACCCAGTTCCCCAGGTTCAAAGTCTGCTGCACTAACCACTAGGCTACTCCTCCACTCCAATGCCAAATTGGAAATATATTATTTATTATTACATCAATAAATATATGAAAAAATATATAAGTAATTATACAACCATAATATCCTGAGAAAAGATTACCATCAGCAGCTGTATTATGCTACTAACCACCAGTCCTGAGACAACCAATCAGTTACAGGAAAACCCAAACCTAATTAAAACCAGAGCCATAGAGGAACATTCCTGCTTCCTATCCTGGCGGTCTGTAGGTTCCAGACTTCAAGTGATGTGAAGAATCAAATTCTCCTTCAGGCTCCAGCAGAATGTACCTGCAAGCCCCTGTAGATCAGATGTTTATTCTAAAGTCTCTGTTCTGTGTAGCTGGTTACTCAGTTTCTGGGGAAGCCATCAGACTGCGGCTGAACTTTACCTTGTCAGCTTTGAGCACAAGGAATCACAGGTGTTTAGGGAAAATAGTCTCTAGCTCCTCTGAGAAAGAACTATCCACCAGGCAATCTTCTTTTCTTTTCTTTTCTTCTCCTTTCTCTCTCTCATGCCCAGCATTGGCCTTCCTCTGGGTCAGGTGACACATGGACCAATCACCAACCATATATCTCTGTCCAGCAGAGTCACAGTCATGACAATGAAGTCTTGTGATTCCAGCAAGAACCTCATATCAGATACAAGCCTGGTAGTACCAAGCTCTCTTCCATGGTTCACAGATGTTCCCAGAGACTCTGTCTCTGTAAGACATGCTCCTACGCACCTTCCCAGGAGATAACTGGAAGACTAGTGCACATACATATGTCCTTGATAAAGTCACTAGCACAGCTATGCCAAGAAATATTTTTCCTGTGCAGAAAGCTGGTAAATGTTATACTCAGGCCTCGGGCTGCAGAATCAGGAAAATATGTCTCAGGTCTAACCAGCAAAGGTTAGACAGCAGGAAAAGATCCCTACATTTATAACTCACTTTCCTATACATTTCAGAAGGACTTGAATGTATTTACATATTCTATGAGGGCACAAGCAGAAGATGCCAAACATATCTAGGTGATCCCACAGCCAGTCAGGTTTTCAGGAAATATGAATGTGAATATACTTGAGATAAATTACCATACACATGTCTCTTGAAGTCTGAATAGCTGTGGGATCACAGAACTGGTTTGAGAGCCTTTTACTACTGTGTAAGTAGAATAATTTAGGGGCCCTTTTACTTAAGTACAGTAAAATCTGGGTTTAACACAAATGAAGCCCAGATTTAACATGCCACTTTGGGGGGCTTTTTATTTTTGTTTATTTGCAGGTTGTATGCTAATATTCCCATTAGCACCCAGTAGGGAAAGGGAAAGGAGATAGTTCTTCAAACACTGCCTTTCTATGATTTTAATCAAAGTAGTTTACACATTATATAGAGGTACGTATTTTGTACCTGTGGCAAAGGAGGGTTAACTGACTTGCCCAGTCACAAGGAGCTGCAGTGGGAATCAAACCCAGCTCCCCAGGTTTTTAGGCCACCACACTCTCCTTGGTTGTGCAGTTTGACTCTACCTGAAGTGCTTGTATTTAAGTGAATTCTTGTGTGCACGGAGTCTCTGTTCTGTTATTAATGGAGATCCTTTCTCCTTTACCATCAAACATATAAACGGCGAGTGACCGTACTCACTCGCAAATGCGCAGTAGAAACCTTCTCTGCCCCGCCCCCACTTCAATACGTGATGACGGGGGGGGCGGAACACAGAGGGTCTGTACTGCGCATTGCTGAGGGAGGGACACCGCCGTCTAACGCTCCCCCCACCCGAGTTGCCGCCGCCACCCACCTTCTACCCGGTCGGGCCCTCACTCCACTATTGAAACAGCGAGGGTCCGGGAATGCAGCACTGAACTCTGCTGAGCTGCCGACATCGCCCTTCCTTCTTCTTCTCTGCCTCTGTCCCACCCTCGACGACGTTACGTCACACGAGGGCGGGACAGGCAGAGAAGAAGAACGAAGGCCGACGTCGGCAGCTCAGCAAAGCTCAGTGCTGCGTTCCCGGACCCTCGCTGTTTCAATAGCGGAGCGAGGGCCCGGCCGGGTGGAAGGTGGGTGGTGACGGCTCGGTGGGGGGGGGGCGCGAACTCGGAGGGGGAGGGGCAGCGGTGAACTCGGCGGTGGGGGCGGGCCTTTCAACCCCCCCTTCCTATAATAGCCCGTTTTTACGGGCTCAAAGTCTAGTATTTGTATATTTTACTATTGTACACAACTTAGATCTGTCTTGTTCAGAATTAATGATATAGCAAGTTTTAAATAAACATAAACATAAACTAACTACTAGGCTACTCCTCCACTCCTGTAGCTGCAGAAAGTTAATGTGGAGACACTTAAGACTAGATTCAGTAAATGGCACCCAAATTTGGGCACCAAATAAGTAAGTGCTGAGCGCTATTCTCTAAAGAGTGTTCCGAGTTGGGCGCTGTTTATAGAATAGCGCGTAGTGCCTGGATCCATGCCCAACCTGGGTGTGAGGATTTCTACCAACTGAAACCAGGGGTAAATCCTCATGCCTAAATTAGGCATGGATCCCTTAAATTCTATAATAATGAATGCATCTTTAGTGAATGCCTCTGACCTGCCCATGCTTCTCTCATAGCCATGCCACATTTTCAGTTGCACGCTAAAATATTTATATGTGCATATTTATAGAAATTGTTGCCAATTAGTACCAGTAACTGTTAGTGTCAATAATTGATACTAATTGGTTTGTTATTCAATTTAATTGCACATGCAAATTGGGCACCATATATAGAATCCGGGAGTTTGTGCCTTCTGTTTAGAAGGCATTAGGTACTCCTGCATTAACTTTGAGTTAACGCACTTCAACTTCATCAATCACAGTTCTTATTCTCCCACCACAATTTCTTCACACATCACTCTTTTCAAAACTGTTCAAAGCCATTACATTCTTGCCTCAGTAGTGCTCAATTGCCCAAACATGATTTTATGGCAATTCAAGACCGCACTAAATTCTTCATCAGCTTCTATTAATTGTATATCATTTTTAAAGCACTTATCTTAAATATGTTCGGACTGGGGGCTCAAATACGTCCGACATGCATGTTTCGCCTCCTGGCTATGTCAAGGACCTCCCCTAAAAAAAACATTTTAACAGATACCGTCTTAGTAATATTATGCATGAGTTATACTTTCCCTACCCACACATAATAGTCCCCTTAGATAACAACCATCATCTTATCATTACCCTTATGCCGTTCTAGCGCCAGCTCGACCCATTTATCAAAGGAACAATTCCTGTCAAGATGGCCACGGCGTCTAATCTAAGACTATTTAAATGCTAACGTATCTGGAAGCCCCAGCTCCTATTGGACAGAATCGGGACCACCCAAATTACATTAAAGAGCCCCACTCTAATTCAGCATTCAAGCCAAACGGACTTACTGTATTTAAACAGTAAATATACCACTGCTCCCGAAAATTTAGTATTTTCTTAACTGATCCCCCCTCACTACCTTGATCTATCTGCTCTAAAACTCTCCAACGGATATCCTCCACCTGATGATTTCCCCCCCAATGCTCCACCAGGGGGGCCTGACAAAACTTTGAGTTAGCCACTTAGCACATAGAGGAGTAGCCTAGTGGTTAGAGCACTGGTCTTGACATTTAGAGGTGGCCAGTTAAAATCCCACTGCTGCTCCTTGTGATCTTGGGCAAGTCATGTAACTCTCCATTACCTCAGGTATAAAATTAGATTGTGAGCCCTCCAGGGACAAGGAAATACCCACTGTACCTGACTGTAACTCACCCTGAGCTTCTACTGAAAAGATGTGAGCAAAATCTAATAAATAACATGCTAGCTAGTTAACACTTCCATGCCTATGCTAAGCCCCCTCAGAGAAAAAAATTAAAAATGCACATTTTAGCATGAAATAAACAGGAAAAATACTGCAAAATGAATTAGCGCAATAGCTTGTTTTCATGCGCTAACTGCATGTTAAAGGATTAGTGCCCTTTGTAAAAGGGCCCATTAGTAAAGTAGTAAAAATGACCTGGTCAACACTGAATTTTGGTGGTCAGTGCTATTTTTTATTTTTTTATTTTTAAATGGTGGCTAACATGCCTATATATATACATGTATATATATATATATATATATATATATATATATATATATATATATATATATATATATATATATATATATATATATATATATATAAAGTCTGTATATTCATAGTAACTTCCACTGTAAATTCCCCACATAGAGTTCCAATGGCACTGAGAGAGAGACTTGCTAAGAAAATTAACAAAATGTAAAACTTGGTGTAATCATCAAATTTAATGAACCAACAGAAAAAGCAAATTAAAGTCACACACAGGGGAGCTAAGAATTTGTCTAGACCCTTGTAACTTAAAACAAAGCTGTACAGTGGAAACATTATTAAACGCCAACACGGGAAGACATCACCAGCAATCTTATATGAATAATGCCATCTTTAAAGACCACATTGGCACTATCTGGATAGTCTCTAGTGTTCACTAAATCACAACAGAAACAATGTGGAATATTGGTAAAGAAAGGAAAGGAAAAGGAGATGGGATTTGATACCACCGCCTTTCTGTAATTAATAATCAAAGTGGTTTACATATTATATACAGGTACTTATTTTGTACCTGGGGCAATGGAGGATTAGTCATGCTAGCAGTCCCCAGTGTGGTAATCCCGATAAAGCCAATTCACTCTGAATGAAATTGCTGTGTGGGAGCTACTAGCATGGCTTGATAAAAGAAGCCTTATATGACTTGCTCAGAGTCCCAGGGAGCTGCGTTGGAAATCAAACTTGGTTCCCCTGGTTCTCAGGCTAACTTTATCCAATCTATAAATGTGCTAAACTCCAATTTACAAAAATAGCTGTGGGGTTTGGTAGCACTCAATAAGACTGCAGCTCCTAAATTAAATCCATGGTTCCCTGAAGCAGCGAAGCAAAACAATGACCGTTGTTGGGATAAACATAAAGGAATCCTGTTCAGAAGGAATGGATCCTAAGGAGCTTAGCCGAGATTGGGTGGCAAAGCCGGTGGCGGGAGACGGAGATGGTGCTGGGCAGACTTATATGGTCTGTGCCAGAGCCGGTGGTGGGAGGCGGGACTGGTGGTTGGGAGGCGGGGATAGTGCTGGGCAGACTTATACGGTCTGTGCCAGAACCGGTGGTGGGAGGCGGGACTGGTGGTTGGGAGGCGGGGATAGTGCTGGGCAGACTTATACGGTCTGTGCCCAGAAAAGGACAGGTACAAATCAAGGTAAGGTATACACAAAAAGTAGCACATGTGAGCTTATCTTGTTGGGCAGACTGGATGGACCGTGCAGGTCTTTTTCTGCCGTCATCTACTATGTTACTATGTTGGAGATGGACAATTCCTAGAACAAATAATGAAGCTACAAAATGGATTCAGAGATAAGTAAAAACTCTGGAGCTAATATTCAACCCAGAAATTGAACGCCAGGCTGTTTCCTGTGACTGACATTAAATATCCATGTTTTTGGGAGCACTAAACACATAACCGGTTAAGCCAATATTCAGCAGCTGACCAGTTAAGTTATAGCAGTTAAAGACAGGACTGCTATTTGAGTGCTCCGATTTAACCACTAATCTTATCTGGTCTGGCGCTGGGGCAGGGGCGTATCTGCGTGGGGCCACAGGGGCCTGGGCCCCCGCAGATTTCACCCTGGCCCCCCTCCCCACCGTCAATCCTCTCCCGCTGCATACTTTTGCTGGCGGGGGCCCCAACCCCCGCCAGCCGAGGTCCGACCCGCAGTCTTCATATTTCGTCTTCCTCCGACTCCTCCGTGGCCATGATGTAAGTAACGCTGCTGATTCATTGAATCCAGTTCAGAGTCTGACGTCGCAGCACGTTGTACACATGTACAATGTGCTGCGATGCCAGACTCCGAACTGGATTCAACGGGTCGGACCTCGGCTGGCGGGGGTTGGGGCCCCCCGCCAGCAGAAGTAAGCAGCGAGGGAGGGTTGACGGCGGGGGGAGGGGGTGGAGAGTGGCGGCGGCGGGGGGGAAGGGAGGCAAAAATGTGACCCCTCTCTGGCTCTGGCCCCCCCTACCGCCGGATTCCAGATACGCCCCTGGGCCCAACTGAATAAATAACACTGTATAGCCAGTTAAGCGATAGGTGCTAACTGCGAATATTCATAAGAATATAAGATAATTGGTTATCTCCTGCTGAATATTCACGGTTAGCCACAAAAAAAGGCTATTTAACTAGTCAGCACCCATTTCTGATCGATTAAATAGCACTGAATATCAGGGGGTCTGTTTTTAGTAAAAATAAAATAAAAATAAATTGAATGATAGCTGTAAAACTGTGAAAAGCTAAATAATAGAAAGGTATTTTATGCTGATGATAAGCCCAGAGCCGATATTGACAAATGCTGTCTGAGCTTGTTTCTTCCCATTTTATGTTTTAACAGTGTGTCTGAAATTGGTTTGAATTTCTAGAAATTTATTCACAACTATTTTTGTAAATGAAGTTTAGCACATTTATAGATTGGATAAAACCATCTGGATAATGCCAGGGTGGTCTATGGGTGAAGTAAGAATGGTCTCTGGAATTATCTGTTTAAGACTGATGTTGAGCCCACTATCTGGATAAAGCTATGGACAGCCTTTTTACTGTCCTAACTTTATCCAGATACTTATCTGGTTAGCAGACTGGATAGAACTGTTAACAGATAATTCTGGAGATTGCCCTGTTTGCACCATGGACCACCCCAGCACTCTCCAGATAGGAAGAAATTCAATGGTAGAGCTAGGCCTTCCCTGGTGTCTAGTTGCAGGGTAGGAGAATCTCCAGTTGCTTCTACACAGTACACTGTCCAGGTAGTACTTCTGAATTCCTAGCCATAGTCTGACTGTACTATTCCTAGGGGTTAAGTAGCCATATAAGCCTGCTATTTACATTAGATGCCAAGGTATTTTTCATTGACTAGGAGGTATGAGGGCCCAGTGGAATTGAAATTTGGAACCAGGGATTTTGAGGACTCTTGGATGAAGAAGATGGAAACCTTACGAGAATAGGTAACAAGCAAGCTTATTTTCAAAACTGATCGCCGGCCATTTCCCAACATAAATCGGGAAATGGCCGGCGATCTCTCAAAAGTGGCCAAATCGGTATAATCGAAAGCGGCTGTTTTGACAGCATCACCGCTTTCCCATCACCTCGCTGGCAAAAGTTCGAGGGGGTGTGTCGGTGGCGTAGCAAAGGTGGGACATGGGCGGGCATGGGCGTGGCTACCAGATGGCCGGCTTTCGTGGATAATGGAAAAAAAAAGCAGCGTTAAGCAGTATTTCACTGGGTTTACTTGGTCCTTTTATTTTCATGACCAAGCCTCAAAAAGGTGCCCCAACTCACCAGATGACCACTGGAAGGAATCGGGGATGACCTCCACGTACTCCCCCAGTGGTCACCAACCCCTCCCACACTAAAAAGCACAATTATAAACATATTTTGCCAGCCTCAAATGCCGTACCCACCTCCATGACAGCAGAATGTGTTCTATCTTCTGACAGCCGTTCCCTGGTTGTGATGTGGCTCTCGGGTGAGTGCGATACCTTTTCTGTTAGGTGCACTGCAGAGTCACATCAGCAATGCATTGTGTGGGTGTAGGGTAGTGGGCTCTACTCCCATGGTGCTTTTCCCCCTGCTAGCTGGGTCAGAGTGTGTCCAGTTTTGTTTCCGGTAGTCCATGAGGTAGTGGCCATTTTTGTAAGCCACTTTTAGATCCCTTTTATGTGTTACCCACGTTAGAGAACTTAGTTATTACCTTGAATATTGCTGAAAGAGGGCATTGTACACCATTCTGCCAGCTCTGACCTGCAAAACCCACTGTACCCACATGTACTGTAGTTGCCCCTTTCACCCCTAAGAGCTATGGTAGTGTTGTACATTTGTGGGTAGTGGGTTTGGGGGGGGGTTGGGGGGGCTCAGCACCCAAAGTAAGGGAGCTATGCATGTGGGAGCTTTTTCTGAGGTCCATCACACTGACCCCTAGGGTGCCCAGTTGGTGTCCTGTCATGTGAGGGGGACAAGTGCACTACAAATGCTGGCTCCTCCCATGACCAAATGCCTTGGATGTCGCCGGGTTTGAGATCACTGGCATTTTTTTCCATTATCGCTGAAAAACAAAACCGGCCATCTCAAACTCGGCGAACTCTGTCATTTGGTCGGGCTAAACCATATTATTGAAAAAAAAGATGGCTGGCCATCTTTTTCGATAATACGGTTCCGGCCAGCTGTAGCGCTGCTGCCAAAATAGATCGCCGGCGACGTTCGATTATGCCCCTCCACGTCTGCTGTGAAGATGACAGTGGTACCAGTGGAGGATGATGAGGATGTAGGGGACTCTTTTCACTTAATATTTGAAATGCAGTTGGCATCTGCAGTTCAGTCTTTGAGACCAACTAGGGCAATAATAGATCCACGTTCTTCGGTTGTTATTAGGCAACTCACAGTGGATATAGCAATGATGATACAGATCTTGGTGAATTGGTCCCTTACTGTAGATGTAGTTCCCTCTTCATTGAAGCAAACAATGGTGAAAACTTACTACTAAAAAGGGTGGGTTTGGATCACTTGGTGAAAGGAAACTTTCAACTGATTTCTGTGTTACCAGTGATGGAAAAGATAATTGAGAAGGTAGTGTTAGAACTCAGTGACTATGTTGATAAGAGGAAGGGGCTGTACTTATATCAGTGTGGTTTCTGGAACATGTATAGTGTAGAGACTGGTGTTTATAGTGGATGAGTTGCAATGTGGGATGGATGGCAAAGTAACTGTTTTGTGTCACTCGATATATTATCAGTATATTATACAGTCAACATTGAGCTGCTGTTGATGAGACTGTATGAACTTGGATAATGTGGGTATGGTATGTTTGGTTTGTTTCCTATTTGACTGGGAGGTCAATGTAGATGAAGGTCCATCAAGCCCAGCATCCTGTTTCCAACAGTGGCCTGTGTGCCCTGAAAATGGCAAGGATTGGATTGGGTTGGATTGGATTGAATTTATTCATTTTATATACTGCCTTATTCATTAGTGCCAAAGCAGTTTACAAATACAATCACAATACAAAATTTAAAAATAAACAAAACCAGGCAAACAGTGTCATCTTACTGATGAAACATCCAAGATTTTAGGAGCTTAAGAAGCATTTTGAAGTTCCTCAGGCAAAGCATTTCAAGGAGAAGGACCGGTGTACGAGAATACATGCTTCCTAGTGGATGAAAGTTTCATAACATCAAGACTGGGAAGTTGCAAAAGACTTTTCTGTGAAGAAAGAAGTTCCTGCTGAGGTATATATTTCTGTAACTTACTGCAAAGATAAACAGGATGTTGAGAATGAGACGATTTAAAAGCCAAACACAACAGCTTGAAACCAATGCTGCTGCAATAGGCAGCCAATGCAAATGAAAAAGCACAAGAATGATCCGATCTTTTAAACCCAGTTATTAAACGTGCAGTCGTATTTTGCAGCAGTTGCAAGCGTTTCAGGCAAAGCATTGCAGGACAAATCAAGATCAAGTATACATATGTAGTATCATATCATACCTTATGCTATGAGTTTATGTTGTTGAGTGTACAACATATCTTAACTTAGTATCAGATATTTTTTGTGTTTGATACCTTTTGCCATGGTTGTGATGGTAATGCTTGTGGAATCACTGGTTCAGTATGGTCAGAGGCACAATTCTGCAAACGGATTGAACATTTTAGTACTATCTCTTCAATGTCTTCATTCATTCCTGGCTAATAAAACAAGTCTCTTTTTCTGTTTTTTTGCATTTCTAAACTGCCATGTGCCCTTGTTGGATTTGTGTGATTAACTTGACCTCTTACGGATTTGAGTATTTTCAGTCATTATCCCTTGCAGATGAGACAGTCTATAATAATTAACATCACAAAAATTCCAAGTTTATATTAATTAACATCACAAAAATTCCAAACTTTTGCCATATGTGGTAGGCATAAATGTTATGATTTTGGTCAGCTATCAAGTATGGTTTTATGTAATGCTAACAGCTGAGAGTCTATTTCAGTTGAACCTTTCAGTTGTCTGAAATGGGTAGTATGAACATGAGTTAAGTGCATTGTGTGCTTCAAATGCCTCCTTGGTATTGTACTTGTCTTCCAGTAGTAATCTTCTTAAGGTATCAATAACTGAAATAATATTACCTGACTTTCACAAGAATGTCATATTTCTGCAGTTATAGCATCGTTGTTTGCAGTCTGGCTGGTGCTGCTGCCAGACTCTTTTTCGTGATGAGTTCCAGAGGCCTGTGATGTGATTCCACAGATAGTATTCTTCAATGACATACATGTCTTTTTAAATTTTAGCATAGTTAATATCTGTATCTGTCAATGTCTTAGATGCATAAATGACTAATATCCAGCAATAATGCTCCAGGTCCTTGTTTAGATGCATTAATGTGAATAGTCAAGTGGGGGCTGTATATGGGGGGGGGGGGGGGGGACTCTATAACAGCATGTCTATATATAAGTGCCTAGAGGGTACCTATGTGGCACAAAGTTTATGAAGTTAGGTAGGATCCTACTTTCCTTTATAGAATACTAGTTTAACTGGTTATATGCATGTCTATAATTTAGGTGGGAGCACATCACCATCCTTGTTCTAGTATGTGTTTGCACCTAAATACCAGAGACATGCATGTGTCAATCCATGCTCTACCAAGACTCTTCTAATGTGAACACCCATCTGTAAAATATCTGCTGTGTAAGATGTGCAGATATGAGAAATTTTGCATATATACACAAGCCTTTAATTCATAGGGTGACTGACTATACACCCATTCTGCACCTGGACTAGTTTCCTACCCACACTGTAACTTAGACCAGTTCCTTATATCTTGCTTAACTGTACAAAGAACTAGCCTTTAGTTTAGCCACTCATTTATTTGTCCCAACTGACTCTGTACCACACATCTTGTCCCTGCATTTGGCCCCTCAGTTATTTCGTAAGATGTATTGTAGAAAAGCATTAGTATCATAGCAATGTTATTTGAATGTTCCAATTGTGTGCTTACTATTTATTCCATTACTATTATACTGACACTGTATTATATCTCTGTTATTTGAATTTCAGTGCTGTTAAATGTGTATATTTTTGATCCTATTTCATGGTAGTCTTATTATTAGGTTTCAATTTGCTGTTTTCAAGTTTCCTCTTTCATTGTATTTATGTTTACATTTGTACATTATACTATTGTTATGCTGTTAACAAAATTGTAAGTTTGATATTAAACTGTACCTAATAAATCCCAATAAATAAATAAAAACATTTATGTAGTAATTAGTTCATAAATGTTGACACCCACTTTATAGTTACCCCCTTTGTTTCTTGTGTCATAATGGGGCCCTTTTACTAAAGTATAGCGCTTGCTAATGGACATTATCATGTACTAAGTGCCATGTGGCCTATAGGTATAAAATAGGATGTGTAGCATTTAGCGCTCACTAATGTTCATTAGCCTGTGCTTAGGCTTAGTTTTAATCAAATGTCCTCAATATGTTAGTGTTTCTACGTTGAAAGTTTATTTTTTTTCAGGTTGTCAAATATATCATTTTGTTACACCTTCCATTTAAAACCTGAATTTTTATTTTTATCGGAGTAGAGTATCAGCAAGGTGTGAAATGAACTTTCTCAGGTAATTTACCATGCCCAAAATTATTTCCAGTTCTGATCTGTTTTTTTGGAAGTCTCTTATTAGAAACTGCTGTAATTTTTCTGGGTCTGGCCTAAGGCCTTCTGCTGACAGTATGCGATTCAAGTCAGCATTTTTTCTAAAGCAATAAATATGTTAATTGACAACTGCATTTGGTCTAATCTGTCAGTCACATCAATGATTTAAATAGCCTGACCCTGCTTCCGGGTCGAGTCTGTAGTGTCAGCATCTTAGAGTCAATGGATGCCATTTTGTAAGGTTAGTGAATACAAATGCTTTATTTCATAGATTTCACTGTGAGCAATACCTCACTAATATTTTGATATTACTTTAGTTTTCAGGCACAGTGAATAGCTACAAGTTGCTTAGCCCCCTGAGGAAGCTCAAGAATAGAGTGAAACTGAGAGCCCCGTTGGGCAGAGATTCAAAGCTAAGTAGCATAATATATACCTTATGAAGTGCCTTATAATGTTACAATTATCTAGAAATATCAAAAGATTTATGGAGTGATGATTGATTTAATGAATAAACATGTGGAGTTTTTTTGACCAATAATAATAACGGAGTCTAGAAGAAGCTGCCAAGCATAGACTACTGAGGTCTTTTTCTCCACAACATTAATTTGAATCACTTCATATAGTATTGGCTCATGGTGACCAGTTATCATTATTACATTATTGTATTTGGAATTGTTTGAAACTTCAGCTTGCTTAAGGGTATTTAAGGGCACTGAAACATTTTGCTCTAGCAGGCTTGCCAGCAATGCCTTATAGCATTGGTATTTTATACTATTCCCAATTGTACTACTTTAAGTCGCAGGTGTGCAGACAAATTCTTAGCACCTCTATGTGGTTTTTCAACCATTACAATCGAATTTACTCATTATTACCAAGACTCTATAAACAACGAACAAGCTCATCAGCACCGATAATTGAATGTTAACAAGCGAAAATCGGTATTAATTGGCACTAATTAGAATTTCCGTGCATAGCTCGCTAAGAGTATTCTATAAAGTGATGTGTGTAAATTGTACCATGTGGATCTCAAAAGGGGGCATGGCCTTGGGAAGGGCATGGGCTGGTCATGGGTGTTCTTAAAATTTACACGCAGTGTTATAAAATATGCCCAATCTATGCCTAAATTAGTTGTGTGCTTTTACACCAGATTTTAGTTGGCTTAAATGGCCGCAATTAAATTTAGTCACAGGAGCGGGCACAATGCATATTCTATAAACCGTGTTTAACTTTAGGCGAGGTTTATAGATAGCACTAAGCACTTTTTTTTTGTTTTGGCACAGATTTTTCGATGCCATAGGTAGAATCTAGTTCTATGAGGGTAATTCTATAAAGAATTTCTAATTGTAGAAGCCTAGGATGTGCCTATTTGAAGCTTTTTCTATAAAGTAGGCACCTACTTTTCTGTACAGATTATTAGCATGGAAACCAACAAAGCAGATCAGTAGTAAATGTAAACAAATTTTATTAATAAAATAACATCGAGAGTATACTGCCCGACACAGGCCGTGTTTCGTTCAGTAGGGCTGTGTCAGGGGCTACTCATTGATCCTTACTATAAATAATTCCTGAGAAATGTGTGTTCTGGTTACATTTAATGCTTAGAGTTCAAAAAAACCAGCACAAACCATATGATAACATGCAGTGGCCACTATTGAGATGCAAGGATGCATGGATTGCCTCCGTCGAAGCGGCTGCGTCATTGAAAGCCCTGCCCGTCTGTAGCCTTCCCTTCGAGTTTGTTCCCTCAGAGTCCCGCCCTCACGGAATGAGGAAATGATGTCAGAAGGTGGGAATCTGAGAGAACGAACTTGAAGGGAAGACTGGAGACGGGCAGGGCTTTCAATGACGCTGCCGCTTCGACGGAGGTAATCAGGGGAGCGAGGAGAATTGCTGGGTGGCTGGAGGGGGGACAGGGGAGCGAGGAGAATTGCTGGGTGGCTGGAGGGGGGCAGGGGAGCAAGTAGAATCGCTGGGTGGCTGGAGGGGGGCCAGGGGATCAGGGCTTGCTCACGCTGTTTTTTTTTGCCGCTGCCGTTCAGCTGTCACTGGTGTCCACGAAGGGCTGAAGCTGCTCCCGTGATACGTTTCTGTCACAGATTGACAGAAGCGTCCTTGAGATCATCATCTTAGCCCTCTCTTGTTTATTTTGGTTGCGCGCTTCTCGCCTCCCTGCTTCGAATAGGAACATCTCCTGACATCAAGCAAGCAGGCTTCTACTGTGGGAGAGTGACGTCAGGAGATAGTTACGAACGCAGGTAGACACATTGGAACGTTGCAGGAGCAAATTATTATATTAGATAGTACTTAGGCATTACCTTATAGAATAGCACCTAGTGCACGTAGATGCTTAACTGTCAATTAATAGCACATGTTCTTGTAGGCTTCTGTGGCTGGCATCATGATTGCTCTGGTTGTCCAGGTCTTGCTGCGTCTGACTAAGTTGAACCAATGTTTCAGCCATTGTGGCTTTCTTCAGGGTATGCTCTGAGGTCTGCAATTTGTCTTTATATAGCTGGTTGGTTGGTTGGGGTTTGAGGTGGTCAGAAATTTGAATTTTGACAGGAAAGTTTGCTGGTCACAAATTTGAATTCTGGTAGGAACTGTGGTCACAATTTTAAATTGACCAACAAACTTTCCCACCAAAATTCAAATTTGTAGCTCTAGGTGCCAGTTTATAGAATTGCCCTGTTTGTGCTTTGGGTTTTTTCCCCACTGTTATTTCGTTAATACTTGGTGAGATTGCTCATTTTTGTTAGTATTTATGAAGTTAGATTGTCCATGTCTCCTAGTAACCATTTCTACGGATAAGTCATGAACCCATATTGATGTCCTACGTACCATTTCTCTTATATATCTTGATAAAATGATTTCTCCTTTTATGTTTGTGACACATCTGACCATTGGCAGGGCAGTTTTGCCTGGCATGTCTGTGCCCTCAATGGCTGCATGACTCTTGTGAGCTTTTTGGTTTGTCTGTGTCTTGTGATGTTGGAGTTTTAAGACTGTGTACCTTTTACCTATTCCATGCACATTATCTGCTGCAGTCATTAACTTTAAGTGGGCCACTTCATGAATTGTTACAATGTCAAGGGCTTTGTTTAGATTGAGATCAGCACCCTGATTTATCAACTTCTTTTATACCTTGGCAGAGTTTGTGCCAAATACAATTCTGTCACGGATCATTTCCTCAGTTTCAGCAAATGCACAGTTTCTAACTAACAGTTTCAAGTCTGTAACAATTTGTTCTGTTTGGTTCATTTTCACCCTGTACCCTCTTATAGAATTTATGTCCTTGTCTTAGGGGTCACTTGTTTCTTCACACCTTTTGTAGTAGGCACTAAGCTGCTAACTCTACTCAGCTGACACTTCTCACAAGCAACGATATTCATTTTACACGAGAGGCAGCAACCTGTGGTACTGAGATACCACAGATTGGTGACTCCTGTGGTAAATCAAAGTCCAGTAAAGGCCCAACTTTTACCAAACCTTTATAACTCCCCCCCCCCCCCCCTCAGGGGAGCATTTATAGGAGTGGAGCATGAGTAGGACATAGATAGAGCTCTCACTTACACATGTAACTTACAAAATGTCTTACGTTACACGCATCCCTGCTGTACTTGGGGACTAACACTTATACCTGGTGTAGTGTGAGTACCTAAACCCTGAAAACTATCAATCTATAATGTCATTCTTAACTAGTGAGCTGGAGGTATTATTAAAAAAATTGAAGAAACTAGGAAAATACATTCCAATTAGCCTGCACAAATCTTCTATATCTGCATAAGTTATGTGTGTTGATAATGGCCATGACATAACATTTTCAATCCCCAGGATCATACCAATTGATGAAATGTAATGTAATGATGATTCTGTTATCATTTCAATTTGGATTGGAGACGTGGAGTAACATTGGTGTGCGTGATTCTTAGTTACTGTGAAGTCTATTAGCGTTGGATAGTCTTCAAAACGTATTCTGTTTTCCAAGGTCCTTCCAGCTTTCCTACTGGAGTCAGATCCATAATCCTTGGACTGAATCTTCAGTTTCTTTAAAAGAAAAAATAATAATTGAAACAATGGTAAATGCCCTCCCTGAAGTGGTTATAGTGACAACATATTCAAATATTTGTGGCATCCATTTGTTTTCTGTTAAACACCTCAAAATCCTGACTGATTCCTTCAAACAAAAAGCCACAACCCCAAAATAATCTCCAAGAATATTGCTTCTTCCATTAAAATAACTACTGCAGTTCAAAGAGAAGAATGCCGCAGAGAGAATCCATCTTGTAGTGACATACAATCCAGAGGTAGAAAAATTGAGAAGACTCATAAAAGGTCTACAGCTACTACTCCAGGAGGATGAATTACTGAAAGAGATATTCCCAGCACCACCAGTGCTGGCCTTCTGACAGCCACCTAATTTGAAACAGAAATTAGTGAAAATCAAACTCCCAATACAAGCTCAAAAATAAGAGAATGGCACATGCCCCTGCAATATGCCTAGCTGCAAACTGTGCCAGCACATCTCACAGGCTCCTACAGTCGTTCACATGGGGAAAACATTCAGCATAAAGGGATCATATACTGTACCTTCTCATCTTCAAACGTCAATGCAAAAAGTGTGAAGACAGGCACTATATTGGAGAAACAAGCCAGATGCTAACGATGAGGCTCAATTTACATAGATACAATATTAAACATTTCATTGCCAACCAGGATGCCACCTCTGTGGTACAGCACTTCACAAAACCATGGTAAAAATACTAAAAGGAAATTTTAAGACAATCCAGAAATGTAAGACCTTTGAAGTCAAAATGATGAAATATTTTGACACTCACCAGACAGGACTCAACAAAGGTCTGGGTTTCCTAGCCCATTATAATCCATAAAATTCTACTACTTATCTACCATCCATCTCTTCCTGACTCTCATCCACCCAGCTTTCCCTGTTTCTCACCTAACCTACCCCACTCTCTTCCTCTGAGACTCATTGGATGATTTTGTACCTTTGTGTTTCACTTACATATTCAGATACTTGTCAACATTTGCTTATTTCTGATCTGATGAAGAAGGGTTAGCTTGGAAAGCTAATCCAAAGATGTATTATTATTATTAACATTTGTATAGCGCTACCAAACGCACACAGCGCTGAACACCTGACACAGAGAGACAGTCCCTGCTTGATAGAGCTTACAATCTAAAAATACAGACAGGGCGAGGAAAGTACTAGGTGAGAAGGAACAAGGATAGGGGAATTGAGTAGTGGTTAGGAGCCAAAAGCAGTGGTGAAAAGGTGGGTTTTCAGCATAGATTTGAAAACAGGTAGAGATGGAGCTAGGCGTACAGGCTCAGGAAGTCCATTCCAGGCATAAGGTGCCGCGAGGGAAAAGGAACGAAGCCTGGAATTAGCAGTGGAGGAGAAGGGGGATGACAAGAGAGATTTGTCCAGCAAGTGGAGATTACGGGGAGGAATGTAGGGAGAGATGAGAGAGGAGAGGCAATGGGGGGCTGCAGAATGGATGCATTTAAAGGTCAGTATTAAGTTAGGCCAATAAAAAAGTATCATCTTAATTTTTTTCTATGTTTTGATTTATTTTTATTTATTACCTTTTCTGTTAAGGAAATTCCAGCACTGTGTTAGTCTGATTATTTTTTCATCGGACTTAAGTACCTTGGTTGTTCCTTGTTTGTTACATTGGAGTCCTTTTACAAAGGCGCGCTAGTGTTTTTAGCGCACGCTAAAAACAAGCTCACGCTAAATGTTAGAGACGCCCCTATGGGCATTTCTAGTGTTTAGTGCATGCTAATCATTAGTGCACACTAAAAATACTAGCGTGCCTTTTGTAAAACGACACCATTATTAACTGGGAAGTTACCCTATCAGTTTAAAAAAAAAAAGAAAGTGAATTCTTCTTTATTTAGGGCAGAATTAGTGAAGTTGTCGCTAATTCAGGAAGGTTCACTGGCTTAGGGTGCTGTTTGCTAAGCCGCATTATAGGCACGTTAGCGTCTTTAACCGTGTACATGCCTACAATATCCCTATAGGCGCCTACATGGCGAGCGCACACGCTAATTGTAGGCACATTAAAAAACACTAACACGCCTTAGTAAACAGGGCCCTAATTTATTTAATATTTGGAATAGTGTGATAGTACCACACTATAACTGCTTGGGTGCAGAGGTTTTACCATGTTTTAAGAGATATGAAAATCCATAATAGATAGCTGGAAAGAAACTGGAATAAAATCTAAGGGGCCCTTTTACTAAGCTGCATTAGGCGCTAATGCATGCCTAATGCAAGAAAAATGGCCTAACTCAGGATGTGCTAAAGCATTCATTTTGCTATCTGTTAACATTAGTGCATGACCAGAAATGCAACAAATAGAAAAAAGCCCCTTTTGAGAGCCACATTGTAAATGGGTTTAATGCATGGGAAAGGCCTGTGACGGATGTGCTAAACCCATTTACTAACACAGCTTATTAAAAATACCTCTAGCACTTTCCCAGTGCTAACCATCTCAACCAGATTAAACTCTATAAAGATGCTGTTATTATGGCTAAGCCTAATTTCTTCCAGTCTATTAGACATACTACAATTAATACATATAAAAAAACTCTGTTTGGTGATTGAGGGGTAAATAATACCTGGGCTCTCAAGATCATACTGCTGTCTTTCCCTCTTTAATCTGTAAAGAACTTGTCTTCTATGTGTATAAAATTCATATGGCCTGTCATTCTTTAAAGGGGTGTGAATGAGAAACTGAAGTCCACTGTGGGGAAGACACCTGTGTATTATTTGTTGAATGAAATTCTGCTTTGTGGCCCCTGAGAGACTTCCAGCCTATTACTGGAGGGAAGGTATGAACTTCACTGAATAAGTCTAGAGACTCTGTTGTCTCTTGGATCCTTGCCCGTTTAATTTGGTAAAAATTGCAGGAGATACAGTAGATAATATGCGATCAGAAGTGATCAATTCCTCATTTATGCAGGCCTTGTTTCTTAGTAGTCAGCAGTACGCATTAATTAAATTAATGTTGAAAAAAATATACATTTCTTCCACATAAAATGGAGAACTATAGACTTGTTTTTAATTTCCATTTTCTTTCGAAATTGGTGGAGAAAGTGTAACTGAATCAACTGAATTACCATTTATTTATTAGGATTTATTTACCGCCTTTTTGAAGAAATTCACTCAAGGCAGTGTACAGTTGGACTAAATTAATCATGAGCAATAGACAATTACAGCAGTAAAAATATTCAAATAACAATACAAAGTACTTACAATGTCAACACAATACATAGTAGAACATTTTAATTTACAGTGTAGGGTATAAGCAAAGATGGAACATATAGATAGGTAAGAGCGTAAGAGGAGTTAGAAAGTAAAGTAACTAATTTAAAGAAAGGTGCATATGAGGTCAGAGAGACGGTTAAATATTATCTCAGCTAGGGTAGGAGTAGATAAACATGTCCTGTTGCAGTATGTGCAGCCCGTGTCGCTTCTTCCATTAAAGGCCTGATTGAAGAGCCAAGGTTTAGCCTGCTTCCTGAAGTAGCATTTGTCAGAATGCTATAACCACTTAGTAGAATGGTTATAGCATGGAAACACTTCTTACTGCTCCTCTAGATAACTTAAGGTTATATTTGAATAGAGTAAGGTCCTCTTCTAAGACTCTTCTGGACATATTCAATACCATCAACCATTTGATCCTTCTGTCTAGCCATATGATTCAATGATTCTGTTCAAACTGGGGGCCTGAACAGTCAAAGGCAGTGCAATTAATTGGTTCCTCTGTTTCCTCAGCGATAGACTGTACTCAGTATGGTGAAACAGACAATGGTCTGGAGTCTTCCAGTTGAAGTAGGGAATATTTAAGGGAAAGGTTTTATTTACTTATTTATATAGTTAGTTAGTTAGTTAGTTAGGGGCCCTTTTACCAAAGTGCTGTAAAACGTGGTCTTAGCATATCCTTACATGGGTCAACCTCACCCATTAAAGCCATTATTACTGCCTGGGTAAAATGGCTGATTTTTCAATATTCTCCATTAATGGTCATGTGTTAATTAAGTCAAGCTAAGTACCTTCTCTATTTTTTCAACATCTAAAAAAAGCTCAACAGTGCAGTAAATTTAAGCTGTTTTGAAGCTAAAATTTCCAGGAGTTTTTTTTCCGATGATGAAGAAGCCCTAGCCCTTCTACCTGTGTGTTTTGTGGGAGAAGGTGCTTCTTGAGGTTTTTCCTCCTGATACACTTATGTATTTGCTTACTTGATGATCTGTTTCCAAGTGTTTATATGTATTGGATTCTCCTTGATTGGAAACTTGTTCCCTGAGCTATGTTGTAGTTGATGCATGTGTTAATTTTCCCATTAGCCTGTTGCCCTTAGTGCTTGAGCCCCTACCAGCACCCATTAAATAGATGGTAAGGGCTAACCACATGCTAATGTGAGCAGCAATGTAGCTGCACTAACCGATTAGCACAGAACACACCCACTCTCTGCCCCCAGACCTGCCCCCAGTGTGGGTAGCATGCACACATGCAAAAATTACCACAGAATGCCTGAGTTTGCCAAGTGGTAAACACAGGTTAGTGGTTATTGCGGCTTAGTAAAAGGACCCCTTAGTTATTTAATTTGGATTTAGCATACACATTTTGAGCAGTAGCTCAAGATAAATTACATACAGGTAAAGTAGATATGTTCTTATTCCTGGAGGGCTTTACAATCTGATTTAGTTCTTGGAGCAAAGGATGGTTACTATTACAGTACATATGCCAATCATTTCTTTAAAATCATTTCATATTGGATGAAAGAATAATCTCTTCATTCTTCCAAGATAGAAATTTTGCTTGCTTCCAGATCAGAGTAAGATTCCTAGACTTATCAGATTAAGAACACGGGAGTGGTCTTTGATCCTTCTCTTCACATAGAAAAACATGAGGAGGATAAATCTATAATAGGGAGCCTACCGAAGGCAATGCTTACTATAGCACATTTAAGATACAAGTATGTTCACCAGCCCTAGAGCTGATATGCTGCCTGTGCCTAGATGTATGCTAGAATTATGGTATTCTATCATTTACATGCATACTTTTGTGTTCCATCCATATTGGGGGTAGTTCTGAATAGATCACCTAAAGTTAGGAGCCAGGATGATGGTTTACGCTTTATTAAAAATGTGCTATCCGCTTCTGTTGCACAAACAAGTCAAAGTGGAGAACAATTTATAAAAAAAAAATTAAAAACAGGCTACGAAAGGAACTCCATTATGCTATAGGACACAATCAATTGTAACAGAGCCATTACAAAAAGATAATTAAAATTATTATATTACCATATTATCATTATCTTATCCTGCAGATAAGGAATAACTGCTAGACTCTCAGTATCTATTCAAAAGCTTTGGTAAAATAATGGCATTTTAGAAATCCTTTGAATGCTTTATATTTTTGCTCAGAATGCAGAAAAAGAGGTAGCTTATTCCAGAATCTGGGGTCTAAAAAATACCCCCCCCCCCCCCCCCCGTTTACTAAGCCGCACGGCAATGTCAACACAGCCCATTCAAAGTGAATGGGCAGTGTCGGCATTAGCACACAGCAGCTGCTAGCATGGCTTAGTAAACAGGGGGGAACATGCACTATTCCTTATGCTCTCCCACTTTGCCTGTGAGGGATTGGGGAGAACCAGCAGTGATCATTCAGAGAACGTAAAATCCAAGAAGGAGAATATGGGGTAACAAGAGAAGGGAGATAATCAGGAGTACCACAGTGAAGTCAAAGTAATCATTTTAAAGAGAATCCTACAATGGATCAGACGCCAGTGAAGCTGTTTAAGAAGTGGAGTATAGAGTAACATGGTCCCATCTTTTAGCTTGACACATAAAGCGGGCAACAGTTTTGAAGGGATTGTAACCATTTCATTTCAGATCGAGTTATGCCTGCAAAGATCATATTACAAGTCAAGCTTAGAGGAGATAAAGGCGTGATAGAGTGTATGTAGTGAGTTAACATCAAAGAAAGAATGGATCACTCTGAGTTTATGAAGGGATGGAAACCCACTTTCAGAACTGCATAGATGTGATTGAAAAAGTAAGATGGGTGTCTGGGTGTTTCCAGGAGGGGTGGTGGACTTGCTTTGATTCATTATTCCGATTTTCTGTTCCACAAGATGCCATCTAATATTTTCTCTTATCTCAAGTTTCTTGTAAAACATGTTTCCCTGTTTTCCTTTCACCTATTTTCTAATGTCCTGGCTGTCACCTATCAATTGAGAAACCCTTTTTCAAATGTTGGCCAATGCTGCCATTCAGTTTCCAACCTTCTTATTGTGGGTGATTTTAATGTCCATATAGATGATCCATCTCACCCATGGACATCACTATTTTTGTGTTTTGAACTCATCAGGCTGGCCACACATTAGATTTTCTAATCACATAGATTTCCTCTCCTGTTTTCCTCAGCCATGCTTATCTTTTCCTCATTTCTGGTCCCACCATTATATTTTATTCTTTTGGATCTAAAATGGCTTCTGTATGGATACGTCCCCTATCTGTGAATTTTCAGAGGCACTACGAGAGTAGTTTTATAATTGAGATCCTCCATTTAGATGCCCCAAGGCTGCATGGTAAAATCTAAGTTCCATTAGAGAATACAAGCATAACCCAGTGTGGCAAAACAAGTTGTTTCAAACCTGTGAATTGTAATCATATTTTTATGCAGTGCATTTATCTTGTTTGACCAGCAGGTGGTGTTTGTTTTCTGTTTTAAAGCAGTTGCAGAGAAAGCTGTTTTCTTTTTCAGTTTTAGCCCTATGGAAAGGCAACCTGCAATGCCATTGGCCAGATACTTTCAAAGTTGGTGCTCTGGGCTCTGATTGGCCCTGGAGTTCAAATCCAGGGCCAATTTTCCCAGTCTCAGATAGGGAGTGCCGAGGGTAAACATCTCTGCCCTGAGGCCCTGTTCAAGAACTGTGAGCAGTTATTTTCCTGAAACTCCCCAGGTAGTGACAACGTGTTTAGATAACTTTAATATTGATCCTTATTCAGTTGTTGCTTGTTGTTTTCCCACCTGTTTTATATCATTCACTGTTCTATTTCTGTGATATTAAACTAAATAGCTTATTAGCTTTGTTGCCTTGGACTGACTAAGAATCCCGGTGGTTTGTGTTTTGAGTCTGTGAGTGCTTTCTAGGATCTGTGAGACCCTTGGGAGTGTGACCCCAGTGTAAAATCACCGGGGAATAACTTGAGAGTGGGAGACTTTTCCAGAGGCAAGAGAAACCCAGTACGGTGGGGTGGAAGGTTGGCTGGTGTAGAGCACGGGCACAACTGCAGTCGGGTCTGAACAGTGCTGGGGATAGACCCACTAGGTGGCCATAGGGTTTAGCCCCAGGAGGGTGTTAGGCATTCCGTGACACCCAGTATCAGTGAGTCAGATATTTAGGCACTTGTAGTTATACCAGCCATGGAGCCTAAAAGTGGAGCTAGAAGTTATCCGGGTCCTGCAGATACTTAGCACCACTTCATAAATAACTGTTGTAAGTTAGATGACTGTTATGACCCGGTAGTAGTGAGCCCCTGTGCCCCGACTGAGCACGGCAGGAATGGAGTGACACCGCACTCGGTCAGGCAGCCAGACAACCCCTAGCTTCACCTGGGAAGCGACCACCGTTCACTGGGAGTTGAGCTCCCAGCTGCAGGTAGCCACCAGGACTTCTGAAACCGGCGGGGTTGCACAGCCACTGACCAGGATAGCAGGAAACAGACACAGTCCAGCACCAGAACTCCAACAGGCAAAGAATAGTCAATATAGTCCAGGGTCAAGGCAGTCAGCAAACAAGCGTAATCCGAGAAGACTAGCCAAGGTCCAGTACACAGGAAAATAGGAACAGAAGAAAGTCGGTGAACAGCACTCCGACAGCAACTCCTCAGAACAAATGAGGCCAAAGCAACGAAAGACTGAAGGCAGGGCTTTAAGTAGTGGAGGAATTAGGCTCAAGTATATGCAGCTGATTCAAGATGGCTGCCCCCATCAGCAGAGGTGCCTTCGTCCAAATATGGGCTTCCTTCCTGACCTTGTTACTCCAAGATGGCTGCCCCCTCCTGAGCTAGCCAAGATGGCTGCTGTCCTTGATCCAACCCGGATGACGGCTGCCAGACTTAGGAAACTGAAACAGACCCTCCTAAGACTGAACCTTGTCCCTCTTGAACGAAGCTGAGGAATGACTTAGCTGGGAGGAGCGTCGAACAGGTGAGGGACGTAACAATGACAAAATAACTCTCCAAATACCAGTGCTGAATACTGACAATTGACAGAACTTCCGGCAACCATTGTATACCTGGAGGTTCAGCACCAGTATCCTGGTGCTGAATATCTAGGTATAACTTGAAGTGCCAAGGTCAGAGTTTTGAAGCAATGTCAACTATGGGTGCTTATTTTCAAACAGGCAACTAATGTAAGAAACAATTTTGAAAATAAGAGCTATGAAGTTTTTGAACAGAAATGAGTCGCAAGGTTTTCTTTTTATTGCTTTTTTTTTCTCTTCGTCATTTATAGAAAAAGTTTCTAGCACTGTGGAAAAGATAAATATGGTATATTCTTTTGAATGATCAGGCAGATTGATAAACCCCAAATCATTTATTTCAGTAAATAGAACATAAAATGAGTAGGCCATGGTTCAAAGTGAGTAAAGCGTTGTATGCAAATTAAAACATATTCTTAACAGCAACTAATCAAGTGTTTACAGTTTCCATTAAATATGCATTAAACTAAATCAGTCTCCCTTCTTATTCATGTATTTTTTCACAAGTGGAAAGCATACATGTCATGAATATGTAAATTGGATTTCAAGTTATAAAAAGGTTATTTAAATAAAAAGTGAGCTTGTTGATTTCTAGTGAGATTCAGAATCCTCTAGTCCATTTTGCAAGCCTTTAGTATTCAGTGGCAATGGTGTTTATTATTTGGAACCTTACACCAGAATTATAAAATTCTAAGGGGGATATTCACTAATAGAGTGTGCTAATACTGTTAAGGTGTGCTATCATTTTATGCAATGAGTTCTGCGCCAAATAACATGTGATAATGGTGTTAGTGCTTGTTAACTGTTAGTAAATGATCCTGTAAAAGTTTAACAGTGGTTAATTATTATATATAAAGTGGTTCAAGAGGATAAACCTGAACTTCTCATATAACAGCAGAAAGCATGAAGCAGTTATTAACAATAAGTCTGCAGTCAACGCAACAAATAGCTAATTGAAAGTAATTGGTTAGACACATGCCAATCTGGCTTCAGACCTGGGTACGGAACAGAAACAGTTCCTGAGTCCTTTCTTGATGATCTCAACAAAAACTGTGACAGGGAATATGCCTTGATACTAGTGTTGCTCGATTTCTCAGCAACCTTGATACCATGGATCATAATATCATGCTTACAAGACTGTCAGAAATAGGTATCTGTGGCACAGCATTTACTTGCTTCAAATCCTATCTGTCAGATCAACAACAATCAGTTCTGTTCAGCAACACCACATCATTACCTTGGGCACTGGACTGTGGGGTGTCACAGGGATCCATTCTGGCTCCCATTTTATTTAATATCTACCTCATGCCTCTTGCTGAGTTGCTTCAGTCAATGGACACAAAATTCTACATCTATGCTGATGATGTGCAACCACTCATACCCATTGAACCAGATCTACCCACAACTCTGAGTAAATTGTCTGCCTGCCTAACCGCAACACAAAAATGGGCAAACAACAACAAACTTTGCCTGAAACCAAATAAAACAGAGATTGTTTGGGTACCAAACACAAGTGGACAAATATCCAACTTCAACATACCTTTTGGGAAGTATGAACTCCCCATAAAATCACAGGTCAGAAATCTTGGGATACTGCTAGACTCATCACTCACTCTGATCCCACATATTCAAACAATCTTCAAAAATTGTCTCTATCACCTACGGCAGCTATGAAATCTCTCTCCATATATTGAAAAAACGCGTCTGACTACAGTGGTCCATGCCATTATAACATCACAACTAGACTACTGTAATGCCCCGTACACTGTCCAAACCCAAAAGAGTTTGTATCAGCTCCAACTAATTCAGAACACTGCAGCAAGACTGACAGAAGGTTGCAAATGGTGCGACCACATCACATCCTTACTGCAAAAGCTACACTGGCTACCACTACCTTACAGGGCTAAATTTAAAACTCCAGGTTTGATTTTCAAGGTCCTCAGACAAAATAGGCCAGAGTACTTAAAGAATAAGTTATCCCTTTATACACCTTTAGGACCTCCAAGGTCCTATCTAGGATCATCGCTTTCTATACCTTCATCAAAAAAATTTGTATGATATGATACCCACTAGCGAAACGTCTCAGGATTAGCCCCCATGCTCTGGAATTTACTCTCAGAGATGCTACGTATAATTCAAGACTACCTCTACTTCAGGAAGCAGGTGAAAGCCTGACTCTTCTCCCAAGCCTTTAATACATAGGATGACTGACTATACACTGTTCTTGTTAAAGTACATTTCTGTTAAGTTGAAACGATTTTTACTTAAGCGCTAGACGTGTTTTAAGAGGAAAAGGCCTCGAGAAGCCCCCAGCTCAATTATAGCTTCAGGGGCTGGACTTCTTCATCATCTGCCCAAAACCTTTAGCTTGGCAGTAATTGCAAAAGTGAGCATGCAATCTTAACAAATCTTATAGATCACTTAGCTTGTATTGTAGCTCGCTTATTCTCTGCTCATTTCACTTCTTATATGAATCTTGCGGTCTTTCCACCACCGTTTCACTTCTCATGCGAATCTTGCAGTTTTTCCACAACCCGAAGTTCTGACTACGACCTACGGTGGCCAGCGTTTAATTAACCTGCCTCAGAGTCTGTGGTCTTCGTTGATAACTTCACTCTAGAGTTATGCGGGCCCCGGCTGAATATCAGGCCGTGACCTGCTTACCTTTTTGTTTTTAATTGAAGCCCTCCTGAGCCCCTGATCTGTCGCATCCCTTTCCTCTAACCTCCCAACCCATGGCCACAAGCTGCTCCCCCTCCCCCAAATGCCACTCATCCCAACCACCCAACCACCAATTCTTCACCTCTCTGTAGTTCAGGTAGACCCCCTCAGGGCTACCTTAATCACTGATTTTCCAGTGGTTGTCATTGGGCGCAGGAGCAGAGCCCTCTCACTCCTGCCCTTTGCTGCACCTCCCCAAAATGGCTGCTATGACCTCAAGGTCATGGCAGCCATTTTGGGGAGGTGCCGCAGGGGGCAGAAGTGAGGGGACTCTGCTCCTGCTCCCCAACAACCACCACGGAACCACTACTGATCACCAGAAACAGCCCAGGATTGAAGATTCAGGGTCAGTGCTGGTGGCGGCAGCTAACCACAATGCCTGTCACTGGCTGAATATTGAGGAGGTAGTGTATACATGTCCATGGCCCCTAAATCTGTATGAGCACCTCATATGATGTTGTCAAATAAATCTATAGTTCGGAATACTTTCTTGTTCTGTTTTGCTCTCTTCTTGCAGGTCTGTCATTTGCGATCCAGCTGCCTTTTTGCATTTTGAGAAGATCCCTAAATCTGCTGGTCATCTAGGCAAGTCACATGCTGCATACTCTCTGAGCACTCCACAGCTGAGCACATTACCTAGGGCAATAAATCAAGTCCCAGAGCGCCACCTACAGAGACAGGGGCCAAACGTTAGGCGCCAAGGTGAAGCATACTAAGCACCAATTCTATAACGGTATCTGGGTGCCCAGAATCCATCACGGAACACTAGCTTAAGTCAGCATTTACGTGCTAACATTTAGATGCATCCACTTACGCCATATGTATAGAAAGTGTAAATGTGCGCACCTAAATTCTGCACTTCTACTTGTAATATTAAATAAGATTTTCCCATTAAATTTTTATGATGACTAAGAAGGCAACTTTGGAAAGCCATTTGGAAGCATAACCTAACCTAATACTAACCTGTATTAAGGGAATAACACAAGATTGTTTTAATTTGGGAGTCCTTTTAGCAAGCCGCGTTAAAAAGTAGCTGGTGCTGTTGTCGGCGCATTTTTACTGTGGTGGTAAAATGGTCAACTTCCAATATTTTTTTTTTGTAATGGCCATGCACAAATTTCCTCATTAGCACATGGCCATTACTGCAGGAGCCCTTACCACCACCTATTTAGGAGGCAGTAAGGGCTTCCACGCTACTCCCATGATAATCGGGTAGCATGCGGTAATGTGCCAACTCTACCTGATTAGCGCAGGCATGCCTACTCTTTGTCCATGAGAGCGACCCCCATGCTGAAAAATAAAAAAATATTTTCCAGCATGGGATTAGCACACCTAAATGAAAAACTACTTTGGGATGCCTCAGCGCATCCCGTGTTAGCGTTCTTTTAGCGTATGGTAGGCCCACATTAGGCCTACTGCACCTTAGTAAAAGGGCCCCTTAATGCATGATAAAAAGCCAAATCTTGAGTTATGTGCCCTTAACATGTTTGTTTACAACAACATACACCACTTAATGATGAGATGCGATGTAATAATGCAGCCTGCGTTGAATTTTGCAAACCACATTTTTCATTGGAAAAATAGCGCAGCTTTCAACTAGCATTAATTTTTCCTTCACATGAATACAGGCCCCTAACATGGAGTGGAGGAGTGGCCTAGTGGTTAGGGTGGTGGACTTTGGTCCTGAGGAACTGAGTTTGATTCCCACTTCAGGCACAGGCAGCTCCTTGCGACTCTGGGCAAGTCACTGAACCCTCCATTGCCCCATGTAAGCCGCATTGAGCCTGCCATGAGTGGGAAAGTGCGGGGTACAAATGTAACAAAAATAAATAAAAAACCTAATGCTCCTAGGAGAGTCTTAAATGGACTGGTAGTAAAGGAAATGCCATACATACCCCCTTCTCCACACTCCCCTTAATCCATCTAGCCATTCTCATGTCTTAGCATGGAGCAGTAGATCCTGGGGAGCTGTAGCTTGTCAGCACCATTCCTACTACATATGATGAACAACATACATAAGTTTTGCTTCATTTTTCATTCTTTGGCCATTATTACTTCTTTCATTGCCTCTGTTCTTGAGGGAATGACGGGTGGATTGTTTGCAGTAATGCAGACTCCCTAATACTTCTGTATGGGTTTTAAATGGATCCTCAGATAGCCCTTAGAGCAGAATTCACTTGAAATGTTCCACTGGGTCACATCTTCATTGGTGCCCAAGCTGTTTGTCTGCAATTCGTTTAGATAACTAGTTTTGTAATTTATCCTCCTAAGTTTCTATTTGTCTTTCTCCCTATTGTGTCGTGGACTTTATAAAAGTATGGGATAAAAATCCTTTTTTCTTTTCTAAATGACTTTCTTTAGTTTTCATTTCCTTATTTGTTATACAAGTGATATTCCTAGTTTAATTGTTGAAATTGCAATAAAGTAAAAATAAAAAAAATTGGTGCATGAATTATTGTGAAACTCGTGAATTAATATGCAATAGGAAAAATCTTTAAAGATTTTTTTCAAAAAAGTATAATTAATATAGATAGATAGACACTTAACAAGCAATAATGAGCACTAATTGGCAATAATTAGAATTTATGTGCATAACTCACTAAGCTTATTCTATAATACACAGTACCTAAATTCTAATGCGTGGAGCCAAAAAGGAGCATGGTTATGGGCGGGGAAATGAGTGTTTTGTGGGTGTTCCCAAAATTTACACACAGTATTATAGAATATGCCCCTCTGTGCCTAAATCTATGCCCAGTATTTACGTCACATTTCTCTTGATGTAAATGGATGCACATAGCTCTAGGCACTGGGATATCAATTATATACTGCACCTAAATATAGGCAACCGCTTATAGAATACGCTTAGACGGAAATTTATTCCACACAGATTTTTTCAGGTGCCATATTTAGAATCTAGCCCTTAGCACCAATACTGTTACAGTAACTTGGCTCCAACATTCCATTATAGAATACTAGCATAATACAGGCATTGGTGCAACTCATGTTTAGGTTCACCTTCTTATGCCATGTTAATGGCAGGAATATGTTGGTGCACTTAGGTGCCCCAAGTGATACACCTAATTTATAGTAATCTATAATCTACATGAAAAATTGGGAGACACATTCATGGCCTGCCTATACTCTGCCCATGCGTACTCTCCCCTTTGTAGTTAGACGCTATCTTATGGAATAATGCCTAGTACACGTGGCGGGCAGTTTTCAATATGATAAGTCTGACTCTGGACGTTTTGCGAGAAACAAACATGATCATTTTCAAAGCTGAAAAAGTCTATCGTTTTTCTTCAAAAATGGCCATTTCCTAGATGTTTTGAAAAAAAATGTCTAAGTGAAAAACATACAAAATCAATCCATTGGGATGTAGGAGGAGCCAGCATTCTTAGTAGACTGGCCACACAGACATCTAGCAGAGCAATGGGGCACCCTATGTGGCATTTCAGTGGACTTCACTTAAATGATCCTAGGTATACATCTCACCTTTACCCCCTTATACTGTATGGTGAGCCCTCCTAAACATACCAACAATTTACTGTGCTCAACTATATACCACTACAATAGCCCTTATGGCTGCAGGTGTCACCTATATGTGGGTACAGAAGGTTTTAGGTGGGTTTAGGGAGACTGAGACCATAAGTGTAACAGAGTGGATTATTGGCCTGATTTCCCTTCTCCACAGTGCACTGCACCAACCACTAGGCTAATCCAAGTACTTGCTTGCTACTCTAATAGGACTGGCCATAACATCTGAAGCTCTCATAGAGGCTGGTATGTACTGTTTCATTCGCATGTTTGGGAGGTGAGAGGGGGGTCAGTGACCTCTGAGGGAGTAAAGGGGTGTCATTCTTTTATTACTGCAGTGGTTATCAGATCATTTAGGGCACCTTTTTTGTGACTTAGTCGTTACTAAAAGAGGTCTAGACCAAAATATCCAACTTCTATCTTTTGATGTTTTGTTTTGTTCCATTATGGCAGAAAAACATCCAAGTGTTAGGAATGCCCAGATCCTATCCTTAACATATCCTTTGTGATTTGGATGTACTTTAGATGAACAGCATAGAAAAATTTTCAAAAAATGGGTTTTGAAAATAGAGATTTGGACAGTTTTGTGAGAAAAACATCCATCTGTCAGTTTATGCCATTTTTTGAATGTTTTTCTCTTTCAAAAATGAGCTCCATGTGCACCTGTCAATTAATCGCATCTTTGACATGCGTAAGTAGTATTATCTCTAGGCACTAGTTTATTATCCAGCTTATAATCGAAAGAGAAAAACGCCTATATTTTAACCCAAATTGGGAGATGGGCGTTTTTCTCGCAAAGGCGCCCAAATTGATGGGGCATGTCGGAGGCGTGTCGGAGGCGGGACTGGGGCGTGGTTATCAGCCGAGGAGAGATGGGCGTCTGTAGCTGATAATCGAAAAAAAAAAAAAAAGGCATTTTACTGCGATTTTGGGTCACTTTTTTTGGACCCTTTTTTTTCATGAACAAGTCCCAAAAAAGTGCCCCAACTGCCCAGATAACCACTGGAGGGAATTGGGGATGACGTCCCCGGACTCCCCCAATGGTCACTAACCCCCTCCCACCAAAAAAAACCCCACTTTAAAAACTTTTTTCCCAGCCTGTATGCCAGCCTCAAATGCCGTACCCACCTCCATGACAGCAGAATGTGTTTGATCGTGTCACAGCCTTTCCCTGGGTCAGATGTGGCTCTCGGGTGCAGTACAGGGTCACATCAGCATTGCATTGTGGTGGGTGTAGGGTATTGGGCTCCGTGATTTCATTAGCTTGTGTTACAGTCTCACGATGTTGGTAGTTGGTAGGCTCTTCTCCCATGGTGCTTTTCCCCCTGCCTACTGGGTCAGAGTATGCCCTGTTGTGTTTCCTGTTGTAGTCCATGCGGTAGCGGCCATTTTTATAAGCCAGTTTTAGTTCCCTTTCCTGTGTTAGCCACGTTAGACAACTTAGTTCTTCCCTTGAATGTGGCTGAAAGAGGGCATTGTACAGCATTCTGCCAGCTCTGACCTACTGCTAATCTCAGTACCAAGGAGACTCGTTGCCAGTGGGGCACAACCTCTGATTTGCAGTTAACTGTGAGTAAATGTGCTTATTCCAATAAAGGACGTTTTCGGAGAGATTAGTCTTCAGGTGTCAACTGCTTTGCCAATGTTATACAGCAGCAACAAGTCCTAGAGGCCTGCGTGTATGCAGGTCCTTGGAGCACTTTTAGTGGGTACCGGAGTGCACTTCAGGCAGGTGGACCCAGGCCCATCCCCCCCCCCCCCCCCCCACCTGCAACACTTGTGCTGGTAAATGGAAGGCCTCCAAAACCCATTGTACCACATGTAGGTGCCCCCATCACCCCTAAGAGCTATGGTAGTGTTGTACATTTATGGATAGTGGATTTTGGGGAGGGGGGTTGGGAGCTCAGCACCCGTGGTAAGGGAGCTATGCATATGGGAGCTTTTTCTGAAGTCCACCGCACTGACCTAGGGTGCCCAGTTGGTGTCCTGGCATATCAGGGGGGCCAGTGTACTATGATTCGTGGCCCCTCCCATGACCAAATGGCTCAGATTAGGACGTTTTTGAGCTGGGCATTTTTAGTTTCCATTATCGCTAAAAAAAACAAACGCCCAGCTCAAAAACGTCCATTTTTTCAAAAATACGGTTCGGCCCGCCCCTTCACGGACCCGTTCTCGGAGATAAACGCCCATGGAGATAGGCATTTGCGTTCAATTATGCCCCTCAATATTGCCCTGAATGTTTTACGACAGATTTGATCAACACCTATACAGAGGCATAATCATCTGCTTTTATGTTTGCTGTTCCTCTCCTTATGCATCCAATCTTCCCTCTCGCTCAATAAGCATCTCTTTCTGTATTGAGTTAAGCAACTGATGTAACAGGGCTGTTCTATTACAAACAGAGAATAAAATGGCAGACTTAAGAGGAGGGCCATGCTGATTGAGAATGAATATCCTTTAACATTCAGTCTGACTTTGACTTGTATAATAATCTTCTATGTCTAGTTCTCAGATCTGTATTAAAAAAAATTGCAATCCTTCGGTGCCATCTAGTGGTGGCTATCCAACTCTTTTCTTTACTTTATAACATAAAAATGAATTCTAATATTTTAAATAAGGCTACAGTAAAATCTAACCCCCCCCCCACCCCCCCCCCCCCCCGATATTCAAAACTATTTAAATAGTCAGAAATGGCACCTTGCTGGTTAAATAACACTTAACTGGCTATTCAGTGATATTGAATGGGGGATAACCAGCTACCCCCCCATGAATATTCCTGATTAGTGGCTAGGAGATAAATGGCTATATATTTTTTAAATTTATATTTTGCTCACACCTTTTAAGTAGTAGCTCAAGGTGAGTTACATTCAAGTACACTGGATATTTCTCTGTCTCTGGAGGGCTCACAATCTACGTTTATCACCTGAGGCAATAGAGGGTTAAGTCATGGCTCACAATCTAAGGGCCCTGTTTACTAAGGTGCGTTAGTGATTTTAACGTGCCTATAATTAGCATGCACACTAACCTTGTAGGCGCCTATAGGAATATTGTAGGCGCGTACCCAGTTTGTGCACGTTAAAAACACTAACACCTCTATAACGTGGCTTAGTAAACAGGGCCATAAGTTTGCACCTGAGACAATGGAGAGTTAAGTGATTGCCCAAGATCACAAGGAGCAGCAGTGGGATTTGATCCAGCCATCTCTGGATATCAAGACCAGTGCTCTAACCACTAGGTCATTCCTCTAAGAATATCCAGGCTAACCACTGACCCAGTGGCGTAGCCAGAAGACAATTTTTGGGTGGGCCAGCGGGTTGGATGGGTGGGCACTACAACCCCAACCCCCACACACACGCAGCGCGCAGCACATTTAAAGTTATCGGCGCTGCCTCCACTCACCTTCTCCCACCGTGGCGCTGCCTCCTCTCCTGCACTTCATGGTCTCCGTCTCCCACCCCCGCGCCAGCGCTCTATAGGCACTGCCTGCCTGACAGCTGACAGACGCGGCGCGACGATGTCCTGCTCCGGGACCTTCCCTCTGCCGCATACAATCCACCCTGCATAAACAGGAAGTTGAATCAACGCGGCAGAGGGAAGGCCCCAGAGCAGGAGGACGTCGCGCCAGGTCTGTCAGCTGTCAGGCAGACAGCGCTGATAGCAAATTGAAAGCGCTACCGTGAGGGTTGGAGACAGAGACCGCGAAGTGCAGGAGAGGAGGCAGCGCTACGGCGGGGGTGGGAGAAGGTGAGGATGGGCCTGAGATAAAACTGGGTGGGCCTGGACCCATCCAGGCCCACCCGTAGCTACGCCCCTGCACTGACCATGGGAGCTAGCTGGGCTCCCTCCCACGGTCCGATGCATCAATCCCTAAAAATTTAATAAATAATTAGAGCTCAAGTAGTCATGATAAAATCTGATTCTTTGTAATCTGTGATATTTGTAATTATACAAATGTAAGAATAATCAAAAGATGCTATTGTACATGAACTGCCAGACCCTGTGTTACAACATCTTTCCGTAATGTGTGTTGACCCAATAAAAAGAATCACAATCTACTCTGAAGCCATGAATTATCATAGCAACATAGTAGAAGATGACAGATAAAGACCTACACAGTCCACCCAGTCTGCTCAACACGGTGCCCAGAGTCGCACCTGCTTTTCATGATCGAATACTGGCATCACAAACAGGGCAGTCAGCCACAATGCCAACCATATATAACATAACAACGACTCTCATATACCACTATTGCCTCTCAGTTCAAAGCAGTTAACAATAAAAGAACTAGAATAGTAATCTAGGAATTACATAAAAATAGAAAAAGTCATCAAAAATTGTTTACAATTCCTTCCTCAAAACATATTTCTGAAAGAAGCATTTTCAAAAGACTTTCTAAAATCTTTGTAACTATAGGAGTACATAAGATTAGAGATCTCTTTATTTTATCTGCCTGAAAAGCAAATAGTGACTCATAAATTTTCATTCTCTTTCTATTTTCTAATGATGGAAATCCAAATGGATAATAATTATATACTCTCCGGCTGGTAGCTGAGTTAACACACTAAAAATGCCTTTCCATATAGAACCTTGTAAATAATACAAGATGTAGACAGTTATATTTCATGAAGTCTTGGAAGAGTGTTTATAATTTTGGCTGCAGTATAGTCACATTCATCGTCAATACTCCATTAAACCTAATATTTTGCTCAGTATCAACCTTAAGTTATCTTCCCCTCTGAGATACACTCATAACATATGGTATGATGTGATATAAAAAATATATATTTGATATTGATCTGTCCTTGACATTTTCAGGACCCAGACTGTAGAATTCTGCCTGGCAGAATTCTAAACAACTTTACTTCTCAACTACAGAAATTGTCGTTGAAGCTAACTCCAGTACATCCCAATCTGTTTTGCTATCATAGGCGCCCGGTATAAGAGGCTTGGGGAGGCTAAGCCTCCCCAGCCACAAGTGCGCAACAAGCAACAGGGGATCTGAGAGACCCTACCTTCTTTGCAGGAAGTTACTCCCGTCTTTCTCCTCCAGTTCTCTGTTCTTTGCAGCGCCGCGGTTTCTCCTCTTCCCCCCCTCCCCCTCGACTACTCTCACTTCAGGGCTGGCATCTCTCCTGCTCGGCTTCCTTAATCGCTACTAGTAGCGGTACTGTAGCGATTACAGTGATGTGCTTCAGCGCCTCAGCCTTCCCTACCACGGATCCCTCCCATCTCATTTAATGCAACTTCCTGTTCCGCAAAGGCGGTAATGCGCGGGACCCATCATAGTAGGGAAGGCTGGCTGAGTTTGAATGTTGTTCCCAGTCTTGAATCAAATTGAAAAGAAAATTGTGGCATGTTGGATTTCAGGAGAGGCGCTGAGGCAGATTGCTGATCTCATTACAGTACCGCTACTGGTAGCAGCATCGGTGGTCAACTTCAAGGCAAATAGAATGCAAGGGATTACTGGGCCATGGGTAGGGCGGGAAAGATAAAGACTCTAGAACCGCGATGGGGGGAGGGGAGAGACAAGACCTGGCTGCAGGAACGATGGAGGCTAGAGGGAAAGAGGTGTAGTGTAGGTACTGCTCCCCTGGACCTTGGGGGAGGGGGACTTGGACAGATAGAAAGTGCTGTAGGGGGAGGGGAATAATAAATGTTGACCAGCTGGTGGGAGGGGGGAGAGAGGAAGCGTGACTCACAGGAGGAAGCTGGAATGGAACCGCTGGGGAAGGATTGAAGATCAAGATTGGTAAGTGTTCTCAGCTACAAATAAGAACTGTGCTGCAGGTTTTATTAAGTCAAAATAAAAAATAAATATTTTGTTTCATGCAGATCTCTTTTGTTTAAACATAACTAAATGGGCTATAAGCCCCTAATGCAGTCCATTGGTTTTCTTATATTTTGTTCTTGTGATGACTTATACTGTACCAAAGTTGAAAACTCATCTCTATCTAGTCGTTAGTAGAAGGAGTTCATTGTGAACACTATCCACCGTAATAGGTTGTTTTGTGGCTGTACGTGAGGAATTGTGATTTTATGATCCCTTGTTTCATATTGAAATATTGTTTCATATTGTAAGCCACATTGAGTCTACTGCTATGCGGGAAAATGTGGGATACAAATGTAATAAATAAAAAATATTGTTGATGGTCTGTGTTTACCGTATGGGTGGTATATTGGTGTATTAGGGTCTGCCCAGTGTAATGTTTACAGTGCTGCCTTTTCATGCATAATGTTACTTCACTAATGTGACCATTTCATTTTGGGATTTTCAATGGATGGAACTAGCAGTGTTTAATAATTGATAACATTTTTGAATAGTACACATTGGTTAATATGTGCTTTGAACAACCACTTTATTCTTTGACATATGATACATATCTAATATCTAAATGTATTAAAAGGTATTAATTGTGACTATTTTACTTTTACTTATTTTTTTTCCTGTGTGTTGTCAGACAATTATGGATATAAGCCCCACCCTAACTCCGCCCCCTATAGCCTCCCCAAACAGTGGGCCACCGACCGCCTATGTTTGCTATAAACAGGACACAGACCTAAGAAGTCTCCCAGATGACTCCCAGATCTACCTCTCCACATCAGAAATCTCTGCAGGAATTCAGGCCAAAGTATCAGCCTGTCTGTCTGACATTGCCGCCTGGATGTCTCACCGCCATCTAAAACTAAACATGACCAAGACTGAGCTTCTTATCTTTCCCCCTAAACCAACCTCTCCTCTTCCCCCATTCTCTATTTCTGTGGATAACACACTCATCCTCCCTGTCTCATCAGCTCGCAACCTTGGGGTCATCTTCGACTCCTCTCTCTCCTTCTCTGAACATATTCAGCAGACTGCTAAAATCTGTCGTTTCTTTCTCTATAATATCAGCAAAATTCACCCTTTCCTTTCTAAGAACACTACCAAAACCCTTATCCACACTCTTATCACCTCTCGCTTAGACTATTGCAACTTGCTTCTCACAGGTCTCCCACTTAGCCATCTCTCTCCTCTTCAATCTGTTCAAAATTCTGCCACATGACTTATATTCTGCCAGTGTCACTATGCTCATATTAGCCCTCTCCTCGAGTCACTTCACTGGCTCCCTATCCATTTCCGCATACAGTTCAAACTCCTCTTATTGACCTATAAGTGCATTCACTCTGCAGCTCCTCAGTACCTCTCCACTCTCATCTCTCCCTACATTCCTCCCCAGGAACTCCGTTCACTGGGTAAATCTCTCTTATCTGCACCCTTCTCCTCCACCGCTAACTCCAGACTCCTTTCCTTTTATCTTGCTGCACCATATGCCTGGAATAAACTTCCTGAGCCGGTCCGTCAAGCTCCATCTCTGGCCGTCTTCAAATCTAGGCTAAAAGCCCACCTTTTTGATGCTGCTTTTTAACTCCTAACACTTACTCACTTGTTCAGTACCCTTATTTTATCATCCCCACCTTAGTAATTCACTTGTCTCTTATTTGTCCTGTTTGTCCGTCCTAATTAGATTGTAAGCTCTGTCGAGCAGGGACTGTCTCTTAATGTTCTAGTGTACAGCGCTGCGTACGTCAAGTAGCGCTATAGCAATGATAAGTAGTAGTAGTAAGAAGTCTGTAATCAAAAGTCATTTAAAAATGAATAAACTTCTACTGACCCAAATGGAATATACCTTGAGATTTCTCAATATATCACTCATTAAGGGGCCCTTTGACTAAAGTGTGGTAAATTTTTGCACTTATTATACAGAAGTGAAAAGCCTGTATACATACTGTTGAGCATATTCCCATCATGTTCCCATATCATTACCACACAGGAAATATTGTGCCACGTGCTAAATGTACTTATAGATAGCACTGATACACTTCATATCTCCTGTTTCACAGGTGTTAAGTGCACTCATGCTATCTGCAATGACATTTAGGAAGGAAGTTATCAGTTTGGGATTTCATTAAGACAGGACATCTCATGGTATTTTAGCACAGGTCCCATTTTATGCAATGACTAGCCGTTGAGCCCGTAAAAACGGGCTGGTATTGGGATTTTCCTTCCCCCCGCGAGGTCGCCACCGCTCCCCTCCCCCCCCTCGCGAGGTCGCCACCACTCCCCCCTCCTCGGAGTCGCCGCCGCCACCCCTCCACCCGGTCCGGGCCCTCTCTTTGCTTCTGAACTTACACATCCATTTGCCGAACGCAGCAAGAGCAAGGCACATCAGCTGAGCTGCCGTGGGCCCTTCCTTCTCTGCCTGTGGCCCCGCCCTCCTGTGACGTAACGTCAGCGAGGGCGGGACACAGGCAGAGAAGGAAGGGGCAGCTCAGCTGATGTGCGTTGCTGCGTTCGGCGAATGGATGTGTAAGTTCAGAAGGGAAGAGAGGGCCGGGTGGAGGGGTGGTGGCGGCAACTCCGAATGGGGGGGAGCGGTAGCAACCTCGGCGGCGCAGTTTCCCTCTCTGTCCCGCCCCCCCCCCCCGTCATCACGTATTGATGCGGGGGCAGGACAGAGAGGGAAGTCCCTACTGCACATTTGCGAGTGAGTCGGTCACTCGCCGTTTATGTATTTGATACCTAGTTACTACTAGCCCAGGTTAACAGTAAAATAATGAGTTTTAATGGTAGCTCACTTTGATAATTTCCCCCTTTAGCATACTGTAACATGCCATGTACTAACTGCAACGTACATTCCATGCCCATCCCCACTCATAACCACTGTTCCCTCAAAGCTGGGCAGTCCGCCTCCACCTACAATCCTGTCGGGGGGGGGGGGGTGCTGTTTCATTATCAAGTTTCCAAGAGTGAGGAGTAGACAAGCTCCAAAGAATTCCAGGGAACCTTCTTGTCCCTAGTGATTGAAAATACAGTATTGAACAACCCCCCCCCCCCCCCCACCCCCCCGGCAGCAATGCAGTTAGAGAACTTCTACTCAGCTTACAGGGAACATTGCCCATAACCTATTAATTTTCTACCTCACAATGGGCTATGCAGTTAGCACATGAAATTGCATATGCTAACTGTTATGTCAGCATGACAATAGCTACTATGGCTGCTCGCTAACAGTTATCGTGCATGAATTCACAGTCCTGTGTAACCATGGGCTAACTTCTCATTTGGAATGAGAGCTTGAGCAGGAAATTTTGCAAAACCACCTTGAATTTGGAAAATTAGAGTTTTGGAGGATGTCTCCTTAACTGGCTCCCCTTGGATGTGCAGTTTGCCAAAACATACTCCCCCCGTTATTCAGCCGGTGGTAGGCAGCACAGTTAGCTGCTTGCCGCTGGCGCTAACTCTGGATATTGAATGCCAGGCCATTTACAGTGACCAGCATTGAATTCCTGGGGATTTCTGGCCAGCTCTAACCAATTAGCACAGAACACACTTACTCTCTACCCCTGACCCACCTCCAGCACTAAAAAAAATAAAATCTATGTTTGTTTGTTTTTTTAGCACATGGGATGCATGTGCCGATGACAAAATTACCACAGGACGCTTGTGTGTGCTCTACAGTAATGCATTTTAAGCTGTGGTAAGTATGCATTAGTGCATAACTTATTAAAAGGACCCCAAGTGTTTATAGTATTGTAGTCATTTGATTCAACAGTGGGGGCTGCTAGAATATCTGATAAAGAGGTTAGTAGGAAATGTTAAAGGTTCTAATGGTAACACTGACATCCACTTGGTTAAATGATAAAATCAACTATCGTCTAACTCTTCCTGGCAAGCTACAAGTTCTGCAATTAATTAGAAGTCCTAGCAGAGGCCTAACTTTTTCCACATTTCTTACTGTTACCTCTTGCTCTATAGCACTTTTCCTCTGAGAAAAGTTTGCTGATCTGGTGTTTAAGCTTGAAGGATTTGAACATTTCTTTCTTCTCTCCCTGAGACTCCTCTTTTTTTTCTTCTTTATGATACACATGCTTAGGTCCTTACTACATACGGTTTTTGGTGCAGAATTTGCACCATTTTGATAGCCTTTTCTGGATTACCTCCAGATGAATAGCAGGCCTAAATGAAACACAGACCAGCAGTGGTGATCATCCATTTACCACGCTTATTCAGCGCTCCTAACTAAACGTAGAGCAGCACTGACTATACATATCAATTTAAACACCAACATTTAAATTAAAAATCTTGACCACTACTTCTGAATATTAACCCCCACAGTATTTTATATATTACCTTTGATTATCAGTGAATTTAAAATGTGCATTTTCAAAGTGTTCTATTCTGTGTTCACAAAATATGCTCAATTTAGAAGACATTCCTCAGTAAAATGCTTTTCTCGCCACTTCTTTACAAAAGAATGCTATGATGTCATCAAGTCTTCTTTATTCTAATTGGCTGTTACATTGTATGACATCATAATGAAAACCAAGCACATACTGGAATCTATCTTAACTGCATCTGAGGACAAACACTGCCTTGAAGATGATTACTTAGTAAACTCTCTGTAATGTGTGCCCTTATGGCATAAAGGCAATAAAACACTGAAAACAATGACCCAGCCAATGAGGGCATTATGGTTCACCTCTGCAGTTATCTTCATAGAGTTTCTAACATATTTTGACAAAGCATATGCAGGTGAGATACAGTACAACACTCTTAAGCTGGTTTTATTTTATAACTAGCCTTTAAGCCCGTTAAAACGGGCGAGCTTTGTGTTTAGAAAAATATAATGATTGTCTTCTGTCCCCTGCCCCCCCTCTCTAGCCACCCATACCTAGCGATTCTCCTCGCTCCCCTGCCCCCCCTCCAGCCAAGCGCACTAGCTCTTTTGTATGCCTGCTTCCAAGCCACACGCAAAAGCAAACGACCCCTGTCTCTAATGACGTCGGTATCTGTGACATGATGCCCCTTGCCCCGCCTCTGACTCCTCCTCTTCTGAGCTGGTGGAGGCGGGGCTTGGACTTTTGCTCTCTCAACGTTCTGGGCGCTACTGTGCATTTGCAGGTGAGTCGGTCACAGCATAGATTGATAATCTATAGTGACACTGAGAATATGTCAGGATCAATTTTCAAAAACATGTTAGTCTGTACTTATCTCAAGAAGCTCAATGAGCCATCTCTCCTGTATTTAATCAATCCCCTGGATCAGAGACCATGTTTTGAATACTGTACTGTGCTGGACACTGTTTGATGCTTGCAACATTGGCACATTGAGAGTTTGTGGTGTGCTACATGAAGATAGTTTTTGATTTAATTTACACAGTAGCAGATATGAACACAGTAACCCCTTAAAGATTGGGAAGGTTTTTTTAAGCCAGTGATGAAGAACAGATCATTGTGATCATCTTTAGTTCTATAGATCAGTTGATCTGGAGCTCTTTGAGGCTTTTTCGCATTCCTGTCGGGTACACATATTTTTGAAATTGAGTGGGTCATTATTTTTTTGTTTGTTTGTTTTGATTGTAACCAACAATCTCAAATAGACAGGATTATGAGAACCACTGGGGGGGGGGGGGGGGGCATGGGAGATGAGATCAGAACCACTGGAAGGGTTGGCTGACCTGAAAGATCCTCCTTGTAAGTTTCTTACATGGGTCCCACCTGCATAAGTGCCAGTGGCCATTACATGCACGGTTATGCCTAGATATTCAATGCTAGGGCTCAGTTGTGACATGACATTGAATATCTGGGTCTTTTTAGCCTACGGTATTCAGTGCTTTTAAAAAAGCTGAACACCACTGTCTGAATATTTACCTGACTGGTAAATTTCTAAATTTAGAACCCTAAAAAGTGGGTGGGAACAGGGGCAGATTTAGGACAGGGATGAAAAGTTAGGAGCTTAGTTAGGCACCTTAATTAAACTCCAAAATATAAGCGAATAAATAATGATAGGCCTAAATTTAAGAGCACAACATTTAAGCTCTTACATGTAAGGGACTTTTCAGTGGAGGAGTGGCCTAGTGGTTAGAGTGGTGGACTTTGGTCCTGGGAAACTGAGGAACTGAGTTCAATTCCTGGCACAGGCAGCTCCTTGTGACTCTGGGCAAGTCACTTAACCCTCCATTGCCTGCCACATTGAGCCTGCCATGAGTGGGAAAGCACAGAGTACAAATGTAACAAAACAAAAAAACTTACCCCCCCCCCCCCCCCCCCCCCCACCTAGTGGCTGCCGCAGATAATGCCAACACAGCCCATTCAAAGTGCATTTTGTGTTTCATATTTTACTTCAAAAAATATTATTTTACAGCTCCAATTCAAGATCAGTATAAGCTCATTGAGGACATGATTCGTACACTAGCAACCTTCCAGCAAAGACAAATACTTGGAGATCGGCTGCTGAATCCACAGGGTGAGTTCTCTTTTTATTTCATGTTCCATTGAGTTTTCACATACTTCAAGTAAGTACATCATTGCATGACTGAAGCCTTTACATGTCTGCTTTTGAAAATGTATACGAATATTAGTTATTTCTTATGTGAAGGGGAAGAAAGACTTTTCCTTCCAGAATCAAACGCTGCCTGCTAGTAAGAAGAGAGAAATGCAGTAACAGTGAGGAACTTCAATTGCTTGGTCAAGGAATAGATTGTCCTGTGGGGAAAGCCATTGCTTGTCCCTGGGATCAGTAGCATGAATCGTGCTAATATTCAGGATTCTATCAAGAGGAAAAAGGGGGAACAATCCTAAATATCATAAACATATATATAGAATATGCGTAGAAAAGCGTGCCTGTAAATTCCACTTAAATCAAGTTAGTAATGATAAGCGGTCATTATTGACCACTTATCATGACTAAGTGGCTCGTTAAACAATTAAGGCATATGCATAAATCTATGCACGTCTCAATGCGCCATATGATAGAATCTGGCAGCATGCATTAAGCTTTAATATTCAGCAGAGATAACTGGCTATCTTGCACTGAATATTAGCACTTAGCCAGTTCAGTGCTAATGAACCACCCAGTAGCCATTCCTGGCTGGTTAAATAGTCCTGGATATCAGCTGGTCAGTTTATTTAGTTGATTAAAGATGTTGGAACACCATACAGTAGCATTGTTAGCAATTAAGTACAGTGCTTGTCGTGCTCACCTCCTGCGTTATTTAAGGCTTTGAGGGGAGTGGAAGAGAGAAAAAAAAGGGTTCCTTCCCTAGCTTTAAGGGGCTCAGGGCTGCTGAGAGACTGAGCCAGGCCAACATGTGACTATTTATGGTAAATGTGTAAACTTACTGCACATCAGTGAAAATACCCCTAAATGAATACTAATGAATCTATATCCCTAGTGGGGAAAAAGGGAACACAACCTAAAATTGAGCAACAGTGATGGATTACTGTGCATCTCTAAGAGGGAGAGAGTAAAGTTTTCCCTTCAAGTTTTGCTGAATACGTTCACACGGTAACCTTGGTGTATAAAATCTACACTATGGGGTCCTTTTAACAAGCTGTGGGAAAACGGGCCCTGTGCTAGTGGCAGGGGCCATTTTTCCCACATGCCAGGGCCTTTTTTACCACAGTGGGTAAAAAGCCCCCAGACAAATATGACCGTGTGGTAAGAGAATTGTGATAAGAATTCATATGGCGGGCAGCCCTTACCGCCATTCATTGAGGTGGTGATAAAGGCTCCTGCAGTAACCCAGCGGCAACCGGACACTGCAGAGTAATGCCCGATTACCATCGAGTTACCACCACACAAGTCATTTCTGGGGGGCAGTGCCGTAGCGAGGGCAGCTGACACCCGGGGTGGGTCGCCGTTGCGCACCCCCCCCCCCCCCGGGTGCAGCACGGTGCACCCTCCCCCCTGAGGAGTGCACCCCCCCAGAGCGTGTACTTACTTCGGAAAATGGTGAGGGACGGGCGGGAGGGATCCGCCCTGACTGCACATTGTGGGGAGCTGCGTCGGCTCTGCTGGTTCCCTGCTCTCTCTGCCCCGGAACAGGAAGTAACCTGCAAAATATTTTTTGGAGGGGGGTGCAGAGGTGGGGGGGCGCAGTGGTGGATGGGGGGTACCGAGGTGGATGGGGGGGGCACCGAGGTGGACCGGGGAGAGAGCCTGTTGTTAAAAATTTACCAGCACACCACTGGGAATGCGTGACAATAAAGCATAAATCACTGAGAGAAAAGGTCTGTAAAAAAATATTACATGAAACGAAAATTAATATCCCAGAACAAGATAAACGCCATTAATCGGCTGGCAATCCCCACACTCTCATACAGTTTTGGAATTGTAGACTGGCCTCTTAAAGATCTTGAAAACCTGATGCATGAACAAAGAAACTCCTCCATGCCTACAAGGTAATTTATGAGAATGAGTGTAAGCCAAGACTTTATATTCCCTGAGTCAAAGGAGGAATGGGCCTTATATAAATAGATTATAAAAGTAGAGATTTAATCACAGTCCTCCAAATAGTCACAAAGTGCAGAAATATGAAAATAAACATCTAGAATCCATTTATATCATTAAGCTTGGATGAGTTCTGACAAGTAGAAATAATGGAAATCCATCAAAATACATAAGGAGGGAAGCAATAGAATTTTCAAAAGAAAAAAAAACTCTTCAAAGAATGAAATCTGTAATACACAAAACAAAATTAAAAAAAGCTCCATAAATTGGATTGGATTGCATTTATGATTTTGATGTACTGCTTAATATAATTGTGTTAAAGCAGTGTACAATAAAATGCTTCAAATACAAAAAATAATAACATCATCATACAATGACATCAAATACAGTATTAAGAGGTCCTTTTACTAAGCCACAGTAAAAAAAAAAAAAAAAAGTGGCTTGTGGTAGTGTGGGCACATGTTTTTGGCGCGTGCTGGGCCATTTTTTACTGCGGCTGGGAAAAAGGCATTTTTTAATGGGACAGTAAATGGCTGTATGCTGAAATTAAAAGTTTTGCATGGCTATTTACTGCCTGAGCCCTTACCACCACCCACTAATCTAGCGTTAAGGGCTCGCGCGCTACTCATGCGGTTATCAGGTAGTGCACGCCAATGGACCGCACTGCTGATTACCACTGGGAATGCCCCCCTGCTTAGTAAAAGGGCCCCTAAATGACTTGGGGAGCTAAACAAAGCAAACGCTTTTGCGCTGCGTGCCCCAACTGAATGAATATATCAATTAGGCCAGTGTTTAAGAAACATGCTAATTTCTGCATTTCTATACTGACTGGAAAATGTTTACAATTTTATTTCTTCGCCTTCCTATTCCACCTCAAAGCATAACCTAATGCCCCTGGTACCTACATTCACTTTATGCTACTTGCTTACTCCATTTATTTATTTATTTATTTTGTTTCAGATAATAATAATCCCTCTGAAAACGATGGAATTTTTATGAATGTAAAATCAAGTCCATTCTCCGGTAGATTATTTGGATGGAATTCAAGTTAGTGATTTAAAATATCTACTCTACCATGTAGATGAACAATTTATGGAGTCTTATTCAGGGATGGATTAACCTTTTGGTGGACTCTAGGCACAGAATCCGTTTCGGGCCCCTATTATAGCATATATACATTTTAAAACTTCAACAAATGGGGCTCCACATGTTTCTAGCTGCAGAGGAAATTTGGCAGAGGAAGAAGCAGCAGGTAGGAAGAACTGCGCACCAATTCCTTCTGTGATAGCTAGGGGGGAGGAGAGCAACAAATCAGCCCCTATCCCTTCTCTTTTTTTCCCTGCCAATAGTTGACTTACCAGGGCAAAAACCTGCCTTGAAAGCTCTTGAACTTGTACATCTGAGAGGGCGGCTTCTAAATATTTAGGCCATAGGCATGTGCCTAGTTTGCCAGTAGCTTAATCCTACCCTGGTTTTGTTGCCTGAACTCTTGATCCTTAAACTCTGCCAAGTTTCTCCTAGTGTTTAATAAAATTATGCATTTAGAAAAAAAAAGACTGATCAACTCATGGCGTTCAAGTGAAGATAACTAAAATGATTTGTGGCATCTGACTTTGTGTTTTCCTCAACTGGCAAGGAGAAGCTTATATGTAACATTTAACATTGAAAACCCACATATTGAAAGGGCAATTTTCAAAGGCTTCTACATTGCTAAAGGGATCCCCATTGAAAATGGTTCTCTTCCCTTAATTAATAAAAATCACAGTGCAAAAAGAGGCAGGTTCAAGGTGGCTTCATGTCAGAAAAGGGGAAAGTACACTTTGAGATTTCATTCTGAAAACCCTGTGTATACTTTTCACATTTACATTAGCACCTGCTTCAGGTTACATACAAATATATGCAGGTATATTAAACCCAATGGACTCTATGTACCAGTGGCGTAGCTATGTGGGGCCTGGGGGGCCTGGGCCCCCGTAGATTCGGCCCTGGCCCCCTGCTGCGACCGTCTTGAACCCTCCCCCGCCGTCTCCGCCCGCCCCGCCACCGCATGACATACCTTGTTTGCTGGCGGGGGTCCCCAAACCCCGCCAGCCGAAGAGTCTGCTTCAGCGCCAGAGTTAGTAGACTCCGGCGCCTTCATTCAACGAAGTTCGTGTGAAGAAAATCAGCTGGTTTTGATGCCATACGTCCTGTACGGGGCTACATGCATGGTGCAGGACGTAAGGCGTCAAAACCAGCTGATCTTCTTCACACGAACTTCGTTGAATGAAGGCGCCAGAGTCTACTAACTCCGGCACTGAAGCAGACTCTTCGGCTGGCAGGGTTTGGCGACCCCCGCCAACAAACAAGGTACCTCATGCAGCGGCGGGGCGGGTGGCAACGGCGGGGGAGGGTTGGTGGCAGGAGAGGGGGTTCAAGAGAGTCGTCGTCGTCGGGGGGGGGTCCAAAACTGGCGGCAGTAGTGGGCGCACAGGGGGAGGGGGATCGGCGGCGGGGGGAGGCGGCTAAACAGTGCCCCCCCACATTGGGCTCTGGCCCCCCCTCCCGGCGAGGTCTGGCTACACCCCTGCTATGTACTGATGTGTAAAATGACTTGCATTTTGCATGAAAAGTAATGGAAAATGCCCAGAAATGCTCAAAAGCATTCAAAATACAAGCATTTTTGCTATTTTTTTCACAAAATGCACTTGTGGTCACTTGCAGTAGTGAAGTTTCGCGTGAAGCACACATCACACAAATATTTACATATATAGGGGAGGTTCTAAAAAATCGGCGCAGAAGTCAATGTCGACTAAGCATTTTCTATAAGCAGCACCTAGATTTAGGCATGGTAAATAGAATACGCTTAGTTGATATCTCAGTGCCTAAAACCTACACGCCTCTATTTACACCAATGAAAACATGGCGTAAATCCCGGCACATAGATTTAGGTGCACTGGGCCATATTATATAACTACATGCATACATTTCAGAATGCCCACAAAATGCCCATTCCCCACCCATAACCACACCCCTTTTCATCTGTGCACGTTAGAAGTTAGGCGTAGTGTGTTACAGAATGCGCTTAGCAAGTTGTGCATGTAAATTCTAATTACACAACGCAACAATGATTTTGCTACTGACAGAAAAGCATGTGATTTTTACTAAATTGAACCCGCCGATTCCAAATATGAAATCCGAATTTGCCTGACACGTCTAGATTTTAAGTTATACATGCAAAGCCCATTCACTTATAATATTAATGCATTATATATTGGAAACATGGAAAGAGGTTTCATAAATACATTTCTACAATGGTGAACAGATACAGTGGTGGAAATAAGTATTTGATCCCTTGCTGATTTTGTAAGTTTGCCCACTGACAAAGACATGAGCAGCCCATAATTGAAGGGTAGGTTATTGGTAACAGTGAGAGATAGCACATCACAAATTAAATCCGGAAAATCACATTGTGGAAAGTATATGAATTTATTTGCATTCTGCAGAGGGAAATAAGTATTTGATCCCCCACCAACCAGTAAGAGATCTGGCCCCTACAGACCAGGTAGATGCTCCAAATCAACTCGTTACCTGCATGACAGACAGCTGTCGGCAATGGTCACCTGTATGAAAGACACCTGTCCACAGACTCAGTGAATCAGTCAGACTCTAACCTCTACAAAATGGCCAAGAGCAAGGAGCTGTCTAAGGATGTCAGGGACAAGATCATACACCTGCACAAGGCTGGAATGGGCTACAAAACCATCAGTAAGACGCTGGGCGAGAAGGAGACAACTGTTGGTGCCATAGTAAGAAAATGGAAGAAGTACAAAATGACTGTCAATCGACAAAGATCTGGGGCTCCACGCAAAATCTCACCTCGTGGGGTATCCTTGATCATGAGGAAGGTTAGAAATCAGCCTACAACTACAAGGGGGGAACTTGTCAATGATCTCAAGGCAGCTGGGACCACTGTCACCACGAAAACCATTGGTAACACATTACGACATAACGGATTGCAATCCTGCAGTGCCCGCAAGGTCCCCCTGCTCCGGAAGGCACATGTGACGGCCCGTCTGAAGTTTGCCAGTGAACACCTGGATGATGCCGAGAGTGATTGGGAGAAGGTGCTGTGGTCAGATGAGACAAAAATTGAGCTCTTTGGCATGAACTCAACTCGCCGTGTTTGGAGGAAGAGAAATGCTGCCTATGACCCAAAGAACACCGTCCCCACTGTCAAGCATGGAGGTGGAAATGTTATGTTTTGGGGGTGTTTCTCTGCTAAAGGCACAGGACTACTTCACCGCATCAATGGGAGAATGGATGGGGCCATGTACCGTACAATTCTGAGTGACAACCTCCTTCCCTCCGCCAGGGCCTTAAAAATGGGTCGTGGCTGGGTCTTCCAGCACGACAATGACCCAAAACATACAGCCAAGGCAACAAAGGAGTGGCTCAGGAAGAAGCACATTAGGGTCATGGAGTGGCCTAGCCAGTCACCAGACCTTAATCCCATTGAAAACTTATGGAGGGAGCTGAAGCTGCGAGTTGCCAAGTGACAGCCCAGAACTCTTAATGATTTAGAGATGATCTGCAAAGAGGAGTGGACCAAAATTCCTCCTGACATGTGTGCAAACCTCATCATCAACTACAGAAGACGTCTGACCGCTGTGCTTGCCAACAAGGGTTTTGCCACCAAGTATTAGGTCTTGTTTGCCAGAGGGATTAAATACTTATTTCCCTCTGCAGAATGCAAATAAATTCATATACTTTCCACAATGTGATTTTCCGGATTTAATTTGTGATGTGCTATCTCTCACTGTTACCAATAACCTACCCTTCAATTATGGGCTGCTCATGTCTTTGTCAGTGGGCAAACTTACAAAATCAGCAAGGGATCAAATACTTATTTCCACCACTGTATCAAGGCCGCTGGAATCCCAACATGATGGGGGACTACTGCTGGTTTTTGCAACGGGAAAATATGACCGGTCACAAACGCAAAAGCAGATGCCTGAAGCACTTTTAACAGTACTGGGCCTTGCTGAAGTAAGACTTTTAAAATGGAATATGAGACTTTTTTGAAATTTTGTTATTCCATTACATTTTCATATACTGTTTACTACGAAAACTTTGATGTAGATCAGGTAATTGTTGGAGTAAAACTCGTTCTGTAAAAAATTATTCAATGTTTTCCAAGTGCTTAATTCATTTGAAAAAACTTATGCATAACAAAATTTCCTGACGTGTTACAACAATTCTGACTTCGGATTTGGAATACGCACACTGAATTTAGTATAGGACAAATGGGTTTTGCCCAGTAGCACATTTTTGTTGTGTATTTACAATTAATGCTCTTTGTTGCTTGTTAAGAGCTGTTATCAACATTGATTAGCTTGTTAAACCAGTTAAGTAATGCATGTTTTCATAGAATACGCTTGGATTTCGGTGCGGATCTCTAGGCGTGCTATGTAGAATCCGGGGGATATTGCATTCATGAGCTGCTGCAATAAAAATCAGGCAAAGCTTCTCATTAATACAAAAAATATCTGAAAACAGAGCACAAAAATGTAAAGCTATGTTGAGTGGGAACCACACTCTGGAATCACAGGAGCCTTGGATTCCTTCTCTAGCAGCAAAGGAGAAGGAGAAACAAGCAGCGTTATTCATTTGCCACAAGAATCAGCAGCCTGAAGCCACTTTTTACCATACCTTGATCATTTCCCCCCCAAATCCTTTAACACAAGGCCAATCCTTAAGCTTCACTAGACCCCTTCTTGTGTTTTTCACACCTGCCTTGGATTCTACCCTGTCACAAATGTTCATATTATCTGCAAAAGGTAAATCTTTCTGCATTATCACTTTAAACAATTTAAAGCAGGCAAAGGATTGATGCTTGCAGGGCATCATTGCTGACACTCCTTTCCTTCACTATGCTTCATTTCCTCCCACCCAAAGACTTTCTAATCTAATCAGTAACTATTAGGCTCATATCCAGGATGATCAGTTTACTTGCAAAACAATATCAAAGGCTTTGGTGAAACCTTGCTATCTCTCAGCAAAGAAATTGATCAGATTCGTTCAACAAGACCAGTATCTGATAATTGTTTTAATCCTTCCATTCCATCCTAATAAGAATATTTGAGGCCTATATAAAAGAAGAAACTTAGAAGCAGTCCTGAATTTATGGCAGAATGGTAGGCACTGCTGAAATAATTCTGAGAGAAATAAAATCATTTGAATAAGAGTTGTTTAGAATCGAATACAAAGACAGGATTGAGTACTGCATCAAAATTTGTAGACCTGAGAGTTTGGCCAAATACATCACCTCAAAATGCAATAGAATGATTTATGATATTTTTATAAATCAAACAAGAGAAATTGAGACATATTTGGCTATCAGTTTTTACATTTACAGTTGTGAGTTTGAAACCAAGGGCTCTTTTTATTAAGCCGCTGTAGTGATTGCCAAGCGATGACGCCCATAGAAATTGAATGGGCTTTGTTGCCTTTGCCACGCCGGGAACCACTACCACATCTTAGTAAAAGGAGCCCCAAATGTGGATGTGTTAGTATGCAGCCTGGCAATGAAAGAGTTTTCTATCCATAAGACATTCTTTGATTTTGATTCAATGTTTATTATATATAAATAATACTAATTAGTAATGTTTGTTTTAAAACAGTAATTCCACGCAGGCCTGTACTAGCGAAAGTAATTGTGCTTGGCTCGTTATTCTTCAGTTTGGGTCTGATAGGTGGTTTGGCAGTATGGTTTTGCATATAGTAAGTATTTATCCTACCTAACAGACGCTGCACCCATTGCAATATATCAATTTCATGTATTACTACTGGATAAACTAATCTAACGTCATTATGTCAAACAAAAAAAAACCCAAAATGTACCTCTTCTTTTGGATTATCTTGTACTTCTTCTGAAGTGTCTTATATGTAAAGGAAGTAAGATGGTTCCCTAATGCATCATCTTTAGCAATGAGACATACAGCATCTAGTTATTGATAGAGGAATGTTTTTGTTTCATTTTGATTTAATTTTACTGGTGGGATGATTCATTTTGTTTTGTTATATTTATTTGTATGTAAACAAAAAAAAAAAAGCAATAGCAGCCAGCCTATTCTCTCCTTTCCAAAAATCTCACACCACTAATATATATAAGGTCTCAGGCCTAAAATGGAATTTTTATTTTGTCACACGTTCATTTTCAGCCAAAACAAGGCTTTTTTTTTTGCAGGCACGCTGAAAAATGGAACTGCTTGCGTTCAATAGATGTGCCTACACCAGTGCAGGCCATTTTTCGGCACGCCTTAGTAAAAGGACCCCATAATTTCTAATCTTCACATTGATGGTACTTTGTCAGACAATATTCAACTAAAGAAGCCTCCTGGTAATCATTCTTAATAGAATATTTGTGTTGAGCAAGCCCAACACAAAATGCATTGGTTGTCTTTCCTATATATGAAATATCACAAAGGCAAATAATCACATAAATGATGTTTTTAGTATTACCAAGGTATGTAGTTTCCATGATTGATTTAATCCTGGTATATAAAAAAAACCTTTGTCTCAATCATCTGTTTACAAACATTTATAACGACCTTCAAGGTTAGAAAGCACTTTTTGAGAGCAGACGGATGAGAGAACGAGTACCTCTTTTAGATTATGCCCTTTTGTACGTGCAACCATCAATAGATTGTTAGTAAAAGAGTCAATACTTTGTACCATGTGCCAACGTAACTGGCTAAGTATCAAAAACAAAGCAGACAGACCAATTTAGAGCTAATATTTCTAGAGACCTTCTTTTGGAGGTCAGATCTTTCTGTTTGTTTTACTCTAAATTATGTTTTAACCGCCTCAATTCATGTATAAAAAAGGTGGTATATCAAATAAATAAAAGATAAAAAATGTCCTTTATACATTTTCGAGGATAAACTTTCTCTAAAAATATCTATTATATTGATAGCTTGTAGTCTTTAAATTCATCTTTAGCTGTAGTTGTACATAGCCAGCACAGTCTTAAAAGGTGATCAGCCAGAAGATTGTCCTTCAGACTACATACATGATGAGTCTGATAATACAACAATTTGGGGGAAGTTATCAAGCTATGTTAGTTTGTTATTTGCCCCTTAATGGAACTTAAAGGGCCCTAATGCAGTTTGTCATAATTTATTGCAGTGACAAGTTGTTGTGGGTTACATGGTAATAAAACGCAAAACATTCAAATACATGTTTTATATCTTATTACTATTCAAATACCCTGACATGATTTGCAGTGATATACCCCAAGTCACATGGCTGAGGTTATTTTACTACCAAGGATCATCAGGCCACAAAGCCACAACCTGATGTTCCCATGCTAGAGACTGAGGGCTGTCAGAACCTTTCCCCCGCCTTCCCCCAATCACATTCTCACCCCTTGATCCAAGTCCCCCACCCCCAGCAGGGCCTACCAAACATAAACCTTGGTGGTCCAGTGGTGAATTTGTGCAGAAGCAAACACCAGTCACTCCTGCCTTGTCCAGCACTGCAACCAAAATGACACCCCTAGTTGGAAGTCTCATGCTTCTACAGCTTGAGATTCATGAGTAGTAGAACAAGACTATCCCTAGAGATGCCATTTTGGATACAGAGCCAGACAGGTAGGACTGACTGGAGATTGCTTCTGCTCAATCACCACTGAGCCACCAAGGAATATATTTGATAAGTCCTGCTACGTTCCTTTAAGGGGGTAGAGGTCTTGGATCATGGAAGGGACTTGCTTTGAGGGAGGTGGGGGGCTTGAATCTGGGTTAAGGATATGATCAGGAAGTGGGAGAAAGGCTCTGACAGTCCTCAGTCTAGGGCCTGGGAGTATTGGGTCATGGCTTTGAGGCCCGAAGCTCCCAGGCTGCTGCAATAGCACTGTATGAGAGGTGACTCACAAGCAGCATTATTCTTTTACCATGGGATTTACCAACCTGCAGGACTGTTATCCAACAGTTTGCTGAATCCCATGGCAAATCAAGGTACAGAAAAAGCTCAGCTTTTACCGCACCTTGATCATTTCCCTCCTTATTTCGGTCTGCTGGGTTCTGAAAACTAGTAGTAATGAAAAAAAAAACCAGAAACATTCTTAATCAAATAGTAGTCTAAAAAAAAAAGACCACTATTCAATTATTTCATTTTCTGATTATGTGTTAATCAGAAGCGGAGCCAGGATGAGGCAGGTTGACGGCGCGGGGGGAGTGAGAGCGGACTTCCGCCAGCACACATTTTCAGTGCAACAGGATGAAAAACAATAGGCTCCAGCGCCGGCAGAACTCCGTTTGGGGGAGCGGCCGCTCCCCTGGCGCCCCACCTAGCTACGCCATTGGTGCTAATGTTAGTGCACAGCCACTGGAAAAAAAAATAACATGGGCATCCTTACCACCTCCTTTATAGGAGCTGTTAAGAGCTCCTGTGCTAAGCCAGTGTTATTCAGTTAGTGCACAATAATGTCTGTGCGCTACCTGGATAGCACTTCCATGCCCATTCTCCATCCATGATACATCCACTCAAAAAAAAAATTTACCACATGGTTAGCGTGAGCAAATGGCTAAACTAAGGCTAAACACTTTGCCGCATCCTGTGTTAGGCCATTTTTCCCAGGTTAAGCGTGTTAGCGCTTAACTCAGTTTAGTAAAAGGGCCCCTAAATTAGAAATGGCTTTGATTGTCCATGGAAATTAGAATCAAATATTTGAAGATTTGAAACTGGATTTGAACTAGATCAGAAGTGACTCACCTAGTGCTGATCAATGTCTTAAATATCTTCCTGATCTGATTAACTAACTGCATATTCTCTTTTTATCAACTAGCAAGAAAGCAACTAAAAAGGAACATGGAGAAGAAAACAAGAAGCACAATCACATGGTTGGAGAAACAGGAAAGGAAAGTAAAAATGATTCAATAGAACGTGTGGATAGAAAGGACAATGCAATACATGATGCGAAATGGAAAGAGAATGCCACAAAAATTGTGGATAGGGAAGACAATGCAATGCATGATGTTAAAAGAAAAAAGGATGCTATAGAATATGTAGGTAGAGAAGTCAATGTAATAGATAATGTGAAAAGAAAAGAGGATGCTCTACATGTAGCCAGGGAGGACCATGCAATAGATGATGTGAAATGGAAAGAGGATTCTATAGAAGATGCGGATAGGAAAGAGATTCCAACAAGTGATATGGATTGGATAGAGTATGAAATAGGAGATGTAAATAGAGAAGTGTATGCATTAAGGGATGAGGATAAGGAATGGCATGCAATGAGAAATGTGAATAGGGAAGATTTTATAATAAGAGATTTGGGTAAGGAAAAAGATGGATTGGAAAATATAAAAAGGAACGAGGATCCAATAGAAGTTGTGGATAGGAACGTGCATGTAACAAGAGATGTAGGCAAGGAATGGCATGCAGTTGTGGATGCAATTGTGGATAGGGAAGGGCATGCAACAAACGATGTAGACAAGGAAAAGGAAAAACCGGAAGATGTCAAAAAGAAAGAGAAGCCAATAAACAACGAGGATACGAAAGGGCATTCAATTACAAATGTGTATGCAGAAGAATATGCAATATGCAAAGTGGAAAGGGAAAAGTATGTAATAAGAGATTTGGATGAAGAAAGGCATGCAATAAAAAATATAGATAGGGAAGGGTATACAGTAAGAGATATGTGTGGATTAAATGAGGTGAAAGGGATAAGAGATGCAATGAAAGATATAGATATGAAAAAGGGTGCAAGAGGAGATATAGGTAGTGATAATATTGAGATATATGAAACTACTAATGAGCCTCAATCAGAACAATCTGAAATACCTCAAGAAGGACAAGATACAAAGACTAATTTAAAAGGTATTACTTTTCATCTTCTTAGTATGGAAGTACAGCCTAGGATAGCAGATAAACACTGCAAGGCTATTTGTGCTTCAGAAAGCAATGCTGAAGACTCTACTTCTTTTTTCAAATTTACCTCTATAGAGTTCCCCATTCCTCCCTTCTATCCCTTCTACTATCATGAACCAAGGATCCATTGTAGTTGTCCATCATAGTTAGGAATTCAAACACCATTTTCACTTACCTCTTCCAGTGGGAAACTGTTTTGGAGGTTTTTGAATGTTTCTAATATAGTCCCCTTCTCCTGTGTGGCGCTTTACCACACTATCCTGCTTATAATCGAACGAGAAAAACGCCCAAGTTCCGACCTAAATCGGGAGATGGGCGTTTATCTCACAAAACCGAATAAAGCGGTATAATCGAAAGCCGATTTTTGGACGTTTTCAACTGCACTCCGTCGTGGATGCGGACAAAGTTGATGGGGGCGTGTCAGAGGTGTGGCGAAGGCGGAACTGGGGCGTGGTTATCTGCCGAACAGAGATGGGCGCATTTCACAGATAATGGGACAAAAGTATGCGTTTTTACTGAGAATTTAGGGCACTTTTCCTGGACCCTGTTTTTTTCACGAATAAGGCCCCAAAAAGTGCCCTAAATGACCAGATGACCACTGGAGGGAATCGGGGATGACCTCCCCTGACTCCCCCAGTGGTCATAAACCCCCTCCCACCACAAAAAATGATGTTTCACAACTTTTTATTTTCACCCTCAAATGTCATACCCACCTCCCTGGCAGCAGTATGCAGGTCCCTGGAGCAGTTGTTAGGGGGTGCAGTGGACTTCAGGCAGGTGGACCCAGGCCCATCCCCCCCTACCTGTTCCAATTGTGCTGCTTAATGCTTAGTCGTCCAACCCCCCCAAACCCACTGTACCCACATGTAGGTGCCCCCCTTCACCCCTTAGGACTATAGTAATGGTGTAGACTTGTGGGCAGTGGGTTTTGAGGGGGATTTGGGGGGCTCAACACACAAGGGAAGGGTGCTATGCACCTGGGAGCTCTTTTACCTTTTGTTCTGTTTTTGTAAAAGTGCCCCCTAGGGTGCCTGGTTGGTGTCCTGGCATGTTAGGGGGACCAGTGCACTACGAATCCTGGCCCCTCCCACGAACAAATGCCTTGGATTTATTCGTTTTTGAGCTGGGCGATTTCATTGTCCATTATCGCTGAAAAGCAAAAACGCCCAGCTCACAACTTGGCGAATAAAACATGGACGTCTAATTTTTTCGAAAATACGCTTGGGTCCGCCCCTTCACGGACCCGTTCTCGGAGATAAACGCCCATGGAGATAGGCGTTTCTGTTCGATTATGCCCCTCTATGGCACTCATTTTTGAAGCAGGTGGATGTCTTAAAATGGCCAAAAATACGTCCATCTGCCAAAAAGTCCAAATTGCAATTTTCAAAAGGCAGAATTTGGATGTCCTTCACTGTAGTTTGGACATTTTGTAGGCATGTTTAGAGTAGAACTAGGGAGGGCCCAAATTTAGGACATCTAACAACAATAGTCAAATGGGAAGAAACATCAAAGTCAAAAAAGAAGGGCATCCTAAGTTAGAACTGTTTCAATCACATCTAGGGTATAAAAAGGTGCCCTTATTGAGTAGATGACCAATAGAGGGATTGAGGCATGATCCTTCCTTAATCTCCCAGTGGTTACTGTCCATCTCCCTCACCCCTGAAAGTGACACCGGAAAGGGAAACTAGGATCCCTGACAAACATCAGGTATTATGGACATTGAGCACATCAAGAAGCAGGTCTGAACAGTAGCCTAGTGGTCAGTACAGTAGACTGTAAACCAGGGGACACTGGTTCAAATCCCACTTTAGCTTTTTCTCTTTTTTTACCTTTAAATTGTGAGCCCTCCAGAAACAAAGAGATATACCTATTGTACCTAAAGGCTGTACCTGAAGGCTATTGAGGTGGTGCACATTCAGGTACAGTAGGTAATTATCTGTCTCTGGAGGGTTCACCTTTTAAAATAACAGAATTGCAGTGGAATACGAACCTGGGTGCCCTGGATTAAAATCTACCTTACTGACACTAAGTTGATTCTCTGCTGCGCAGGGATGTCTGTGTGGACATTTTTGTACAAATGCTGACAGAAATACGTCCTTGCCTCTATTTTTTTGGTGTTCATAATTTGAGCATTTGATTTTCAAAAAATGGCTGTTCATTTTGGATGTTCTCACATATTTATGAACAGGAAACTCCAATGTTTTTCCTGTTCAAAATGGCTGTGAGATGGAACGTTTTTTGGACGTTATGAGCGGGATGTCCCAATTCTGACTTGGATGTTCTTTCAAAAATGCCCTCCATGCCACATCACTATACAATAATGCAGTGTTTCCCAAACCTGGTCCTGAAGGCACCCTAAGTCAGTCATGTTTTCAGTATATCCACAATGAATTTTCATAAGATACATTTACATGCAGTGAAGGTGATGCATGCAAATCTCTCTCGTGAATATTCATTGTGGGTATCCTGAAAACCTGACTGGCTGGGGTGCCTCCAGGACCAGGTTTGGGAACCACTGCAATCATGCATGCTCTTAGTTAATAGGAATCATAATGTGTGGTAAGCCTGTTATTCCAACTTCATACACTTATCCGGGCTTCTAATGCAGAATCAAAATCCAATGTGTATCTTTCTTGATTGGCTGGTTTCTCTATATCTTTATGGAGATATGGACCTCAAAACTGGACACCATATTCCAGATGACACCTCCTTTCTCCCTGTCTCTTTCTATTGTTTGGTAATTGTTGGTGCCTTATCTCCCTTCACAGAATCTTTCTCGTTTGATGTTGCCATTATCCTCCTCCCCTCCCTACCCAATATGTACTATTCCCCTGGATCCTATATCCATGTATAAAGTTAATGGGCCCAATTTGCAAGGAATTTATGCTCATAACTTTGAGAGCTCCTAAACTGGCATCTTTGAAAATCTAATAGAACTGATTGCCTAAATTTATACTGAAAATTTCACTAAACTCCTAAATTTAGGAGTATAAAGAGTGGATATCAATGGGGACAGATTTAGGGTGGGGAATAACATTTAGGAATTTAGTACTGATTTTTAGCTTTTTTTTTAATACTGAGCACAAACCTCCCCTCCCCCCAATATTCAAAGCTATTTAACCAGCTAGACACACTGGCCAGTTAAATAGCATATCAGTACCTAACTACTAATATTCAACAGCAGATAACTGGTCATCTCCACTGAATATTGTCAGTTAGCACCTAGCGCATAACCAGCTATATCACATGATTATCTGGTTAGGGGCTGATATTCAGTGCCTATCCAGGTAAGCTTGGTGATTAAGTAGGACCACATAAATAAATGTTCTATCTTTAACCACTAAAAAGTTAACCGGTTAGTGCTGAATATCGGCATAGCCGGTTAACATTTCAGCTGTTGAAAAACACTGGATATTCAATGCCAGTGATTGGAAATGCCCCAACATTGAATATTCAGGTATAGCTCCAACAGTGGACAGCAAAAGCACTGCCCACTGCCAGCTGAATAATGGGCCCAAGTTTTTAATGAAATTATCAATCTAATACTGTTCTGAGTCTAAATCCATTTATAAAGAGAAAAAATGTTTGTAGCTCATCAGACAGAGTCTAACTTAGGAGTCTAAATTTTGGAGCTCAGCTTTTTTTGAATATCGGGCACAGTGTTTTAAATAAATTGTCAGTCTGAAGAGGCAAGTTATCAACATGGAGTACTCTTGAGAACTGTTATTTTACTGTTCACCCTCATTATTAGTAATTAGGTCTCATTGCATAAAATGGACCTGTTCTAAAATAGCAATTGAACAGGAAATTACACATCTTAACGGTAACCCATAATGATATGCCCTAAGTAGGGTTGTTCCTACTACCTACCCTAAGTGCCTTTATAAAGCAGTCAATGTATGTCTCATGCCATAGACCTTCATGGACCCTGGTCAAAGTGACAAAAGTGGCACCTGATAGGCAGGAAGTATGTTGACACTATGGGTTGGATAAAGGTACTCTGTTACATACTTGACATTATCCAGATATTGGGCAGATTTATGGGGTAGAATCTTAGATGTGTTGGGTATACAAGTGTCACTAACTCCTAATGTTGTCTTTTATAAGTCTTTGGCTTTGTATGTATGCCTTTCTCAGGAAGATGTTTATTTGTTAATGATTGCATTGTGAATTGTGCTTGTTAATTGGAAGCAAACAGATACACTAGATTTGTCTACATGGTGGAATACAATGAGGCATATTTTCAAAGCACTTAGCCTTCCAAAGTTCCATAGGTTTCTATGGAACTTTGGAAGTGTCTTTATAGAAAATATGAGAGAGCAGCCTTAGAAATGAGTAATTGTTCTCTGAAGATAAAGAACCATTGAAAGCCCTTAGATATGTATTGCAACTCTTGATCCACTGATGGGTGTTACTTTATTATGCATCCGCTCATGATAGCTCCAGCTATAAAGAGAGAAAAATGTTTGTAACCCATCAGAGTACTTTCTGTACTTAGTAACACATCAAAGCCACCGATAAAGAAAGCAGACAATTATTTTATTGTTTTCATCATGGAACACAGCAAACAACTAAGGGCCCAATATATATAAAAGAAAAGCTGAGCTCTTAAGTATGCGCCTAAATTTGTGTCGTGTGTTCAAGCAGAAGTAGAAACCTAAGTTTTTCAACTAAAAATTCAACAATTTACAAAGTTAAGGGAAAGGGGGTTGGGACTTGATATGCTGCCTTTCTTGGTTTCAATCAATGTGGTTTACATATTATATGCAGGTACTTATTGTTGTACCTGGTGCAATGAAGAGTTAAGTGACTACCCAAATTCACAAGAACTGCAGTGGGAACTGAACCTAGCTTACCAGGATCAAAGCCCGCTGCACTAACCACTAGGCTGCTTCTCCATTCAGTTTATAAACTTAGACCTGAAATTCATTTTTCTAAATTTACGAGCCTAGTGCTGTAAAATCATTGTGAAATTCCGTGTTCCCCCACCCTAAGTCTGTCCCTGTTACTACCCATGTTGTATGCTCCTAGGTTTAGGAGCTAATTGAAATCTTGAGGATTTACAACAGAATTTTGGAGAAGTTGTAGAAGTAGGAATTGAGACGTACAGCTCAATGCATCTCAGGTTTCACCAGTATTTTAGAACAAAATGTGCTAGCACAGAGCCTGTTCTAAAATCCAGCAGAAATGGGCACTTATTAGCTAGGTGCATGCAGCATAAACATCTATTTTACAAAAATAAATATATATAATATTAACAGGTTCATAGCCAGTGCATAACTAGCTATGTGCCAGGACATAATATTACCTTTGCAATCTTAGAAACATAACTAGTTATTATCCTGATGCTTCATAGTGACTAGTTTCCCTTCCCAGTTTGGATCTGGCGGGGGAGGGAGCAAAAACTATTGGGGGGATTAAGGAACAACCCCACCAATCCCTCCAGTGGATTGCTGCTCAATAGCAGCTGATTCCCAATTCCTAGACATGCCTGGCCCGTCTATTTGGACATAGAAGTTAGTCCCCCCTTCTGAAAGGGGAATAAATGTCTATCAATTTGCCACACCCTTGTTCCAAACAAAAACATGCCTGGACCATACCCTCTTTCCATTTGCATGCACTTGAGTTTGAGATGGGCATATCCTAGGTTTATAAAATAGGGACTTAGAAGTTTATGCAAGACAAACATTTTAGTGCCAGTTTATGCCTGTTTTAAACATAACTAGGGCTTTTTAAATGAGGGTCTAAGGCACTCAGCCCTAGAACATTTTTAAAGAGATCAATTTAGGAGCATAACTTTCAAATCTAGGAACATAAATCCTTTGAATATTGGGGCCTAAGCATTTTAGAAAAATGATTTGTTCTTCTAGCTATCCAAAGAGTATAGAGATATGTAATGAAGGTTGCAAATATTATTCTTAGGATTCAAGCGACTTCTTATTCTATTATATGAAAGTGGTCAGTTTCAGACTGCCTGGCACACAGTGAGGGTAATTCTATATCAGGGTGCCTAAGATAAGATAGTAAGCAGGCACCAATTTTAAGCCTTTCTATAAAGAAAGTTAAGTACCTACTTTTCTTTATAGAATCCTAGTACAAGTACCAGAAAACATGCCTTCATTTAAGGCATCATCACTTATACCAGCCCTAGGCAGGTGTAGATTCCTGTGCCTAGATGTTAGCCAAAATAGTCTAAATTATAGAATACTATAATTTACATGTGTATTTGGTGCTCTGCTCGTACTCTGCTCAAATTCCACCCGTGCTCATGCCCATTAGCAAAGTACATGCCTCCAAAAATGTACCTTTCCACTTATTGGTATTTTATAAAAGGTTATTTATGCACGTAAGGGGCCACTTAACATACATAAATTTCTAGGATTACCACAATTTACATGCATTCCTGCTTCGTAAAACCAGGGAGCTCTTTATAGAATTATCTCAGTGGGGGCCCACTTGTGAATGCATGATTAGTAGTAATGGATATTCCATTTATCATAGTTAAATTCAATATCCATTCCCTTAAGTGATATCATTTTATTGAATAGAGTTATTAGATTAGTTTTATCTATATTTTAGGAGAAAATCAAAGCCTATACATCACCTATGCCAGGCTTCCATAGTCAATATGATAGTGTGGGGGGAACTGAAACATCTTAGAAACCAGTCTCATAAAAAACTGTGTGTAGATATTTGTATAGATCAGGTATATAGAGATTATATAACCTTTCTACCTTTATTTTTTTTTTCTATAGATTCTAGTCAAACCCGTGTTTTATTGTTTGAAATCCTCGTGAAAAAAAATATAAAAAAAAAACAGGTTAAGGAACAAAATGAAGAAAAACAAAGTATAAGAAAAAAAGAAAATGAGAACAAAGAGGAAAATCAGAAGAAACAAAACAGTACAGAATAAAGAATAAAAAACAAAGAAGCAAAAAAAGTTGAAAAATTCAAGCATAGAAAACTATAAAAGAGAGAAGAAACCTAAAGTCATAAGAATAACAAATGATGACCATGATATAGCACAGTGCAATAATGTGTCATCTGACGTTTCTATCAACAGCATCTCTGTATCACATAAAAAACTCTTTATTATATGGGTCCATCCCAGAGCATCAAGCACATGGATAAAATATGTTGCATAGATCCCTTCATGCTTGAATGTTAGCAGATTGCTCGGTCGTCTTTGATTATCTTATTAAAACAATCATGTGCTATTTATTTTATCTAACTTTCTACTCGGTTTCTCTATGGTTCCTTTGAAGCTCAAGTATGAGTCTCATTCCATTTACAGCAGTTCCCACATGATAAATGAGGAAATATAAACAATGATACACAGTGGCGTAGGAAGGGGGGGCGGTGGGGCGGTTCCGCCCCGGGTGCACACCGCTGGTGGGGTGTGGGCTCGCTGGTTCCCTGCTCTTTCTGCCCCGGAACAGGTTACTTCCTGTTCCGGGCAGAGAAAGCAGGGAAGCAGCAGAGCCGACGCAGCTCCCAGTGACGTGCACTGGGGGCGGATCAGCCCTCCCGCCTGCCCTCCGCTGCAAGGTAAGGGTGCATTTCGGGGGGGTGCTCTCCGGAGGGGGGGGGGTGCACCGTGCCCTGCACCCGGGGGGTGCGCAGCAGCAACCCGCCCCGGGTGTCAGGCACCCTCGCTACGGCACTGATGATACCTCAGCTGCCATACATATGAGAGGGCATTTTTATAAGAGACTCTTTTATGTCCAACAAAAATGCCTTTTTTAAATGTCTGTTTTAAAAAGCAACATAGCTTCCTATGTGCCTTAATAAAACAGTCTCTCAGAACTATCCAGTTAGCGCACAAATTATCTCACACAAATTTATACCTGCTCCAAAGGGAATTCTACTACAGGGTGCTTAGGATTAGCCATCTGGAGCGTGCCTAGTAGGATCCTATTAGTAGCAGAACCAGTGGCGTACCAAGGGGGGGGGTAGTGGGGGCGATTCCCGCCCCAGGTGCACGCTGTTGGGGGGTGCCACGGCGCATGCCTGCTCCTCCGAGTTCGCTAAACTTTGTTCATTTGCTGCAGCTGCCTCTGCCCTGGAACAGGTTACTTCCTGTTCCGGGGCAGAGGGAGCTGCAGCGAACGAACGAAGTTTAGCGAACTCGGAGGAGCAGGCATGCGCCGTGGCACCCCCCAACAGCGGCATGCACCCAAAGGGTGTCATTTCGCCCGAGGGGGGAGGTGTCATCTAGCGGGGGGGGGCACATCGCGCTCCGCCCCGGGTGCCATCGAAGCCAGGAACGCCACTGAGCAGAACAAAAGAAGACTACTTTCCTTTATAGATACTAACCTAGAGGGATATAGATATATATACATGCTTAAGGCACAAACATTTATATTAGCCATATAGCTGGTGTAAAGGCTTGTGCCTAAAGTGGAGATAAAGTGTATAACTTACACTATTCTGTAAATTATGGGCATAATTGGGATTCCTGCCCGGTGTATGCCTCCTTGCAAATTATATTGTGTTAATTCTATAAATGGTGCCTAAAAACTGGTGCTGAAAAAACGCTGAAGCAGTATTCTTAAGATGCATCTACAGTGCAGCGTGGTTTATAGAATAATCCTTAAGCAGAGAAGTTGCGTGTAAATGTAGGTGCCACCATTTGCACCAACGAAAATGTGGGGCAATGCCTGCATTTAAATTTATGCCCAGAGCACCAATATTCTATAATTACACATGTAACTCAAAACCACACCCCCAATCTGCTCGAAACCCCTCCTATTTCCATGCCCCCTTTTTTGGGGCTGCACGTAAGTTCCAATTAAATCTAATTAGTGCCAATAATTGCTTGTTAAAAGCCAGTTATTGGAACTAATCGGCTCATTATTAAATTGCACATGCAGATAGGGACATGGCTAAATTTGCATTGCACCATTTTTGGAGACTCTTTAGAATCAGGGGGATTATGTAAGTTAAGTGGGCATTAGGGAACAGCACTTAATCTAATTTTACATTTTTACACATATCTGCATACATTCATGTGTATATGCCATTATTCTACACACTTATACACATAATGGGCTAGATTCTGTATACAATGCCTGAAAAATCCACACATAAATATGCCTAGGTGTATTCTCTAAGGTATGCCTAAATTTTATAGAATAGGCTTAAATTCCCATGCGGCATATGGAATACGCCAAGCACTTCTCCACATGACCAAATTTAGTCATGGCTATTTATGCCATGTTTAATTGGGTGCAGAATGGGTGTTTCTTTACAATGTGCATAGATTTTAGAAATATCCATTCCCCGCCAATGGCCACAACCCCTTTTCAACTATGTGACTTAGAACTTATGTGCACTGTAAGGTACTGTAGGTATTAGAAAATCACTTAAGACAGCATTTACTCTGGATTCATTTTGATAAGGATATTACAGTACCTAAATGTGACCCTTAGGTTTGTGTTAGGCCATCCACCATGAAAGGAGCAATACCAAAGTCTAATATAGTATTTATTAGAGATATAAAAATAATAAATTAGCCATATGGCAAAGCAAAATGCAAAAATAAAATACTGTACACTAGAAAAATACTGATTTCAATGGATATATAAATATATATGTAATTCACACTATATATATCTTGCGAAAAGATTACCAACTTCGCAGTAAGTTAGGCTACTGACCACAGGTCCTGAGAAACCAATCAATCACAGGCAAATCCAAAAACTAACTAAGCCCTGACCATAAGAGGAAAATTCCTGCTCCTCTCACCCTCACGGTCCGTATCTTCGGAGTCCAGATGGTGATGAATCGGATTCTCCAGTATCCAGCATATTACCTGTGAACCCCTTTAATCAGGAATTTAGTCCAAGGTCTCTGCATGATGCAGCTGTTTACACAGTCTTTGGGGAAGCCACAGAGCTGGCAGCTGAACTTGACCTTGTGGCAGTGCTCTCCTTAAAGATACAGTTCACAGGTGTTTAGACAAATCAGTCTCCAGCTTCTCTGAGAGAGATGTGTACACCATGAAATCTTCTTCCCTTCTTTTCTCTCTCTCCTGCCCAGCATTGGCACTGCCCTCTGGGTCCAGCAGGAGACCAACCTGGACCAATCGTTAACTGTGTACCTCCATCCAGCAGATTCCCCATGGTCATGACAATGGGCGGCCTTGTAGACTTCCAGCTAGAACATCTTATCAGAAGTAGGCTGGAAATGTCAAACACCCCTCCATGGTACATAGATGTCACTGAAGATACTGTTCCTGAGAAGTAAGCTCTTCCATATCTTTCCCAGGAGATAAACTGTTGGTAAGTTGCAGTAAACAACATGTCCTTGGATGAAATCAGTACCGCAGCTGTGCCAAGAATTAGTTTTCCTTTTGTAGAAAGCTGGAAAATGTTGTATTCAGGCTGAAAGGCTGCAGAGTCCATATTGGTTCAGGAAGAGACGATTCAGGCCTAACCAGGCCTCAGACCAGCAAGGTGAGACAGTAGGAAAACCCCCTTCAGCACCACATTATAGAAAACGCTTAGCGAGTTCTGCACATAAATCTTAATGCCAATTAGTGCTGATAATTGCTTGTTAACATCCAATTGACAGCACTGATTAGCTAACCAATTAAGTTATGTGCATTGTTATAGAATATGATTTGATTTATGCACAGGAATTAAGGTGTGATTATTATTATTATTATTATTATTATATAGAACAAGGCAGAGTCTATGCTATACTACCAAACTGTGCCTCCAGAAACACCTATGTTCAATGCACATACTTTTTTTTTTGTAACACATGTACAGTGGAGACCATAGACAGCTGAGGGGGGGATATGATTGAAATCTACAAATTCATAAGTGGAGTAGAACAGAAATAGTGAATCGATTTTTCACTCTTTCAAAAAGTACAAGCCAGGGGACACTCAAACAAATAGGAGGAAATATTTTGTTCACTCAAAGAATAGTTAAGCTGTGGAACTCATTGTCATAGGATGTGGTAACATCGGTTAACATACCTGGGTTTAAAAAAATGATTTGGACAAGTTCCTGGAGGAAAAGTGCACAATCTGGTATTGAGATGGACATGGAGAAGCCACTGCTTGACCCAGGATAGATAGCATAAGAGATATTTGCATGCATTGCTTCCACTGATTGCAAATCCCTTTCATGATTATTCATTGAGGATACCCTGAAAACCTGACTGTCTGGAATGCATCCAGGACCAGGTTTGGGAACCATTGTCATGGAACCTAACTTGAAATTCATGAAGAAATGGATATTTATGCACCAGTCATATGCACAGAAACTCCCCTTTACAAAAAATGGATGTCTAAAATATGAACAGCGTAAAACATGAACATAAACATTCCTGTTACAGCACATGAACATTTAAGTTCTGAAATGGCAATGTGATAGCTTGAAAAAATGTATTTAATTATTCTTTGCATGTTCAGGGCTTCATGAGTGAATAATAGTGCCTGTGTAGTTTCATATGCTAGCAACTGAATATAAAAAAATAAGTCTATCAAAATAAAGTGGACCAGATTCAGTAAATAGCACTCAAATTGGGTGTCAACAAAAATTGACACTAAGCATAATTCTATAAAGGGCATGCCTAGCGGACGAAATGCAACATTTGTGTCAAGTCTTTTTTTCAAATAAACATTTGATTTCAAGTATACATCTCTCCAGTCTTTGGCATCCCACTTTTTTCTTCATATTTTTGTGTTTTTCCCGTGAGGCATTTGAGTTCTCCATTCTAGGGCGGATTCTCTCCTACACGCATCAAATTGCCACTTGGCGCGTGTCTGTTACGCGCACCCCACTCCCCAAAAATAAAAAATATTTTGCAGACGCTCGTAGTAGGATGCATGCCAAAAATGAATTACCGATCAACTCGCATAATTAAAAAAAAATAACTACAAATGTATATCTTAAATGCTTTTAACTTATTAAAGTTGTTTGGTGTGCATTTTTGACTGCTGAGATACGTTGAATTAATGCTTAATGCGTGACTCTACACAAATAGCTGTTGGTTCTTCATGAAATAACATAAAGCAGCCACAAGATGGCATTATTAATACAGGACTTTGGATCTGTCAGTATTTCTGGTAAGTTGACTTTTCTGAACAGCACATAGGAAGATGCAAAAAAACAAAACAAAACCAACAACAACCTCAAACTGATATAATCAGTTGAATTAGAAAAGTGTAATACATATGTGTAAATAAACACAATTTTAAAAAATCCTGACATTATTGTCTGTCAGCCTTTACGATTACAAACCCCTTCCTTTGCTGATACATGTGAAATCTATGTAGTGTTAGTTCAATAAAAAATTGTATTAGACTATAATTATTTTTCTTCAGCAAACACATTTGCAAAAATTGTTCAGTAGTGGAGTTATGCCAAAGATTTATTTTCAATAGAAGTTTATTGTAGCAAATGCAAAAAGTGTATCTGTATGTACAGCATGGGAAAAAGGCACAAAGGGGGGCACATTTTATTCCTGTGGGCACATATCTACAGGTACCTCGAGCTAAGCTTTAGTAAAAGAACCCCCAAAGAGTATTCTTTGCAATCAGGTATAAGTATTAACTTGATCTCTGAAGAGTGTATTCTTTTGCTTTCTAATTTTAATTGGCTGCACATCTTGGTAGTGCATTTGTTACAATAACACTTCTATTGAAATTAAATCATTGGCGAAACTTCACCGCTAAACACTTTCTTCTACTGGACCACCAGCCTCTCTGGTTTCTTGGTGTTGGGAAAAGTCATTGAACACCTCCAGTGCTTTTTTTGAGGGGGTACTTGGGGTACTGAGTACCGGCACCTTTCCATTGTCCTGTAAAATTGATCTATGGACCCCCAAGTTTTAATGAAAGAGCTCAGGCTCTACACACCCAATTCTGCCTTGGTTCATAGATTCTGTGACTGGTTCAGGGGGCCTAGCTATTGTGGGGTGGGTGGGTCTCTCAGTGATCACCCCACCCCTAAAGGGTGGCCTAGCTTTTGAGTACCAGCACCTTTCTTGCTAGAAAAAAATGCACCGAACACCCCACTTCCCCTGTTTTCCCTGTGACTTTTTCATAGTGGTGGTTTTGTTCCTCCACCTTTGTGTGATTTTCTCACAAAGATTTATTGTCACCATCATTTTAAAGTATAAATGTATAGCTTCTAAAGAAACCCCAATTGAACCCCAAATGATTACCCTGCTTCACTGATCAGTTCCTGAATATTCATTTCTTTCACAGTTATACAGTTATGACAGAAGTTATTTTTATGAACACATCAAATTAAGGGCTAAATTATTACATCTATTCTCTATTTTAAATAGCAACAGAAAGCAAATAATTTATAAATGAATATCAAGATAATAACAAAATTGAGGTGGGATTTGTTTTGTTTTTGTTCTTGTTTCTCCAATATATTTATTTAGGGCCCTGTTTATTAAGCAGTGCCTAAGGGGCCCTAAATATATCTGTAGGAATATATGGGTGTCTCTCAGTGATTAGCGTGGCGCTATTTTAGGCATGCACAAAAACACGAGTGTGTCTTAGTAAAAGGGCCCACAGTTGTGCAAGGCTTCATCTGTTATGATTCTCAATGTTCCATACACATACAATGAAACTATTTTTCCAATGTTCAATATATGTACCATGAAACTGTTTTTCTTCCTTTGTAGGGAATTCCCAGTAAAAGGCCTAAAAAGTTTCATTTAAAGTACAAGTTATTTTCCTCATTTTCTCCACTAGGGTCCGCTGCAGTGCAACTTTTGTAGGCCTATTGAAAAATCTCTATGTACTTCGTAAAATGAGACCTGAAAATGCAAGGCACATTTTGAAAAAAAATGTAAAAATTAGAATTGAGATGTCCACGGTTGGACATTTCAATTTCCGCTAGTATTTTAGAAAAAGATCGCCATCTAGGGTCGCTGAGCGACTGAGCCAGGCACAGGGCAGGGGCTGCCGCCACTGGGCCCAGGGCAGATTCACCATCGCTGTCGCGGACGCCCCCCCCCCCCAAATCATCATTACTGTCCGCTGCCCCCTCCCACCCTCCTGCCCACCCACCTTAAGTACCTTGCCTGGCCCTGACGCCTGCAGTCAGCACGGCTCCTTCCTCTGCCCAGCATTGCTGCCCCTACAGCTGCTTTCCTCAGGTCGCACATGCTCAGTTTCAAAACTGAGCATGGCGGCCTGAGGGCCAACAACTGCTAGGCAGGCAATGCAAGGGGACCTGACACTGGAGTTTTCTCTCTCCTGCTCTTGTTGGGATGCGATCATCCGGGTCCCGTCAGGAGCAGAGAGAGAGGATGAGGAGAGAGAGAGAGACCCCTGAGCCAGGCCCCCCAGGAGGCCCGGACCCAGGGAATTTTGCCCCCCCCCCCTCTCAGCGGCTATGCAGCCATCAAAGAGCCTCTTCTAAATACATAGAGGAACGGTAGTGTATGACCCAGCTACATGTGCTGGCAGCACCCATTTTGTAAACCATCAAAAATATCATGGTGTCAATGCAGCAACATACAAGTGTACATCTGCCATTTAAAAACAGACATGTCCTCTGTTTCCCCAAGCTGACTCAGGTCATTGGTACACAGATTTTTATTGTGAATCACAAGTTAAAAGGTACTAGCTTAGGGTCCTTTTACCGTGTGCTAACAGATTTAGCGTGTGCTAAGAATTACATGTGCTAAGGGGCTCTTTTACTAACCTATGGTAAAAAGAGCCCTGCGCTAGTGGTGGTGGCCATTTTTGCAGTGCGCTGAGGCCCTTTTACTGCAGTGGGTAAAAAGCCCGAAAAAAGAAATGGCCACGCTGTAAGATTGCACTTACCAGCGCAGACATTCGGGGAGGGGGGAGAGCACTTACCACCACCCACTGAGGTGACGGTAAGGGCTTGCGCCCTATCCCAGCAATAACCAGGCAGCGTGCAATGCTGCCAGGTAACCCCCTGAGGAAATAGTTCTCAAATATTTTTGCTAGCACCGGAAACATCACGTGATGGGGATAGAACCACTGCTGGCGCCCACCCTGGGTCTGGCGGTAGTTCGGATTGCCGTACGGCAAGCCTGCAATTGGCTTACCACTGCTTAGTAAAGGGCCCCTAAAATGATAAGACGTCCATATGACTATAAGGGGCATCTTATCATTTAGCGCATGTTAATCATTAGCATGCGCTAAATCTGGTAGCGCACCTTAGTAACCACAAGTGTTTGGAAACTATGCACATTTTAAAACTTTTCTGTATATAAGTACTTTGTTTACTGAATGAATCCATTTATTATACATTTTATCATCTATAGGACAAATAGTGCTGAGTTGTGAAAAGATGGAAGTGCTTTGTGCTCCAGAAAAAAAATATATCGTGTATCTTTCAGAGCTGATAAAATTAAATTAGTCTCTAGGCACTACCTTCATGAGTTTAGCCACTGTCTGCTGAATTGTTCGAATTTGGGCATGGATCCCGATCTACGCTTAAACTAATTTGTCAGTTTAGATGCTAGTAATTAATTGGCAGTAATTAGGAATTATGCATGGATCTGCCCTATGCCCTACTCTATAGAATGCACCTATATTTCATAATGCATAACTCCAAAAGGGTGTGGCCATGGGAGGCCCAAGGGTGGGTCAGAGGTGTTCCCAGAAATTAGATGCAGTGTTATAGAATACCTCTATTTGTGCACTTAACTGCCCTCAGTTGGGTGCCACCATTTATACCATCCTTTGGCAGGCATAAATGCTCATTCCCAGTTAGGCATGAAACCCCCGATGCATGTGCAAATGTAGGCAAGTCCCCAATTTGTGCAAGAAATTTAATAGAATAACAAGTCAATTAGTGCCAATATTTGGCTTTTTAACAAGCAATTATTGAACACTAATTAGAATTATTGGGTCCTATTGGTGTAAATTTAGGCACAGTCTGAAAAAGGGGGGGGGGCTGGAAATGGGAGAGTCATGGGAGGGTCATGGGTGTTTTTGGGATGGATTGGGGTGTGGTTTTTAGCCAGCTCATTTTCAAAAGTGATCGCTGGCCATCTTCCCGACCAATCGGAGATGGCTGGTGATCTCCTGAACTGCCAATCGGTAGAAAATCGAAAGCCGATTTTGGCCAGCACCAACTGCTTTCCGTTGCAGAGAGCCGGCGAAACATCAATGGGGCATGTCGGTAGGGTAGTGAAGGCAGGACGGGGGCGGGACAGAGGGGCGTCTCATGAGATTGGCCGGCTTCACCCGATAATGGAAAAAAAAAAAGCCAGGCTTGATGACCATTTCGCCGGCTTTACTTGGTCCCTTTTTTTTCACGACCAAGCTCAAAAGGAGCCCCAACTGATCAATGACCACCGGAGGGAATTGGGGTTGACCTCCCCTTACTCCCCCAGTGGTCACCACCCCCTCCCACCCAAACAAAAAAAAACTTTTTGCCAGCTCTATGCCACCTCAATGTCATAAACCCAGCTCCCTGATAGCATATGCAAGTCCCTGGAGCAGTTTTTAGTGGGTTGCAGTGCCCTTCAGACAGGTGGGCCCAGGCCCATCCCCCTACCTGTTACACTTATATTGGTAAATGGGAGCCCGCCAAAACCCACTGTACCCACATGGAGGTGCCCCCCCATCACACCTTAGGACTATGGTAATGGTGTAGAGTTGTGGGTAGTGGGTTTGGGGGGGATTTGGGGGGCTCAGCACCCAAGGTAAGGGAGCTACGCACCTGGGAGCTATTTTAATGTTTTTTTAAAATTTTAGATGTGCCCCCTAGGGTGCCCGGTTGGTATCCTGCATGTCAGGGGGACCAGTGCACTACAAATGCTGGCTCCTCCCACGACCAAATGCCTTGGATTTGGCCGGGTTTGAGATCGCCGGCATTATTTCCATTATGGCCGAAAACTGATGCCGTGGAGGAGAAGGGTACAGATTAGAGAGATTTACATGAAGAGACAGCCCCTGCTCGACAGAGCTTACAATCTAATTAGGACAGACAAACAGGACAAACAAGAGATAGGGAATATTAAAGTGAGGATGATAAAATAAGGGTTCTGAACAGTGAATAAGGGTTAGGAGTTAAAAGCAGCTTCAAAAAGGTGGGCTTTTAGCTTAGATTTGAAGACTGCCAGAGATGGAGCTTGACGGACCGGCTCAGGAAGTCTATTCCAGACATATGGTGCAGCAAGATAAAAGGAACGGAGTCTGGAGTTAGCGGTGGAGGAGAAGGGTACAGATAAGAGAGATTTACCCAGTGAATGGAGTTCCCAGGGAGGAATGTAGGGAGAGATGAGAGTGGAGAGGTACTGAGAAGCTGCAGAGTGAATGCACTTATAGGTCAATAAGAGGAGTTTGAACTGTATGCGGAAACGGATAGGAAGCCAGTGAAGTGACTTGAGGAGAGGGCTAATATGTACATGATTTCCAAAAAGGGTGTACTTTTTTTTAGAAAGAGTGCACACTCTTTCCCAATAGCTTGTGCATGTGTGTTCTCTTGAGAGAGCACACATTCTTTTTTCAAGGAGTATATACACTCTTTCTGATTAGTGTACCCTCTTTTGGAAGTGTGCATATATTTTTTGGAAGAGTATGCACTCTTTCAGAAGGAACACATACTCTAACATTGCTCCCATAATGAAAAATGTCCCTCCCCCTCAAAAAATGAGCATTCCTGCAAAGGAGAAAGAAATGACACAAGATGAAAATTTCAAGCTGCTCAACCCTACTGAATATTAACCTTAGTGAAGTGGTTTACTTTTCATTTGGAGTAGATTTTTGTGCATTGACATAACGTTTGATGAAGGAAGGATTTTTAGAAAAGACAGACAAATCTGGGCTAAATGGGAAGTAAACCATTGTGCTAATTTTAGTGTAATGAGTATGGAAATGCATGATAATGAGCTGCATATGGAATTACTAGGGATTTAATTTCTTAACACAAATTTGATTCATTTGAGCACCTAAAAAATGTAGTACATGGCCACAATCAATTGCATGTGGATCCTCGTATGAATTAATTTATAAGCATTCTGTGTAATTTAATATATATTTTAGTGCATGCCACTTAAAAATTATAACAATAAATGCATGAAGTTAATCATAAAAACAGCTGAAATTTGTGGGGAAAATCTGGAAACAAAATGAACAGAAAATGTATTTCTTATGCATATTTCTAGGAATTACTTCCCATACAATAAGTGTGTAAAATATTTGCATTTGAAAAATACTATCTGTGTAGTATCATCTTTTTTTTTTCACACGTGAAAGTTGAATTTAACTTCCAACAGCCTTCAAAGACCTGACATCTCCAAGTTGGGATCTTCAGGAGACAGGATCCCAATTTTGGATCCTCATAGACAAAGGGCCCTCTGACTCAAGCCCCAGGTTCTCAGATTCTGATTCAAGGATCCTTATACCTGACTGGTCAAAGTCTGAGATCCCTCTTACCCCACCTACTCTCTTATGCACCCTATTCTCTACACACACTCTAACATACTGCCCACTAATTCAGCTAACTTTCTACCCATTCACTTACCACCCTTCACCCACCTAATTTACATCCGTCCAACCAACCTTACTACTACCCATTTACCTACCCTAGGAGTGTTGGTGGATGGATGGGGAATAGGTGGTTGTAGAATGTTTTAGAATGTGGACAGGGCTTAGTAGGTGTGAGTGTTTAGTATGGGGGGTGTTTGAAGCTCTCTGTCCTCAGTGTAGAGTGTCCATGCCTTAGGAGTACTGGGGCAGAATCTCCCAGCATTGTGGGTCTCAGGTTATTAACCAGGCTCGTGATAAACTACAATTTAAGCTTAAAGATGTTAGTTAAACTTCCCCTAGTCATTGAAGTTTAAATGGAAGAAAAGTGACACAAAAAGTGGCATAGAGGCTGGCAAAAAAGGTTTTTTTTGGGTGGGAGGGGGTTGGTGACCACTGGGGGAGTAAGGGGAGGTGATCCCTGATTCCCTCCAGTGGTTATTTGGTCAGTTGGGGCTCCTTTTTGAAGCTTGGTCATGAAAAAAAGGGGACCAAGTAAAGCCGGCAAAATGCTCGTCAAGCCTGGCTTTTTTTTTTCCATTATCGGGCGAAGCCGGCCATCTTGTTAGCACGCCCCCGTCCCGTCCCCGTCCTGCCTTCACTACCCTACCGACACGCCCCCTTGATGTTTCGCCGGCTCCGCAACGGGTTTGTGAGATTGCCGGCCATCTCCCGATTTGTGTCGGAAGATGGCCGGCGATCACTTTCGAAATGAGCTGGTTGGTCGCCCAAATGGCAGAATCTAAAAGTTTTTTCCCTACTTCCTTACTTCCTACCTTGAACTGACCTCCAAAGTGTGAAGGAGAGCAGGGCCCACACCTGCTCACTGCTATGGGGTCCTCGGCACAGAAAGGAGAGTCACCCCGGGTGGTGCCTGTCAAGGACAATGGTTGAAGAAGCAGATCATTCAGCAGTCCTCCTTGATAGACACTACCTAGAGCAGCTATCCCTTCAACCAGAGCCTTCAGCATTTCTCCCTGACAGGCACCAGTCTGAGGCATCTCTCCCTTCCAAGGAGGTTTAATTGACAGGAGATGGCATCATGTGACAAGACTGAAGCTCTAGCCACCATCTGATACACTCAAACCAAAGCAAACTATTAGTCCATGCCAAGCCACTCATAGGCTGCCTTTATTTCAAATAAGCGTATGCTATTGTTTTGGGTGACTCAATATGGCGGCAAACTCCACCTACTGGCTTCAGGCCAGATAATGGGCTAAGTACGCTCCTGCCATCTCCTGTCAATTAAACCTCCTTGCTCCCTTCAACCAGAGTCTTCAGCAGTCCTCCCTTACAGGCACCACCTGGGAAGCTCTCGTTTTCTGCTTCTGCAGTGAGCAGGCATGGGCCCTGCTCTCTCCCTACTTTGGAAGTCAGTGTGGGGCAGGGTGGAAAGAAGTAGGGAAAAGACTTTTAGATGATGCTAATTGGGCGACTAAAATTCCAGTGCCTAAATAGTGGCACCCAAAAGTTGTGAGCACCTATATGGAGTGGAGGAGTAGCCTAGTGGTTAGAGCACCGGTCTTGCAATCCAGAGGTGGCCGGTTCAAATCCCACTGCTGTTCCTTGTAATCTTGGGCAAGTCACTTAACCCTCCATTGCCTCAGGTACAAACTTAGATTGTGAGCCTTCCTGGGACAGAGAATATCCAGTGTACCTGAATGTAACTCACCTTGAGCTACTACTGAAAAAGGTGTGAGCAAAATCTAAAATAAATAATAAATAAATATATGGTGGTGCCCATATTGCAGCACCCAAAAGTCACACCCCCATGTTATGGAAGTCAGCAATAGATTATTCAATAAATATTCAGTAGAACTTAACTGCAGTGTGCTGTTGAATATTCACTCTGACTGCCATTACACTTTCCATCCATCTAGTGCCAAGATGGTCTGAGGGTGGAGTCCGCAAGGACCCAGAAGTTATCTATTCACTGCCAGTAGTACTGCAGAACAGCAGTCTTAACTTGCCCGGATACTTATGCAGTTACCAGCACTGAATATCAGCCAGATTCCAGATAATTTCTGGCCACCACAAAAGTCTCAGATATTCAATGCCTGTACCTGAATTATGTCCAGCACTGAATATTGGGACCAATTCAGTTCACAGTGGTCAATGCTCTAAAAAAAAACACTAACCACCATGGGCTAAATATTGTGTAGATATTTATTACATTGGCATGTTAGACTGTAAATTTCCTGGATGTAGGGACTTAACAGCTATACTTGAATTTTTAACTCACCTTGATTTCAGGTTTGAACAGGGAAGTAATGACATCCAGATCAAAATCCAATTTAATGAAACCTGATCCACAAAGGCTCCAAACTGAGCTAGTTTCATTGGTCCTTAGCTTTCTGCTTGCTGTTATCCTGCAGCAAAGCTATTCTACACAACATTCCTGTGGTTTATTTCTTTCTTTCTTTTTTTAATATTTAAATTCACATATCAATTGCATATCTAAAGGTTCAGTCAACAATTCAATGCAGTGACAAGAATTGTACTAAAAATAGTTATTTTAATCGCATTGCCTGGCATTTAAATGAAACTATTTCTAAATTTCTTCTGGGGGATTCATTTTAAAGGAAAATCTTCAACATTAATTAGTAGCCTCTGAATTCAGTCAATACAACGATGACGAGACAGTTATCAAAGTTTAAAAGAACTTACTTATCATATTTTTGAATTAGCCTTTTCGAAGCTTGAATATTTTTATATTTCCATATTTCTCAAGTAGCACTTAATTTAATGTTAGCCTCATTTCTTTCAATAAACCATTGTTGCGTCTCTTAGACAGCATGGCTTCCTCCTCTAACTCATCTCCCCGTGAAATTGGTTTAATGAAGCAAGAAAGGTATGAAGCATTAACAACATGGAATTCATGTGGCAGCACTTCAGCTTTCTGAACCACTCGCATTTCCACCCTAATTTATAAAATCAGAACACAAATGATTTTTATCATGGCCATTACATCAGTATAAATTACTGCTTCTTCTGTATCACAGCAGTTAGTTAAACTGTTGTAATGATATCTATTAGTGAAGAGAAAAGGAAAGCATGGAAGATTCAATAAAATATGAGAATGATAGTGAATTAACAGAAACATTAATATTAATTTATCATAGTAAGTTTACAGTGAGTCACTTTCCAAGATGCACATATGAAAATGAAACTGAAACACAAAGGGGTCCTTTTACTAAGGTACGCTAACAGATTTAGCGGACGCTAAATGATAAGAAGATAATACGATTACAATGAGTGTCTTATCATTTAGTGCATGCTGATCATCAGTGCACCTTAGTAAAAGGACCCCAAAATAATGCAAATGGGTGAATTTGTTAAGGATAGAAAACAGTTACTACATAAATAAGTTGCACTATTCACCATGGCGGGGGGTGGGGATTCTATAAATGGTGGTAAAAGTTAGTTGCCAAAAAAACTGGGCACTAAGGGCCCCTTTTACTAAGCGACAGTAAGCCCAATGCGGGCTTACCGCTCACTAAACAGGAAGTACCGCCGGGCTACTGTACCCGGCGCTAATCAGGCTATGCCATGCACTGCCCGGTTACCATTGGGTTAGCGTGGAATCCCTTACTGTCACCTCAATGGCTGGTGGTAAGGGATCCCCCCAAAATGGCCGCACAACAAGTGCTTTACTTGCCAGATGGCCATTTCCTGAAGGAAAGGGAGACTTTCCTTTTATCTGCTGCGGTAAAAGGGGACCTCGGCACGCATGAAAAACACGCAGGCCCCCCCTTTTGTTGCAGCTTGGTAAAAGGGGCCCTAATCTAGTAATCTATAATGGCAGAGTTGCGCACTAAATCTGATAGAGAATACTAGCAGAAGTTTGCAGTTACATGCCAAAATAAAGGTGCGACCATTTATACCATGCCTATGGTTGGTGTAAATGCTGGTGCCTAAAAGCAGTAGTTGTGCACATAAATGCAACTGTTCTATAAAGTGTGCATAAGATTAGTTGGAACATCCCTGACCCATAACATAACATAACATAACATTTTATTCTTATAGCCCACAATACCTTGCAGTTCAATGCAGATTACACATAAAGAGACTGGACATCCCAGGAAATACAGTAACAAAAGTTACTACGCCTAGGACATGTCCAGACACTGGCAATGAACTAGATGAGGTCGGACTGCCTGCTAGATCTTATGCGAGCCCAGCCGACATTCAGCCGAGGCCTGCATAAGAAAGTTATGTGGGCCCCGGCTGAATATTGGGCCAGGACTTACATTAAAAAATGTCTTTTCCCCCTCCTGCCCCCAATGTGTGGTGGCACCCCCCCCCCCAACAAAAGCCCTCCCCCAGTCATCACCCCCCTTCCATCTCCCACGTCCCGGTCAGGATAAGACCCCCCTGGGGGGGGGGGCTACCTGATGTCCCTGGTGGTCCAGTGGGGTATTGGGGGCAGGAGTGAACCCCCTCACTCCTGCCTCTAGCAGCAGATTGCTCAAAATGGCTGTTGTATTCTTAGGAGGGGCAGGAAGGTGATAAAGAAATGTATTTTTATGCTGGTCCCAATCCATTATACAGCAGGCCTTCGTAAGATAAGCAGGTGAATTTAAGACAGCTTTTGAGCTCTCCTAAACTCACTCACTTAACTTATGTGGAGACTGGCTGAATATTGCCGGTGCCCACATAAGACCCGGCTCCTCCCCAGTGTCGCCCCCTTGCCTGCCCCTGACTGTTCCACTTTTGGGAGGGGGGGCCAGTCAGAGGCGATATTCAGCGGCACTCCCCACTTTAGTGCCACTGAATGTCAGCGGTTGGGCTGCAACAGACGATTTAAGAGCCTCTCCTGCCCACTTAAATCGTTTTGTATATCGGACTCTTAAATGTCTGAAAATGCAACTTTATACATAATGGTTAACTAGTAAAAGTTAGGTTGATACTTCTACATTCAGCCTTTAATAGATATGTTATGTGGATATCAGCTGAAAGTACCTGCATATAATTAATGTAAATCACTTTGATTGCCCCACTGAAAGGTGGTATATCAAATCCCATTACCCTTATCCTTACCCTTAATTACTGCTATCTAACATTTGGACTCATACCTGGAACCCTCATGCCTCCTCCTCAATTTATATAGCTAGAGTTTGGCCATATATCAACTCATAAAACTAGACTTTATCCATTCTCTAGCAGTAGATTTTCAAAGAAAGCACTTATGAGATCAGCATTCAATACTGCCCATAAATACTTTTGAATATCTTTCCTCATGGGGGGTCAACATTCAGCAGTAGTGCTCAATATACTTATTTAAATGTTAGCCATGGCACATGCATATTCATTGTTGTTATATGTATTTTATTTAGTTATAAAACTTACTGCCTTTGCCTAAAGAAAAGGCTGCAATGTAGTTTACAGCATAGATTAACAGTGCGTCAAATCATTACAACATAGTAGATGACGGCAGAAAAAGACCTACATGGTCCATCCAGTCTGCCCAAGACAAACTCATATGTGTATACCTTACCTTGAATTTGTACCTGTCCTTTTCAGGGCACAGACCGTATAAGTCTGCCCAGCAGTATTTCCCGCCTCCCAACCACCAGTCCCGCCTCCCATCATCGGCTCTGGTACAGACCGTATAAGTCTGCCCTCCCCTATCCTAGCCTCCCAACCACCAACCCCTCTTCCTCCCACCTGCTCCGCCACCCAATTTCAGCTAAGCTTCTGAGGATCCATTCCTTATGCACAGGATTCCTTTATGCATATCCCACACATGTTTGAACTCCGTTACCGTTTTCATCTCCATACAGCAGAAAAAAAAAAAACAACAGAAATAATATTACTCAAAGGCTGGTTTAACAGCCAAGTTTTGCCTAGTTTTTGAAATGAAGGGAAATCCCCATACAATTTATGATCCAGTGGGAAATTGTTCCAGATAATAGGCTCAACATAGGAAAAGGCACATTGGTTGATAATTATCAGTTTGATAACATCAGGACTTTTCAAAAAAGACTGTTGAGAAGAATGTAATGACCTACCAGGAAACATATTGTTGTATCAAGACCATTAGTTCATAGTTCAGATAACAGGGTGCCCTTCCATGAAGAATTGTATAAATCAGTGTTAAAATTTTGAAGTCATCCTTCAGGTATTGGAGGAACAAACTTCATGAACAGATGATGTGGGAAGCTTGAAATGCCAGATATACCCCTAAAAGGCAAAAAATAAAAAACCTTTCTGTTGCTATGGGACAGTTACCTTCAATTTCTAACTCTGAGGGCCAGAAGTACAGTACTGAATAGTTTCAGGGAAGGGCTATGGCAATTTGCGGGTAACTCACCATTAAAACATTGGTTTCTACCAAGATAGGAAAGGGGACTGGAGGTGGAGGAGGACTCTTTTTTTTAACAGAGGATGAAATACTTTCTAGAAGGGAATTTTCATGTTTTTAGATATTATTAGGATTTTATTGTTCTTGTTGTTATTTTTTTTCCTGAGGGCATGTAACCCATTTAAGAAATCTCTTAGAACACAGAAAAACTATTCCAGAGGGAAATATATGTCTAAATCAGAGGCTCTAAACCCAGTCCTTGGGACACACCTGACCAGTCAGGTTTTCAGGATATCCACAATGAATACACATATAATACATTTGCATTCCATACCTCCATTGTATGCAAATGTATCTCATGCATATTCATTTTGGGCATCCCGAAAACTTGACTGGCTATTTGTGTTCCCAGGACCGGGTTGAGAATCTCTGGTCTAGATGAATGTTATCAATTAGCTCTTAGCAAACATGAACAAGCACTGTTGATAAGTTCTCTCTAGGTTGTCAAGCGAAGGAGAAAATATTCAAACATGAGATGATTTCCTGAAGCCTGTTAAGAAAAAAAAAAAAACTATCACACTTCACTGAAGAAATTACAAACAAGAAAATGTAATATGAATGCAATTGATAACTCTTAAATAAATGTGGCCTTGTAGCCAAATGCAGATGGGAAATGTAACCATACAGCTGACCTAAGGGTATGATGAAGAAGCAAACAGGAGGTGCATTCCATTCCATTAATTATTTGCGCTGCTACAGTTGTTTTTAGTATAATATAGGTCTCAGGGTTAGCCAGAAGCGTCTTCTGATATATTCATAAATAAATTTGAGCAGATTTTAATTTGCTAATGAAAAGGTCTGGGCCAGTTGCAAATAAGAGTGGAGCCACTTTGTCTGCTTCATTAGCATGCAAGATGGCAGCCCCTTCCCATTCATACAAAATGTTACATTTCCATAAAGTGTAGTGTAATTTGTCAGAAAAGCTCGATAAACTATTAGATTAAAAATAAATTTGTATCCCACGGTAATCGTCATTACGGAGTCCTTGACATGATTGCATATTGAACACCTGCCTCTGAATATTTGCCAAATAATTCAATTCAAAATGCTGAGATCTGTGACAAAAATAGTGTACAAGTTTTGAAGTGATGGAGTTAAAGCAAGAGAAACTGAAGTCATTTTTATTACAGCTGTTACTCTTCCACTGAATGTTTTGTAGCCAAATTTTCTCTAGGAAAACTGGCCTTATGAGACTTCTGTTTGTATCTCTCTCTCCCCCACCCCCCACTCCACCCACTCATCCAATTATGTTTCAATAATTTATGTAATTTTCTTACAATTTCTGCAGAAATAGGAGAGCAGGTATGTCATACTCATAACTAATGATGGGCCACTTGGACAGCCTCAAGTTCATCGATGGACTGCACTAAAATATTTGCCTCCCCATTATAATTACTTGGGAGCCAAATTTACTTTGTGTAATGGATATTAAATTTAGAAAGCATATTAGATACTAGGATGTAGGTTGCACAGAACTTCCCCATGGGCCACATGTTTCACACCTTAGCAGAGCACCCGATGAACCCTGATATACCACCTTTCTGTGGTTGCAATCACAGCAGTTTACATATTATATATAGGTACACATTTTGTACCTGGGACAACAGAGGGATAAGTGACTTGCCCAGAGTCACAGGGAGCTGTAGTGGGGATCAAACCTGGTTCCTCTGGTTCTCAAGGCACTAACCTTTAGGCTACTTCTACACTACTTAGGCTTTTCAAGTACCTTCCACTTTCTCAGTGCAAAAAAGTCCCCTTTTCCATTTCCTATAGGAAAACAGCTCAGTTCAGTTCAGTTGATATGTCAGGAAGGTCACAGTACATTGTGATATTATCAAATATTTTCATGTGCCTTGCAACTGGTTGGCAAGAAACATTTTTCAAGATATCAGGCAATCCTGTACTGCCCTGGTAACAAGTTGATTATTGCCTAGCTTACTAAAAGGAAATAATAAGAATAATTTACACGTTTACCTATGTAAAATATCAGGTTGATTATTGCCTACTCCCCTCTGTGCAGGTATAATGACTTGTGATGACAACCATAGAGAAAAGTGGGAGGAGTAAGTCAGGGGAGTAAAATTATACACACTTCATTTCTGTTATATTACGTCTGTGCATTCTTCAGTCCAAGAGCAAAGCATTCAGATACTGCAGGCCTCTGATTGCATACCAGTCAAATTTTCGAAGAAAACTCCACAGAATATCTCTTGAAAATGAACCTGTGGTCCTGTGCATACAAGATATCCATACTCTTTCAATTTATCTAGCTTCTTTTGTAACTCATCCGTGCTTCCCTGTATATTTCTTATTTTGGGTGGTAAGGAGTTCCACCATTTGGTTCCTAGGTAAGTGAAGTCTGCAGAGTGGACAGTTTTGTAGATCTCTTTTTTGCAATTTGGGAGGTGTAGTCTGAGATAGTTTCTTGTCTCATATTTAGTGTTTCTTTGAGAAAATCTGTAAAATCTATTCAAGATCATTTGGCCTTCTGAAAGTCTCTAAAGACCCTATTATTTGGGAAAAATTACACTGCAGACCCGCCTAGCATCTCTAACTTCTGAACTGCTGCAGACGTTACGACATACTGAATTCTATTACACTTTCTCCTTTTCCACTCCTTTGCTGTTACTTGCTTCTCTTTACTTCATTGATTTTGATTGTTAGCTGCATTGATGTATGTTTTTTGCAGACTAATGTAAGCCACATTGAGCCTGCCCATGGGTGGGAAAATGTGGGATATAAATGCTATAAATAAATAAATAAGTTTATTAATGGTACCACCATATAGTCTAGAACTGTGCCATTTAGTATTTGAAAGATAAAGATACATAATTTGAAGATGATTCTTGCTTTGATGGGAAGCCAGTGTAATTTGATTAATAAAGGGGAAGCACTTTCAAAACAAGAGATTTTATATATGAACTTGGCTGTAGTGTTTTGAGCTGTTTGGAGTTTTTTCAACAGGTACTCCTTACAGCCAGCATATATGGCATTATAATAATCAAATTCGGATAATGTTAATGATTGTACCAATAGTCTGAATGTTTCTGATGAGAAAAAGGAGTCTGATCCTTTTTAGTTTCCAAAGAGACCTGAACGATTTTGTGATTACTGAGGAAACGAGTATCAAATGTTAAATGTTTGTCTATAATTATACCTAGAATTTTCAGATTATTGTCAATGGGGAACGAAGTGTTGACAATTGTGAAACTGTTGTAGTCGTTTTGGTCAAATAGGTTGGTAATGACCATGAATTTAGTTTTATCTTTATTTAGCTTTTGTTTAGTTTCTGAGGCTCAGATTTCCATCAAATTTAAGCCAAGTTTTGACTTTTGTAAGCTGTCTTGAATGTTCTTTTTGAAGAACATTTTTTTTGCACAATGCACTTAGCGAGTTATGTGTGTAAATTCTAATTATCGCCAATTAGTGCTCTTTATTGCTTGTTAAGAGCAGTTATCAACGCTGATTAGCTTGTCTACTACTACTACTACTACTACTACTACAATTTAGCATTTCTATAGCGCTACAAGGCGTACGCAGCGCTGCACAAACATAGTAGAAAGACAGTCCCTGCTCAAAGAGCTTACAATCTAATAGACAAAAAATAAAGTAAGCAAATTAAATCAATTAATGTGTACAGGAAGGAGGAGAGGAGGGTAGGTGGAAGTGAGTGGTTACAAGTGGTTACGAGTCAAAAGCAATGTTAAAGAGGTGGGCTTTCAGTCTAGATTTAAAGGTGGCCAAGGATGGGGCAAGACGTAGGGGCTCAGGAAGTTTATTCCAGGCATAGGGTGCAGCGAGACAGAAGGCGCAAAGTCTGGAGTTGGCAGTAGTGGAGAAGAGAACAGATAAGAAGGATTTATCCATGGAGCGGAGTGCACAGGAAGGGGTGTAGGGAATGATGAGTGTGGAGAGATACTGGGGAGCAGCAGAGTGAGTACATTTATAGGTTAGTAAAAGAAGTTTGAACAGGATGCGAAAACGGATAGGGAGCCAGTGAAGGGTCTTGAGGAGAGGGGTAGTATGAGTAAAGCGACCCTTGCAGAAGACAAGACGGGCAGCAGAGTTTTGAACCGATTGGAGAGGGGAGAGGTGACTAAGTGGGAGGCCAGCAAAAAGCAGATTGCAGTAGTCTAGGTGACAAGGGTGTGGATGAGGGTTTTGGTAGAGTGCTCGGAAAGAAAGGGGCAGATTTTACGGATGTTGTAAAGAAAGAAACGACAGGTCTTGGCGATCTGCTGGATATGAGCAGAGAAGGAAAGAGAAGAATCAAGGATGACCCCAAGGTTTCGAGCTGAGGAGACAGGGAGAATGAGAGACCCATCAACAGAAATAGAAAACGGGGGGAGTGGGGAGGTAGGTTTGGGGGGAAAAATGAGAAGCTCGGTTTTGGTCATGTTTAATTTCAGGTGGCGTTGAGACATCCAGACAGCAATGTCAGACAAGCATGCTGAAACTTTGGTTTGGATGCAAGGTGAGATATCAGGGGTAGAAAGGTAGATTTGGGAGTCATCAGCATAGAGATGGTAGGAAAAGCCATGGGATGAGATTAATGAACCAAGGGAAGAAGTGTAGATAGAAAAGAGGAGAGGACCAAAAAGAGAACCCTGAGGTACACCGACAGGCAGAGGGATAGAAGTAGAAGAGGATCCACCAGAGTGAACACTAAAGGTGCAGAGGGAGAGGTAGGAAGAGAACCAGGAAAGGACAGAGCCCTGGAATCCAAGTGAGGACAGGGTATCGAGAAGTATGCTGTGATCAACAGTGTCAAAAGCAGCGGAAAGATCAAGAAGAATGAGGATGGAATATTGACCTCTGGATTTAGCCAGTAATAGGTCATTGGAGACTTTAGTAAGCACAGTTTTGGTTGAGTGGAGAGGGCAAAAACCAGATTGTAGTGTGTCAAGAATAGCATATGAGGAGAGAAAATCAAGGCAGCGGTGGTGAACAGCACGCTCAAGTAATTTGTAGAGAAAAGGGAGGAGGGAGATGGGTCGGTAATTAGAGGGACAAGTAGGGTCGAGTGAAGGCTTCTTAAGGAGAGGTGTGACCACAGCATGTTTAAAGGCAGTAGGGACAGTTGCAGTGGAAAGTGAGAGGTTGAGAATGTGACAGATAAAAGGAATAAGAGCAGGTGAGATGGCATTAAGAAGGTGGGTGGGAATGGGATCAGAGGAACAGGTGGTACATTTAGAGGAAGAAAGGAGAAGTGTAGTTTCTTCTATAGTAACTTCAGGAAAGGAGGAAAAGGAATGAGGGGAAGGAGAGAGAGGGGAACAGACTAGTGCAGGGGAGAGGTGGCGAGGTAGAGAATTCAAGGTTTAACTTTTGAACCTTGTCGTGAAAGAATTAAGTTAAGTTGCATGCATTGTTATAGATTACGCTTTGATTTTGGTGTGGATCTCTAGGTGTGCTAGAATCGGGGGGTAAATGCTATTCTATATAAGGCACACACTCTTAATAGAATAGCACTTAGTGCTGAATATTTCCGGTGAATAATTTCAATACTGTTTATTGAATTCCCTCCAAAATGACATATGAGACGAGACTTAAGACCTAAATATATAACCTAAATAAGTATATCATAAAGGAAGAGGAGAAATGGGGAGAGAGATTAATAGCAAAATTAAAATACCTCAAAGTAACAAATAAAGCACAGGAAGCAAACCTTTTCAGAGGAAAGAATGCTGGCCCTTGAGTATGCAGATCCATCTCATGCATATTGATTGTAGATAGCCTTAAAACCAGACTTGCTGGAGGGTACTCAAGAACTAGCTAAAGAAACAAAGATTACAGTATGAGGATCCAAGGGGATAGATTCAATGGGCCTAATGTTTTCATCAAAATGTATAATTATTAACATATGTGGTACATCATTAATAATACAGATATTTTCATGTCTATTGACCTGAAATTAATATGCAAGTTATAATGAAAAACCTACTTGATCAAACATTGCATTGAGGTGAGATAATTAATAAGAAGAGAACAGAATGGTTGATAATATGGCAGCAAAACAGGAGCATGAGTTATTAAGAAATTTACCTGCACATGCTGTAATATTTTATGGTGAAGTTTAGAAAATACCTTTCCTGTCTTTATTGGGTTAAAGATGAACTTTGGAATTTAACAGTGTGTACTGCATGCATTCAGATTTCTGGTAGAAAAAAAATAATCCTCTTTGTTCAACATTGAACCAGAATCAGCAAGAGAACAGTAGCCAACGTTTTTAAGTAAATAAGTTTTAAGTGGTACCCCAGTTATCATAGGAATGAGGAATTTCTTAACCTAAAATTGAGAAACAGCAACAAGGGAAACCAATAACACAAAGTCAAGGCAATGCATAGAGAGGAAGCAACAGATTTAGAGAATCTTAGAGGTGGCCCAAGGCTATAGGGATGGTACAGTGCTGAATGATTCACTCATCAAGAGGCTTGATTGCTTTATGGAAAGGTATGCATAGGCCCTGGGGCAATGGTTTTACAAGCATAACAAAGATTTAGCCAGATAATTTGGAATTAGTCACTGGTTATGGTTTACAGTTTATTTAGGATTTGCTATGACTGCTTCATTAGCTAAACACTGGTTGAAGTACTTTACAAAATTATAAAAATACGAATAAAATAGAAAAAAACTCTATATTTCATAGGATAGAATAGTCAACACACTCATATAGTCATTAAAGAACTAACACATACTGGTAACATAATGGAACAGCTTCAAATAGAAATTCAAGTTCGGGTTGAAATACAAGTCTGAATTCAAATTCAAATGCCATAGCTTTGAGAGCCATTTAACCCCTGAAAACTAACAAGGCAATTTTGAATAGGTGCATTATCTTACCTTGCTTGAACAGTTTATAAGATTGTACTGATTTTAAGGTTATTGGTAAATCATTCCATAATTTTGCAGTCAGAAAATAGAATGTGCTGTTTCTAGTGGATTCCTACTTAGCCTTTGACAGCCCAGATAGTACAAGTCAATGGTTATTCCTTATATAGTATGGAAGCCCTGCCCAGCACATCCCAAGTTGCACTGGGCAGGGCAGGGCACCGCCATTTTGAAGGCAGCACTAGAAGAGGAGAGAGTGCTACTCCCTCTTCCATCAAGGAGGTATGGGGGAGGGGACCACTAGACCACCAGGATGGGTTAGGGTTTTGCAGCCCACTGGGTCACCAGGAATTTTTGGAGCTGTGGGGGTGTTAGGGGAGCTGGAAATCTATCATATCTCCAGCTCTCTGTGCCCTTGTGTCAGGGGGATCAGGGGGGCCATGGACTGGAGGTCTACCAGACCTCCAGCCACCATGTCACTATCTCGGGGGGGGGGGGGGCTTGGGGGCACTGGGCTACCACGTTCTAATCAATTGGGGGGGTCTGTGGGTCCAGTGGACTTCTAGAACATGGTGGCAGTACGGGCTGACAGTGACAGCCCAGGCTGCCTGACTCTGACTGGGGAATGGGGGCGGGAACAGAGGGAGCCTTAACCCTAATGCCAGCTCTGAGTTAGTGTAGGGTTAAGGCACTATTCCGCCCTATGATCGGAGCACTGTTCTCTGATCATAGGGGTGGAATCCACAGAACTCATTTAAATCTAATTTAAATGAGGTCTGAGCTACTGCCTGGTGCAGGCGCTGTTTGCCACACCAGACCCCTCTGATCATATTTGAGAGGGTCCCGGTTATTCCAGGCCTGCCCCAAGGGCTCTTTTCAGAGCCATCCCAGGTTCCAGTTCTGATGGGCCTGCCCCCAAGTGCTTTTTTCAGGACTTTCCCAGGTCCCAGTTCTGATGGACCTGCTCTCAAGGGCTCGTGTCAGAGCCATTCATTGGTTGACTCTGAAAGAGTGACTCGCCTTTTGTCAGCTGGGACCCACACCCCTGACCTCCAGGTTGGGGGAACAGTTGGGCCAAAAGGCTCACCCACCTAGATCTATGACAAGGTGACACTGTACTGAGCTTCACATAAAAAGTCCCAGGTACACACCAGATCATAACCCCCTTATAATGTATGATGATCTCTCCAGGAATAACAACAACAATAAAAAAAAATACTGTACCCAATGTCCTTATGCCTACAGTTGTCATCTATGTGAAGGTTCAGTGGATATTTTGTGGGTTTTGCGGCACTCACACTTTCCACCACAGGTGCACTAGTTAAACAGGGATATGGTCCTGGAATCCCTTCTCTACAGTCCACTGCACCAACTACTAGGCTACTCCAGGAACCTGCTTGCTGCTCTAAGAAAAATGGCCATCATATCTGCAGCTGTCATTGAGTCTGGTATGTAGTGTCACTTTCACCTCTTAGGGGGGTGGGAGGGGGTCAGTGGCCACTGAAGGATTAAGGGAATTCATGCCTTTATCCCTCTAGTGGTCATCTGGTCAGTTTGGGCAACTATTTGGCACTTAGTTGTTCTAGCCAAAAACATCCCTTTTTTTTTTTTTTTGCCCTGGACATTTTTACAATGTTCCATTATCGCAGAAAAATGTCCAAATCGTAATCCCGCCCAAAACATGCTACCAACATGCCCCCTTGAGATTTAACTGCAGATAAAAACATCTTTAAAACGAGTTTTGAAAGTAGAAATTTGGTGTTTTTACAAACAAAAAAAAAAGTCCATCTGCCCCTTTGGGCTGTTTTTGGATGTTTTTCTATTTCGAAAATGAGCCCCATTAGGTATTAATACTGAACAGTATAGCCAGTGATAACATCTGATGAGCTGATTTAAATTTGTTCTTTTCTAATTTGCATGTTCTTTACCATCGAGTGGTAAGAATGTCAATGTGCATACAAATAAAATGAATTTAGGTATCTATTACATGGGCATTAGATAAAGCCCACATTAATGTCAGTTTATTGAGCAATAATCTCCTTAGTACCTATGTTCTTGGTTTTCAGATCAATTGTCTGCACAGGTTAAATCACAGCTGTTTCATAAGCTTCCTGGAGACCTATAAAGCTGCCCCTTGACATTTGAAATTAGAGGGAAGCTTCCTCTTTTAAATCAAACCAATCACATTTTGTCTTTTGACTGGTTTGTCACTTTAATTTGTCTCACAGATTTAGTAATCTGATATTGAGTGACAAAGCAGTTTAACCCCACGTGAACATACTGGTTACACATCAAGAAGCCAATAGTAGATCTGTGTAGCTTTCACAAAATCACGCATGAACTTTCAGAGCAATCATACTGTTACAATTAAATTCAGCCACCCCCAGCATGAACAAAGTTAATCAACATGAAAGTTTTTGATTCCTGCTGTTTCTCCTCTTTATTTTTTTTTTTTAATATATCGCATTCAAATATTTACAAAGCAACAAACTTTGCACAGTAACATCACCAGAAATAAAAATAAAGAAATACATAGAAACAAGAAAACTTGATCTAGTATTCAAGAAACTTCGCAATTGTACAGGTTTAAAGAAATGATAAGTAACATTATTCGAGTTAAATATACATATACATGGAAAGCACAACTGGAATCTTGCAACCAGTTAAAGAACTTCCAGTTTCATTACAAGAAATGTTTTCCTTCTATCCTGTGTTAAATGTGACACTTCTATCACCTAGGAAAGTAACTCCAGAAGACCTATAGTACAAATGAAGTAATGCATCCTGATCTCGAACAAAAACAAAAGACACTTACAGAATGCCCTTGGAAGATATCTCATCATGTGAAGACTCCAATACTGCAGGTAAGTTCAAACTATCAGATTATCAATAGAAATCAAACAAAATAAAACATGGAAAAGAAAATAAGATGATACCTTTTTTATTGGACATAACTTAATACATTTCTTGATTAGCTTTCCAAGGTTGCCCTTCTTCCTCAGATCGGAAATAAGCAAATGTGCTAGCTGACAGTGTATATAAGTGAAAACATTCAAGCATTACTATGACAGTAAAATAGATACCATTGGAGATTCTACATGGAATGTTGCTACTATTGGAGATTCTACATGGAATGTTGCTATACCACTAGCAACATTCCATGTAGAAGGCTGCGCAGGCTTCTGTTTCTGTGAGTCTGACGTCCTGCACGTACGTGCAGGACATCAGACTCACAGAAGCAGAAGCCTGCGCGGCCACGTTGGTGATCTACAAGGGCCGACTTCTACATGGAATGTTGCTAGTGGAATAGCAACATTCCATGTAGAATCTATAGAAATCAAACAAAATAAAACATGGAAAAGAAAATAAGATGATACCTTTTTTATTGGACATAACTTAATACATTTCTTGATTAGCTTTCGAAGGTTGCCCTTCTTCGTCAGATCGGAAATAAGCAAATGTGCTAACTGACAGTGTTTATAAGTGAAAACATTCAAGCATTACTGTGACAGTCTGACAGGGTGGGAGGATGGGGGTGGGTAGGAGGTATGCATGGGGACATCAAAGCATATCATTGATATTCTAACAGGGTGGGTGTGGATAGGTGAGGGGAGGGTGATCAACAGAGACATACAGCTTTATGGTTTATAATGGGCTAGGAACCCCAGATCCTTGTTAAGTCCTTTCTGTTGGGTGTTAAAATATTCAATCATTCTGACTTCAAAGGTCTTACGTTCTTGTATGGTTTTAAAGTTACCTTTCAGTATTCTCACTGTGAAATCACTGATACAGTGTCCTGGTTCTGTGAAGTGCTGTCCCACCGGGGTGGGGGCCCTACTGGCTGTATTGTTCATGTGATGTCTATGTAAATTGAATCTTGTCTTAAGCATCTGGCCTGTTTCTCCAATATAGCATCCTTCGTTACATTTTTTACACTGAATGATATATACCACATTGGAAGATGAGCAAGTGAAAGATCCCTTTATGTTGAATATCTTTCCTTTGTGGATGACTTTGGGGTCCTGTGACTATCAGATGAAACTATCAGATGAAAGTTCTTCCACCAGTTAGCCAGAGGCATCCATGCCAGGGTGTGAAGTAATAGGCAAATAATACATGAGCCCTTTTACTAAGCTGCATTTTTTTAAAAATGGCCTGCGGTATCAGTAGCATTGAGCTTTTCTGGTGGCTAAGGCCACTTTTAGTGCTACTTTCAAATGAACACACTTCCCATTTTCTGTATTATTGGCCACGTGCTAATTTCCCAATTAGTGCATGGCCATTAGTGTGGGAGCCCTTACCTCTACCTACTTACTAGGTGGTAAGGGCTCACATGCTAACCATGTGTTATTCAGTTAGCATGCAGCAATATAGCTAGGGCCGGTGCTAGACATGATGGGACCCAGGGCAGATATTATAGAGAGGGACCCAAAGCTTGCTTGCAGATTGTTCCCCTTTCGTCAGGCAAGTTTGGGGCCCTCAGGCAATTGCCTCCTTTGCCCACCCCCTAACGGCAGCCCTGAATACAGCTACTCTAACCAATTAGTGCTTGGCATGCCTTCTCTCCACCCCCAAACATACCCCCAATGCTAAAAAATATTTTCTATTTTTTAGCACATGGGTAGCGGCAAACACAAAGGTACCGCAGGAGGCTTTAGTGTGCCACGTGGTAGTGGACTTTAACCTGGGGTAAGCAAGCATTAGTGCTTACCATAGCTTAGTGCAATGACCACATAGTTTCTGTACCAGTGGAAATCCTGATTCTGAATAATTAAATACCTTTCTTAAGAGCTTAAAAAGGATCTCAAAGCAAGCCAAACTTAAGACAAGCAAAATTCAAAAATCTACGATTTAGGGCCTTTGCCCCATTCTCTAGATTTAAAGTAATACCATAGCCCGGTGTCTCACTTTACGCAGACAGTCGTATTGCCAATGCATCCACTGCTCCTTCTGTCAAGACTGTTATTCTCTCCTCCGTGTTAAGCACAGATGCTGGAATAATCTTCTCAGGGATAACGGGCTGCTGCCTCTTCATGGCTGGGGCAGTCTTCAAAGTTCTGGGTGCTTCTCACAGCTTGGCTCCCACCAATCCCTGTGGTCCTGGAAAAGTAGCTGGTAATAGCGGGCTGAGTAAAAATGTGCTCTCCAATTAGGGCTCCTCTCCATCCCAGATAATATGAAAATGTATTTTTCTACTGGACTGGATCTGGTGAAAGCTTTAGTTGGAGTCTGCTTGAGTACCAGACCATCTCATTTGGGGGAGGGAGGGAAAGGTCTCTTCACTTTGCCTTTGCACTTAGGTATCAAAAAAACCTTTCAAAGTAAGAGAAAAAGAAAAGAAAAAAAAAAGCAGAGAGAGACACCATCTTGACATACCCCCTCTTCCTCTTTGCATTTGTTCCAAATTTAAAACAAATCTGATAGAAAATATGGAAAAGCCTGTATCGATGTTTCCCCCTTTGAAGATACTGGGATATTTCTATTGATCATTCCAAAACAATTTTTTTCTTTAAAAAACAATTCTCCTGGAATCTCTTGAGCAACTAGAATACTGTCCTCTCCCAGAATGAATTACAGTACTTAATAGCACTAAATATCCAGAGTACCTGAATGTAACTCACCTTGAGCTACTACTGAAAAAGGTGTGAGCAAAATCTAAATAAATAAAAATAAATACAAGACTTTCCAACATCCAACAAATTCAATTGTTCCTGAGACCAGTTTGACACTGAATGTTCTGTTCCACATAGATAGAACCAGGTGGCATTTATTGGCAATGACAAACGAGTCATAATGTATATATATATATATATATATATATATATATATATATATATATATATATACAGTAGGGAATAGTACAGAGGAAGAGTTGTGTTATGTCCATTCTGTACTTTAGTTTAATTGTGTTGCAGAGATCAGGTATTTAAGTTGGATCGGTAGGGTATGCCTTTTTAAACAGGTTAGTTTTTACTGTTTTCTGGAAGTTTAGGTGGTCATACATCGTTTTCAAGGCTTTTGGTAATGCGTTCCACAGTTGTGTGCTTATGTAGGAAAAACTGGATGTGTAAGTTGATTTGTATTTAAGTCCTTTGCAGCTTGGGTAGTGCAGATTCAGATATGTTCGTGTTGAATTGAATGTGTTTCTAGTTGGTAAGTCGATCAAGTCTGTCATGTATCCTGGGGCTTCACCGTAGATAATTTTGTGAACCAGGGTGCAGATTTTGAAAACAACAAGCTCTTTGATTGGGAGCCAGTGTAGTTTTTCACGGAGGGGTTTTGCGCTTTCGTATCACATTTTTCCAAATATAAGCCTAGCTGCCGTGTTTTGAGTAGTCTGAAGTTTCTTTAAGGTTTGTTCTTTGCATCCCACATAGATTCCGTTGCAGTAGCCAACATGCCCTTAACAGAAAAGGTGTCACACTCATCCGAGACCCACATCAGAACCAGGGAAAGGCTGTCAGAGGATAAAACACATTCTGGTGTCATGGAGGTGGGTACAGCATTTGAGACTGGCATACAGGCTGGGAAAAAAAGTTTGTAAAGTGGGGTTTTTTTGGTGGGAGGGGGTTAGTGACCACTGGGGGAGTCAGGGGAGGTGATCCCCGATTCCCTCTGGTGGTCATCTGGTCAGTTTGGGCACTTTTTTTGGACTTGGACCTGAAAAAAAATGGGATAAATAAAGCGGACCAAATTCTTGTCAAAAACGCCCTTCTTGTTTTGATTATCAGTTAAAGATGACCATCTCTCCTCGGCCGATAACCACGCCCCAGTCCCACCTTCGCCACACCTCCGATACGCCCCTGTGATCTTTGTTCATCTCCGTGACAGACTGCAGTTGAGGACGCCAAAAATTGGGTTTCGATTATACCGATTTGGGCGCCCACGGGAAACGAACGCCCATCTCCCTATTTGGGTCGAAATATGTGCGTCTTTCTCTTTCGAAAATAAGCTGGTAAGAGTCCTCTACACAGATGATTTCACAATGTACATTCCCTTCAAACATGATCTGACAGAAATCACCAACGAAATCATACTTGGTTTGAACACCATGGACTCGTGGGTGAACTCATTTCAATTGAAACGGAATACTGAAAAAACACACTGCCTCATCCTCTCATCTCAACACAATGCCTACAAACCCACAATTATAAACACCCCAGACCCCACCCTCCCTATTTCAGATAGCCTGAAAATACTTGGCGTCACAATCTACCATAACCTTACACTCGAGAACCAAGTGAACTCCACAACTAAGAAAATGTTCCACTCAATGTGGAAACTTAAACGCGTGAAACCTTTCTTCCCAAGGTATACATTTTGCAACTTAATACAATCAATGGTACTAAGCCATGCGGACTACTGCAATGGAATTTATGCAGGATTTAAAGAACAACTGACAAAGAAACTCCAGACCGCTCAAAACACAGCAGCCAGGCTGATATTTGTAAAACTCGATTCGAAAGCGCCAAACCCCTCCAAGAAAAACTGCATTGGCTCCCAATCAAAGAACGTATTAACTTCAAAATCTGCACCCTGGTCCACAAAATTATCTACGGCGAAGCCCCAGGATACATGATAGACCTCATAGGTCTACCAATTAGAAACATAATCAGATCGTCACGAACATATCTCAATCTCCACTACCCAAATTGCAAAGGACTCAAATGCAAATCAACCTATACATCCAGCTTCTCCTATATAAGCACACAATTATGGAACACACTACCAAAAGCTGTGAGAACAATCTATGACCATCTAAACTTCAGGAAATCACTAAAAATCAACTTGTTCAAAAAGACATACCCTACTGAACCAACATAAATGCCTACACTCTGCAACACAGCAAAACCAAAGCTCGTAATGGACACTACATAACCTCTCCGCTCTTTGATCCCCATTGTGTCTGAAACACATGAACCTTATTCGACCATAACATCACCTTGTATTTGTTTCTCTACCGGACTTGGCGAACACCATTACGGTACCATGTAAGCCACATTGAGCCTGCAAATAGGTGGGAAAATGTGGAATACAAATGCAACAAATAAATATAATAAAATGGGCCCTGCTGCAGATAACTCGATCTAAGCTTTAGTAAAAGACCCCCTTAGTCATTTGTATTTATCACAAAATAAACATAATAGATGATGAACTTCTTTTAGGAGAGGTGTCACATGATCAAAAGTTTTGCCACCTGTAATTATTTTAATTGGATATTTTGGATCATTTTAACCAGTTTCATGGTGTAGCACCTTGTAAAATGGTGTGGTAGATATTTGTAATAATTTAACGGGGTAGGGTTGTCTTCTACCTGGATAAATTGCAGTGAATAGGCCATCTCTGGAGTTTCAGTGGCATTTCACCACACAGTGCTGCTGAAATTCTGGTGTGACTGCCTTGGTACTATCCAGTAAGAGCCAGATTCTATAAATGGTACTCAGAAATGAGTGCTGGAAAAGATCGGCACTAATCATGATTCTATAAAGGGCATGCACCTGGTATAAAATTGTGTTGAATGCCGATTCCTGCACCCTAACTTTGGGTGCCAGTCTTATGGCTGCTGTAACTTGGAATAAATGCTGACTCCAAAGTTGGGTGTGCTGACCCATTATTCCGAAACATTGGGTGCAACTTTTTAGAATGCCCCAACATACCCATGCCCCCTTTTTGAGTTGCACTCTATGGGATTTGGGCACCAAGAATTATAGGACAACGCTTAGCCAGATGCACGTACAAATTCTAATTGGTGCCAATTAATGTCAATAGTTGGTTATTAGCAATCAATTATTGCTCATTAGCCAATTATGTTGCATGTGCATCTCAGGATCATGCCCAAATTTAGACACCTGAATCTGGGTGCCATATACAAAATCTGGGGGCTAGTGCTGGAGCAGCTAAGATGGTCTAGGTGCAGAGTCAGAGAAGCTTCAGGAATTATCCAGGTAGCAGAGACATTCAATCCAAAATGATCCAGTGCAATCAAAAAAGCTGTCTTAACTTAATCCTGGCACTTAACCAAAGTATCACTCTGAATATTGCCAGTATCCGGATAAGTTCTGGCAATTGCCTGTGACCTGGATATTAAATACTGATGCAGGGATTAGGCCGGGCATTGGATATCCAGGTCAAATTCATCTGGAGATGGTTAGCACCTTTGAAAATGCTTACCAGTGCCAGATGTAAATTAAATCCAGTGTTGCATTTTGAATTAGATCAAGATGAAAAAGAGAAAGCCTCCCAAGTCCTCTTGTCTCCTTTGTGATGCAATATGGAAGTGCTTCTCTTTAGAATGCAAACAAATTAATGCACTTTAAAGCTACTCCCTTAATAAAATGCTTTCATCCCCCCCACACAAACACACACAACTCCAGCATTATTCAAGGGTTTGCTCCTTGCTGTACATCAAGAAAAGCTTTGCATGCTACAGTAATTCAGAGCTGCAGAAGTCTTTTTCATTTACCAACAACAGAAACACATCTCCAGGAATGAGACTCATTTCACAAACTGTTGTATACAGTTGAAGCTTTTGAATATGACTCAAAAAAGGAAAATATAATTCTTCAGCGGTGCCCACCAAATTTAAATTTATACTATAAGGCTCATCAATACACCGAACAGCCTGGGTTAGATCCAAAGGTGGTGGACTGGATTAAAAATTAATTGAATGACAGACACCAAATAGAAGTTGAGGAGTAGACCAATGGTTAAAACAGTAGGCTTAGAACCAGGGAATTCAGCATTCAGATCCCACTGATGATCCTTGTGACCTTGAACCTTCCATTGCTTCAGGTATAAGTTGATTGTAAGTCCTCTGGGAATAGGGAAATGTCTACTGTACATGAATACATCTAAAAAAAAAAAACATCTAACACATATTTAAAAAGTATGAACTAAATCTAAATCTCACTTATTTATTTTATTTATTTATTTATTTGTTTGTTGCATTTGTATCCCACATTTTCCCACCTATTTGCAGGCTCAGTGTGGCTTACATTGTTCCGTCATGGCGATCGCCATTTCTGGAGTGAGAGATACAAGTGGTATTACATTAGAGATCATGAATGGCATTGTAGATTAAACAGTCAAGTATAAAGAGTTCATATTCGGAATTAGAGATAGAGTGGTATTGCGTTAAAGTTCATTCGTGGTAGAGTAGACTTTGGTAATCAAGTATAGAGAGTTGGGATTTTTCTAGTTCAGGCTTGAGTTTTGTTGTCTGGTAGTTAGGCTGTATCATTGTGGTATGCCTTTTTGAACAGGCTCTTTGGGTGTAATTTTCAAAAAGTCACCTAAACTTAGGTGCCTAAAGTGTGTGCACTAACCCTGAATTCTATAATGGCAATTGTCCCTGGGATTCTATACATCATGCCTTAATTTCCACGCAGAAATCAAATCGCATTCTATAACAGTGCATCTAACTTAATTGGTTAACTAGCTAATCAGCGCTGTCAACTGGATGTTAACAAGCAATTACCAGCATTAATTGCCATTAATTAAGATTTACGCACACAGCTCGCTAAGCATATTCTGTAATGTGGTGCACTTAAATTCTAAGTCGCATAGTTGAAAAGGAGGTGTGGCTCTGGACAGGGCAGGTGCATTTATAAAATCTATGCATGTTGTTATAGATTACACATGATCTGTGCCTAATTTAGGCTTCAGAATTTATGCCAAGTAAAACATGGTGTAAATGGCGTGACTAAATGTGGTCTTGAGGAGAGGGGCTCGGTGTATTCTATATACCGTGTGGAAATTTAAGCCTATTCTATAAAATATAGGTGTACTTTACAGAATATGACTAGGTGTATTTTTTCCCGCACAGAATTTTCAGGTGCCATATATAGAATCTAGCCCTATGTGTGTGTAACTGCTGTTATAAAATACTAGCATAAGTCCACAGTTACACACCTAACTTTAGGCACATTGGCTGGGGTAAATACTCATGCCTAACTGCTGACAGTCAGTTGCGTAACTGACAATCTATATATATAAAACACACGCATGTGTTTGTTTGTCCATGTCCGAACTCCTTCGGCCCCCGAAGAGCTATGGCCACCAAACCCGGTATGCAGACTTTACCCGCCGGTGAAGTGATTTGGTTCACGGGAGCCCTCGGAGAAAATAGCTAAAAAAACTGACACAATGCAGATGAACTGAACAAATACATCTGTGCAGTATTCAGTGAGGAAGAGGAAAGAGAAGAACCAGAAGCAACGGCCAGAAATAAGAATGAAAGTAGGCTCAAAAGAAATTTTACAAAGGGAAGTAGTACACACGGGGCTAAGAAAACTGAAATGAGGTAAAAGTCAAGCTTATGGTAGAATACACCCTAGCATATAAAGGGAACTCAGGGAAGTTTGACAGCCCCACAATGCTGTGATTCCAAGGGACTGGAGACAGATTGACTTGAACCCCCTTCACAAAAAATGGAAGTAAAGAGATTGTTGCAAACTATAGGTCAGTCAGTCATCAGTGTCAGGAAACCTACTTGATAAAAGAGACGGTATTTATTCCTATTGAATCCAGAAAATTATAGGATCCAAGGCAGCCTGGATTCACCTGAAAATTTTTTTTTTTTTCAAATAAATCTGATCAATTTGAACATGCGTCCTTTGATCCATAGTCCACTACACTAACCACTAGGCTGCCCCTCTGCTCTTCACGGACCTCTGTGTGGCTATTTTCAAAGAATGCTGTCGTGCAGATATTCATATCCCTTGTTTTCCCCCATTCATAATTTGGACATTTCAATTTGTAAAATGGATGTTCATGCTGGATGCCCATGTCATGATTTTTAGAACAGAAAATCTTGGCATATTTCCTGTTCAAAAATACATGTGAGATGGAGGTCTGCTTGGGATGTTCTAACTTGGATGTCCCTACTGTGACTTGGATGTACTTTCGAAAATGCCCCTCTACATTACTATGTAAATGGTACAAAGCAACATGAATGGAAAGTTTAGGAAATTGAAATAAAGGCATTCTAAGCATTAAGGATAAGAATCAGTTATGGAAAACAGACAGAGTAGATGAATGCCAAAGTCTTTATCTATAGTTAATATTTTATATTTCTGTGTCTGAAGGATAAAAAACCAAAAGTGTTCTTAGGGTTCCTTTTACTAAGTGGCTGTAAGCCCAACATGGGTTTACCACTCACTAAACAGGAAGCACCACCGGGCTACCGCAGCAGCCCAGCGGTACTTCCCACCCCTAGTGTGCTCTCATATCCGGCACTACAAAAATATATTTATTTTTTGCAGTGCTGGGGTGTACACAGCGGTAATAGGGCAGTGCCACTTGCTGCCTGGTTGCTGCCAGGTTAGCGCGGGAACAGTTACTGCCACCTCAATGGGTGGTGATAAGGGCTCCCCCCCCCCTCCAAATGGGGCATTCAAGTGCTTTTCTTGCCACATGGCCAATTCCTACAGGAAAGAAAGACTTGCCTTTTACCCACTGCGGTAAAAGGGGCCTCGACGCGCATGAAAAACACGTACCGACATCAGCACAGCCCCCTTTTGCTGCAGCTTGGTAAAAGGGGCCCTTACTATCCTCTAGAATATTTGTTCCATTAATTTTTTCAAATTTACATTCTCAATGTTTTGCAATAAATATTGAATTATGCACTGGGTGAATAAATGCACTTTACCTTTAAAAATTATCATATGTAAGTATATCTCATTTATATGTAATCCTATGACCTTTCCTTGTTTGTAAGAAAAGAATGGTCATTTGTATACATTAGCTGAAATATGTCCATTTACTATAAAGTAAGGATTCACTATAATATGCTCTTTTAAACCTAAAAAGAATTTAATACCCCCTTTCCTTATCTGAAATCTACTTTTATTATAAAACTATAATTATACAATAAAACTTCTATTATAATGTCAACTACATTTAACCTTCTTTGGTTTCCCATGATTCCTTGCATTGAAGGCTCAAGGCCAGGTCTTTGCTGACTGCTTGATAACTGAATGAGTGATTATTCTTCTTGTTAATGGACAATGATATAGAAAATTATTCCTTATGTACAGAATATTAATGAGAAGCTGCACAAGCTGTGATAAGATGTGTGTGTGTGTGTGTGTGTGTGTGTGTGTGTGTGTGTGTGTGTGTGTGTGTGTGTGTGCGCGTGTGTGTGCTGATTTAGAGGAGGCAGTAAAGCAAAAAAACTGGAGCAAAGTATTATACAAATAAGTTGGAGAAATTTGGGAAGATGGGAAGGATGGAACAATAGGGAAAAGTTTCTATAAGAATATCTGACAGGCCAGGAATGGTTGGCAATCTGCTATCCAATATTTTTAAGTAAGTGTGGGGGAATAAAAGAAGAGTGAGAAAGAAATAGAGAAAAAGAGAGTTCAAAAAAATGGAACAGCAAGGTAGGACTTATGATGGGGAAGGAAAATAGAGAAATGAAGCAAAGGAGATAGTATTATGAAATAAAAGTTTAAGTAAGGATGGTGGGAAATTTAAGTGACTTGTGGGAAGCAGACTAAGGTTTATCCAAAGTATTAGGGATTGTGAAAAATGTAGCATGGTGTACATATTAGTCTATTTGTGGTAAAGGAGAAATGGGGGGGGGGGGGGGGGTTGTGTACACCACATGAGGATAAGTAGGACAAGGATAGGTGTAGACAGTGCTTTTTTTTCTAGCAAAAAAGGTGCCGGTACTCAAATGCCAGGCCACCCCACAATAGCCAGGCCCCCAGCAACCAGTCACAGAAACTATGACAAGGAAGAATTGGCATGTAGAGCCTGAGCTCTTTCATTAAAACTTGGGAACCACGGGTAAATTTTAGCAGGTAATGGAAAAGTACCCCCAAGTACCCCCTCAAAAAAGGCCCTGGGTATAGAGGATGGAGGGACAGCCAAGGCAGGGTCAGCAGAATATCTTTTTGACTGAAGGGGACAAACAAATTAATTTCCAGTCCCATCCCCAAGCTTTCTAGTTCCAATGCTGTGTTGGAAAAAATATTGGCTAGGCTATGGCCCTAGTGGCCCACCCAAATATGATGCCTGTGAACCAAAGCTTTTTTGCTATGGCTTGTAGCCCTTTTGATTGAACCAGTTTCCTGAGGTTCTTGGAGTGGGGGCTTCTGCTAATATATATTAGATCTCAATTTAAGAGCTGTAGGCCCTGTGGCTATCAGTGGATGCAAAAGAGATGATTTATTTATTTATTTGTTACATTTGTATCCCACATTTTCCCACTTATTTGCAGGCTCAATGTGGCTTCCATAGTACCGGAGAGGCGTTCACCAACTCCGGTATGAACAAATACAAAGTGATGTTGTGGTAGGATAAGGTTCATGTGGAACAGACACATTAGGGAATCATAGAGTGGAAGAGTTATGTTATGTCCATTATGATCTTTGGTTTCGTTGTGTTGCAGAGTTCAGCCATTGATTGTATCAGGTTGCGAAATGTTTCCCTCGGGAAGAATGATTTCACGCGCTTGAGCTTTCACATTGAGTGGAACATTTTCTTTGTTGTGGATTTCACTTGGCTCTCTAGTGTAAGGTTACGGTCGATTGTAACACCGAGGATTTTCAGGCTGTCTGATATAGGGAGGGTGTAACTTGGGGTGTTTATATTTGTGGGGTTGTCCGCATTGTATTGGGATGAGAGGATGAGACTGTTATCTGTTTATCTCCTCATTTTCGTCCATTATTTAGGAGTAATGTCAGGAAATTCTTTTTCACGGAGAGGGTGGTTGATGCCTGGAATGCCCTCCCAAGGGAGATGGTGGAGAAAAAAACATGACGGAGTTCAAAAAGGCATGAAATGAACACAGAGGATCTCTAATTAGAAAATGAATGGTATAAAAAAACAAAATTTAAATGATTGCATGTCGAGTGGTGCTTTAGATGGCAACTCTGGCTGTGAAAAACTAAGGGCAGTGCTTGACGGGCTTGTACGGTGTGAGTCCCATAAATGGCAATCTGTTTTAGGATGGGCTGGAGAGGGCTTTGACAGATACTCCAGTAATTTGGAACACGAGGATGGGGCTGGGCAGACTTTTACGGTTTGTGTCCTTCAATTAACAAGATGGATTTGGATAGGCTGGAGTGGGCTTCGACAGCAACTTCAGTAGTTGGAAAGTAAGGACAAGGCTTCAACAGTCTATGTCCCAGAAATGCCACAGAGAGACAGTGATCAAGTATTTTATTTGTGGAGTCAGTGAATAAAAATGGAACCAGATGATCCAGATGATCCTTTATTAGCCTCAGCAACTATGAATAATGATTAACCCGACACAGCCTTGTTTCTGCATACAAATATGCCTATGTCAGGGGTAAATTCTCTTAAATAAAAGTTGTGAGAGTTGAAAAGATGGGTCTGAACCTCTGGTTCTATAATCAGTAATGCACTTGGAGACAACTTGAAATGAAACTCAGGGAGTAAAAAATCCTAACAGGACATGACACTCGGAGCACCTTGCTGTAAAGTCAAAGGTTTGATGGTTCAGGGAAGAGATGGGGGGGGGGGGGGAACCACAGGGCCCTCCACCTACCCTCCTCTCTTCCTTCCCGTTCACATTAATTGATTTGATTTGCTTACTTTATTTTTTGTCTATTAGATTGTAAGCTCTTTGAGCAGGGACTGTCTTTCTTCTATGTTTGTGCAGCGCTGCGTATGCCTTGTAGCGCTATAGAAATGCTAAATAGTAGTAGTAGTAGTAGTATTTTAAAGTAGACCAGGGGAGGGGATGATAGATGAAGAAATGATGAGCCTGAGGACAAGGAGAGGAGGAGAGAGAGATGGCAAAGGGGTGAAGGGATGGAAGAGAGAGGGAAAGATGTTGGACTCGGGAGTGGTGGGAAGGGAGGGACAGTTGCTATATGGGAAGGCAGGTGGAAAGAAAGGGAAAGAGGTTGGACCCAGGGAAGGAAGGGAGGGAGAGGCAGGTGTTGAGCAATGGGGGGGGGGAGTAGGTAGGGAGAGATGCCGGCTTGTGTAGGATAGGGTTGTGGGAAGGAGCAACAGCAGGAAAGAAAAGAAAGAGGGAGCAATTTTGGAGGAAGAGAGATGATTGAACGTGGGGGGGGGGGCAGGAAAGTAGAGAGATGAGACAGGAAGATGATAGGGGTGTGGAGAAAAAGAGACAGAGAAATGTTAGGCCATGGTGAGGGGCGGGGATAGGGACAGGAAATATTGAGCTACAACAGTGGAGGGAGGGAGAAGAAGGGGAAATAGTGGAAATGGCAGAACCATGTGGGACAGGCCTTGAAGGGTTGGCAAGATAATCATTACTGCCTGGCTAGTGCGTGCGCCTGGCGGTAATTCTAAGTTTTGCGCGTGCCAATAACAAGCCGTAGAAAATAATTTCCTATTTTCTACAGCGGGGGCATTCCCGGCGGTGATCGGCAGTTTGCGCGTGCTAGACAGTTACCGTGCGGATAACATGTGAGCCTTTACCGCTAAGTCAATGGGTGGAGTTAAGGGCTCAGGCCCTAAATAGACACATGTTGGTTTTCATTTTGCGACATGTCCATTTCCCAACCCCCTGAAAAAACACTTTTTTCCAGACATGCTGGAGAAATGGTCAGCAAGCCTCTCCTTATATGTCTTGTAACGCAAATCCCATACCATTTTTGTAGCTTTTCTTTGCACTGCCTAAATTCTTTTTACATCCTTAGCAAGATATGACCTTTAAAATTGAACACAATACTCCAAGTGGGGCCTCACCAATGACTTATACAGGGGCATCAGCACCTCCTTTCTTCTGCTGATTACATCTCTCTCTATACAGCCCAACAACCTTCTGGCTACAGCCACTGCCTTGTCACACTGTTTCACTGCCTTCAGATCCTCAGATATTATCACCCCAAGATCCCTCTCCCTGCCTGTACATATCAGAATCTCACCGTGTTAAAGCTGTCCTCTTTTAGTTTCACTTAAGGGCCCTTTTACTAAGGCGTGTAGGCACCTACGTGCGTCCAACGTGTGTCAATTTGGAACTACTGCATGGCTACCGCGTGCCCTGGGTGGTAATTCCATTTTTTACATGTGTCCAATAGGCGCATTGGAAAATGTTTTTTATTTTCTACTGCGAGGCACTAACCAGGTAGTAATCAGTAGTGTACATGCGCTGATGATTACCACCCGGTTAACGTGTGAGACCTTACCGCAAAGTCAATGGGTGGCAGTAAGGTCTCAGGCCTAAAATGGGCGCGTGCCAATTTTTATTTTGCCGCACATTTCATTTTTGTCCCCTCTCCCAAAAAAGGCCTTTTTTACAGGTGCGCTGAAAAATGGACCTCTACGCATCCAAAACACGCACCTGTACTAGCACAGGCCATTTTTCAGTGAGCCTTAGTAAAAGGACCCCTTAGTGAAGAAGTGAATCTACAGTACTATGAGCAGTATACTTTTAAAACTTGTTGACTAGACACTGATTAGCCTGGAGTTTGAAATTACCCAGCAGTTGTTGCTGGCCGGGCTTCAGTTTTAGCCCGGGAGAAAAGAGAGACAGATCTCGTTACTGAGGCTTGGTAAATTATATGTCCTGATCTTCCCAGGTACTGTTTAGACAGTATGCAAATGTTTAGTTAGTATTATAATTGATCTATATTTCAGTTACCTGATACTTCTTTGCTAATTGCACTTTGTTCCACTGTCCAATTTTTAAGACAATAAACAATATTTAGTTTATTGTCTCTGTCTGGACTGATAAACAATCTTGGTGGTTTGTATGTTGGCTCTGTGAGTGCTTTCTGGGAACTGTGGGACCACTCTGAGTGTAGCTCCAGTAATCTAGAAATCACTAGGGATAATTGGAGAGTGGGTAAGTTTCCTGCTAGACGCTGAAGGATTTTTAAGCTTTTGTATCCTTCTTTTAAAAGTGTTTGTTTAAAAAGAATGCTTGAACAATCCTTCTCTTATAAGGAAGTTTTAATTTGGAATGCTCTTCCTGAATCTATTAGATTTGCTGACTTGTATTTTACATTTACCGATAATTGAAGCTCTTCTTGTTATTTCTGGGGTCCTTTTACTAAGCTGCGGTAAAAAGTGGCCTGCAGTAGTGCGAGTGCATCTTTTGGGCATGTACTGGGCCATTTTTTACCGTGTCTAGGAAAAAGGGACTTTTTTAGAGGGTCCAGAAAATGCAGTGCACGCCAACTGCTGTTTACCGATGGGTAAGTGGCCTGTGGTAGAAAATAGAAAATTATTTTCTATTGCAGGATTCGGCGTGCTCCAAATTCAGAATTGCCATCCGGCTCACACGCAAGCTGGGCACTAGTGCTAATTTGGCACATGCTGTATACGCACCTTTGTAAAAGGGCCCCTCTAGTTTTTATTTCCTTTTATTGATGCATTTTTAGTTTAATTTTTGTAAAACAATTCAGGACCTTTTTCAAGGGTAGAAGTGGTACATAAGACTAATGAATAGGATAGAACAGAATGTTTCTTAACTAAGGGGCCATTTTACTAAGGCTTATCGCATGCTAATAGACATTAGCTAAAAGTCCTCTAATACTGGGATTGACCATTACTTTGGTGTCCATTAATTTAAGCAGTTTCTTATCATTTCTGTTGTGCTTCACCCTTGTGGTTTTCTTTCTGGTCAGAACTTTCATCCATACGTTCTCCAGCAGGTCACCTTCATAAAATCATATCATGTATTTAAGAAACAATTCCTAATCCTCCTCCAAAATGATGAGTACTAACTTTACAGCTAATACAAGATTTTTAAAATCACATTTAAAAAAAACACTCATCCTGCTCTTCTAAAAAAAAAACTTCATGAAAGCAGGAAAATCAGATGAAGTGACCTTCTTTAAATTTGGCTTCTGAAGTGCTGAATGTTATAAAACATAATTAAACAGTGACTGCATTAACATTTATATAAAGTAAACCACATGCTTATCCTGATTCACCAAATAAATTACAGGCTGAATATTATTTAAAAAAAAAAAAGTACAAAAAAAGAAAAACAGCTACTTATCAACTGCAGTATTTGAAATTATTGCTGGTACTACAACTCAAAATGCATAAGATGCCTTAAATGCAAACCTTGGACATTTACATACTGATCTCATGAGCAAAGCAAAAGGTATTTGCCAGTAACAGTACAGGACTCAGCACTTGTATTGTCTGAGAAATCCTGGCTCCCTCTGATATGAAAATTCAATTATTTTAGAACTGGTACTCTCATTAAATTTTGACAAGCAGCACAAGCCCAGTATCCACTGGCACACTAAGAGGCAAGGGTGCCAGATAGGACCAGACTGAATTTTAAAACGTAGTATTTTTACAAGACAAGAATACCTGACAATTTTGTATTAAAAGGGGAAAAAATTAATCAAAAAACTTGTCATATTAAACATTGGCATACATGGTTCCACTTCACAGATGTTTTACCACAGTTTACTAAGAAATAAGCCTAATGCTTTACTGCCCTTTTTGTCTTCCGGTAGTTTACGGTGGAGTTATCATGTCGTATATAAGGAAGATCCATTTATGTTTCTCTGTGAGGGGATGTGCAACCACCCAGAACTGCTTGGCTTACTGAGAAAAATGGTTTGAGGTTTATAGAGGAGCTCACAGAATAATTGGGCAACCTGGATGGCCCAATTGGTCTTTATCTATCACCATCTATTATGTTACTATGCTGACTACAGTTAAGTCTTACATGGCAAATGAAGAAAACCTCATAGCTGCATAATAATCATTATTGAATGATGTGAACAACTCAGAAATAATGATTGGTGTATATATCCAACCTTGGAAGTAGTGTGCATAAATAAATGTCAGTTTGGTCACCCAGATGGGCCAATTCTGCTTTCCCTTAATCATATTTCTATTTTGTGTCCTCCCCCACTTCCCATTCTTCCTCCTTTATTACTTCTTTTGAAGCCATTCCTCTTGCCATGGACTGGGCCACACCTTCTGTTCATCATCTTCCTATTGGTGGATGAGCAGCTGTTGCCATAGATACAGCACCATGCAGTTCAAACATTTTATGATCAGTGGCAGGAACCAAGATGGCATCTTGAGCGGGTGTGTGGAAGTGATTTCTTTGTGTTAAATAGTTTTACATATACTTTTTGTCATTTTATTCCTTTATTTGTTTGTTGTTGAATAATGGAAAATCATTCATTTTACTGCCACATTAAGGGGCCCTTTTACTAAGCCATGTAAGGCTCTACGCATGCCCAATGCGCATCAAAATAGAGTGACCGCCCGGCTACCACATGGCTCTTGTGGTAATTTCATTTTTGGTGCACATCCGATACACACGGCCGAAATATTTTGGCCATGCGTATAGGCCATGCGCCAAGTGGCATTTGGCACGCGTAGGTCATTACTACCCGGTTACCGTGTGAGACTTTACCACTAGGTCAATGGCTGGCGGTAAGGTCGCAGACCCAAAATGGACGCACGGCAATGTCGATCTTGCAGCACGTCCATTTTTGGAAAAAAAAAAAAAGGTCTTTTTTACAAGCGCTGAAAAATGGATTGGTGCACGCCCACAACCCGCACATACACTATTGCAAGCCATTTTTCAGCGCATCTTACTAAAAGGACCCCTAAAAGTGGCCTCAGTGAGTGGGAAAGTCCCGCATTGGGGACAGTGCTGATCACTTTTTAGAGCAACTTAGTAAAAGGGCCCCACAGTGAAACATCAAGACTTGCACTTCATGTTTTGTGATGCACATTTTCTTTTAATATCAGGTCCATAGTGTTTCCATGAAAAATTACAAACATATACCACCTTCAGTGAATTATTTCAAAAAGGTGGTAAATAAATCCTAATAAATAAATATACATGTATGTGCAAATGCATTCCCAAATCTACTCCTAGGAGCACCTCTGATTGCTGTGAGTAAAACTATGCGTGTGCAGGCTGTACCTGCTTGCATGTTGGACAGGCAGTTTGGTAAAAGTTCTTTCTGCAGTGCCATGTTACCTAGATCTCTTCAACTTGGAGAAGAGACGGCTGAAGGGAGAAATGATAGAGGCTTTAAAATACTAAGGGGTCCTTTTACAAAGGCATGCTGAAAAATGGCTTGCGGTTGTGTAGGTGCAGGTTTTGGATGTGCGCAGAATCATTTTTCAGTGCACTTGTAAAAAAGGCCTCTTTTTTTTGCCGAAAATGGCCATGTGGCAAAATCAAAATTGCCACGCGTCCATTTTGGGTCTCAGACCTTACCGCCAGCCATAGACCTAGCGGTAAAGAATTTGGGCGGTAATGACCTACGTGCATCAGATGCCACTTGGTGCGCATCCGCTACGCATGCCAGAAAATAACAAATATTATTCGGATGCGCGTATCAGACGCACGCCAAAAATGAAATTACCATGACAGCCACACGGTAGTCGAGTGGTAAGTCCATTTTGGCGCATATTGGGTGCGCACAGATGCTTACGCGGCTAAGTAAAAGGGGCCCTAACTGGAGTGAAAATAACAGACATGAATCACTTGTTTACCCTTTTCAAAAATACAAGGATTAGGGGGCATGCAACAAAGCTACTAAGTAGTAAAATTAAAACAAATCAGGGAAAATATTTCTTCACTTAACATGTAATTAAACTCTGGAATTTGTTGCTAGAGAAAAGCAGTTAGAAGTGAGATAAGCAGGGTTTTAAAAAGTTTTGGATAATTTCCAAAAAAAGAAAAGTCCATAAGCCATTATTAAGGTGGACTTGGGAAAATCCACTGATTACTTCTAAGATAAAATCTGGTTTATTCTTTTGGAATCTTGCCAGGTATTTGTGACCTGAATTGGAAACAGGATACGGGGATCAATGCTCTGTCCCAGTATAGCAATGCTTATGTTCTTACGCATGGAAATGGCTTAATAGATGTGAAATGTAGCTTTCCTATATTCTGTATTTCAAAAATATAAAATGATCTTCACCCCCCCCCCCCCCCCCCAAATGAGTTACGGTGACAGCACATAACAACTGCATCACTCTTATCCTTTCAAGGCCTATCATACAGGTATTCCATAAGATTTAGCTAGTTTATTACTTCCACATATCCACGTGTGATCTTTGATATCTAGTTCTCAAAACTGCCTGATAGTTCCATCTTTCCGGACTCTTGGTTTAGAAACATTGCGTACCAAAATGTTTAGTATTGATGAGCCACTTTCTTGGAATGCAATGCCAATATATTTGTGGTTGGAGAAGTCATTCCATATGCTAACACGACTCCTAAAATCATGTTTATTTCAAGAAGCTTTTGGGAATTAATTATGGTAAACATGTTTGCATGTTTTTCTTTTTCCCCTCTGTTCACTGGTCCTTAATTGGGGCCAGGCCTGCCAGCACTGGATATGATATGATATTTTAAGATGTTATGTTGTGGTTGGGATTATGTCATACATCTTGTTTCTTTTAATTTGCCTTTGTTTTTCATCTTTTCTATTTTATCTGGAGTTGCTTTTATATATTTCATATATGAATAATTTTGTATTAAAAACCACTCAGAAGGCTATTCCCATGGGTAGTATATCAAATCTTAAATAACACTTGAAAAGCTTGAAAACACATAGGATAGCAAGGTGTCAGACAGGAAGGAGGGATTATGGGTGGTGACATGAAAGCAAGAAGATATGTGGGAAGAAAAAGCAGGTGAGATACCTGTTCTATCAGTGCAGGGAGGTGGGTAAGCTGCAGATCTTGGCTGCCCACCCTCCTTCACCTTACTTTTAAAAACAGGAGGACGGAGGTAGAGATTTGATTTTATGAGTTTGGGGGATCCACTGGTGGGTGGATTTGTCATAGCTGTTTATATGGCTGGAGTATTGCCTTGTACACTGGTAAACAGGATGGCACCATCTAGTTAAGGGGCCTTTTTTCTAAGCCAGGTAGATGCCCACGCACGCCCAATGTGCGTCAATTTGGGGTTACTGCCCGGCAGGGGCGTATCTGCGTGGGGCCTCAGGGGCCTGGGCCCCCACAGATTTCGCCCTGGACCCCCCTACCGCTGCCAACCCTCCCCCTCCGTTGTTGTCGCCTACCTTCGCTGGCGGGGGACCCCAACCCCCGCCAGCCGAGGTCCGCGTCCTCCTGCCGCTGCCGGCTGCCGTTAAAAGAATTCCGTCAGCTGGCGGGGGACCCCCAACCCCCGCCAGCCAAGCCGAGGTCCTTTCATTTCTTCTTCCAGTAAAGCTGGCGCCGAAAGTTTCTTCTGAGTCTGACGTCCTGCCCCTGCTGCCCGGCTACCATGACCCATACGGTAATTTCGTTTTTGACAGAAGTCCATTATACGTACTAGAAAATATATTTTATTTTCTTGCGTGCAGTGAAAATCAGGCTGTAACTCTGACTTGACACGCGTGGGCGATTACCCCATGGTTAACGTGAGGCCTTACCTCTGTCAATGGCTGGCGGTAAGGTCTCAAACCCAAAATGGACACGCACCAATTTTTATTTTGCCACACGTCCATTTTCGGCAAAAATTTAAAAAGGCCTTTTTTTACAGGTGCGCTGAAAAATGGATCTGCGTGTGTCCATAACACGTGCCTACACTACCATATCCCATGTTTTAGTGCGCCTTTGTAAATGGACCACTTAAGTGCTCCAGCCTATCTGGGAGTGACAAATTATGATGTAATCAGAGTTTGATGTGATGTTGAAGATGTTAGTTGATATTATTCTTTCTATTCAGTTTCTTGTGTGTAAGGCTGTTTGAAATGGAGGGAGAGTAAAATGCTTCATGGATGAAGTTATCAATTTTGGCTACTGTTAAGATATGTTATTTTACTGTGAACCGCAAAAACAAAAGGGGTTCACAATTTCCACAAGAACAGAGCACAACAAAAACAGAGTGGAAAAGAAACAAGTCCAAGAGATCAGTCCAAACACCAGTTAAGAAGCTCCAAACACAACTTTATTAGGACCCTAATAAAGTTGTGTTTGGAGCATGTTAACCTGGTGTTTGGACTGACCTCTTGGACTTGGTTCTTTTCCACTTTGTTTTTGTTGTATTTTACTGTGAGCCCCAGTTATTAGTAAGTAGGCCTCATTGCGTAAAATGGGACCTATGCTTAAATAGCACAAGTTAGTGGTAAAATAGCACCTCTTAAAGTAGCCCAGATTGATAACTTCCCCACTATATTAGTGTGATCTGCTTCAGCAATGTTTTAGTCAGTTGAGGAATGAATTATAGCAGATCTACAGCATAAAAACATTATCCCTCAGAATATAATATTAGGAGTACAATTAAATAAAGTGAAAAATAAAGTTATCACCAATAAATAACTTAGCGGCTCTTTTACTAAGTCGCGTAAGCGTCTACGTGTGCCCAATACATGCTTAAATGGAGTTATTGTCCGACTACCGCATGGCTCTTGCAGTAATTTCATTTTTGGCGTGTTTCCAATATGCACGTCTGAAAAATATTTTTTATTTTCAGGCACACATAACGGAACGCGCACCAAGTGGCATTTGACACCCGTGGGTCATTACCACCCAGATTCTTTACCGCTAGGTCAATGGCTGGCAGTAAGGTCTCAGATCCAAAATGGACGCATGGCAATTTTGATTTTGCCGCACGTCCATTTTCAGCAAAAAAAAGGGCCTTTTTTCCAGACGTGCAAAAAATGGATTGGCATGCACCCAAAACCCGCACCTACACTACCACAAGCCATTTTTCAGCGCGTCTTTGTAAAATGACCCCTTAAAATGTAAAAGTATGATTAAAAGCTTATGAAAACATGCAATGTTTTATATTTGTCTGAAAGCAAGTTTGACAGTCATTTTGAAAGAATTCAAATGAGATGTGGACAAAGTATATGTTATGCCCCAAGAATGCAGATCTGTCATTTTCACCATTGTTCAGGAATACATTAGTATTAAATGTCTCTTTCCCACAAAGTCACAGGCTCCATGCAAACCTAGGAAAGAGAAGCTGGTGTAATGTTATCATTAAATGAATGTTATACACAGGTTTATGGAAGGTTTGATAATCATGGGCTTTATTAGTCTAACCAGTGATTTTTCAGATCTGTACACCATGATACATGGTAAGATAATAACATTATTCAGAAGTTCGAAGCTTAGTTTTCTTCAAGGCACTACTTAATAAATTGTTTCTGACAATTACAGCATTTTGCTGGGGACAGACAACATAATAGGTTGGATGACTGTATGTTTCACTTTAATTCATTCATCATTTCTGCAACCACACACCACATCATCTTAATATACTTTGCATGGATGACTAGTATTTATTCTGTATATAAAAAGGACAGAAAACTATAAATTCAACATTTTATTAGTTCAATGCTGTATTAATAGTGCTGGTTGCTCTATACTGCCTGCAGTCTGTAGCAACTCATATCTACAAAGTTGCAATGGTTTGCTTGCTACTGCAATTCCTAGCAATTTTTTCTGAATGGCCAGCACTATAGTAGCAATGTACTGAAGACACCACAAGCAGGAACTGGAGAATTAGTGCAAGGAACTTTACTGCATGCTAACTCTATGGGAACTACTATTTAGCCTTTCTATAGCGCTACAAGGCGTACGCAGCGCTGCACAAACATAGAAGAAAGACAGTCCCTGCTCAAAGAGCTTACAATCTAATAGACAAAAAAATAAAGTAAGCAAATCAAATCAATTAATGTGTAGAGGAAGGAGGAGAGGAGGGTAGGTGGAGGCGAGTGGTTACAAGTGGTTACGAGTCAAAAGCAATGTTAAAGAGGCGAGCTTTCAGTCTAGATTTAAAGGTGGCCAAGGATGGGGCAAGACGTAGGGGCTCAGGAAGTTTATTCCAGGCATAGGGTGCAGCGAGACAGAAGGCGCGAAGTCTGGAGTTGGCAGTAGTGGAGAAGGGAACAGATAAGAAGGATTTATCCATGGAGCGGAGTGCACGGGAAGGGGTGTAGGGAAGGACAAGTGTGGAGAGATACTGGGGAGCAGCAGAGTGAGTACATTTATAGGTTAGTAGAAGAAGTTTCAACAGGATGCGAAAACGGATAGGGAGCCAGTGAAGCGACTTGAGGAGAGGGGTAGTATGAGTAAAGCGACCCTGGCGGAAGACGAGACAGGCAGCAGAGTTTTGAACCGATTGGAGAGGGGAGAGGTGACTAAGTGGGAGGCCAGCAAGAAGCAGATTGCAGTAGTCTAAACTAGAGGTGACAAGGGTGTGGATGAGGGTTTTGGTAGAGTGCTTGGAAAGAAAGGGGCGGATTTTACGGATGTTGTAAAGAAAGAAATGACAGGTCTTGGCGATCTGCTGGATATGAGCAGAGAAGGAGAGAGAAGAGTCAAAGATGACCCCAAGGTTTCGAGCTGGGGAGACAGGGAGAATGAGAGAGCCATCAACAGAAATAGAAAATGGGGGGAGTGGGGAGATGGGTTTGGAGGGAAAAATGAGAAGCTCAGTTTTGGTCATATTTAATTTCAGGTGGCGTTGAGACATCCAGACAGCAATGTCAGACTAGCACGCTGAAACTTTGGTTTGGATGCAAGGTGAGATATCAGGGCTAGAAAGGTAGATTTGGGAGTCATCAGCATATAGATGGTAGGAAAAGCCATGGGATGAGATTAATGAACCAAGGGAAGAAGTGTAGATAGAAAAGAGGAGGGAACCAAGAACAGAACCCTGAGGTACGCCGACAGGCAGAGGGATAGAAGTTGAAGAGGATCCACCAGAGTGAACACTGAAGGTGCGGAGGGAGAGGTAGGAAGAGAACCAGGAAAGGACAGAGCCCTGGAATCCAAGTGAGGACAGGGTATCAAGGAGTATGCTGTGATCAACAGTGTCAAAAGCAGCGGAAAGATCAAGAAGAATGAGGATGGAATAGAGACCTCTGGATTTAGCCAGTAATAAGTCATTGGAGACTTTAGTAAGCGCAGTTTCGGTTGAGTGGAGAGGGCGAAAACCAGATTGTAGTGGGTCAAGAATAGCATGTGAGGAGAGAAAATCAAGGCAGTGGTGGTGAACAGCACGCTCAAGTAATTTGGAGAGAAAAGGGAGGAGGGAGATGGGTCGGTAATTAGAGGGACAAGTAGGGTCGAGTGAAGGCTTCTTAAGGAAAGGTGTGACCACAGCATGTTTAAAGGCAGTAGGGACAGTTGCAGTGGAAAGTGAGAGGTTGAGAATGTGACAGATAAAAGGAATAAGAGAAGGTGAGATGGCATTAAGAAGGTGGGTGGGAATGGGGTCAGAGGAACAGGTGGTACATTTTGAGGAAGAAAGGAGAAGTGTAGTTTCCTTTATAGTAACTTCAGTAAAGGAGGAAAAGGAATGAGGGGAAGGAGAGAGAGGGGAACGGACTACTACTACTACTACTACTACTACTACTTCGCATTTCTATAGTGCTGCCAGGGTTACGCAGCGCTGTACAAGTTTAATATGGGGAAGGACCATCCCTGCTCAAAAGAGCTTACAATCTAGAGGTTACAAACTATGTAGTCAGTGTAGGTATCATGAGTGGGGAAGGTGGTTATGCGCCAAAAGCAAGGGAGAAGAGATGGGCTTTGAGTAAGGACTTGAAGATGGGCAGGGAGGGCGCATGACGTATGGGCTCAGGAAGGCTGTTCCAGGCATATGGTGATGCGAGGCAGAAGGGGCGGAGTCTGGAGTTAGCGGTGGTGGAGAAGGGTACAGATAGGAGTGCTTTGTCCTGAGAGCGGAGGTTACGGGTGGGAACATAAGGGGAGAGGAGGGTAGAGAGGCAATGGGGGGCTGCAGATTGAGTGCATTTGAAGGTCAATAGGAGAGACTTGAACTGTATACGGTAGCGGATCGGGAGCCAGTGAAGTGACTTGAGGAGAGGGGTGATATGAGAGTATCGGTTCACGCGGTAGATAAGACGTACGGCGGAATTTTGGACAGATTGAAGGGGGGAAAGGTGGCTAAGTGGGAGGCCAGCGAGGAGAAGGTTGCAATAGTCAAGACGAGAGGTAACGAGCGAGTGGACGAGGGTTCGGGTGGTCTGTTCAGAGAGGAATGGGCAAATTTTGCTAATATTATAGAGGAAGAAGCGACAGGTCTTAGCTGTCTGCTGGATATGGGCAGAGAAGGAGAGGGAGGAGTCGAAGATGACTCCGAGATTGCAGGCTGAAGCAACGGGGAGGATGAGGGCATTGTCAACAGACGGAAAGTGGGGGAAGAGGAGAACAGGGTTTGGGTGGAAAGACAAGGAGCTCAGTCTTTGCCATGTTCAGTTTCAGATGCCGGTTGGACATCCAGGCAGCGATTTCTGAAAGGCAGGCCGAAACTTTGGCCTGGGTTTCGACCATGATGTCGGGAGTGGAGAGATAAAGCTGGGTGTCATCAGCATAGAGATGGTACTGGAAACCATGTGATGAGATCAGCGAGCCCAGGGAAGAGGTGTAGATCGAGAAAAGAAGCGGTCCAAGGACAGAACCTTGAGGAACTCCAACAGAGAGCGGGATGGGGGTGGAAGAAGAGCCATTAGAATATACTCTGAAGGTGCGATGGGAAAGATACGAAGAGAACCAGTAGAGGACGGAGCCCTGGAACCCGAATGAGAACAGTGTGTCAAGAAGTAAATTATGATTGACGGTGTTAAAGGCAGCAGATAGGTCGAGGAGGATGAGGATGGAATAGTGGCCTTTGGATTTGGCAAGGAACAAGTCATTACAGACTTTAGAGAGTGCTGTTTCTGTCGAGTGAAGTGGGCGAAAGCCGGATTGGAGCGGATCGAGGACGGCCTGGGAGGAGAGGAAATCAAGGCAGCGGCTGTGGACAGCGCGTTCAAGTAATTTGGAGAGGAAGGGTAGAAGAGAGATGGGACGGTAGTTGGAGGGACAGGTGGGGTCTAGTGATGGTTTTTTGAGAAGTGGTGTGACAACAGCGTGCTTGAAGGTGTCAGGGACAGTAGCAGTGGAGAGAGTGAGGTTGAGGATGTGACAGATTGAGGGGTTGACTGTAGGAGAGATGTTGTTAAGCAGATTGGTGGGAATGGGATCAGAGGAACAGGTGGTGCACTTAGAGGAAGAGAGGAGGCGAGCAGTTTCCTCTTCGGTGATCTCAGGGAAGGAGGAGAAGGAGGAGGAGGCCAGGCTAGGTTGGTTAGGGGAGTGGGTTAAGAAGTCACAGGGAGGAGAAGGCTTGGAAGTGAATTCAAGGTTTATCTTCTGCACCTTATCGCGGAAGTAGTCAGCTAGTGTTTGAGGAGAGAGTGAGGGGGGGTGGGAGCAGAGGGCACTTTAAGTAGGGAGTTGAGGGTGGCGAAGAGGCGACGAGGGTTGGAGCCAAGAGAATTAGTTAATTGGGAATAGTATTCCTGTTTGGCAAGGAATAGGGAGGACTGGAAGGAGGAAAGCATGAATTTGTAATGGGTGAAGTCTGACAGGGTGCGAGATTTCCTCCAGAGTCGTTCAGCAGATCGGGTGCAGGAGCGAAGGTAACGGATGCAAGGGGTTAACCAGGGCTGAGGATTAATGCGCTTAGTGGGTCGAGAGACAGATGGTGCTAGAGTATCCAGAGCAGAGGAGAGAATTTCATTGTAGGCAGAGACAGCCGTGTCGACAGATTCGGAAGACGAGATGGAAGGGAAAAGATTGGAGATGTGAAATGATAGGGTAGGGGGTCGACGGCCTGGAGATTCCTGAAGGCAGTGGCTATAGTTGGGCGAGGTTGAGGGGGAGGGTGATGAAGTGTGAGGGTGATTAGTTGATGATCTGAGATAGAAAGGACTGAGGTGCAGAAATTGGAAGGTGAGCAGGAAAAGAGAACAAGGTCGAGACAATGGTGATTAGGGTGAGTAGGGGTGGTAGAGCATAGTCGGAGGTTAAAGGAGGATGTCAGAGTGAGGAATTTAGAAGCGTAGGAGTTGGATGGGTCGTCAACGTGAATATTAAAATTACCAAGAATGAGGGATGGAGATGAGGGATCAAGAAAGATGGTGAGCCAAGCGTCGAAGTCAGTAAGGAAGGAAGAGAGGGGCTTATCAGGGGGACGGTAGATGACTGCAACTCTGAGTGGTGTCGGGTAGAATAGCCGGATGGCATGAGTTTTGAAGGATGAGAAGCAGTGAGACTGTGGCAGGGGGAGGGGTTGGAAACTACAAGAGGGTGAGAGAAGAAACCCGACACCTCCACCGCGTGCGTCTGGGCGGGGAGTGTGGGAGAAAAGATATCCTCCATGGCATAGGGCTGCGATTGAGGCAGTGTCATTAGGGGTTATCCAAGTTTCAGTTAAAGCGAGCAGTTGAAGGGAATGGGAGATGAACAAATCGTGGGTGAAGGAGAGTTTGTTGCATACAGAGTGGGCATTCCATAGGGCACACGAGAAGGGGAGGGAAGCTGGGGGGAGAAGGGGAATAGAGATGAGATTGGAGGCATTCTGGGATCGGTTACGTGGATATGGAGAGGAGAGGTGGGGGAGACCTGGATTGGGATTGATGTCACCTGCGGAAAGTAGGAGAAGGAGTAAGAGAGTGCGGAGGAGGGTGGGGGAGGAGGGTCGACGAAGATGGGATGTGTTAAGGAGGAATGGGGATGGGTTAATGGTGGGGAGGAAGTGTAGAAGGTTGAGAGCTAGGAATGACAAGGGGGACAGGAGAGCTGGGGAGGTGGTGGGGGGTGGGGGGAGGTAGGGTAGGGGAGTAATGAGCAGGACGAGGGGGGCCAAGGGTGGGCAGTTCCTGAGGTAGACAGCGGAATGGGAGGGGGGGAAGAGGTTAGGAATGGACAGGGCGATGAAGAGGATGTATGTAGGGGCCATATATAGGGGCTAGGTGGATGCGGGTAGATGTGAAGTGGTTAAGGTGATAGGAGTAGAGGAGGAAGGCAGGAAGGCTAGGATTGGGACAGCAGGCAGCAGCTAAGGCATAGGAAGTGATAGTGTTTAAAGGAATTCAATCAAGAGTAAAGATAGAGTAAAGGAATTCAGTCAACAGTTAAAGTAGGTTACCAGTATGCATCAGCAGTCAAGGTAACAACTTGAGGATTTAAACATTAGCATTAAAGCAGTTCAATCAACAACTAGTGGAGGGAGAGGTGGCGAGGTAGAGAATTCAAGGTTTATCTTTTGAACCTTGTCGTGAAAGAACATTCTGGAAATGCCCCAACAATCAACGCATAGGCTTTCTACTTACTATCCATTAATTTTTGCATCTAATGTGTGGTAAGGCTTAGATTCAGTAAATGATGCCCAAATTTGGGCACCAGAAAATAATTGGCATGGAGCAGTGTTCTACAAAAGGTGTTCCAAGTTGAGCTTAGAGTTCATTCCCATGCTCAAATTTGGGTGCTGGTGTTTATGCCAGCTGAAACCTGGTGCCCAACTCTTAAACAAACTCCCAGCTGTACCTAATCTGTATTATTTTTTTTCAAACTCATTTCCAAATAGCACAAAATTTATTCTTAAATTCTTTAAATATTTATTTCAACAAAGTTCACTGGTTTCCATGCATATTCTGAATTTTCTCACACATATCTTACATCTGTAGAAAATACTTTAAAATGCTTCAAGGTAAAAGTTCTCCTTCAAATTTATTTTCACATTTTGCAGAGCACAGACACCCCTACCAACATGTGACATATTTTGCAGATGCTGCTTCAGGGTGCGGTCTGCCAAAACTTATACTTAAGAGTAGCCATACATAGAATCGCACGTACTGCATCAGTTCTCGTATCATACTATCACTAACTCTTGGCATTTGGGCATGGGAATGGCACTATTCTATAACTCTGTACACAATTTTTTGGAATATCCCTGCCCCACCACTAGCCATGCCTACTGTTGAGTTGTGGGACTAAGTGCGAGTTAGAAGTGTTTGTTGTGTATTTGAACACGTGTCATCCTATGCTTTTAATTACAATGGAATGCAGTCTGGAAACTATCTCATTTTTGGATGTCGTGATCAGGAAAAGGGGTAGAACATTTGAAACAAGTGTCTTTAGGAAGGATACTGATAGAAATACCTTCCTCGATTACACAAGTTGTCACTCAAAGAAAGTAAAAGACGGTTTACCCTTTTACCAATTCCCATGTTTTAGGAGAATCTGCTCGGAGGAAAGGGACTTTAGAGAGAAATCAAGTGACTTCAAGATGAGATTAAGAGAAAGAGGGTACCCTAAATCAATAGTCCATAAAGCCTACAGAAGGGCAAAATTTAATAATCGGGACTATTTACTACTACAGAGGAAGAGGGAAGATATAGAAGATGAGGAAATATTAGCGTGTGTTTTGAAATATTCAACTACAGCCCCGCAAATATCTACTGTTATTAGGAAAAACTGGCATATTGTTCAGACACTACCAGCGTCTCAATGGGTGGTGGTAAGGGCTCCCCACGAAATGACTGCGCAGCAAGTGCTTCACTTGCCGCATGGCCAGTTCTTTAAAAAAAAGAAAGATCTACATTTTACCCGCTGCAGTAAAAGGGTGCCTTGAATGCCAGCGCAGGCTCCCTTTTGCCATAGCTTGGTAAAAGGGACCCTAAAAATATTAGTGCATGTGCACCTACCACCACCCATTTTGTAAGCAGTAAGAGCTCATGTACTATTTCTGCACTAAAAAATAATAATGAAGTGGTGGTAGGATAGCTGTTATATAGTTATCAACATTAAGTACTTCCCACTGCTTATGTATGGAAGAAAAGCAAAGAAAACCTAACCAAAGTGGCTATATATTATATACACCACCAAGCTGGTATCGAAAATTGGGGGGGGGGGGGGGGAAGCCTCAAAGTGCTGCAGGATCAAAATCTGATTTTACTAGCAACACATACTCCCATTGACCAATCGCTGATCATAAGGGGATTCTTACCTCATCATAGGCAAAAAAAACTACCCCAATATTTTCACTGTTTAATTCAACAAAATGGAGCACTAGTCATGCTTTCTAATTTTAGGAACAATTATCACTTTGTAACTGTTCTTAAACAAATTCAAACAAGAAGTTCATAAAACACTTAGCTTCTTGTTCAGTGTTTTGATACTGATGGTTGCCTCTTCCTCCTCTTCCGCAGCTGACGTTGGCCAGCGTTTCGCTATAATGCTGGTAAAAGCTGCGTCAGGGTCCTCTATGGAAGGTAGGTGCTTCAAATGATCCACTGCCACACACAGTCTGGTCTGGTTGCCCTGCAGACCAGACTGTGTGTGGCAGTGGATCATTTGAAGCACCTACCTTCCATAGAGGACCCTGACGCAGCTTTTACCAGCATTTAGCACACGCTGGGACAGAGAAATGTCCAGTGTACCTGAATGTAACTCACCTTGAGCTACTACTGAAAAAGATGTGAGCAAAATCTAAATAAATAAATAAAATAAATAAATGTCCATTAACATGCATTAAGCCTAAGTAAAAGGGTCCCAAGACAACATTCAAATATCTAACGGCATGGGCAAAAGTGTGAATGAACCAAGCAAAAAGAGTTTGAGTAAGAAATGTAGTGTGAATATTGTTTAATGTGGTGATTAGAATATGCAAGAGGGACTTCCTGCAAGCTCCTCTGATTAAGGTGGGCTATGACCTACAGAGGCAAGGGTGAAGCTGAGGCAACTGTGCTCTCCAGAGCATGAGTTACAATCCCAACAGACTAGGCACTGTCACAAGATTTGGTTCCTACCTAAAACCGATAGCCTAACCTTCAATGGCTATTTGACAGCAAAGACTGGCTGTTGACAAGATTGTAATGTGCGCAGTGCACAGCATATTAGGAATCTGTCCACCCAAAAATGACAGCGAAAGAAGCTCTGTCTGCCTCTCTTAACTGTTCTCTCTGAAATTATCATAACCTGGCCACTGCTTATGCAAGTCAGAAATATGTAGGTATGATCACACAGAATGGATTAAGAACTGTAAAAGCACCTCTTTCTTTAAATGGCAAATAAAATACAGGAATTTAATTCATGAAAAAAAAAAATCTGAATGTAACACATAGTATTTTTGTTTTAATTTCGGTTTTCTCTCATTCTGATGGTATGGAAGAAAAGAATCAGACCATTAGCGATTCATTTTAATTATAAAGCTCCTACACATACATGTTGTAGATACATCGTCAGTAAATTGTGGCTAAGAATCATGAGATTAACAACAAAAATTAGTGCCTGCTTTTTCAACACTGTTTCCTTTTTGAAACTGGACTCCATGTCAGTCTCCTGACCAAATCTTCCTTCACGCCTCATTTTCTATTCCATGCAGCTATTTAAAAAAAATGTTGAATATCAACAATGGCTTTCAGTAGTGTATTGTCAACTTTTGTATGAGGCGATCTTGGTTGAATGAGAAGGGTCCCAGAGCTTATGGTTCTATCTCCTGTGCAGGACAGGATTCTTGCTTGAATGTGTGTGACTGATAACAGGACAAATTTTGCTCTTCCTTATTACATGCTAGATGCATAATTCACATGCCAGTTACTCACAGGATGCATCGTTACATCTGGTTTTACAAGGCACCCAGGAAAGTGACCATAGCTTCAAAGTAAGTAAGCAGTTTGGTGTTTTCAGTTTATTAATGCAGTAATTATCTGTTTAGGTCTAAAACGGTTTAACCATATTCTTGGATATTAATTTTCCAGTCAATCCCTAATATCAGACAACCCTGAACACACACAAATATGTGATTACCTGAAGAATATTGATATAGGAACTACTAATAAAACGAAAAACTGACTGCCTTGGAAAAAAAATATTCTTTTAGTGGAATATTCTATTTAAAAAAAGATTTTTGTTTTGTTTTTACATATGTATTTATAAGTTTTTGTATGAGTTTTTTTCATGTACCTCCAGGTTTCTATGTGTAAGATAGAAAAACTGATGTTGTATTTTAATTTAGTATGCTTCACATTATATCAACATGAAAAATGTATGCATTGCTCGAGCTGATAAAATTATGCTAATAAACTTTGATTTTTTTTTTGAGTTTTTGTATGTCTTATGATGTCATGGTCCGCTTTCCTTTTATGGAATCATGACACACAGAAGCAATCAGGTTGGGTTACTATCTTTTGCCTATTTCCTCTAGCAGGCTCCAGAATAGGTGACACTTAAAAGAGTCCCCCTCTAACCTTCATCCTACACATAGAGCAATAAGCATGCCTGTGCTGTTTCATAGGGCATGGTTCTAATTGATCATGGAAGCTAATCCTACATTGTTTTTAGAAACATTGAAGGCAAGGAGATTGCCAATGCTGACTTCTAAGAGAATAGATATTATTGCGATTGATTGTAAGTCATATGCTTGATAAAGTGCTCCCACCTTATAAGACCTAGATATTTAAATAGTCAGTTAAAGAAAACTGATAATAATTAGAGGCCCTTTTACACAGCATCAGTAAGCCCAAACTGGGTTTACAGCATGATAAATCGGAATTACCACTGGCCCAATGCGGTCACCAGTTCTGGCTCGAGCATGTGCCATTTCGGATGCAACATTAAAACAAATTTTCTAGCACGGCGCCAACCCGGCGGTAATCAGTCATCACCGCATGCTGCCCGGTTACCGCGGGAGCCCTTACCGCCACCTCAGTGGATGGTGGTAAGAGTTATCTTGATGCATGGCCATTTGGGGGGGGGGGGGCTTTTTACCCGCTGCAGTAAAAAGGGCCTTGGCACATGGGAAAAATGGCCCCCAATGCTACCGCAGGGCCCTTTTTCCCGAAGCTTAGTAAAAGGATCCCTTAATTATCAGAAAATAACTTTAGGTGCATATCAAAGCAGAATATAATGAAAAAAAAAGCCTGAAAATTATTTCTGATGTCTGTAACAAGGTTGCCTCATTATGAAAGGTGCATTTGTATTGGTTGAGCAGCCTGCATAGCACAGAGATTTAAAACCTCTTCTGAGCAGGCAAAAAAAAAATGTTGGTACTGCAGCCTCTTCTGTTCCTCATGGAGTTGTCAGTTTCCCATTAATTCATCTGCCAGTCTCTTTGTCCCCAAGCCGGAACCTCTTTCACTGACTCTGTCTGCTCCGTCTGCACTCTGTCTGCAAAAAAACAATAGCCATTACTACAACTTTCCAATTACTTTTCAGTTGTTAAGTACTAGCAAAAGACAGACAATATAAATAGTAAACTTTCATAACACAAAAGACACCTCTTCAAAATTTATATCTGAAAATACCAACTGCAAACAAGGAAGGGAAATCAATTTTGCTTAAAGAGAAATTCAGTTCTTGAGGAAATGATGCAAACATGAGCAAAACCTTGATGTGATGCAAGGAACTACTGTTAAAAATGTGCTGCATTCTATTGCATAGAAATCAAAAAAGCTGCTGGTCATACATTCTTATTGGACATAGCTAATACATTTCCAACTAGTTTTCAAGAGAAATGCACACTTCAACAGGTCATAGTAAGATGAAATTGAAAATAAATGATCATCATTTCATTCTGAAAGAACTTTTTACTTGACATAAAAGAAGGACAAAACCTGCTACTTAGATGTGTATACTCCAGCCTGCACAACATGAAAAGATGTGTTCAGAGCACAGTGCGGGCTGACCTTAGAAGTGTATGTGTATTCCCTATCTTGCAGTGTTGGGCATTTACACTGCTTATTTGGAACTGGGATTTAAAGGGGCATTTATGAGGGAATTGTGCTCAAATCTCTGGTGTAAGAACCACTAAAAAAGGCAAAAACATTGAGCTGCTTAATTGGCTACACCTGGGTGTGCAGTTTTGCAAAATACACCACTTATACATATAAGTGGAGGCATTTACATATTTCAGTAACACAATACGCAGTTTAATGTGTGCAAAACTGGCATTGTAACATTGTTATTAATGTAATTTAATTTGCTTTCCAAGTTTACCTCACTTCTCTACTGGTGTGTTAATTTGGTCAGTTTATTACAGTTTATGCAATTACTACAATGTAAGGGGTCCTTTTATTAAGGTGCGCTAACAGTTTTAGCGCACACTAAATGATAAGACGCCCATAGGATCATAAACATCTTATCAGTTAGCGCACACTAAATCTGTTAGTGCACCTTAGTAAAAGGATCCCTATGTTGCCTATGTCCAGCTACACCTGCTATTTATTGCCTTGAGTGAATTTCTTCTTAAAGGCAGATAATAAATCTTAAATAAAAATAAAATAATTTTATATGAACAAAGCCTTGGGTGCACATTGCACATATAAATATTTAGAATGCTAACATATACACATGTATGTGCACACTTAACACGTGTATGCCAGCTTGCTGTCTAAGCACCATTCTGCAAACATTACATGTACCTGAAAGAGGACGTACACAGGGGAGGAACTTGGGTGAGACAACAGTGGGGATCCACTTATGCAAGTAACTAATAGAGTAGTAAAAAACAGCAAGGCAGTCAGCTGACAAGATCCACAATGGAAGAAAATAACAGTAAGTCAATAAAAAGGAGAAAATTCTGTCTATTCACTATTGGGCCCTTTTACCAAGCTGCGGCAAAAGGGGGCCGGCGCTGGTGTTGGCACGTGTTTCACACACACACACTGAGGCCCCCTTTTACTGCAGCTGGTAAAAGGGAAGGTTTCACTTTCTTGCAGGAAATGGCTGGGCGGCAAGTAAAGCACTTGCTGTGTGGCCATTTCAGAGGGGAACTCTTACCGCCACCCATTGAGGTGGCGGTAAGAGCTCCCACGCTAACCACGGCACTGCCCGATTACCACTGGGTACAGTTCAGCACTACAAAAATAAATACATTTTTGTAGCATTGAAAATGACAGTGCGGTAGGAGTGGGAAGTACCACCGAGCTGCTGCGGTAGCCTGCCGGTACTTCCATTATAGCAAGCAGTAAGCCCGTGTTGGTTACCACCACTTAGTAAAAGGATCCCTATGTGGTCCTTTTACAAAGGCGCGCTAGCATTTTTAGCATGCACTAAAATTAAGCATGTGCTAAACGCTAGAGACATCCATGTATTCCTATGGGCATGTCTAGCATTTAATGTGTGCTGATCATTAGCGTGCGCTAAAAATGTTACCGTGCTTTTGTAAAAGACCCCCTACTCTTGCTCCAGGTTGTTTAAAAATAGATGCCCAAGATGACAATGTTTCACCAAGGCTTGCTTCAGAGGAATACAAAGTACAATTGGTTCTAAAATCCACCCTTGGCATCTCCTACCCAGGCTGCATCTGTTTTTAAACAACCTGGAGCAAGTGTAGGATGCCATTTACAAAGGCACGGTAGCATTTTTAGCGCATGCTAATGATTAGCACACTTTAAATGCTAGAGATGCCCACAGGAATACATGGGTGTCTCCAACATTTAGCGCGTGCTAAAAATGCTAGCGCACCTTTGTAAAAGGACCACATAGAGAATAAACAGAATTATCTCCTTTTTGTCAGCTTACTGTTGTTTTCATTCACTAATAGAATACTATAAGTTGCATGCATCCCTGCAAATTTAGGTGTTCACACTTCCTTATGCTCTATTGCTGGTATAAGTGCAAGTATGTAAATGTTAGGCATGTCAACATCAGGTTACGCTAAGATTCTATAATGGAATATGAGCACTTAGGTTCCTTTATAGAAGAGGCTCCCACCATGCACCCTTGGGATGCCTAAATGGAGGTGCTTTGTTATAGAAGTGCCTCCACCCTCCTGATTCTATAAAGGTCAAGAAAAATTAAGTGTGCAAATTTAAATGTGCTACCGATTTGCATGTGCAGCTTAACAGAATAACAACCTAATTAGTGCCAATAATTGGCTTTTTATCAAAGCAATTATTGGTACTAATTAGATATAATTGGGACTTACCCACGTAAATTTATGCATGGTCCAAAAAAGGGGGTGGAAAAATGGGATGGGGAATTGGCAGGGACTGTGCCTTGCAGTTAACGAGGAAATCACTACCGATCATTAACTGCTTCTGTGACAGGTAGACAAGTAAACTCCACTTCAAGGTATATCGTAAACTGTATTGCGCTTTATCAGCCATGTTGTTTACATGTGATAGTGACTTTTTTCTGTGTTAACTGCAAGGCTGTCTTAATCAAAATGCTGGGAACATCCCCAACAATGAATGTGGGCGTTTAACAGTTACTGTATATTAATTTTGGTTATATCTTACCAAATAGGCCCCCTAATATAATTATTCTATATACTGAGATTCATTTTTAAAGGGTGACACACATCGGTACAGCGTATTCCCTTCACTAGATGACTGGTCAAGGTTACTATTTTCCTTTTCTAATGTGTTATCAATTATCCAGTCACCAATGGATATTGAACACCTAGTTTTCCCTTAAATTAGGAAACCAAGTTTAATTAAAACATTCTTAACTTACACTTAATTATTTTAGACAGCATTTAATTGATGTTTTATGAGTACCTAATATAATTAAGGTTCCTTTAATAAGACCTTTGATGACATTAAAACATATTACCTTTATCATCCATATCAACCCCAGCCTGACAAGACAGATTTGTCATGTTCACCAAAATGCATGGATTGATTAAATGGGATGCCCCATAAAATCAATCTAGCAAATTGTACATGTTTGTTTCTTTTTCCATCCTAGGCTAGTAAGTTAGGGCTTTTAATTAGCAGCTTAGACACATATGTTCATGGAAGCAATTTACTTTTAATTTGTAAAAATGTTTCTTTTGTATATCAATTTTTGTGACAGATGCAGATAATAACTGTAATTTATTAATCATAGTCAAGGGATTCATCTTATAGATAAGAAAAATAATGAACCATTTTTTAAAGCAACAATGACCAATGATTGATCAGGGCTTTAGAGAGTAGAAAAAAGATGATTTTATTTCATTTATTTTTCTCTACTTATTTTCTATCTAAAAAGATCCTTTCCTTTATTCAGATGAATGTATGCGGCTCAGGGAATTATTAAATTGACCTAGAATTTAATATTTACTTCAAACTTAGGGCAACTTTTATGAAGCGGTGGTAAAAGGGGCCCTGCAGTGATGTTGGTGCATGGGTTTGCCCTGCGCCGAAGCCCTCCTTTTACCACCAGCCCAAAAAAGGTAATTTCGGATGGGAGAAAGAAATGACCGTGAAACACTTGCCGCATGGCCATTTCCTGGGGAGTCCTTACTGCTACCTATTTAGGAGGCAATTAGGGCTCCCACGCTACCCCGGCCGTAGCCAGGCAGCATGCGATGATACCCAATTACCACCAGGTAAGACCCCTGCACAAAAGTTTTTTTTTTTAGATCTGATGCACTGGAACTGGCGCATGCTGAGGGCAGGCACTAATGCTGGGCTCCCGCAAGTAGTGCCAGATAGACATGCAGCAAAGCAGTGGTAGGTGTACCGCTGCTTTGTAAAAGGGGCCCTTAATGACTAAAGGGTCCTTTTACTAAGGTGCATTGAAAAATGGCTTGCAGTAGTCTAGGCATGGGTTTTGGGTGCGTGCCGATCCATTTTTCAGCGTGCCTATAAAAAAGGCCTTTTTAAAATTTTTGCTGAAAAATGGATGTGCGGCAAAATCAAAATTGTCGCACATCCATTTTGGTTCTCTGACCTTACTGCCAGCCATTGACCTAGCGGTAAAGAGTCACGTGGTAACCAGGTGGTAATGACCTACGCATGCCAAATACCACTTGGCACGTGTCCGATAAACGCGTCCGAAAATAAAAATTATTTTTCAGATGCGCGTGTCAGACGTGTGCCAAAAATGAAATTACTGCAAGAGCCACTCAGTAGCCTGGCAGTAACTCCATTTTGGCATGCGTTGGGTGTGCATACACAGTTTAGTAAAAGGGCCCCTAAGCTCATCCCATATAATATTTCTCACCTCCAATGTTCTGAAGCTTCCTGGGACCCTGGCTTCTGCCGTGGTCTGCTAGGTGCTGTAGATCTAGCTGACGTCATGAATCCCACTGATTGGCTGTGCCTCGGGTGAAGTCACCAGCCCGATGCACAACAACAAACCGCGACCCAGCCAGCAGCAAACAGCGACCCTTAATAAAAGGACCCTTTACATTGTAGTAATTGCATAAACTGTAATAAGATCTCTGTATAGAATTGTAGACAAAAAGATTAGCTTACCTAGTGAAGACTTTCTCCAAATAACGTTTTTTCCAGCCTCTATGCCAGCCTCAAATGTCGTACCCACCTCTATGACAGCAGAATGTGTTCTATCCTGTGACAGCCTTTCCCTGGTTCTGATGTGGCTCTCGGGTGAGTGTGACACCTTTTCTGTTATGCACACTGCAGAGTCACATCAGCAATGCATTGTGGTGGGTGTAGGGTATTGGGCTCCGTGATTCCACTAGCTTGTGGCAAATGCTCACGATGTTGGAAGTTGGTAGGCTCTACTCCCATGGTGCTTTTCCCCCTGCTTACTGGGTCAGAGTGTGCCCTGGTTTGTTTCCAGTAGTCCATGAGGTAGTGGCCATTTTTGTAAGCCAGTTTTAGATCCCTTTCACGTGTTAGCCACGTTACAGAACTTAGTTCTTACCTTGAATGTAGCTGAAAGAGGGCATTGTACAGCATTCTGCCAGCTCTAACCTACTGCTAATCTCAGTACCAGCGAGACTCGTTGCCAGTGGTGGGGCACAACCTCTGATCTGCAGTTAACTGTGAGTAAGCGTGCTTATTCCAATAAAGGACGTTTTCGGAGCGATTAGTCTTCAGGTGTCAACTGGTGTGCAATGTTATGTAGCAGCAACAAGTCCTAGAGGCCTGCATGTATGCAGGTCCCTGGAGCACTTTCAGTGGGTACCGCAGTGCACTTCAGCCTGGTGGACCCAGGCCCATCCCCCCCCTACCTGTAACACTTGTGCTGGTAAATGGAAGGTCTCCAAAACCCACTGTACCCACATGTAGGTGCTCCCTTCACCCCTAAGAGCTATGGTAGTGTTGTACATTTGTGGGTAGTGGGTTTTGGGGGAGGGGGGTTGGGTGCTCAGCACCTGCGGTAAGGGAGCTATGCATGTGAGAGCTGTTTCTGAAGTCCACCGCACTGACCTCTAGGGTGCCCAGTTGGTGTCCTGGCATATTAGGGGGGCCAGTGTACTACAAATCCTGGCCCCTCCCATGACCAAATGCCTCAGATTAGGACGTTTTTGAGCTGGGCGTTTTTAGTTTCCATTATCGCTAAAAAAAACAAACGCCCAGCTGAAAAACATCCATTTTTTTGAAAATACGGTCTGTCCCGCCTCTTCTCGTACACATTTTCGGACATAGACGCCCATGGAGATAAGCGTTCATGTTCGATTATGCCCCTCCACGTCATCTACATAAGGAACATAATGTAGCCTGAGGGATTACCCAAAAGGCGTAAATATCATTGACATCACTGTACCTGGAGTTTTGGTCTTTAGCTTTAAAGATAAGAGTTGGGGGGGGGGGAACTTTAGGAAGGGGTAAATTTATAGAATGATGATAGGCTTAAATACTAATTTTGGATGGAAATGTTGTGAGTTATTTAAAAAAATGGATAGTTAAGTCCTAAAGAGGGTTTTGATAAAATGTAATTATTTATTGTTCAAGAAAACATAGGTTGCTAAGGACCTCATGGGATGTGTAGGTGATTGGAGCACAGGGGATGGAAGGCAGTGATTTGTTGTTCGGGGAGGGGGGAAGTGGAAAGGGAATTTTTGTTGTTGTTGTGAAGGAAACATTCTGTGAGGAAGGTCGGGTGCAGGGAGGAGGGTTTTAACAAGACGGGAGTAATTTCTTTTAGGGTATTTTGAAGGTGTTTTTGGGAGTGTTTTGAGAGCTTTGGTCGGTAGTGGTTTCGCAAAGTTTTGGCAATGGGTGCATACTGTGATGGGAGTTGAAAGCAATAGTTGCATTTTTCCATGTCCCTGAGCCGCACGTTGTCTGGTTGTGCATTTGCGGTGCTTCTGATGGCAGTGTTTTCGGGTTGCTGTTTGCGACCAGGCGGGAGATTGCATTATTGTTGGCGCAGTTTGTCTTGCTGTTTTGGGTGATGGCTCCTAAATGAGGAGCAGGGAAAAGAGCAGCAAGGATTCTAGTGAGTGCAACAAAGAGGAACAGGAAGCAGTCTGGTGTAGCAGGGGAAAGTCCTCATGTTACAGCTGCTTGTCAATGGAAGGCAGCTGGGACTGTTGCAGAATGTGTATCTGGGCAATCTGCTGGGCATATGAATGCTTAGGAGGATGGCATTGCAGGGCCTTCAAGTAGTTCCTGCAGAGCAGCTTCATCTCATCATGGATGTGGTGAGTGTGTTGGGGAGATGGGTGTGCAGTTGAGGGGTGGTGTGGTAGATGGGGGCAGTGGTTGTGGGGGTAGGGGTGGGATGATTGAGAAGGATTGGAGTCTATCAGGGAATGCTATTGTTAATAGTGGGCAGGGATTATCTGAAAAGGGTAAAACAGGTTTGAAGTCCAAGGATTATGTTACGTGGAAACGCGTAAGAGACAAGAAGTCTTTGTGTCAATTGCAGCATATTGTTAAGTGGATGGATTTGGAAAAGAAAGCACATAAGGGTGGTGCGGATGATGTTATGCAAGTATGGGATTTGTCCGATTCCTGGGATTCGTCTTTGTCTTCTGACTCAGAGACATCTTCAGACCTTGAAATTTCGGGTCCTAGTCCGAGTTTGGCATCTGGAGATGGACCAGGTGTGAGTGGTGTGGCTCAGGTATCTAGAAACGGACATCCTTTCTGTGAAATTGCACCTTTAGATTCTCAGTTACCTGTGAAGTGACAGCACAGAATTTTGAAAGATCGATACACTGATTTACTTAGGCTCTTGAGCAGGAAAGGGAGGGTGGTGATTGGAAAAAAATGTGATGAAGGGAAAGGTGAGAAGAGAAAAGGAAAAGGGAGGGTATTGTACACGATTTTCAATTGGTTATTAGGCTTTAACATTTATTCTAGTGTGCTTGGGGTCGCTAAACTGTTTTTGTCTTCAGGATTGTTGCGTTACTCAGATATGATATTACGAGCTTCATTGGTGTAAATGGATTTGAGTGCCGACTAAGCGTATTCTATAATTGGCACCTAGATTTAGGCACCGATTATGGAATATGCTTAGTTGATTTTTCAGCACCAATATCTGTGTGCATCCATTTACACCAACGAAAACCTGGTGTAAATCTCAGCACGTAGATTTAGGCGCACTGGGCCATATGCTATAACTAGGCACCTACATTTTGGAACGCCCGTGAAATGCCCATTTCCCCGCCCATATACATGCCCCTTTTTGCCTCCGCACATTAGAGGTTTGGTGCATATCGTTACGGAATATGTTTAGCGAGTTGTGCACCTAAATTCTAATCAGTGCCAATTAGTGCTCAATATTGCTTGTTAAGTGCTGTTATCAGCACTCATTAGCTTGTTAAGCCAATAAAGTTACATGTGGTGTTATAGAATCCTTGCCAATTTCAGCACCTAAATCTAAGTGCACTATATAGAATCTTGGGAAAAAATGGCCAAAAACCCCATCCACCCTATAGTCATTTTTAAACATTGGGGTTTCCTTTTTGAAAATATGTGAGGAGGACGTCCTTACGCTTGAGAACAAGGTACACAGGTGTCTGGCAGCATTCTTATGAAAATGGCCACACAGAAATCCTTGCAGAACATAGGAGTAGCCTAATAGTTGGTGCAGTGGGCTGTTCACCAAGGAATAAAGGTTCAAATCCCACTGTAGTTATTTTCTTTTTTTTTTTTTTTTGTAAATGTGATTCCTCCAGGAACAGAAATTATACCTACTGTACCTAAATAAACACCACTTCAATAACCTTCAGGCCTGCAAGTGTCCTATATCTTTAGATACAGTATGTATTTCTCTGTTCCTGAAGGGAACCCCATTAAAAATAATAGCATTCCAGTGGGATTTGTCCCTGCATTCTTTAGTTTACAGTCCACTGTACTAACCTCAAGGCTACTCCTTTAACCTGCTCAATACTTTCTCCAGAATGGCCATAATACCTGGTGATTCGATCATTAGACATATAGATAGCTGGGTGGCTGGTGCACGTGAGGATCGCCTGGTGACTTGCCTGCCTGGTGCGAAGGTGGCGGATCTCACATGTCACCTAGATAGGATTTTAGATAGTGCTGGCCCTTGGCCTGGATTGGCCGCTATCATGGACAGGATGCTGGGCTCGATGGACCCTTGGTCTTTTTCCCAATGTGGCATTACTTATGTACTTATGTACCTGTAGCTGACATAGAGCTTGGCTTTCCTTTCAGGTTTAACTTTCAGGGGAGGGGGGGGGGGACTGCAACCAATGGGGGATTAACGAGAGGTCAGTGGTCAGATGCTCACTCAGAGCATCTTTTTGTACCCTGGATGTGACTGAAACAGGTCTAGATAACAACATCCTTCTTTTTAGACATAGATGTTTCTTCCCATTCCATTGGGTATCTTACTTTTGGGCCCTGCATAGTCCCTCCCAAAACATGCCCACAAAACACCCCCTTACTATTTGGACAAATTGCAGTGTGAAATGTCTAAATCAGGATTTGGACGTTTTTAGATGGGCATTTTTTTAGGCATTTTGAGGTGTCCATCTGCTTTGAAAATGAGCACTATTATCTTTACATCCATGTATGATCATGGCATTAGGCAGCCATGATGGCAAACATAACACAGTACAGTAGTTAGTGCACAGAGCTGCAAATCTGGAGACCCTAGTTTAGTTTCTGACCCAACATGCATTCATTGTGTGAATCTGGTCAAGTGATTTACAGGCTGATGTACTAGGGTATGATAGTATAGGCCATTAACACACATAATTTAATGTATGATAATGACCCATGTTAATTACATGCAAATTAGTTTTTAGCTAAATATTGCACATTCAATTTTATGGCCATTATTGAAAAAAAAATTTAACTACACTTCTCTGAGGTATAATTAATTTTTACAGTAATGGCTTTGCATTGAAATTTGCACATTTTTCATGTTATTTTAACTATGCAACCATAGGTAATGAACTGATTTACATATGGATTCAGCTCATTACCTAGAGTATGATGTACCAAGCTGCCAAATTACTTCAGAAAACTGATCATCACATAGAAAATTACAGAAAACACCCACAAACATGGAAAAATGCCAAAACTTTGGCATTTTGCTGAATTTTCTGCTCAAAGTCTACTTCTTTGAAGTGACGTCACAAAAATGTTCTTCATAGTAGTAAATGCTTTGTATGAAGTTCCCTATGTGGAATAGTTATAAATTTCCATTAATGACCTGTTGTGACACAAAAGCAAAGATATTAATTAATGCAGAATTTTTTGAACATGAGTACAGGAAAAGACCGTGTAAGCTCGTTCTTAAAGAAAAGATAGGTACATCTACATAGTAACATAGTAGATGACGGCAGAAAAAGACCTGCACGGTCCATCCAGTCTGCCCAAGATAAACTCATGTGTATACCTTACCTTGATTTGTACCTGTCTTTCTCAGGGCACAGACCGTATAAGTCTGCCCAGCAGTTTTTCCTGCCACCCAACCACCTGTCCTGCCTTCCATCACCGGCTCTGGCACAGACCGTATAAAAAAGTCTGCCCTCCCCTATCCTCGCCTCCCAACCACCAACCCCTCTTCCCCCCACCTGCTCTGCCACCCAATTGTAGCTAAGCTTCTGAGGATCCATTCCTTCTGCATAAGATTCCTTTATGCACATCCCATGCATGTTTGAATTCCGTTACTGTTTTCATCGCCACCACCTCCCGTGGGAGGGCATTCCAAGCATCCACCACCCTCTCCGTGAAAAAATACTTCCTGACATCTTTTCTGAGTCTGCCCCCCTTCAATCTCATTTCATGTCCTCTCGTTCTACCGCCTTCCCATCTCCGGAAAAGATTTGTTTGCGGATTAATACCTTTCAAATATTTGAACGTCTGTATCATATCGCCCCTGTTCCTCCTTTCCTCCAGGGTATACATGTTCAGGTCAGCAAGTCTCTCTTCATACGTTTTGGAACGCAAATCCCATTCCATCCTCATAGCTTTTCTTTGCACCGCTTCCATTTTTTTGACATCCTTCGCAAGGTACGGCCTCCAAAACTGAACACAGTACTCCAGGTGGGGCCTCACCAACGTCTTATACAGGGGCATTAAAACCTCCCTTCTTCTGCTGGTCACACCTCTCCCTATACAGCCTAGCAATCTTCTAGCTACGGCCACCGCCTTGTCACACTGTTTCGTCGCCTTCAGGTCTTCGGATACTATCACCCCAAGATCCCTCTCCCCGTCCGTGCCAATCAGACTTTCCCCGCCTAACACATACGTCTCCCTTGGATTTCTACTCCCTAAGTGCATCACTTTGCATTTCTTCGCATTGAATTTTAATTGCCAAACGTTAGACCATTCTTCTAGCTTCTTCAGATCTTTTTTCATGTTTTCCACTCCCTCCGGGGTGTCCACTCTGTTGCAAATCTTGGTGTCATCCGCAAAAAGGCAAACTTTACCTCGTATCCCTTCGGCAATGTCACTCACAAATATATTGAACAGAATCGTCCCCAGCACCGATCCCTGAGGCACTCCACTACTCACCTTTCCCTCCTCCGAGCAAACTCCATTCACCACCACCCTCTGGCGTCTGCCCGTCAACCAGTTCCTAATCCAGTTCACCACTTCGGGTCCTATCTTCAGCCCATCTAGTTTATTCAAGAGCCTCCTGTGGGGAACCGTGTCGAAAGCTTTGCTGAAATCTAAATAGATTACGTCCATAGCACGTCCTTGATTTAATTCTCCCGTCACCCAGTCAAAGAATTCAATGAGATTCGTTTGGCACGATTTCCCTTTGGTGAAACCATGTTGTCTTGGATCTTGCAACTTATTTGCTTCCAGGAAATTCACTATCCTTTCCTTCAGCATCGCTTCCATTACTTTACCAATAACCGAAGTGAGGCTTACCGGCCTGTAGTTTCCAGCCTCTTCCTTATCACCACTTTTGTGAAGAGGGACCACCTCCGCCGTTCTCCAGTCCCTCGGAACCTCTCCCGTCTCCAAGGATTTATTAAACAAATCTTTAAGAGGACCCGCCAGAACCTCTCTGAGCTCCCTCAATATCCTGGGGTGGATCCCGTCCGGCCCCATAGCTTTGTCCACCTTTAGCTTTCCAAGTTGTTGATAAACACTCTCTTCCGTGAACGGTGCTCTATCCGCTCCATTCTCAGGTGTACTTTTGCCAGTCCCTAGCGGTCCTTCTCCAGGATTTTCTTCTGTGAAAACAGAGCAAAAGTATCTATTTAGCAAATTGGCTTTTTCTTCATCATTTTCTACATAGCGTTTTGTTGTATCTTTTGTTGTATCTTTTAGTCTCACAATTCCGTTTTTAGTCTTTCTCCTATCACTAATATACCTGAAGAAGTTTTTGTCTCCCCTTCTTACATTTTTACATCTTACATCTCAATGAGAGAGAGAGATCCGGCCGATATTTAAAATCATTTAACCTGCCAGAAATGGCACGATTGTACTTAACTGGCTATGCAGCGATATTTAGCAGGAGATAGCTGGCAATCTCCTGCCAAATATTGCCGATTAGCGCCTAGTGGATAGCCGGTTATATTGCATGATATGTTGGGGAGGGGAGGGGGGGATAAGAGTTAAAAGATTTATGATGGTATATCGTGGAGTTTCCTTGATGTAGTAGTGGATTTTGTTTGGAGGTTAATGTACTTACACTGTGTATGTGCAGTTCCCTTTCTTTATGTTGTCATTAATAAAATTGTTGAAACGTAACTGGCTATCTGCCGATATTCAGCACATTGATGGCTAAATTTGGCCACCAAAACAGCAGGTATACCTTTGGCTGGTTTAAACTTAACTGGCCAGTGCTGAATATTGGCATCGGTAAGATCAGAAGAAGTACCACTAGAACTGATGTTAGGACTTGGGTGAATCTTGCAGGTCAAGGAGATGATGTAACCTTGAGTCTGGACCCCAGAACACCACCACTGCAACCACTGCTGCCCGGAGAATCAACTAAGGAGAATTCAGCATTACCGTCAGAAGTGCTGGGGATTTCCAAGCTGAGAGGTTGAGTAGAGTATCCCAATCCAGTTCCTGGTGATGCCATTGCGGGGCCCTGTGCAGACCAGTTCGGTGGGGCCCCCAGCTCCTTGTCTAGCCCTGCCTCTGGGGTAAGGGGAATGGGGTCACTGCCATGAGGCAGGAGCTGCCCTCCAAACTTCCAGGCCGCCAGCAGTGGCAGCAATGTAAGCACAGCCTTCAGCCTACCTTGGAAGCCTCTGTACAGCTACTTCCTGTTCTCGCATAGGCGGGATGCTGTACAAAGAAGGCTTCAGGGGCAGGGTAAAGGTGGCACTTACATCGCTGATTCGCTGCCTGCAGCGGGCAAAAAGCGAGCGGTCAGGAGGTGGAGAGAGGAAGGAGAAGAATACCGCAACAGTCGGAGAGCGGGACGGGCACTCATTGCAGCATCCCTTCATGATTGGCACCCGAGGTGCACCACCCCCACCACCCCGCCCTTAGTATGCCACTTCACCAGCACCAGTATGCTTTGCATTAAGGTAGGTTTGGGGAGGGCCGCAGGGCCCCTAGGAGCATGAGGACCTGTGCGGTCGCACCTGCCGTCCCTGCCTAAGACCGGCTCTGCATTGAGGTGCCCATATGTGACGGATTGATGGCTCCTCAGTAGAGAAGGATCAGCCACTATAGACTGTGAGTAGGGCTGAAACAGGATTTTTGCTTGATATTGCAGGAACTTTTGAATTTTCTATGCCTAAGATTTTATTTTTTTTAATTTCTCAGCCTTCCTCTGTTTCTTTGAAGGCTATTAGTTGAATTAAATTGAGGAGATACTAGGACAAATGGAAGAGAAAATTGAGGGGGCCTTTTATTAAGGTGCGCTGAAAAATGGTCTGCAGTAATATAGGCAGATCCATTTTTCAGCGTGCCTGCAAAACATGCCTTTTTTATTTTTGCCAAGAATGGACGTGCGGCAAAATGAAAATTTGCGCGTGTCCATTTTGGGTCTGAGACCTCACCACTAGCCATTGAATTAGTGGTAAGGTCTCACCCGTTAAACAGGCGGTAATGACCTATGCACGCCAAATGTCACTTGGTATGTGTAGCGGATGTGCGCCAGAAATAAGGGTCCTTTGAAAAATGGCATGTGTTTTAGGCACACACAGATCCATTTTTCAGTGCACCTGTAAAAAAGGCCTTTTTAAAATTTTTGCCGAAAATGGACATATGGCAAAATTAAAATTGGCGTGCTTCCATTTTGGGTCTGAGACCTTACTGCCAGCCATTGATTTAGTGGTAAGGTCTCACACGTTAACCAGGCGGTAATGACCTATGCACGCCAAATGCCATGTGGCGCGTGTAGCGGACGTGCACCAGAAAATAAAAATTATTTTTCAGACGCGTATCGGACGCCTGCCAAAAGTGAAATTACCACAAGAGCCACACAGTAGCCGAGTGGTAACTCCAAATTGGCATGCTTTGGGTGCGCGTAGACACTTTAATGGCTTAGTAAAAAGGCCCCTAAATCATGTCAAGTTTTGCAAACTATGGTATCTAAAGATTCTACTAATTTAAGATTTGTATTTGAAAATTTGGAAAATTATACCAGTGTAATTTGTGGGTTTTTTTTTAATTTCCCTTGCTTGGTTGGTAAATCATCTAGATAGATGCTGTAAAAATACCTTGTGGAAACTTTAAAGGTACTACTAGAGAATTAGCCACCTTTTCAATAGCATACTATTTTCCTCAAGCAAAGAAGAAAGACACTTCACAGCAGGAAAGACTGTCACTTGAAATTAATGTGCTGGAGGTTTTTGCTATTTTGGAATAATCTAACATTCAGATTTCTGTTCCATCATGTTTGCTAGAGAATGACCTCAAAACTTTGTGTGACTCCTGAGTATGGTAAGGGGTGGTGTGGGGAGGAAGATGATGATAGGAGCATTAGAGATGCATAGCAGGGATGGTGGAGTTTAATTGGCTAGGAATACAAGGGGCAGGGCAAGTGGAATGGAGATTGTGATTATACCCTAATTTTGGTGGGCGAGAAAGCATTGGAAAGATGGATTAGATGTTGGGAGGGTGAGGTACAGTGGTTATACATGTAGGGCAATTTTGTCCTACCCTGCCCTCCTTTTGGGAAGATTTAGATTACTTCAGGAGGAATGTTCAGAATTTTTATGGGTGGAGGGGAGGGGCACTGGGCTATCGCAGCTGGTGGAAAATAAGGGGGTAATTTTTAACCCAAATATGGTTTTTGGTTGGGTTATGGGACTAAGGAAAGGACAGAAGTAACTGAATTTTCTCTCAGCTTGTGTGCAACCCCACCACGGGTGATGGCCAAGGCTTGTCATCACCTCAGGCCTGAATGAAGAGTTTATGGATAATATCTTTGGACATATTTTAGGTAGATGACAGCTAGGTCATCACTGACTACCAGGTGTTTGTGGGAAAGGGATATCAGGAAAGCAGCTCTGGGAGAGTATTAAAGGATAATTAATGCTATTGAATGCTTTGTTTATAAGTTGAACATTGTTAATAAAGCTGCACCGACATTGTGTGCCAAATTGATGTTAGTGTACTGATTAATTTGTACTATTGGGAAAGTATGTTTGCAAAGAAGCAGTGCAAATACCAGTGTTATAGCATTGGCTTTGAGTTCTGATAAGCAGTGAACATAAGTGTTGCCATACTGGGCAAACCGAAGATCCATCAAGTCCAGCATCTTGTTTTGAACATTGGCCAGTCCAAGCCACAAGTACCTAGCAAGATCCCAAAACACTACAATACATTTTATGCTGCTTATCGTACAAATAAGCAGTAGATTTTCCCAAATCCATCTTTAAAATGGCTTATGGACTTTTCTTTTAAGAAGATATCCAAACCTTTTTTAAACCTCACTAAGCTAACTGCTTTTACCACATTCTCTGGCAACAAATTCCAGAGTTTAATCACACATTGAGTGAAGAAATATTTTCTCTGGTTTGTTTTAAATTTACTACTTTGTAGCTTCATTGCGTGCCTCCTAATCCTAGTATTTTTGGAAAAAGTAAACAAGTGATTCACGTCTACCTCTACCACTCCACTCATTATTTTATAGACCTCTATCATATCTCCCCTCAACCATCTTTTCTCCAGGCTGAAGAACCCTAGCCACTTTAGCCTTTCCTCAAAGGGAAGTTGTCCCATGCCCTTTATCATTTTGTCACCCTGCTCTGTACCTTTTATATATTTTTTCAGATGCAGTGACCAGAATTGCACACAGTATTCGAGGTGTGGTCACACCATGGAATGTTACAAGGTCATTATAACGACCTCATTATTGTTTTTTATTCCTTTCCTAATAACAACAATGACACCTAGATCCCTTTCCAGGTCGGTGACTCCTAATGTGGAGCCTTGCATTACGTAGCTATAATTCAGGTTCCTCCTCTTTCCCACATGCATTACGTTGCACCTGCTCACATTAAACATCATCTGCCATTTGCATGCCCAGTCTCCCAGTTTCATAAGGTCCTCTTGCAATTTTTCAAAATCCTCTTGTGATTTGACAACTTTGAATAACTTTCTGTTTTCAGCAAATGTAGTTACCTCACTAGTTACTCCCATCTTTAGATCATTTATAAATATGTTAAAAAGCAGCGGTCCCAGCACACACCCCTGGGGAACTCCACTATCTACCCTTCTCCATTGAGAATATTGACCATTTAACCTTACGGTCTGTTTTCTATCTTTTAACCAGTTTTATTCCACAATAAATCACTACCTCCTATCCCATGACTCTCCAATTTCCTCTGAATTCTTTCATGAGGTACTTTGTCAAATGCCTTTTGAAAATCCAGATACACAATATCAATCGGCTCACCTTTATGGAGCTAAATTTAGGCTCTTAGGTAGAAAGCTCAAATCCAGAACTTGTAGGGTAATATTTTCAGAAATGCTCACCATTCCATGGGCAAAATGAAAATTGCCGCAAGTCCATTTTGGGTCTGAGACCTTACCGCCAGCCATTGGCCTAACAGTAAAGTCTCACCCAGTAACCAGGCGGTAATGACCTACGCACATCAAATGCCACTTGGTCTGCATCCAATATGCGCGTCAGAAAATAAAAATTATTTTTCGGACATGTGTATCGGACGCGCGCCAAAATTGAAATTACCGCAAGAGCCACATGGTAGCTGGGTGGTAATTCCATTTTGGTGCACGTCGGGTGCGTGTAGACGCTTACATGGCTTAGTAGAGGGGACTTAAGTTTCTAGCTCTAGAGAAAGTTTCAGTTTAAAACTATGAGGGAAAGGGTTGTATGGTATGGAAACTAGTTAATAATGCTTGCTTTTCTCTTTTTTATTTTTTTTTCTAAGACTAAAATAGGCCCCTCTTAGCATCTAAGCACTAGAATGTGGCATTTCTTGTGCTCTTTGCCAGTAAAATAACCACAAATTTTTCATGAATTTGGATGTGTCCTCTATGGATGGCAACTTGCTTTATATTCTTGAATTTATTTCATTTCTTTTTCTTGTATTTTTCTCCGTAACTAGCCCAGGGGTCCTTATATGGTGTGAAGCCCCGCCCAGTGAATCCCAGGATGTACTGGGCAGGGCTGGGTGCCACCATTTTCAAAGCGGTGCCGATCGCAATTGTCCCGCACTTTACCCTATGATCAGAGATAATAGCGTGCATAAATTTGCATGCTATTATCTCTGATCATAGGGGTGGTAAAGCCCTGTGGTGTTCCAGTGCTATTTTTAGAGCGCTGTTTGGAACAGCGTGGGACTTTTGATCATCTGTCTATGAAGGCCCTAACACAGTTTGATGAATTCCTCCCTTTGTGGTAAAATAGCATGACTTAACAGTAGCCCATGTCGATAACTGCCTATCCCCCTTAGACATTCATGTAATATAAGCATCTAGATGCTGGTTTATAGACATCTAAAACCCAAATAGCACTTCTAAAATAACCTTCATTCAACTACCTGGTCGCAGGTGACTATATGCAAAGAATATACAAATATTCTACCATATAAGTCCTGTTCACAAGAACAAAGGAATTTGAACGTAGTGACAGGACTGAAAAGAATTTTCACTGTTTAAAATGGTTGAATAAAGTAAAGCAATGAATTTTGTCAGCTCTGTCTAGGTATCAATATTTTACCAACCAAAGTGGCTCAATCATTTAACAGTTGCTATTCATCTTATGTGAGGAGGAAAAAAGCCTCTGTATTCCCGTTTCAGTACATACTTGTGTCTGTTAAACCGGGATGGAATGCATTCTTGTTATACATCTGTTAGTGAAAGTGTTTTAAACAAATTAGAATGGACTTATCTATTAAGGTTGCAATCAGTAGGATTTAAAACTACAATTAGTTTAACTATAGCAATGCTCTATCCTTTTTTAGCTTAATTATGACTTTAAAAAGTTTTATGTATGGGCTTCTTTAAAACCATTGAATCGTTGAGCATATAAAAACAGAACAGAGGTTGCTGAGAGCTAACAAGCATGGCAAATGTAAAATACATTAATCTCTAACTAGACAGGCTACTAAAAGAAACTATGACTGAAACTACATTATAGCAGTGAAAAGCAAATATACCTCAGTGAATCATCTTAATCAAATTGAATTTAGATTATACACTCGCACACAAAATCTAATTTAGCCTGAATTACATGGTCATGAGTCGTCTGCTCCTTACAGGACAAGGTTAAGCAGATTACATTTAGGTTCATGTCAGCAGCATCTGCTAGTTAGCACTCTGAATGCAAATTTAATGAGAAATGTTGGGCCAAGTTTATTAGAGAGACTGCTGTTTTAGGCAGGTGTGTGACGGATGTTATTAATTTGGGCTGCTACAAGGAATTGTTTCATCTAATTGCATATTTGTATATAATCAACATCATGATCAATATTTACCTATTTGTTCCTTCTGAAAAAGAGAATAAAAGAGACGATGAAAGTATAAATAGAATAATAGGATAGAATAATATCAAGGTTTTACTGACATAGGCAGAAACGGCTGAATTACTTAAGAGTTCTGAAATCATGATGGGGTCCTTTTACTAAGCAGCGGGAAAAAGGGCCCTGCGGTAGCAGTGGGGGCCTCTTTTCCCCCCACATGCCAGGACCCTTTTTACCAAAGCAGGTAAAATGCCCCACCAAAAAAATGGCCATGAGTTAGATAATTCTTACCGCGTGACCATGCGGCAGGGAATACTTACCGCCACCCACTGAGGTGGCTGTAAATGCTCTGACGGTAACCCGACGATAACTGGGCCATGCACGGTGATGTCTGATTACTGCTAGGTTAGCACCGCGCAATAAAAAAATGTTCTGGCACGCCAGACATGGCACGTGCTGGAGCCAGAACTACCACCAGCAGCTGCGTTTGGCCGGCAGTAGTTCCGGAATAGCGTGCAGTAATCTCGTGTTGGCTTACTGCCACTTTTTTAATAGGGCCCCCAAATTATCTGATTTCAGACCTGTGGCTTCTGATACTGTGAGCATGGTATAGTTTTTTTTTATTATTATTTCTTTTAGTTTTCTGGTGTGCATTTCCCCAAAACAGGAACACTAATCCCAAGAAACACAAAACAAACGTGCCATGCTGGATTAACCCGAAAGTCCATTGAGCACAGCCAGCACCCAGTTGCTGGCAGTAGCTGGTCTGAATCACTTGGAAGTACCTGTCTGATCATACGGAAGATATTTATTCCCCATTGATGTCTCCAAGAACTAAGAGCTGACAATCCTCCCTGTTCTCCCTGTCTAATAACTGTTAATGGATCATTCCTCCAAAAACTTGTTCAAATTTTTTTGATCCTGGCTTTTACCTAATTCCAAAGTAATGGCTTCCTTAGAATGTTCCTTTAGTTGGACATTTACCCCGGGATTCTATATATCGAGTCTTAATTTCTGTGTGGAAATCGAAGTGTATTCTATAACAGTGCATGTAACTTAATTGGTTAACTTCTTAATCGGTGCTGTTTATTGAATATTAACAAGCAATTATCAGCACTAATTGGTATTGATTAAGAATTACACACACAGCTTGCTAAGCATATTCTGTAACAGAATGTAGTTGCAAAATACCACAGAAAGGTGGTATATCAAGTCCCATTTCCCTTCTAAAACCCATAGTTGCTATAGAATGCACCTGCTCTGTGCCTAATTTAGGTATTGGGATTTACACCAAGTAAAACTTGGCATAAATGGCCATGACTAAATTTAGTCGGCAAATTCTATATACCGTGCAGAAATTTAAGCCTATTCTATAAAATATAAGTGTGCTTTAGAGAATATGCCTAGGCATACTTTTTTTCTGTGCAGAATTTTCAGGTGCCATATATAGAATCTAGCCTTTAAATTATCCAAACCACCCTGGCATCTACAAACATAATTTGCTATTCAAGTTTTAGATGTGCATAAGTTGCCACGTAAATGTTTATATTATTTAAATATTGTAAACGGGCCCGCTGCTCCAGTATGGGGGAGGAAGCTGCCTCCCCTGAATAGCCAGAACTTCACAAAACTGCCACCAGGAAATACTTCAAAAACATTCCTTTATTTTCCCGATTCATAAACAAAACTTCTCTCCAGAGTAGAGACTTGCTTTTCAGGCATGGCTGTTCTGCCTTGCTTAGTACATCAACCAATTACACAAAGACTTGGCCCCTTCCCGGAGGGGAATGCAATAGTCCTTTGGAAATCCCTGCTTTTTTTGGTCCCAGTCAGTAGCAAACAAATAGTACTTGTCCCACAAGCAGGATTTCCCCTCAAGACAGTGTTAATCACCAAGCAGCCTTTACTTTCAGGAGGTTCAATACTTTTGGGACTTCCTTCCACCCAAGGTATTTCAGCCTGCTTCAGTTCTTTAGGGACCTGTCTTGCCCAAGGATTTTCAGCCTACACTGCTCCTCTCCTCCTGAACTGAACCCCTCTTCCCACCAGGCAACCCTCCTTCATAAACAAGCCTTCCAACTTCAGAGGTTCTCACAATAATCAGGTTTTAAAACAGGGTAGTAATTCCCCCACCACTCAGGGTTTCCCCAAAAGAAAACCAGGCTTCTCTACTTAAGCAGGGTTTAAACCAAAATAAATTCCCAAAACCATGTAGGTTTCCAAACCTTCAGGGGCTGCCTTCCTCAGCTCTCAAGCTCCCATTCCATTCTGCTTTCTTCCCCTGCTCAGGCTAATTAATTCCCTCTTCCATCCAATCCTCCTCCTGCTTCTCAGCCCACCCCTCCCTATTACAGGTGGGAAGCATGATATACAGATTGCTGGTCCCGGGAACTGGCTCCTTCATTCACCCTCCCTCTTGTGGTCAGAGGCGGTATATTGCCAGCTTGCCTATCCCCTGGGATCTCACTGCTAGGACTGGAAATGCATTCTGGGATATGTAGTTCATGGTTCTGCTGCTTCACTCTATACATCGGGGATGTAGCCTTGTCACAATATCTAAATCCTGATTATAGAAGGCCGGGATATACACATTTAAAACTGTAAATTGTGCACATGGCAAAGAGACACGGTCTGAGAATGTTTTAAGTAGGACTGTAGTAGGCCTAAAATATAAACCTGCATTCCCCACCCCCATCAGCACATCCCCCCCCCCTTCTCTCTCTCTGTTAGGCCACCCTCCTTCCTCTACCTTTAAATACAATTTAGCCCTCCAGAGCACTGACAATATTTCACTAGCCTTGGCGTTTTCCCTCTATCATGTCCCATCTCCTTTGATGTTACTTCCTGTTTCCACAAAGACATGGCAGAGGGAAGACACTGGGGTTGCTGTGGATAGCATTGGGTGAAAAAATGCTGGCGCTCAGGAGGGGAAAACTACCTATAAAGGTAGACGAAGGGAGGGTAGCCTGAGAGAGAGAGAGGGGGGTGGGGTTGCTGGACCCTGGGATGGAGAGAAATGTTTTGAAGGTGTGGGACATGCTGCTACTAGCCGGAAGAGCAGGTTTTGGCCACTGAGGAGGAGCAGGTGAAGCAGACTTTCTGTGCCCTTGAGGTTTGGTGCCCTGAGTCAGTGTCTCACTTGGTCCATTGCTTGAGTTGGCCCTGACTCATAACAGAAACATAAATGTTTATATTTGGTTCATGTTCTTCTGACCAAGTATTTCACAGACTATTCTTGTTCTTATGTGTGGAGCGATTTCATGTATAGGGTATTTGCAAAATGGGTACTGGAATGAGGCATTAGGGAAATAAACTGACTAGGCATGAAGATGAAACAGGAATGTGAAGGATTACAGTGGTTAATGTACTGGAATGAAATTTATCAATGCTGACAAGTCTCACAAGGCTTAATCAAACAAGTGGAAGTTCACACAGAAAATGGTTTTAGATTTTGAACAATAAAAAGAAAACTATCTGTCAGGGCATAACAATTCTTGGCAGACTGGTCACATACATGTAATTTTGCTATATACTTACACCAATGATTGCTGGATGGAATATCCCGATTCTGTTTAAAATAATGTTTGTTTTATTGCCTTCTGCTAATAACAGTAATCATATCAGTTCTCTAGAATCCACTAACAAGAGTCTTTAGAAGTTGGTAATTATTTCTTCAAGAAGACGTGTGCTGTTTTCATACCTACTCATGTTGAGCAGTTGTAGAGATTAGTATTAAATTACTTTGGGGCTCTTTTACTAAAGCTTAGTCGTGTCACAGAGGGTCCAAGGGAGCCTTATATGGAAATATGGTTCCCTATTTGTAATTGTGTGTGACTACCACTAGGGGTGCCATTTTGAAGCCGGCACAGGACTAGGCAGGAGCAACTGGGCATCATTCCTGCCCAAAGACTCTCTGGACCTCCAAAAGATACTCCCCTGAACTGCCAATGATTCTAAGGTAGCCCTTTGGGGGCATGGGCTACTTTTATGATAGAGGAGTTTGGGGAAGGGAAGTGAGAGGCTTGTGCTTGGGGGGGGGGGGGGGGTTACGGTCCTTGTGATGGGGGGGAAGGCTTAGGTCGAGGAGGCCCAGAAGCCTGGTAGGACCCTGATCTGTCAACCCAGGAGCTCCTGGACAGTAAAACAACCCAAGAAAAAAGCTGGGGTTATTTTACCATGATTTTTGGGCCCTATTGTGACTTACCACCGTAAGTCATGGTAGGGTATTTGCATAGTAATGAGATGCAAAATATACATTTGCATATTTTCCATCTCATTAATACCTAACACACTATGACTTAAATTTCTGCACAATATTTTGGTCAAGTAGTAATAGGGCCATTTAAGCCCTAACTCTGCTTGATGAATTCCCCCTAAAATCAATCTACCTTGGAGAAATATTTCTTAGAAAGCTCTAATGATGCCAATATTTGTGTGCAAGGTCTTCTGTTGCTAATTACTATATTTCACAGAGTATTTGATAGAAGAAATCATTTTAACCAGTGTTTCCTTGTGATAGTGATAATTTTACAGTGCATTTACAAAGTGGCAATGATGTTACGAATCTGTAGGCAAACACAGAATCATAGAACGTGAGAGCAGAAAAAGACCAAATAGTCAATCTGGTCTATCTGTCCACACTAATAGTCAGCTCTAAAATCCATTCCTCTCCAAAGATCATCTGTGATTATCCCATACTTTCTCAAATTCAGATACTGTCTTTCTTTCTCCACCACCTCTATTGGAGGCTACCCAAGTATCACCATAATTTTTGTAAAGAAATTTCCATAAATTACTCCTCAATCTATCCTCTTTTGCCATGAGAGTATATATACACACAAGAACTCCCCAGAGAATGCTGAATCAAGGCTTGAGTCAAGCACCTGTCTCAGACTCAACACCTAAGCTGACTCATGATTGTATATACTTGGCTTCAAACCCTCTGTTCTATGCTATGCTATGCTATGCTATGATATTCTGTTTTGTATACCGCACAAATTATTTAAAAAAAAAAAAAAAAACCTTCTAGGCAGTTCACAATAAGAAAAGCTCTTCTTATCAAGTGAGAACAAAACAAATTTGTATCAACATAACAATAAAATAACATTTCTTAAAATTCTTTACAACTGAAGAACCTAAGAAGACTCAAAGAGGAAAGTTTTCAAAAGTTTCCGAAATTGTAAAGATGACTGAACTTTTTTCAGACTTATTAGTAATAAATTCCAGAATGTAGTTCCTTGTACTGAAAATAACGTATCATGTATAGTTTTATAATGTATGTTTTTAGTGTGTGAAAAACCCAAACATAATGTCCTTGAAAAACATAGCCATTGGCCTTGCAATGAGTCAGCTAATAAATCAGCTACCCCCTCAGAATTTAATCCATACATAATTTTGTAAATTATGTTAATAATCTTAAACTATATACACTGTTTAACCATCAACCAATGCAGAACATGTAAGACTGGAGAGATTCTATCAAATTTATTCAATCCATAGATAAGTCTAGCTGTCGCATTTTGAAAATACTGCAAATGTCTCTGCAATTCGGATGAGATACCAAGATAAAGAGAATGGCAATAGTCCAGATGTGGAAGTATTACTGCCTGGACTATTAATCTAAAATTATTTTGTTTTAATGAGGATCTAATTGCTCTCAGCTGTCTCAGTCGAAAAAGAACTCTTTTACTAAGAGCATTGATTTGTCTTTCTTATAATAATTTTGAATCAAGAATAATGCTCAACACTTTCGAGTGATCTTCTATCATCAAACTTTCTCCAGAAACCAATACCACTTTCTTTTCTGAAAGCAAATCAAAATCCCCAAAGCAAACAAGTTTGGTTTTTTGCTTCTTTAATTTCAAAAAATGAGTAGTAGACCATTTATCTATAATGGAAATTAAGGGGTCCTTTTACTAAGGTGTGCTGAAAAATGGCCTACGGTAATGTAGATGCGTTTTGAGCGCATGCAGAATTATTTTTTAGTGCACCTACAAAAGTGCCTTTTTTTGTTGAAAATGGCCGTGCGGCAAAATTAAAATTGTTGTGCGTCCATTTTGGGTCTGAGACCTTAACGCAAGCAATTGACCTAGCAGTAAGGTCTCACTCAGTAACCGGGCGGTAATGATCTATGCGCATCAAATTCCTCTTGACACACGTAGCTGCTGCATGTCAGAAAATAAAAAAATATTTTTCAGACACGTGTAGTGAACGCGCGCCAAAATTGAAATTACTGCAAGGGCTACATAGTAACCAGGCGGTAACTCCAATTTTGTGCATTATGTGTGTGCATAGGTGCCTACGTGGCTTAGTAAAAGGGCCCCCATAGTTTTCTACCTTTCTGTAATTGTGGTTGAAATGGGACATAACAAAAAAATGTCATCTGCATAGGATAATGCAAATACTCCCAGTTCCGTGAGATATTTTCCTAGTGAACTCAAGTATACAGTATATTGAAAAGAGAAGGAGAGAGTGGAAATCCCTGTGGACCTCCACAAACCAGGTTCCAACTATAAGAATCTCTCTCTTCCCCCTCACCATATATGATCTTAAAGTCAAAGACTGGTCAAACCAGGTTAATTCCGTGCCTGTTACACCTTGCTCACTTAGGTGTCCTTTTACAGAGTGGCAGTAAGCCCAATGTGGGCTTACCACTTGCTCTTTCGGGACTGTCACCAGCCCAACGCAGCCACCGGCAGTAGTCCTGTCCTAAGCATGTGCCATTTCTGGGGGAAAAAGAAAACCCATGGAAATGGCTTGTGTGGCGGTAACCCAGCAGTAATTGGGCATCGCTGCACGCTGCCCTGTTACCACTGGGTTAGCGTGGGAGCCCTTATCACCACCTCAATGGGTGGCGGTAAGGGCTCCCTGTCACATGGCCATGTGGTAAAAGTTCTCTTATCACATGGCCATATGTGCTGGGGGATTTTTTAACCACTGTGGTAAAAAAGGCCCTGGCACAAGGACAAAATGGCCCCCGCCGCCAACGCAGGGCCTTTTTTCCCCACAGCTTGGAAAAAGGGCCCCTTAATTTGATAAGCAATACAGAGTGATTTATAGAAAACCCATAAGATCAGTTATGGGTGGATAATATTGGCATTGATGCAGTAGTGCCTATATATATTTTGTTATGATAAGGGATAAAAGAAAAATGGGTGGTGACAGGGAAGATATATACTCAATAGGAAGATAATTTAATAATTTTGCAATGGGAGTCTTATAAAGACCTAGGAATTAAAATTAATGAAATTTTTATGTAATTTAATTGATTAATTAACAAATTAATTAGCAAAAAGGGGTAAACAAAATAAGAAGGGATTACTGGGAAGAGATGTTGAGGTTTAGTAAGGCATCCAAATTAGAGCAGAAAGAATGGTGACTTCAAAGGGTATGTAAATTTTGGTTTGTTTTTTTAAGGTTGGCGTGGAGCAAAAAGAGCACGAGAACGTCAGGAAAATTGGCGGTCTCCGGGTTGAGGAGAATTGATGGGCAGGAAGAAGAAAAGCTAGTTGAGGGAACTGAAGCAAGAAATTTCATCCACCCAATCGCTCCCAAAAGTTAGAAGAGTGAGGGTTGGGATTGGGATCTTAGGTAATTTTGTAGTTGGGGTAGCAATGTTTAGGGATGTTAAAAGGGGTCGTTTAAGTCACAGCTGCGGTAATTTAAATGAGAATTTTTCAAGCAACCTTCATTTAGGGATAATGAATTTACTGGCTATATGGATTTTGCAGTGTAATCTGCTTGTGTGCGAAACCACCAGGCCTTAACGTCACCGCAGGTCTAACTTTACAAGCTGGGTTCATGGAGTATTAATGCATTTGATAGAATAAACATGTGCAGCTAGGTTGCACCGACTAGCTTTATAAAAGGTAATAAGAAAAGTGAAGGTTGCATTGAAATATTGATAATAACATTTTTATTTCTGTTGGTTATGAATTTTTGATTGGTTAATAAAGCTGCGGCCAAAATTATTTTTCCAATTTATAAGGTTGTCATACTATTCTTTATTCATGTGTATGTCAGGAATGGATGCAATACAATGCCAATATTAAGAACTGAACTCTGCAGAAATAAAAAATTGGAGCTGGATAACCTGCTGTCCTTTGCTTAGATATAGTTTAATGTCAGAAGTAAGCACCAGGAGTAAAGCCTCAATACTGTATCTTGATCTAAACCCATGTTGAGTTTTATGCAGAATGGTATGTGTCTCAATAAACCTTTGTAATGACTCATATTCTAAAAATTCTATTAACTTCGTCATCCACAGGATACTTGCTACTGGATGGAAACTTTCAACCAGTGACAGATCTTCCCCTATAGATTTTGGGAGTGGAGTCAATACAATACCTGAAAGTTCTTTTGGATAACACCTGAATCAAAGAGAATTGTTTGCAAAAGTAGTCAGACATCTAATGATTTCATCTGGAGCTTCCCGTAACAAATAAGAGGGGCATTTATGCAAACTACATGATTTCTTTGATAATCAAGCCACAGGTTTTTTTAACCAATTTTTGTCTGTTGTAATATCATTAAATCTCTTAGAAATAAGAATTAAAGCTCTATCCACCTTCACATCCTTAAAATATTATTTTACCTTATTTACTTTAACTTCAAAGAATCTAGCTTGGTCTTCTACACTTGGATATATAGAATCTGGAATCATTAATAACCTTGTGGTATCAGTCATATACTCAAAAAATTTTTAAAGAGTTTTACTACTATTATCTGATCTATGACCTTCTTGATCATAAAATTCTTTTTAATTCATGATATCACCCTCTTATATTCTCTAATCTCATTTCTCCAGATTTTGTATAATTCGCTTTACTTGTTTTTCCCTCACCTTCTTTCTAAATTTCTGCAACTGGATCAATTTCCATTATAAAATCTTTCACTACATGTACTTTTCCACAAATCAATCTATCATTAAAATATAAACATTCAGTAACTTCATAATCTAAAAAACATGTATTTTCTTCCCTCAAGGGAACTTGAATCAGATTATAATTAAAAGGACATCTACTCCTATGTGTTTTCAATTTTCTTTCCTTCCACCTACCATATAAAAGTGTTAGAATTACTTGTGGGCAATTACTTGTGGGCAAATTTGTTTACAATCTAGCAAATGTTCAAAATTCCTTACATAATTAAACTGTCTAGATCATCTAGGACGATTACTAACTAAAGTTAATAATGCTGTAGATCCATTTTTCAGTTCACCCTGAATAAAACTGCCCACAGAACCCAAACCCAGGCAGAATATTAATAAAACATTGACCAATACATGTTAAACAGGTTTTTTTAAACTCCTAACTGCAGTAATAATTTCAAAACCTCTAAAAACACAGTCTATCACTATTTCAGCCATATTCCTTCTATTGCTTCTACTGATTCCTCAAACTCTCTCTGCTGCTGCTCAATGACAGGAAAGTTGGTACTTTTTAAATGTACCAACTCTTTCAAGAGTAGCAGCACTACCACTGTTTAAACAGCATGGTGTTAGTCACTTTCCTGTTATTTCCATGAAATTTACAGTATCTGCAACATATAATTCATTCAAACTGCTGTACAAGCAGCCTGGAAGAAGACAGCGGGCATGTTTAAGAAGTGTTACCTGCCTCCAGCTAACCTGGAGGGAAAGAAGAAAAGAGAAACAAGAGACAGATGAAAGAGGAGAGCTTATTCTTGGATACAAGTCATCACAGAAAAGGGAGAAAAAAGGGACAAAAAAAAGGGAGAGAGAGAAGGAAATTGAGAGGGAGGAAGGCATGAACAAGAGGGAGGAGGAAGAAGAATGAGAGGGAAATATTAAGTGGACAGAAAGATAGGTCTAAATAAGGGAAGAGGAAGGAAAACCGAGTGGATTGGGCAAATTAAAATTGATATATGGTGGAGCGAGAGAAAGTAGGAGAGATAGAGGATGGTACAGAGGTGGAATCAGACTGGGCTGAAGAGAAAAGATGGATGCCATGAAGGGCTAGGAAGAGAAAAGATGGTCATGGGGAATGGGGAAAAGTGGAAAGATAATAAAATGAGACAGGCACATATCTGAAATTAAAAAAAAAAAACCAGAAAAATACAAGAAAGATAGTCTGAGAACATCAGAAGAATACAGAGCAAAAGTGAAGAATAAGAATATGTGGAGGGGCATAATCGAACTGGGCGCCCATCTCCTAATGATGCCCCGGCGAAGGGGTATGGCATCCTGTATTATCAAAACAAGATGGGCGTCCATCTTTCGTTTTGATAACATTTAGGTCGTCCTTAGAAATGGGCTACCTCGGTTTTCAGCGATAATGGAAACCGAGGACACCCATCTCAAAAACGACGAAATCCAAGGCATTTGGTCATGGGAGGAGCCAGCATTCGTAGTGCACTGGTCCCTCTCACATGCCAGGACACCAACCAGGCACCCTAAGGGGCACAGTAGTGGACATCACAAATTGCTTCCAGCTGCATAGCTCCCCCACCTTGTGTGCTGAGCCCCCCAAAACCACCCCAAAACCCACTCCCCACAACTGTACACCACTACCATAGCCTTAGGGATGAAGGGGGGCACCTACATGTAGGTACAGTGGGTTTCGGGTGGGTTTTGGAGGGTTCCCATTTACCACCACAAGTGTAACAGTTGGGTGGGGATGGGCCAGATTACATGTTTGTACGGGGTAACATAGGTTGCAGCTTCTTTATTGGTAACAATTTAAATATATCACATGATATAAACAACTCAACCCAAGCTATATGAACAATGTCTCAAGAATTAATATTTGAACCTCTCCAATCACTCACCCTCACAGCAAAGTGGTCCGACATTAGCCTAGCTCCACCTCAGCCGAGCAAGGGCCCATGATGCCGGCATGTACCTCCATGCCTAATTTAAACGTGGTCACCTGACCCCTTAGCTAAAATGTGGGTCATCCACCATGAGCTTAAGACCCTGTAGCTTGGGTTACTGCCCGCTGCGACAAAGGCCTCACACCACCAGCCAATCCCACACCTCCAATTCCCCTTATGCTCAGGGAGAGAGAGTCTGGAAAACCACCTCTGAGGAGCAGGAAAAAAGACCCTGAACCTCAGAGGCTCTCCCTTAAATGACTTTGCCAAGCTTCCCTCCCCTTCCATGGATCATTGGCCTTACCAGCCAATCAGCTCAGCCCCTGCTTTAAATTGACTAATGACTATTAATTCACTTAAGCTCACAGATTGTTAAATTGAAACTCAAAACCACAGCTTCACACTCACTGTGTCAAACAATGGATATAGGAAAGAGCTCTCATTTCAATTCACATCAATCAATGTTGATCTAAGTGGAGAAAAAAAGCTTCAGTATCGCCACCCAGCCAGCCCGAGACTAACAGACTATAAGGCGTGGGCCCGGCGCAACATCATCTAGCCCCCCCAAAAAAAACTCCACAGTAATAAATGTCTTAAAGATCAATGGTAGACAGATCCATATATCCATAGATCACAGGATTTTTGTGTATACAATCCTTTAAATTGTCCAATGGCAAGCCAAGCCATCAATAACCTACTTTCCTCTATACTTATCTCCTCCCACCCTTCCTTTCTTCCCCCACTCACATATTGCATGCCCAAAGCCATCGCAGGATCAGAGGGACTTATCCTTCAGTTAATGGCGCCCTCCAGACAGGCTCTCGGGCTATTTAAACTAGTCATATTCAGTGGCCCTTAACCAGATAGTGCCACTGAAAATGTCTGGGTAGCGCCCAATGCAAAACCAGCTATTTTGGGGGTGTTAAGGGGCGGAGTCAGTGTTTGGCCAGTTAAGTGCCGATATTCAGCATAAATAGCAACACACAAATGTCAGTCCTGTTTATGCGGTGACCTTGGCAGGTTGTGCCCCACAGCCAATGCTCAGCACTTAACTGGCTATGCTTTTTTTGCCAGCTCCATATATCCAGAAATTCAATGTCAGAGCCCGGACATGGGATAGAATTGAATTTTCAGGAATAACACCAGTGGTGGTCAACAAAATGCTGATTGTCATTGGCCGAATATACTTTTAAAAATATTGCCAGTATATCCCTATTCAACACCTGTACCTGGGATCTTGCCAGATACTTGTGACCTGGATTGGCCACTGTTGGAAACAGGATGCTGGGCTTGATGGACCTTCGGTCTGTCCCAGTAAGGCAATACTTATGTACTTATGTAAACCTTTTTTTAGGTGCTCTGCAAAAACTCATATTTGTTTTCATCAAGTAAACTGAGACGCCTGCAGAACTCAGCAGTCTGAAGACATTTACAAGCTAGTCTTAATTGGCAAATGTCCTAAAATTCACATTCTACTCAGCGGGTTCACTTCAATTAGATCAGCCTGGCTAGTTCTACTGATCTCGACAGCTCAGCTTGCTCTTCATTCATTGGTGTTACACGAGATTTTAATGACCCAGCGGCTCATTGTGAAACTAAAAACATGTCATTCTATATATTAAAAGTACAAACTTTATTCATTACTCTGAGCATTTAGATATTACATTTATAATTGTTTTGGTAGTATTATGATTACTGCTACATTTGTAATATTAAACCTATAATCAGATCACTAAACTTAAACGTCAAATAGATTAGCCTTAAATATTATCTGATGTTCAGAATGATAGAGACTTCAGTGAGCCAAAGTCAGTATCTAGAGATTTGTTCATAAATTTTCCAAAACACAGTTCATGAAGAAAGAGAAGGACTTGATTTTTTTCTTATTATATTGCTAGTTTGGAGAATTCAGTTAGGTGAAGAGCAGAATACAGCACAAATCAGTTTCTTATGATTTTCAGATGGAGTTTATGCAAGCATGTGAACTCCATTTGGGGGGAAGTTATCAATGTGGACTACATTAAGACAGGGTTTTGTTTTGTTTTTTTACCACAAGTCATGCTAATTTAGCACAGGGTCCCATTTTATGCAATGAGACCCTGTGCTAAAATAGCACAGCTCATGGTAAAATAATCCATCTTCAGGAGGAAGTTATCAAGATGGGCAAAGACAGGTTATTTTACCATAAACTTTGCTATTTTAGCACAGGTTCATTCCATAAAATTGACAACTCTCTCCTCTCCCTTAATGTTAGCCCACATTGATAACTTCCCTCCTTAATCTATTAATAACAATTTGAAGGCGCCTCTGCAGCTCTATTTCTTAATGATAAACACTTGACTAGAAACACTATAATCTTCAATAATTTCATAAAGCTGTAAAAAAAATCACTAAGAGCCATATCCAAATAGGCATGAATATGGGGCAGCTATTTAAAAAATAGACATACTTTATATAATAACATGCTGAAAACTGCACACTTACCCCCAAATTCTATAAGGTTGGGTGCCCAAATTTACATTTAGGGCCAGAGTCTGTATAAGGTACCGAAAAAATCTGTGCAGTAAAGATTTCCACTTATGCGTATTCTATAAGCGGCGCCTAGATTTAGGCGCAGTATATAGAATTTACTTAGTTGATATCCCAGTGCCTAAAACTACGTGCCTCCATTTACACCAATGAAAACATACATAAATCCCAGCGCATAGATTTACAAACACTGGGCCATATTCTATAACTACATGTATACATTTTGGAATGCCTACAAAACAACCATTTCCCTGCCCATACCTACACCCCTTCTCAACTGCACACATTTAGACACAGTTCATTACAGAATACGTTTAGTGAGTTCTGCGCCTAAATTCTAATTATTGCCAATTGGTTCTTATTATTGCTTGTTAAGTGCTATTATCAATGCTGATTAGCTCATTAAGCCAATTAAGATACACACGTTGATATAGAATACACCAGGATTACGGTGCAGATCTATAGGCACACTCTATAGAATCCGGCAGTTAATGTGCAAATTTGCATGCACAAGTTATAAAATAAGGTCAGTTGTGCACATAAATTAATTTAATAATGAGTATTAACAAGCAATTATAGGCTACAAATTATAGGTAACGCAAACAAGGATGGGCCTCAGCCCTTAATAAATACAGCCACACAAAGGGTTAAGTGTGAAAGAAAATAATGTATTTTCATGCTGAGGAACAACTGACCTGTTCCCTTCACAGATCAGGAGAAAACAGACACGTAAAGTCACTCCTTACTTTCACAAGTTCTCTCCTGTGGCCTGCATCTGTAGGCCCACTGCATGAACTTGTAGCCACTCCTGGGGTCCCCAAAGTTCAAGTCCTCTCTTCCAATACGCAGCACAATTGGCCGGCTTGGCCCTGACTTCCAAAGTCACAATGTCAACCTTTTCCAGTTACCATGTTTTGACTATTGCAATGGTCTTTTGTTTCCATCATTTTTATTTAAAACTTAAGAAGAAAAGTTAACATCATCATGTATGAACGTCTGATATTTTCCCCCCATGTGGCTAAACTAACACATAGTACTTCTACCCCAACAAATAGAACTTAACCTTCCCTCCCCTTCCCTTCCCTTCCCCTCCCACCCACCCCCCTTTTTTCCCTTGTTATGGCATCAAATGAACATAATAACACAGGGTACAGGGCAATATCTAGAAGTTTAACAGTCTACTCCTGGCAGTTGGAGTCAGAGTATTCCAAAAGGGAGTCCAAGTGAGTTGGAAACGCACTCCAGTCTTCGTTTTAAAGTCTGTAATTCCCACCCTCTCTACCCACAGTAACGTTATCATACACACACGCCACTGCGATACTGTAGGGTAGTTGTATGTAAGCCATTCTGAGAGTATTGCTTGTTTAGCCACTACAATAGCTTTACGTACAAAAGCGGTAAATCCTGATGGGACAGGGTGTATGAGAACAGGATGGCCCAGGAGCAGCGCCGAGTCATACTTCCAGCCCGCCTTCTACATCTCAGAAACATATTGTACTAGCTCCTTCCAAAATCGGACTATGCCCTTGCAGGACCAAAACATGTGCCCGAGGGTGGCCCCCGGATCCCTGCATTTGAAGCACTCTTCCCAAGGCGAGAGTCCCATATGAAAGGCTCTTCTGGGAGAAATGTAGAGTCGAAGAGCAAATTTGTATTGTAGCTCCCAATGCTACGTCATGTTCATTGTTTTGCGCATTGTAAGCACATGGGACTTGAACTGAGGCAATGTAAGGGCCACGGGGATATCTCGTTTTTAGGCAGCCAGTAACTTGGCAAAGTCTAGTTCGGTAACTGTGTCCCTGATGTGCCTGTGATGGAACATGAGGGGCACTTTTTGCTGTGCCTCTAAAGAGAATGCTGTTGCCAACTCTTCCTGGACATCCTCCGCCAGCGCCTCCCAGGACAAGGAACGTATATAATGCTTTAGCTGTGCATAATAGAACTCATCGGAGGGTGTGCAATGGTCTTTTAATGAGTTTATGTGTGGAGGACTATTAAAAGGCCCTATAGGTTGCTCAAACTGCTTCTGCTCAGGTCTTTTCTAGTTACCCTAACATGCACACATTTCACCAATTTTGAATACGTTTCATTGGCTTCCCATCAAACAGAGAATTATTTTTAAAATTCTACTGTTAGTTTTTAAGGTATGGAATAATCTAGTCTCTCCTCTTATTGCATCAGCATTACAAATCTATCAAACTGCAAGGGCCTTGAGGTCCTCTAATGAAAATCTTTTAGATATACTATCATTTAAGGTTATTAGATAAGAGGAATATCATATGTACATTTTCAAAGTTTAGAGACCTAAATTATGGAATGAGTTGCCTTTGGCCATGAGATCCATAACACCTGTAAACCAGTTTATGTGTGCATTGAAAACATTACTGTTTCAACAAGCTTACAGAGACTGAGCCACCACTGGATGGTTATCAAATCAATTATTTTGAATCGCACTTTGATGACTATTATTTATGGGAGAACTAAGAATGAATGATATTTTGGATTGAGGTGATATTGCTATTTGCATTTGTTTAATCGTTTATTTTGTCTTTGTCATTGTTTTTATTATTTTGAATGTTTTTTTTCTTTGTGCGCTGTCTAGAACAATTTGGATTGAGTGGGTTATAAGTATTTTAAGTAAATAAATAAACTTGGCCTACCTCAAATAAGCTTCTGCTTCTGGCAATTACAGGATAACAAGGTCTGTTGTGGTGCTGCTGCTCTTCCCCAGGTTCCCCTCAGGTAGTGCAGCCAAGAAGAACACCCTGGGAGGATTCCTTCACTCAGGGCCTCTACTTTTCTACACTGACTCAGGGCATTTAACTCCAGCCTGGTTTGAGCCCCACCCTCCTGACAGCATCTGCCATGGCAGGTTAGTGCCACCTGCTGCAAGGGAGGGAGTGCACTTAGGGACACCTGTTACTGCTCCACTCACTCCCTCACAGCCATAAATGGCCTTAATTGGTGCTAATTGTCCTTAGTCAATATTCTAGAAGTTGCATGCACAAAATGTTTCACAAGCAACTTCTAGAGGGTCTTGACATGGGAGGGGCATGGGAGAGTCATAGGCATGCCCAGGATGAGCATGCACAAGTTATAAAATATTATCACTGACACTATTAGGCACAATCACTTACACCACCCAATGAGGTAGCGGTAAGGGTTCCCGCGCTAACTTGGCAGTAACCAGGCAGCGCTGATTTCCACTGGGTAAGCACCAGCGCTACACAAATAGGAAATATATTTGTAGCACTGGAAATGACGCGTGCTAGGGGTGGGAACTACCACCGGGCTCCTGTGGTAGCCTGGCAGTAGTTCCAGATTGGCAAGCGGCAAGCCTGTTGCCGTGCACCAACCCTTTAATTAAAGGGCCCCTAAGTTATATGCTTAAGTGGTGATATTCTATAACTAAGTGTTCAATTGTGAGCACAACTGAACACCATTTCTAGAATTTGAGGGTTAATAATTAAACTGTATGCAGATCTATCAAATTCAGTTTCCTAAGTATTTGACAAAACAATATTATTCAGTCACCAAAGAAACCACTGTGTCTCTAAGATAGCCAAAATGCACTGCTTTACACCATTTTTATCAGCCCCAATACTGTTCATTCTAGTCATGGTGTTCAGTACAATCAGAGCAGCGTTTTAGAAAGGAGTCACAACCCAGAACTGAGATGTGCAGATGCTTACAATTCCACAAGTATTTAAGAAAAGGATCTGCTGACATAGATCCCTTTCTACCAGTGCCAAATGCTGCACACCTGTGGCAGCAAATCCTTACAACCTACCTCCTGATCACAGCATTGCAATCCTCCCACCCCCTTCACAACACTCTAACCCCCCCCCCCCCAAATCACATTCTGATTCTCCCATTCTCCTGTTCATAGAACTCCAATCCCTCCACTCTCTGATCATAACACTAGGATCCCCCATCCACAATCACAATACTCTGACCATCTCAGTGTGCCCCCACCAGATCCCCCTCCAAGCCCCACCCCGCCCTCCACCACAAAGACCATCCCACATATCCTAACCCAATCTGGTTCCACAACCCCTCCCCCTGTCCTCCAGTCACCCCTGGGACTCACCTAGGGGGTCCTCCATGACGGCATAGTAGTACAGAGCAGGAGTGGTCCCCTCCACTCCTGATCCACCAAAATGGCAACACTGACTACTAGCGGTACTCTTGTGTGCTTTTTGGTACCTTACAAGTCCACAAACGCAGGTCTAGATCCCAACATTGATCTTAGGGGGTCACAGATCTCTTCATAAAATCTTCACAGAATCTCTTCATAAAGGTGGTTAATATATCCCAATAAATAAATAGGGGGGTCTTTTACTAAAGATTAGCTCGAGTTATCTGCAGCAGGGCCCATTTTATTCCTATGGGCCCTGCTGCAGATAACTGAAGCTAATCTTTAGAAAAAGACCCTCTAGATGTGCCCTCCCCTTCTAAAATGGGAAATGCTTATCTATGCTTTGTCTCTCCCTATTCCCACCCAGACTATGTCCACTTGCCAGATGAACAACTTTACGATTTAGATTTTTGAATCTTATTTTCCCAAAATTGGGGAAAAAATGTTGACATTTATACGCAAGGATTCAAAATTAATGTCTAAATCGAGAATCTGGCTTCTAAAATAAGCTCCTTAGTATATCTACTATAATAAAGCTCACCTCCAACGTTCTGAGGCTGCCTGGTGGCTTCCAGTGGTAGTGTCCCTCATGGAGTAGATATCCGGTGGTGGTGTCAATCATGTAGATAATCGTGACGTCAGCAAGAGGGGAGGAGCGACGAGTGCCCAATGTGGAGGTGGAGTAGGGAAACGTCAGGGAGAGGGGAGGAGCCGCGATTGTCCAATTTGGAGGGGGAGGAGTAGGGAAACACGCGGTGTGTGTTTCCCTACTCCTCCCCCGCCCAGGAATCCAAACGGAGCGCAAGGAGGCAGGTGAGAAGGTCTACCGGGCCCAGTACGCAAGCGGCTGAGGTTCCTACGAGAAATGCAGGCACAGCATCGCAAACGACTCACTGTTACTGGACATCATGGTGCAGGTAGGCGCGCTGCAGTACGTGGGGGCGGGGAGCAGGGCTCGGATACCGGTGATCGCTTGCTAGCGCCCATTTCCTTGCTTTCTGAAACAGGCCTTTTTTACTAGTTAAGCTATAAAATAAATATACAATTTGAGGAACTCCAGTGATGAGTATATTTTAATTCGAGGCAAAATAGGTCATTAATCTGAGACACAAGTCTATCATGTACTTGAAATTTAACTCAGAATGCTTAAGAGATCATTGTGATTATTTAGAAGACCTAGTCACGATCTGAATTGCATAAATCATCATCATTTAGACATGCATATCACAAACATGTTAAATCCCAATTTTAGAAAGATGAGATATACACATCCAAATTGTGAATATGTGCATATGGCAAGGAGGTGTAGTCAGGGTATGTTCTGGGTGGAGCTAAGGCAGCACTAAAATTTACATGCATATTCCCCATTTCAGAAGGAAAAAGAAAAGCCATGCCCCTCGAGATCAATGTCTTGGGACATCTAGGTTATATAAAGGTGCTTCTGTTGTTCAACGCTCTACTGGAGGAACTGGGAGAGTCAGCCCCTTAATCCCCCAATGTTTTTGTCACCCCCACCCCCCAAGGTAATACTGACAAATGATTTTGGACTCTGTGACAGCTTGGGAAAACATAGATGTGCATGTTGGTAAAATGCCAGACATACAGGTGCATGTTATATTGCCATGTTGATCCCATTGAGATCTTAAATGTTGACAGTGTCAAAATAGGTGCCGTCAGCACATACACACATCCATTCCTGCCTGTATTTTACAACAGGCTGTACGTCGGCAGATCCTTTTCTAAAATATTAGCTGAAATTAACATGTTCCGTCTGAACATCTCAATTCCAATTTGTATGTTCTTTCTAAAATCCGCCTTCACATAAAAAAAAAAAAAAAGAAACTGAAGTTGTAAGGCACCCTTAAATTAACTGTTGCTCTTCAGGACTGAATAGTAGCACAGTCCATTTTATACTCTGAGGTATTATAAGACCTTCTCTCACTAAGCCCTCCTTTGGGTACGCCAGATTAATTTTTTGAGTGTGAAGTCTAATCTATATGTATGAAATATATTACAGTACTTTCTAAAGCTTTTTTTTCTGTCAGTTCATGTTAATTAAAGGAGAAACTGAAGACAAATGTGTTCCTTTGTTCTGTTAAAATAAATTGGAAAAGTCAGTTCTAGTTGATTATTTGATCACTCCGTAAAAGACTGAAGGAAATATAATTAAATTTCCTGTATTGTACTGATGTCCAGAATACAATCATATTTAAAGGTCTACCAGCATTTCCATTACAATGAGGCTGTTTCCCTTGGTTTAGAATAGCAAAACTGTGAAAATAAGCCCAAAGTCTATGCATGAAAGGTACAGGTGTGCAGCCAAAATATTTTCATTTTGTGTAGTTTTCTGTGTTGTTTATGAGAAGTTTTGGTTTCTTTTTGTTTGTTTTCTTTTTTCATTTCAGGGACAATATTGTAAGTAGTATATATTTTTTGCAAATACTGTGCCTTATTCATGTATAGTGCACACTGGGGTCCTTTTACTATGGTGTGCTGAAAAATGGCCTGCGCTAGTGTAGACACATGTATTGGATGTGTGCAGGTCCATTTTTCAGCGCGCCTGTAAAAAAGGCTTTTTGCCGAAAATGGACGTACATCAAAATAAAAATGAGTGTGCATCCATTTTGGGCCCGAGATCTTACCACCACCCATTGAGATAGCAGTAAGGTCTCACTCGTTAACCGGGCGGTAATCATTAGCTTGCGTACACTGCCAATTACTGCCCGGTTAGCGCCACACAGTAGAAAATAGAAATTATTTTCTGCCATGTTTTTGGACACGGGTAGAAATTAGAATTGCCATCAGGGACATGCGGTAGATGGGCAGTAGTTCTAATTTCACACACGGGACCCTTTTACTAAGCTGCGGTAAGCACTATTGCATGCTTACTGTAGCTTAAAATGGCTTCTTGTGGGATGCGCTCAGGTATCCTGCAGCTAGCTCCAAATCTTCACACGTTAGCGAGCTAAAAAATATTTTTTAATTTTTGTTGGAGGGGGAATGTGTGCAATAGAATCCTATCACATAAATAAATATATTTTCAGTACCAAAGATAAATAACAATTACTTAATTAAGAGGAGAAAAGATCTAAGGGACATTTTTACAAAGGCGCAGGAGGGCTAATCCATGGGTAGCATGTGCCCAATTGGCACTACCGCTGGGTTAGCAAGTGCGCTTGGTTTCCGCATGGGCACCTTGTGAGCCCTTAGTGCTACTTTTTAAAATATTAGCGTAGGCCCATTAAAAAATTGCCTTTTTCTCAGCTGTAGTAAAAAATGGCCTGGCGCACACCTAAAAGACGTGCCCACAATACTGCAGGCCACTCTTTACCAAGACTTTGTAAAGGGACCCTTTAGTGAATTACACAAATTACCCAATGTAGTTAAAAGTCAGCATTCTAGGTCAGAAAACTGCCACACGTCTAATAGTGTACAAAAAAAAAACAATTCAAAATAATTTTATATATGTACTTCAAAATTCAAGCAAACATGAAAAATTTACCGGCTTAGATAGATAGATAGATAGATAGATAGATAGATAGATAGATAGATAGATAGATAGATAATATTGAATTAGTGTTGGCAAATTTACTTGAATTACATAAAAGAAAAACCAAACTCACAGCAGTAACTATAGTTTCTGGCAAGCCACTTCTTAGATTTAAAAAAAGGCCAACTAAAGGCTACATAGAGGTTATTCAAAATCCACTCCTCCAATCATATGTAGAGAATGGCAAATCCTCTTACTCTTATTGGCTAGGAAAATTATTTTTCATCAAGGCAGTTAACCTCGTCAATCATGGCTCAACAACAAAGTTGGTTCTGAGGAACTGAGGCAAAAAGATCCAGATTTGTTTCTTTTTTCAGTGGAGTGATTTTTCTAAATTTGTCGCCTCCCCCCCCCCCCCCCCTTGAATATCGGGCACAAGTTTGTCAATTATCCAGTAGTGTAACTGCGTAAATACATTTGCACATGACCACTAATTGGGAAAATGGAAATCAGCTATTTTCCAGCTGCTATAAAAATAACTTTAATTCATGGGAAAGACCCATGTAAGGGTGCTCTAAGGCCATTTTTTTTACCACAGCTTAGAAAAAGGATCCCTTAATATGCACAAAATTGATTTAAAACTTGCTAATACAATCAATTTGAGCACATTAAAATCTCAAACATGAGTGAAAAAATGTTCATTGAATCAAATGTGTGAAATTATCAGCTTCTTGTTTCAACAAAATGAGTATTCCCTACTGATGGAATTGTTAGCAGCTGAATCCCATCAGAGCACAAGGTTCACAGATGTTTAAAGATCTTTAATACAGAGTTCAGACACATAGAAGCATCATGCTGTAAGGCCTTATGAATCATAAACAAGATCTTAAATATAATTTTGTAAAGGACTGGCAATCTGTAAATTTCATAAGGAAGAAGAAGTAATATGCTGGATTCTAGAAAGTACCAGTCAGCAGTCCGGCAACAGAATTTTGCAGCAATTGCAAAGCTTTGATGTCACATTACAAAAGATCCAAAATAAAGAGTTACAGTAGTCCAGTTTGATTAACACCAGGCTCTGGAGTACTGACTGAAAATCATCAAAAGATAGCATGGACCCTTTAAGCCATTTCAATAAAGAGAGTCTGAAAAATGCCAACAGACCACATTAATTTTAGGAATGCTCCTGTTCTGCCCATGACCCTCCCATTTCCGTGCCCCCTTTTTCAAATCATGCGTAAAGTTCAATTCAGTTTAATTAGTTCCAATAGTTGCTTGTTAACAAGCCAATTATTGGTGCTAATTAGCTCATTATTTAATTAAATTGTGCATACAAATTGGGCATGCACTCATATTTATGCACGCAATTTTTGGTGACTTTTACAAAGCTACACTGGCTACCAGTAACTTGCAGGGCTAAATTTAAAACTCTATGTTTGATTTTCAAGGTCCTCAGACAAAATGGGCCAGAGTACTTAAAGAATAAGCTATCCCTTTACATAACTTTGAGACCTCTACGGTCCTCTCAAGGATCATCACTATCTGTACCCTCGTCAAAAGAAATTGTACAATGTGATACCCACCAGCAAGCCTTCTCAGGAGTAGTCCCATGCTCTGGAATCTACTCCCAGAGAGGCTATGTGTAATTCAAGACTACGTCTACTTTATTTATTTATTTTATTTGTTACATTTGTATCCCACATTTTCCCACCTATTTGCAGGCTCAATGTGGCTTACATGGTACCGTAGGCGTTAGCCAAGAATGGTAGAGAAACAAATACAAGGTGATATTGTGGTCCAATAAGGGTCCATTTCTTTCAGACACGAAGGCGATCAGAGAGAGGGAAAGGTAAAATAATGTTCAATATGATCGCTGGATTTGCTGCGTTGCAGGGTGTTGGCATCTATGTTGGGTCAATAGTGTATGCCTTTTTGAACAGGTAGGTTTTTAGTGATTTCCTGACTATACGCCTGGACTAGCTTGCGACACACACTGTAACTTAGATCAGTTCCTTATCTCTTGCTTAACCATGCATCTTGTTCCCATCATATATCTGCTCTTGGTCTCTCAGCTATATGGTAAAATCATATTGTTGAAAATCTTTAGCATCATATCTATGTTAGTTGAATGTTCTAATACATGCTTATTAGGTGTATCATTAGTATTATGCTAATATTGTATTATATCTGAGGTGTTTGAATTCCAGTGCTTTTAAATGTGTATATTTTTGATACTGTTTCATGGTAGTTCTATTATTAGGTTTCAATTTACTCTTTTCAAGTTTACCTTATTTAATGTATTTAGTTTATTCTTGGTTATTTTACTATTATTATGTTGTTAACAAAATTCTAAGTCTTACGTTAAACTGTACCTACTGTACATCGCCTTGGGTAATTCTCTTCATAAAGGTGCTTAAAAAATCCCAATAAATAAATAAAAATGTATAGAACTACCTCTTGCTTATAGAACTTCCTATATACCCTCCCAATATTCAAAACAATTTAATTGGCCAGGAACGGCTCCTAGCTGATTAAATAGGGTTTAAGTGCCTAACTGTGGATATTCAGTGGGAGATAACTGGTTATCTCCCACTGAATATCCTAGCCACTAACCCTGGGATTCTATATAGCACGACTTAAGTTGCGTGTGCAAATCCAGTCATATGCTGGATTTGCACGTGCAACTTAATTAGTTAACAAGCCAATCAGTGCCAATGATTGTCACTTAACAATCAATTTTTGACACTAACTGGCATAAATTAGAATTTACATACAGAACTGTTTAAGCATATTGTGATGCACGTAAATTCTAAGTCGCATAATTGAAAAGGGGGCATGGCCATGGGCGTGGAATGGGCAGGTCATGGGTGTTTCTAAAATCTATGCACATGATTATAAAATGCACCCGGTCAGTGCCTAATTTAAGCATCAGCATTTACCCCAAGTTTTACTTAGCGTAACTGCCCGCGACTAAATTCAGTTCAATGGATGGCTGCTCGGTGTATTCTATAAACCACATGGAAATTTAGGCTTATTCTATAAAGTACGCCTAAATCTAGATGTACTTTGTAGAATACGCCTAGGCATATTTCCTTTCAGTGCCAATTTTTTAGGCATCATATATAGAATCTGGTCCTATCCGTCTGTGTGTGAAACATAGCCAGTTAGGTGCGGATTTTCAGTGCTAAACCTGCTATGCTGAGTAATCAATACAGGCCACTTAAATAGCAGGTCTAAAAGTTAACCGACTAGCACTGAATATCGGCATAGTCAGTTAATTTTTTAGTGGTCAAAATAAACACAGATATTCAATGCCGATTACCGGATACAGCCCGGCATTGAGTATCTGGGTTTAACACCGGCGGCAGACAGCAAACACACTACCCGCCACCGGCTGAATATCGTGCCCTCTTATTCTATAAATGGCATCACAGTTATGCACGGAATTGCACATGTACTTATAGAATAGTACTACTTATCCCCCTGGATTCTATATGTGGTGCCTAGATTTGCGCACCAAAATGTGAGTGTCATCCTGAGATGCGTGCACAAATTAATTGGCTGAGCCAATTAACATCTATAATGGGATGCTAACAAAAATGATTGAAAAGTGGCACACATTAAAATTTGCGCATACATCTGGCTGCATGCTATTCTATATGGCATGGCGCCTAACTCTACAAGCAGATAACTCAAAAGGGGGGCAAGGCCATAGGTTTGTTGAGGTGTTCCAAAAAGTTGCACATATAGTTACAGGATACTGTCTCAGCACACCTAACTTGGGCATCAACATTTACACAAGGTTTCAGCTAGAGGCCAACCAAAACTGTTTTTTTTTTTTTTTTTTTTTGGGGGGGGGGGGCGGTCAATTTCAACCAAAACTGAAACTGCCTACCGAAAGTGGCAAAACACTTTCGGCCAAAACTGAAACCAATGAGGCCCACTGGGGATTGTCAGAGCTCGTAGTCGGCAGACTTCTGCTAAACCCATAGGAGAGTATTACCCTCCAGTCCCAGGAACTTCATGCACAGGTTGACATCTGGGAAAGCCATTTTAACAAGGACTTTTCAACAAGTTTGGCAATTTTAGTTTCCCAAGTCAGTGCAGATATAGTGGGTGAACATGTACCAAAAAAAAAGAAAATCATGATTACCAGCTTTTTATGCTTACCCAAACTGTGCACAAGTGACAAGAGAAAGTGCCTTTGAGATCTCTCCCATTTTCTGATTACTAAAATAGGGTAAAACAGTCCACTGTGGACATTATATCAGCCCGATGCACAATCCAGAATTAAAAAACCCCCCATTGAATCTACTGAATGTGAGCACTATCCACTAGATTCTATATAGCATGGTTTAAGTTGTGCATACAAATCCGGTCATATTCCAGATTTGCACACGCAACTTAATTAGTTAACAAGCCAATCAGTGCCAATAATTGCCACTTAACAAACAATTATTGGCACTAATTGGCATTAATTAGAATTTACACACACAACTTTCTAACCCCCTTGTTTACTAAGCCGTACTAGAAGCTGCCATGCGCTAATGCCGACACAGCCCATTCACTTTGAATGAGTTACGTTGGCATTGCTATACAGCTTAGTAAACAGGGGGATGTGTATTCTGCAACAAGATGCACGTAAATTCTAAGTTGCATAGTTGAAAAGGCTATGTGGCCTGGGGTGTGGATTGGGCGGGTCAAGAGCGTTTCGCAAATCTATGTCCATTGCTATAGAATACATTTGGTCCACACCTAATTTAGGCATCAGGATTTACACCAAGTTTTACTTGGTGTAACTGCCTGCAATTAAATTTAGTCATGTGGATAGCCGCTAGGCATATTCTATAATTCACGCGTCTGTTCACGCTTTCCAAAAATACTAGGACTAGTATTCCAAAAATACTAGGGGGCATGCGATGAAGCTACAATGTAGTAAATTTTAAAAGAATTGGAGAAACTTTTTCTTCACTCAACGTGTAATTAAACTCTGGAATTTGTTGCCAGAGAATGTGGTAAAGGCGGTTAGCTTAGCGGAGTTTTAAAAAGGTTTGGATGGCTTCCTAAAGGAAAAGTCCATAAACCGTTATTAAATGGATCCACTATTTCTGGGATAAGCAGTATAAAATGTTTTGTACATTTTTGGGATCTTGCCAAGTATTTGTGACCTGGATTGGCCACTGTTGGAAACAGGATGCTGGGCTCGATGGACCTTTGGTCTTTCCCAGTATGGCAATACTTATATACTTAAATATAGGCATATTCTATAAAGTAAGCCTAAATTTAGGTGAACTTTATAGAATAAGCCTAGACATATTTTTTCAGTGCACATTTTTCAGGCACCATATATAGAATGCATCCCTATATGCTCTGACAAATTACAATCATAGCAAACTTCATTTCATTGTAATACTTCCCTACTAACACTATGAACTGACCAGTACTTGTGCTTGAAAACAATCACTGCCAGTTCCTATCTCATAGAATCTAGCTTCTGCATGTCACAAGTTTGATTAAAACACTGCATCTTCATCATACCCAACAGAGCCTGGAAATTCTTTAAAATCATCAAAATAGTATCCAAGCCAGAATATATATAATAATATAAATAATGAAAGACCATATTTTAGCTCCAAGCAAAATAGCCTCTGCACACAGGGACCTCAGCTAATGAAAACTGAAACAAAAAGCCACTGTAATTTTACAATGGCTGACTTTGTGCCACATTTGGAGTGACAGGTGATGTCATATCTCCACAGAGAGGCTAATTCCTAAGGAGCTTATCATCTCAAAGTTACAGACTTAAATTCCTGCTTAACTTTTGTATCAAAAGCATTTATTTGGACCACTCTATTTACCATACAAACCCATTAAGCAAGATCAAAACTGCAATATTTCTAATCACACTACACACACACAAAAAAAAATGGAACTAGTAGCTCCCCTCCCCCAACTACCTTACAATCCCTTCATCTCTTGCAGCCGTCTCGTGAGATTGCCATAAGAGGTCATGGTAGCCATTTTGAGACCAGATCCAGCAGGGGCAAGAGTAACTGGGGATCACTCTTTTTCTGACTGCACCCCTAGACTGCCAGGAATCATAAAATAGACCCAAGGGGGGCATCTACAGATGGGTGGGGGAGGCAACTCCTGTTCGGAGGGGAGGGAGAGTTCATAATGATTGGCAAGGCATACATCCATCCACCCAACTGCTGGAATATTAAGCCTCGCAGGCCACTGAATTATTTTAAGTGTTACAACACCAAAACATTCTCCTAATTACAGACAAATTAAGTTCAACCAGCAAATGTTTCCTGCCAAACCTATCAAATTATAGAGGAATACTCCAGATCAGTTGAAATAATTGAATTAGATTAAATTAATAGTCTAATAGTGGTGGTGAGGAAGCCATTTGCAAACTGAGAAACTGTATAAATTCAAAGCCTTCAAAAGAAATCTCTCTCCTCTGCCAACCATTAAGAATGTGTTAACAGACCTATCAAGTAAAAATGTTCATACTTTGTGATGTTAAAAATAGATTTTAGCATGTAGAACTAGAAAACCAAACTGGCCATCTGAGAACTTTCAGTACAGCATTCAGCAGGTTTCACAAGTTGTGAAGAATGCCAACAGAGATTAGCCCGGTTGAAGAAGTTTTCCAGCACAAATTGAGCCAAGCATTAGAAAGGTTTCCAGCCATGAAGATTATAGTGAATAATAATCTGACTAGGGCTGCATTTCAATTAAGATTTTTAATTGTGATTAATCGTGCAATTAAAATTTTTTAAATCATGATTAATCACACAATTAAAGGTATTTTATTTAGTTATTTCCCACTGTAGTTTCTTGTGACTCAAGGCAAGCTTCTTAACCCTCCATTGCCCCAGGTACAAAATAAGTACCTGTATATAATATGTAAAACATTTTGATTGTAACCACAGAAAAGCAGTATATCAAATCCCATCCTCTCTCCCTCCCACCCCCAGATCCAATATCTTTCCCTTTCTCTTCCTTCCTTCCTTCCTTCCTTCTCTCTCTCTCTCTCTTTCTCTTCCTCCTCCCTTCCTCCCCCCTCTCTTGTCGCTCCCATTGTCCAGCACATCTCCCTCCCTCCCCTTCAATCTCATGAGCAGTGACACAAACATGGTGGTGAGCAGCACCATGCTCTTCTTGTGGCTACTATAGCTCAATGCCTTGGCCATAGCTTCCATCAGTGACCACTCCAGTTCTGCTCGCAGGTCTGCAGCTCACGTCTCTCCCCTCAGCATCTGTCCCAACCTCCAATCCTCAGAAGTGGCATATTTGCAAATATGCAACCTGTGGCCTGTCCTTCCCAGCTCCTCTGCCACCATTTCCTATTTCTGCATGGGCAGGATAGATCAGAGGGAAGCCTTGAGACCAGGCCACAGGCTCCATAGATGCAATGCTTCTGCTACCAGGGACCAACAGAAGACCACCTTTAAGGCAGATTAGCATGGGGGGGTGATGTTGGATGGGGGGAATGTCAGATTGCACCAAAGTCAAGAGTTAGGAGTGGAAGAGAGCAGAAGAGATGTTTAAAGGAGACAGAAGACACTGAAACATGATTACATTTTTTAATTATGATTAATTTTTTATGCGCAATTGATGATTAATGCATTAGTCTCATACAAGGCTTTCCCATCCCCAAAAGTAGTCTGAAAGTGATGCAAGAAAGTACAAACCAAGACACTGTACTATAACATCTGTTAAGCAAATTATCCTGGCCAAATGACCACAACACATGGGCCAAGTACTACCAGGGGTTGCCTCATACTACCAATTGAGAGATGAATTGAGTACACAAAGAGATTTCTGTTTGAGACAGAGGCATCAAACCAGTATCGTTACAGTAGAACATCATGACCCAAATACATATCTTCCAGCTAGAAATAGAGATCTGCTTGCAGCAAGCTCAGGCATGCATGTACTGGTCAGGCATGAATGCTCAGCTGAAAGCATAATTGGAGCAATATAAAGTGTCAAGGAATACAGCACCAAACAACAAGAGTCCCTCCACAGCCATGGAAGAAGATAGGAACTCATGTCTTCAATTTCAATGAAAAACTATATGATCACAATTAACTATTACTTCAATGATTGGGAAATGGATTTTCTTGAAGACACCCAGAGGTGAAAAACCAGAATGATGTTCCCTCATAAGGCAGCATTTGCTACATCCTCAAGAACCAGGCATTGCAACAATTCAATATCTGATAAAATAGCAAGCAAAACAATATGTTACAATATGATAAAGAAACTGTGCAGAAGGGGCATAAGCTGGATAAGGGCATCGTCCACATGTGAAAGAATGGCAGAAAGGTACTATTATAGTTGTACTGGATAATAGATGTTATACAGTGGTAGCAGACGTAGCGCCTAAGATGCAACCACAGATGGCTGTGAAGGTCTGACAGAGAAAGCAGGTCAATTTCAGATTGTGGCCAGATAAGTAAGGAATCAGTGATTGTGAGAGGGAAAAAATGCATTTGTTCTGCACAAAGTCAAAGTCAATGAACACAACAAAGCAAGGCCAGTAATGAAACAGAACCACACATATCCTTCTAAAAGAGTCACACAAAGAAGTGAGAGGGCAGCTCATTGACCACCAAACCTGGATGATCGCAGTAAGGGTGAGGATTCTATCTCTAGCCCCAATAAATGTCTGTATTTTTATTGTTGGTTTAATCTGTTGAAAAGAATACTATAACAATATGCATGTATTATATGAAGTAGAATTAGTATTGAGAGAAAGGAAGGATTGTAAGTGAAAATAGGACATGAGGAGGCAGAGAGTTACAGAGATCAGGAAGTGTGGCAGAGAGAAAGATCAGGCCCCAAGATTGCTTACAAGGTTAGAGCAAAGTTAATTAAAAAAAAAAAAAAAAAAAAGCAGGTCTCAAATTCCACTCCCTCTCCCCATAGCCCAGTCTTCTCATGTGGCCTTTATTTTATTTTTTTTTGTTACATTTGTACCCCATGCTTTCCCACTCATGGCAGGCTCAATGTGGCAGGCAATGGAGGGTCAAGTGACTTGCCCAGAGTCACAAGGAGCTGCCTGTGCTGGGAATTGAGCTCAGTTCCCCAGGACCAAAGTCCACCACCCTAACCACTAGGCCACTCCTCCACCCTTTGGGGACCTTCCCCTCTCTCACAATACTCTTCTCTCTATAAACTCTAACTCATACCAAAATGCATAATCCACAAGGGAGTGGGAGCATTCCCCACCCTTTCCTGCCCCTGAGCCACCATATTGCAAAATGGTTTTCAGCCTTCCAAATAAGTAAGCACTAACCACTAATGGTTCTTTCAGATATACTACTAGGGATCGGGCACCACCATTTGAAAGACAGTGGGGTTGGGGCAGAAGAAAATGGAGATCACTTCTGCCCCCTTGTGGATTATACATCTCTGGGTGCAAGTCAGGACTTGGAGGTAAGGGAGACTGGGGGCAGGTCCTCAAAAGCTACATAGGTTTTTGAAGGGCTGAATCCCATTACAGTGTGGCCCTTAGTGCATGAGCTTCTACTGCCACCTATGTTGTAGGGATAGGGACTCATACACTAAACCTATTCTAATTGGTTAGCAGACAGCAATGCAAACTTGCTAACTGATTTGCATAAACATGCCCACTCTCTGCCACCAGACACCTCCCCTGTGCCAAAAAATACATTTATTTTTTAGTGTGCGGGTAGTGCGCGCACAAGGCAAAATTACATGGGACATCTCAGCATGATGCCCGGTATGCCATGTTTTTTTTTTACTGAAGTAGCTTAGTGAAAGGGCCCTAAAATTATTATCTCAGCTGTTAGACCAGCTTGCCATTTTCTACATTTCAGAGATCCCTTTGCATTAAGACTGTCATATTCTTTCAATTCTTCTTGTATGGTATACTATCTTAGCACAACCTTTTGATATAGGTCATTCCCAACCTTATTCACAGGATTGTTCTACACATTCTTTAGAACTATTGTCTGACCAGAAAGGATGGATTGCCCTGGCCTACAGATAAAGAGTAACATTAGAGAAAGAGGAAAGAGGTAAGAGGACCCCCCTGTGTGGTTGCATTATATTGAGCGTTGTCAAAAATCCACCAATCCTGTTTTAAAAGGAACTGTCCTGAGAGAGAGAGCGAGAGAGAGAGAGAGAGAGAGAGAGAGGGAGGGAGGGAGGGAGGGTTATGTTTTCCAAACTGAATTACCTCATTAATTGCTATATTTCTTTACTTAAACTGAGAAAAATTCCAAATTATATTGCCCGTGGAGCTGACTTCAGACAAACGCAAAGCCAATGAAACTATAGATAACTTTTTAAAATTCTTTCCAATTTGGAATTAATATTTAATTGGAAAGGTTTTGTTTTGTTTTTTGCAGAAACTATGATTAATTGGGCTTCTAATCAGTACCAAAACAGGGCCAACCCACCCATTAGGCAAGACTTGGTGGCCGCCTAGAGTAGCAGTTTCTAGGGAGCAACCAAGAGCAGCAGCAGTCAATGCAAAACAATAGCCACACAAACTTAAATCAATGAGTACCTGCAGGAAGGGTGAAATTTTTTCAAACAGCCCATTTACCTGTGTAATAAATGACTTTTGGAAATGGCTCTTATTGTTTGTGTGAGGAGCAGATTTAGGAGTTTAAAAGTTACTTAAGGGGAGGGGGGAGGCATAAAGCTGAACGTTTTCCTAAGGCTCCAGTTCCCTTGGACCAGCCCTGTGCCTAAGACTGAAGAAATACATCTTTGAATTACACAAGGGAGTTCTGTGTCTACATAGCCTTCTCTTCCTGCTTTCACATTAATCTATGCTGGTATCTTTAGAATCTGTATCCTTAAATGCACGAGCAAAATACTTTTAAGCAAGAACGTTTGTTTATAAGTGTTTGTATGTACAGAAAACTTACATGCTAGTTCATGTACATTTTAAATAATTCTCTTAAAAAGTGCTGCTCAAGGATGTTTATTGGCACGTCAGATTGGGGCTGAGGGAGGTTGTTTTATTCTCAGCTAAATAGCGCAATGCTGTCATTCGTCAAACCATTCCCCAAGAAGAAACTGGCTATTGAAAAAAATGATAGGGTTTTAAAAAATATATGATATTAATTAACTGCCGACAACAATACAACTACAAGATAAAGACATCTGGGGTGCTGTGCGCCCCCCGTTTTTCTATGCAACAGGTTTTCCGCATCAGCCTGGTGTTTTTCCTCCCTGCTTCTATGAAATGAACAGCTGTAAGTGAAAAGCGAGAAGCTGCCTAGTTTATAGAATTAGGTGTTGTTAAGAGCCTTGGCCGTCTAATTTTCTTGCCATTGCAGGGCAGGCTTTTATTGTCTGCCCTTTACAGCTAATTTGTTTTCTGATCAAAAGGCCCACATCATTGAAAAGGTAGTAATGACTATTCATTCAGCTGAAACATCCATTCTCCAGCCTGCAAGCTTTTTTTTTTTTTTTTAGCAACTGCTATTCCTTTCTAAAAGGAAAAGGCTCATTTGTACCCTCCATAATGCCAGTTTAATGTGGAATATATTTTAATTATTTATTCCAGAGAGAAACCTTTTAGAAACTCAATTCTGTATGCCTGTGATGTTAGCGGCTGTATACTTTATAACAATATATTAACGTGTGATGATATATCTAAAGAAGGGAGAATAACGTGTTTTGATTTTAATTTGTTGCTAATGAAGGGTTTATTCCCAGCTAATTAGCAAGTTAGATCGATACAATTAGTATGTGGTTCGTCTATTAAATCACGCTTCGTGAAAGGATAACTTGTCTTATAGTAGAACCCAGCATTGGCTGTTAGATTTGAAAGTGTAATAGGGCGGTTTCACGAAAAGGGTTGTTTGTGAGCCTATATTTAAAATAACGAAACGAAACGAACTTGTGGTGTCCAATTCTCAAATCTGTAATAGCAACGCTAACTAAGTTTAATGAATGCAGAATCCCTCTTTGCTCTAGGATTGGTGTGATTCTACAAGTATCTTGCTCGTTATATTTTGATAACACAGCTTTCTTTCATAGGCAATACAAATAAATTACACAAAAATAAAACTAAAAACGGAGCAGAAACAACGAAAATAAAAACCATGCATAGATATATTTTCAGAAACTTAATGCAAAGTCCTGGGAGATATAATAGGTGCACAACATCACAGGCCTGACCGTTATTTGTGCATCTAATTAATCGCAATAACTTTCTTTTGTGCAGCGTTGTAAATATCCCAACTTCTGTTGAAAGAATCAGGCTGATGTTCGCCTGCCTCGTTCCCCTGTCATATGTCATTAATTGTGCAAACTTTTTTTTTATTTCGGATATCCACATCGTTGTTGCAGATAATTCCTATTTAATTAAGGAATATTTTAACCGAGAAACGCTTCTATTAGTAAAGAAAAAGGAAACGAAATTTTAAAGATGTGGAGTTTTATTTTGTTTTATTTCTATTGATTACCTTTAAAAGTGGACTAACACAGCTACCACACCTCTCTACTAAAGATGTAGAGTGAATGAGCATGGGATGGAGGATAATGCCGTGTAAAAATTAGTCCTTGTTATTATCTGTGACCTAAAATAGAGAGAGTACATAAATACGACATAGAGGTTTGGGTTCATTGTGAGTTACTGCAAAATGTATAGCAATCTGAGCTGGACCTTATTTTCGCATTAGTATAAATGTTGTGAATCCCGATTGCATAATAATTAGCATATAAAATGAAAGGCATTACCAAGTAAGGTGGGTCTCTTCGATTTGCATTTTTACATAGCCAAATAACAGACCTATAGATCAATTTACAATGGTCAAAAAAAAGACATATTATTTGTTGTGCAGAGATAGATAGCCGTGACATTTTCCACAGTCGTTTATATTATTACAGCTCCTACAATTCAAGTTCGGTATGTTAAAGGCATAACGTGATAGCCAAAGCAAAATCCTTACAGTTTCCCCTCAGTCATGCTTTGGGTCGCTGCCCAGTGCTGGTGGTCTCTTTTACAACTCAGTTAATTAGTACTTTGCAAAAAGAAGAAAAAGAAAAAAATCTCTCTTAACGAGCATCCTTGTTCCAGCAATACATCCCCTACTGCTGGCCCTATTACCACCAAGAGATTACCGGAGGATCAGTTTGTCAAAAACCGAATAAACAAATTTCTGGTGAACACCTGAATGAGCAGGGTAAAGGGACGTCCTAATTAAGAAATTTGGCTAGTGGTTGGGTTTCGTGGTACTAGGGACAATCTGCCATTCACAGGCACTGCATGAGGTCTGTTTGTAACTCAGGAACTGCACTCAGCTGCCATCCATTACCATTTTATTTTATTTTATTTTTATGTACTTGTGAAAAGTATGGAAACATTATATAGCGCTTCTTTTCGTCGTATACGTTAATAAAATAGCTTTAGAGCTGCATGAGTCCATCATGTGTACCTCCTTCCTTAGATATTTCAGATATCTTCCATACAACTAACACAGTACATTTTCTTGCAAGCCTATCAAGCAAATAGACTGAAAAAAATATGGAGAAAAAGAAATGTTTTATTTATTCACTGAATTTTAATTAATTGCATATAGTTTTTATAAAGCATTGGAAAGCTCTCCATTTCTGTAATTAACAGCAGTTAGCAGTGCTTAAATATTTTAGTACTGATACAGCAAATATTTACACTGTGATGTTGTAATAGATTGGGTGTATTTTATATTGATATGTGTGTGAGAGAGAGAGAGCGTATGTCAACAGTTCAGCTCATGCACGTGCACTGTATTTAAACGTGCATCTTCAAAACTACGCTGTTTTTCTTTCCTAAAGTATTCTTAAAAGCACATCCACAAATTTCACATTCAGTTGATTCAAGAAAATAGCAGTATGAGATTTAAAAATATATATATTCAGTGTACTTAAGATATAACGAAGGTGCATTCATAATGTATTTGATAAATTACAGTGCAGTACCTACATAATTTTCATCTAAAGTTCAGTTCTACTACAGAACAACCTACTGACCGGGCAAGCTGCTGCTTTAGCTGATGTTCGTTCACAGGCTTTAGACTTGCTCGGGAGCTTCGCCATAATAAATGAACTGCTCACATACCCCCAATGCCCTGCAGAAAGAAAGATGACAGAAACAACTGGCGCATTACAAAAAAAAAAAAAGAAAAATTGCACGACGGAACCTGTAAAATGTGCACGTTTGAAATCGAGCTATAATCCTGGATGTGGATTGATGTCACATTAGATAAACAAGATTGATGCCATATTAGATTAAACTCTGCACTTTAGGACGGCGAGGCAGGATAGCCGGCTTGAAACCCGCGTGGTACTCAGTAGCGTACCTGATTTTTCAGAACTACTTTTTTAGTTTTGAAATTAACATTGCTCTAGGAAGGGATCCCTCTTTTCTTTTATTCGCTCGAAATATACGTATTTTAAAAAATATATATTTTATATCGGGTTTTTTAAGCAAGAAATCTTCCGCGAATAACCATTCAAGCAAGTTCCACTGAAGCGAAGATAAACTAGCATTAAATGCATTAGCACCGCTATCATGAACACTAGAGGACTGCATAATAATTATATGTGACACCCGCCTATTTGCTATTGCAAGGTTCTGATTATTCAATTCCCTGTTACAAACATTTAATATAATCAGAAGATGTTATAAGACTAGACACTGGAAAAGGCTGAGGAGCCTTTAGTGAGCAAAAACTGTATCTTCAGGTTGTGTACATGTTCCAAGAAAGCAAAATGAATCACTTCACTGTATTATATTTGTGCATGCATTTGAATTATACCGCCTGCAAGCCCGAAAGCTATCGAAGTGGTACAATCATGTGCATGTGTCCCTAGAGGGAGGATTCACAATCGTTTGTGACCGAGGCAATCATGGAGGGTTAAAAGTGACTTGACCGAGAGCACAAGGAACTGCAGTGTGATTTGAACTGAGTTCCCTTGGTTCTTATTCCGCTGCCCACACTTTGTAATAGATAGTTCTTTAATATTCGTTCAAATAAATTGTATTAGTAAAATAAGAAATGATTCCTCTAAAATAAGCCTTTTTCCCAGTTAGTGATTTGACATTTGCATATTAACAGGCAAAAGACCGTCTCTCTCTCTAGGTTTTTTTTTGTTGTTGTTGTTGTTAGAAAGAAGGATATCCACGTTTGTAAACTCATGCATGTGGGGAGCAGATATCACACTTTGGTGCTGGGGGTGGATGCGGTAGGGAGCATCACTTCTCTGCTCTCTTATTTTTAGTTGTGTCCGACAGGGGGTGACGTTGTAGCACTTTTGCTCACTACAGGACGCTGTGCTGTGCTTGAGTGGGTCAGCCCTGTCCGAAGATACCAAAGCTAATTCCCGACAGTTCAAAAGCCAAAGTGGTCTAACAGAAACGTGTACAACTTGGAAACTTAGGAAAGAAATATGTCCTTAGAATATAATTTTGTGGGTATTAATAGACGAGTAGATAAGTGGATTATACTTTAAGACTTGTTCAAAGTTGTCTAAAGTTTTATTTGCTTTTCAAACATTGAAGGACTTCTAAAAGTGACCCTGTTAGTAGTGTAAGTGAAAAAGTGCTAAGGATTGGACGTTGTATTTAGATGACATGTCAATGACCATGAAGGGATGAAGATTTTTGTATTTATATTGTGAATGTGTGATTTTGACTTCATAATCTACAATGAACCATAAGTACCCTGGTGTTGCATAAAATTTCAAGTCGACTCGATGCGTAACTAATTCATTTAATCTTCCTGTGCAAATATGTCTGCTTACAAAGTATGAAATGACTACCCAACAAACTTCACTTGTGGGCTGCGGTCAGAATTCATGGCATAGATGAGATCAAGTTTTGGTTTTAGTAATAATTTCATCCTTGAGATCTATCGTTGAAAGATCTAAAACCATGATTTCCTTTGGGCTCGCATGGTCGCTGTCTAACGAACATATGTCTTTTTCACTATGATGCACACCATTTGTCTCAGAATTACTGAAAAAAGTAGTCTAGAAAGTTCCTACATAACCTAAACCTGAGGGGATTGTGCCAGGCCCCTGCTTTCAACAAACGGGCTATTTTCCACTCATCCCAACTGGGAAATCAACGTTTACATTCCATATGCATAGCAAAATTTATTTAGTTTTATTCCAAATGTATTAATTGTTCTATATACATCATGACTACAGTTTGGAAGTTTTCAGGTATTCAAGCTTGTTTAAAAATTCGAGAGGCCTAACTGCTCATTTAAGCTTAAACCAGATTTCTCAGCAGCTGTTTAATCGAAATCTAGCTCTGCTTCTCGGCAGTGCTATATATCGGACATTAACGGGATTTCCACGCTGTAGGCCTGATTTTTCTAAGCTTTCATACCCCTTATCAAGTAAAATCAATATATTAAAGTCGTTTGTCTCTACAAGGGAAGAAGTTTACTACCTCTATATACGGACCCTCCACAGTGAACGCGAATGTCTTTTAATCAAATTTAAATGGGTTCGAATATTGTTTCAACGAAAAACACAATTCCAAGTGAAATTAATTTTATGTAGCAACGCATTTTTTTACGACTTTCACCAGTAGGGATGATAATGTACATTCGTCAACCGTCCCTTGCAAGTCACTTGACTTTTGATCGGAAAAGCTTGGGATCTCTCTCTCTCTCTCCCTCCCTCCCAGTTGGCATATTACAACCACGTTTTCTCTATATGGCTAACTCTTTATTTTGTTCTACGTTCCTGCTTAACATGTAACTCTTTTTAACAAGTTGTTGTCCAATGTAATCGCTTTATGATCATTAATGAAACTGCAGAAAGGACCGTGATTCGAGTACTATGTTTGTTAATGATAACAATTACAGAGATAGGTAGCACCTTAGACTAACAAAGATTCAGTCTTAGCATTTGTGTGTGTGTGTGTGTGTGTGTTTTTTTAACGTTGTAAATTGATAAATGTTTGTGGGATTCCTTTAACATCAGCAGCTAGGATGAAGAAGTCAGATTTGTTAGGCTCCAATTCTTTTTCTGTTCCTTGCTTTTCACCCTGTTGCACTACTTGGAATATTGTAGTTTTCCAAGAGTAAGCACATTTCCCTTATAGATGATTTTAGGGGGGAAATGCCCATATATTCTTCATATATAAGCTGTAGGGTGAAAAAAGATATAAGTGGTCTAAAGTTATTCGATTTTTTTTAACATAGTCTTTGGAAATAGTGACAAATTGACAGTAAGACTGCTTAATGTTTATGGAGCTCTACTCTGGCATCCAGTAAACATAGAAACAGGAAAAATGTAGGCAGAAAAAGACCATATGGCCTACCCAGTCTGCCCATCCATGCTCTCACTTCCTTAGAGATCCTATGTATTTGTCCCAAGCTCTCTTAAATGCTCTACCACTTCTATAGGGAGGCCATCCCACAAATTCACCACCCTTTCCATGAGGAAGTATTCCCCTTTCACCCCCTTGTTCCAGAGCTTACTTTCAATTGCCTTGGGTGCATTTATGCTATGGTGAAATTTAAATGTCTCTATCATTTCAATCTCTCCTGCCTTTCTTCCAAAGTATACATATTGAGATCTTTAAGTCTGTCCTCATACATATTATGATGACAACCACTGACCATTTTAGTAGCCGCTCTGGACTGATTCTATCCTGTTTATATCTTTTTGAAGGTGCAGTCTCCCAGAGGTTGCACAATATTCCAAATGAGGTCTCAATAGAGGCTTATACTGGGGCATCATCACCTCCTTTTCCCTACTGGCAATTCCTTTCCCTATATACCCAACCATCTTTCTAGCTTTTGCCATCACCTTGTCTAGCTGTTTGACCACATTAAGATCATCACATATGATCATACCCAAGTCCCACTCCTCTTCCTCTTTTGTATACAAACGTCCTTCACCCCCTAAACTGTACCGTTCCCTCAGGTTTTTGCTGCCCCAAATGGATGACCCCTACATTTGTTTAGCATTAAATCTTAGCTACAAATTCCAGACCATTTCTTTAGCTTTGCTAAGTCCTTCCTCATGTTATCCACACCATCAGGGGTGTCTACCCTATTGCAGATTTTGGTATAATCTGCAAAGAAGCAAGCTTTACCACACAGCCCTTCAGCAATATCACTTAGAAAAATGTTGAGAAGAACCGGCTCAAGAACCAAACCTTGAGGCACACCACATACTTTTCTTCAGAATAAGCTCCATTTACTACTAACCTCTGTCACCTTCCACAACCAGTTTCTAACCCAGTCAGTTACTTTAGGGCCCATAGCAAGGCACTCAGTTTCAGTGGCGTTCTGAGGGGCGCTGACACCTGGGGCGGATCGCTGATGCGCCCCGCCCCTGGGTGCAGCGCCCCCCGTGCAGCGTGACCCCCCAGCGAAGGGACACCCCCCAGCGAAAGAACCCCCCGGGTGCATGCCGCTGGGGTGGTGCCGCGCACCGGTCAGTGTCATTCGTTTCCATGCTTCCTCTGCCCCGGAACATCCTGTTCCGGGGCAGAGGGAGCATGGAAACGAATGATGCTGACGGGCGCGCGGCACCCCCCCAGAGGCGTGCACCCGGGGCGGACCGCCCCCCCCGCCCCCCCCCCCTTGGTACACCACTGCTCAGTTTACTTACTATGCAGAACAATGTCAAAAGCTTTGTTAATATCTAAATACACCACATCTATTGCTCTCCCTCAGGTCACCCAGTCAAAGAAATTAATCAGATTTGTCTGACAAGACCTGTATCTAGTGAAATCATACTGCCTCAGATCTTGTAATCCACTGAATTCAAAAAAACTTCACTATTCTCTGTTTTAAAAGTGTTTCCATTAATTTACTTACCACAGAAGTCAGACTTACTATCCTGTGGTTCCCAACCCCTTCCTTACTTCCTCTTTTGTTGATAGGAACCACATCTGCTCTTCTACAGTCCTCCGGGACCACTCCCAACTCCAGAGAAGCATTGAAAAGATCAGCCAGCGGAACCACTAGAACTTCCCTAAGTTCCTTCAGTACCCTTGGATGTACGCCGTCCGGCCCCATCACTTTGTCCATCTTTAGTTTAGCCAGCTTCTCACAAACACAGTCCTCTGAAAATCATTCAGGGACTACCACCCCTCCATTCCTATTTGTGTTTGTCTTCTGCGGTCCTGCCCCGGACCTTCAGCTATGAACACAGAACAGAAATATTTGTGAAACAATTCTGCCATATCTTTATCAGCTTCAGTGTATTCTTCCCCTTCACCTTTGAGTCTCACAATGCCACTTTCGCACTTCCTCCTATTACTAACATCTCTGAAAATAGTCCCCCCATTTTTTACTACATTGGTTGTTTTTTCTTCCATTTGATATTTGCTTTCCTAACTATTCTACCATCTTCTCTTAAATTTTCCAACTATTGTTGCCTGTCTTCCTCTTTCTGTGATCTCTTGTAGTTTATAAAGGCTAACCTCTTTTTCCTTACCTTTTCAGCTACTAATTTTGAGAACCAGAATGGCCTCCTTTTCCTCTTACTACTGTTCACTTTCTTTACAAAAAGGTTTGTTGTCCTTACAATAGGTCCTTTCAGTTTTTCCCACTGCTTTCCAACTTATTCCAGATGTTCTCATCCAGACAATTCTTTGAGGTAATCTCCCATCTGAACATAGTTAGTTTTGAAGTCTAGAACCTTCCCTTTTGAATGAACCCTCTCCGCACCTATCTTAATATTGTCATACCATCATGCCAGATGATCACTTAGTAGAACATCAGAAACATTCTCCCCATTAGTATATGGTCCCATTCCATATGGGTTCCATTAACAACTACTGGAATTTTCCCCCTGTAGAGAATCCAGGATCCCCCTGCTTCAAAAAAGACCTCACAATAGTGATACCCCCAATCAACAACATCTGGCATATTTAAATCACCTATTAGTAGTACTTCCCTTTTCACAGCTATATTTTGAATATCTTCAATTAAATCTCTGTCCATTTCTTCCGTCTATGAAGGAGGCCTGTATATAGGGTTACCATTTTGTGTCCTCTGAAAAAGAGGACACATGTCACGCCCCCCTACCCCACCCCCACCACGCCTCATGCCCCGCCCCACCATGCCCCCTTCGGGTCCTTGTTCCGCCCCTATTCCCCACCCCCCCGTCACATAGTCCCCTCCCCCCTCTCACATACCCCCCCTCACTTACTATCTAGCCCTGGTGGTCTAGTAGCGTCTTCTCTTCGGGGCAGGAAAGAGCCCCCTCTTTCCTGCCTGGAGCGCTGCCTGCCCTTGCCTGCTGCATCCTCCTCGGTCTGGCTGGGGATTCAAAATGGCCACCGAGAGTTGAAGCGGCCTCGCGAGAGTTCAACTCTCGGCGGCCATTTTGAATCCCCAGCCAGATCGAGGAGGATAATAGACAGAGGAGGCAGCGCTCCGAGCAGGAAAGAGGGGGCTCTTTCCTGCCCCGAAGACGTCACTAGACCACCAGGGAACATGGTAAGGAAGGGGAGGGGATGGGAGACCAGACCCACGGCGCCGATCGCCCGCCCACACGCACGCACCTGCCCGCACCCGCGCCCACGTTTGTCCAGAAATCCGGACAAACGTGGGTGCAGGCAAAATCCGCCGGACGCCCCGGACATGCCCTCAAAAAGAGGACATGTCCGGGGAAATCCGGACGAATGGTAACCCTACCTGTATATCACACCAATGCAAATACATTTTCCATATTCTCTTTCCAGATTAACCCGTAGTGCCTCTTCCTTACACTGTTGGTCCTACAATTGTGTGGATGTGAACAGAAAAGAATCATCAATTATATAGAGAGAAGTGTAAACCAAAAAAATAGTGTGAAAAATAGTGTGAAACGTCTAAAAAAATATACAAAGCATCGTGATCACAAAAAATAAATACATAAGTAATGCCATACTGGGAAAAGACCAAAGGTCCATCGAGCCCAGCATCCTGTCCACGACAGTGGCAAATCCAGGCCAAGTGCACCTGGCGAGCTTTCCAAATGTACAAACATTCTGTATATGTTATTCCTGGAATTGTGGATTTTTCCCGAGTCCATTTAGTAGTGGTTTATGGACTTGTCCTTTAGGAAACCGTCTAACCCCTTTTTAAACTCTGCTATGCTAACCGCCTTCACCACGTTCTCCGGCAATGAATTCCAGAGTTTCATTATTCGTTGGGTGAAGAAAATTTTTCTCCGATTTGAGATCACGATGCTTTGTCTTTTTTTAGAAGTTTCATTATGTACTAGCGCTTTTCTTACTATACTGTTCCTAGTTTTATGCAATTTTGAGGTTTGCATTACTCTCTTGTTCACTTTTATCTTTTCTCTTTAATAGGAGTCATATATACATTTAGGAACCTGTTATCACAATGTTTCTCTCCTATGTTTTTGATACACAATTTGGGTAAGGCAGGTACTATTGCCTTTTTTCGCTAGATAGCATGCGGTCCTTTTCACACTATTTTTTGGTTTACACTTCTCTATATCTAACTGATGATTCTTATGCTGTTCACATCCGGACCAACTGTCACTTTTAATAGGGCCCATTTTTATCCACATATCACCAAGATTTATTTGTAACACACATCATCAGCATCTATCTGCAGCACACACACTTCTCTATTTACAGGCTGATTCAGAAATTGATATGTATTTTCTTATTATATTTCTTTATGTATGTGTTCTTTTATAAATGTATCTTATGATGTATAATTTACATGTTTTATTACCAGACCCCTGAGGCAGGCGTTTCTCATGCCGAAACAGGGCCCGTGTCAGGTCTTGCAGAAATAACGGACTCCAGTTGCCTCAGTCTTGAAAGCCCAGCTGTGCTTATTTCTTTGACTAGTTGTACTTGTGTACTGTTTTACCCTGCTTTGGCCCTTACCCTCAATAATGAGGATTTACAAGAACACCACCTGTGTATCTGTCTGCTTCACCCTCTTTCCCAGAGCCATTAAGTCACTTTTTATATGTTCAGAGGGATACCTAGCAGTATCATTTGTGCTAACATGGATGAGAAGTATTGGAAAATAGTCATTAGACTTGATAAGTCTTGGTAAGCTCTCGGTAACATCTTGAATTTTGGCACCTGGCAGACAACACCTTTCCTGGGACATCATGTTTGGTCTGCAGATGGACACCTCTGTATCCTTCAGAAGAGAATTGCCAACCACCACTACCTTTCGCATCTTTATGGTCAGTGATCCAGCAACTTTGGGGATTTCTAGCTCCGATTCCTCCTCTCCCTCTGGGATGCTCTCACCTCCTCCACTTCCAGGGCTGCATATTGGTTCTTCAGTTTGAGGGCAAGTGGAGACATGGTATTGATCCTGCAGGATCTCATGATCAGAGTCCAGTTGTCCTCTTTTAGCACAGCTTCTTCTGACCTATTGCTGGAAATCTTTGATCCTTCATGAAGTATTTCATCAATGTATTTCTCATTTTCGCTGATGCTTCTCAACCTCTGCCACCTCTTCTCTCAGCTCTTTCACTTCTTTCATGAAGGAAGACATCTTCCACATGGAACCAGCCCCTCTCCTGGAATCACATTTTATTTCTGCATAGAGGCAGAAGTTGTAACTGAGACAACAGCTTTGGTGACAGGATGTTTCCCAGACATACTGCAGTTGTAGAAGATTTTGCAGGTGTAGAAAAATAAAGAAAGCCCAGAAAAAGCCCTACCAAAGTCCATAACTTTTCCTCAGCTGTTCTGTAGGCTAAAAGTATCAGCTGCCTTCTTTTTTTGTAAGGTCTAACCCTCAGAAGTGCCTGGACTTCAAAATACATTATTTAAGTCACCTCTCCTTTTGAAATGGAGGTAAAAAAGGAATCACGGAACAAGCAACAAAAGAAGCTCCTTAAAGAGAAAGTTAAACTAAGTTCTCTCTACTAGGATAAGAAAAAAATAAAGCAATAATTTTCTTAGCAAATTAAGTAGAGAGGTGTGGTAGCCGTGTTAGTCCACTCTTAAAAGTTATCAATAGAAATCAAACAAAATAAAACATGGAAAAGAAAATAAGATGATACCTTTTTATTGGACATAACTTAATACATTTGAAAGCTAATCAAGAAATGTATTAAGTTATGTCCAATAAAAAAGGTATCATCTTATTTTCTTTTCCATGTTTTATTTTGTTTGATTTCTATTGATAACCTTAGCAAATTAAAATTAGAATTTAAGTAAACCCTGTCCTAAAATAAATAAATCAGGCACAGGCCTGAGTCACTGTAGGTTTGTCCTGCTTTTTCCCTGTAACTGAAATGTGCACTCCACACAATATTTAGACTTTCCTAGCTACCATTTAAAACCCCGCCTTCCCTTCAATTTAAAGATTCCAAAGCAGAATTCCTTTCTGCTAAAGCTTTAATTTGTTAATCACTGTATACATTAAACAAGACTCTTCAGTGCCCCATTCTGTGGGGGGGGGGGGGGGGGGGGGGGGGGTTGGGCACTTGGGCAGTGCCAAGGGGCACGATCTGCTCTCTCCTTCCCCCCCCCCTTCCCAAGATAGTGCAAGAGAAGCAGGAGATTTTTCCCTCCTTTCCATTGTGGCCTTGAAGAGGTCTAACTTCTACTTTGAGCCCCATTAGCCCTGTGCTTTGCAGAAAGGAGGGGAGGGGAGGGGTGATTGACAGCTCCCTCTTGCTGAAAGTTTTCCTTTCACTCACTGGAACCCTCTCTGGCTGTTGGTTACCATGAAAACGGCTTCTCCCGGCTGCCCCTCCCCCCCCCCCCCCCCCCCCCCATTCAACGGCCAACTGGAAATAGGACTTAAACTGAATAGTAAATTCCAATGTTTCATACATAATTATACCAAAAATATAAGATGAACTAATAGAACAGTTCTCCCCAGCCCTTTTGCCTCCCTAACGATTGGCACACATTCTTGAAAAACGACCCATTGAAAGGTCGTTTGTAACTAAAGGGACTCGTTTAACTGTTTTGGGAGAAGTTGCTCGTTCCCGTCCTGGACAAATCGCCAACTTTAACTCCCGTGAAGTTTATGTTTTTGCATTTGCATAAAATATGTTAGTGTTGTTTGATTTTGCATTGCTCATTTGACTCGCATTAGACTCACGGTGTGCTAATATCAGCACCTGGACTCAGGCCAGTATAACTTAACTGCATTGATCACCTTTATTACTACCATTTATTATTATTTATTTTATTTTTCTTTATTTAGCACATTTATATCCCACATTTTCCCCACATGTTAGCAGGCTCAAAGTGGCTTACAATGTACTGATTAGGCTATCGCCTTAGATATCCTGGAATTTAAATAAGCAGTCTGTACATTTTCACGTCAGATACAATGGATGATTGTTTTTTTGTTGTTGTTGTTGTTTGTTGTTATTTTATTCTGTTCATATTGTTAATTTGCAAGTTGTAAACACTTAAGAAAATACTTTCAATAAAAAGATTGACTGGCGATGTCCCTTTGGGGAAGAAGGGCGGAGGGGGGGGGGGGGGGTATATTGTTGGATTTCACAAAAAGCAACCTTCAAGGCCAGTGGGGGATATTGCTTGAAATCTGTCCACCTGTGTTCTCCCCCCCTCCCCCCCACTGCACAGCTTTACTACCTACCAGAAACCAGCTGCGCTCACCTCTCAGCTTTTGCCGTTGCAGCTCTAAATAATGCACTTGTCTTCACCAGTTGGGCATAAAAACCTACCCCCACCCCCACGACTGTAAACGGAAAGGAAGGCGAGTGACGTCATCCCCATCCCCCACCCTCCCAGGCGCGGGGCTTTGTATTATTGGCAAAACAAAACACACCGAACCGCTCCGCTCACGTGCCTGCCCGGAACCTTTTCTTTGCAGTGTGAGGCAAAGGTAGCCCCACCGGCACCTGACTCTGCTCAGCTACTTTGTTTCTAAACACAGAAAATAATCGTCAGGGGCGGGGGGGGGGGGGGGGGGGGATAATCCCTTGCATAGTTGGGTATCTCCATTAAGTAGTAAATATTTACCGCCTTGAAACTGCAGATCGAGTTCAGAAAATCCACCTCCCCACCCACCAAGCAAGCTGTAGAACCTGTTTACTTTAACAGCCCAGCCATTTCGCTCCTGTTAAAAAGGGGTGGGGGGGGGGGGGGAGGCACTTGCGCTCCAATTTTGGTAGTTGGGTCTCGGGAGGAAACAGTAAACAAGTTTTCCTTCCCCTGATGTGCGCGGTTTAGAAAAGTGTGACATTTGCCGCTTTCCTACTGGAAAATTCCCATCTGCAACGATCTGTAATGAGGAGCTGCTGCTGCTTGAGCTGGGCAGGTGCCCCCCTCCCTACCCCCCCCCCCCCCCCCCCAATTCCATCTCAACTTTCTTTTCCCCTCTTTTTTGTTACTTTAATCCCTGGCGCTGCGCTTTACCTCCGTTCCAAGTGGACCCGGGGCGAGCAGGTCGCTGATTGGCTGGCGCCGGCTCATTAATAGGCTGTCAATCAGCGCCCCTTGGCTCGGGCGCCTCTTAACCGGGGGAGCCGGAGTGTGAGTTTGGCACAAGAGACTGTGGCGAGCTGGACCCCGCAGGGACGGACACGCACCCCCCACCGGCCTCCTCTCTGCAGTCGCCATGTACAGCATGCTGGAAAGTGACCTCAAGAGCCCTGTGGCTCAGGCCAACGCGGCCGGAGGGGGCAACGCCGCCCCGGGGGGCAAGAGCACCGCGGATCAGGACCGAGTCAAGAGGCCCATGAACGCCTTCATGGTGTGGTCGAGGGGTCAGCGCCGGAAAATGGCCCAGGAGAACCCCAAGATGCACAACTCGGAGATCAGCAAGCGGCTGGGGGCCGACTGGAAGCTCCTGAGTGACTCCGAGAAGAGACCCTTCATCGATGAGGCCAAGAGGCTGCGGGCTGTGCACATGAAAGAGTATCCGGATTATAAATACCGTCCCAGGAGGAAGACCAAGACCCTCCTGAAGAAGGACAAGTACTCTCTGCCTGGCAACCTGCTGGCCCCGGGAGCGAGCCCGGTGGCCAGCACCGTAGGGGTCAGCCAGAGGATTGACACCTACGCTCACATGAACGGCTGGACTAACGGGGCTTATTCTCTGATGCAAGACCAGCTGGGGTACGCTCAACACCCGGCCATGAACAGCCCCCAGATCCAGCAGATGCATCGCTACGACATGACGGGGCTCCAGTACAGCCCTATGATGTCCAGCGCTCAGACCTACATGAATGCGGCTTCCACGTACAGCATGTCCCCGGCCTACGGCCAGCAGGCCACCACTGCCATGAACCTGGGCTCCATGGGCTCGGTGGTGAAATCGGAACCCAGCTCCCCTCCACCGGCCATCACCTCCCACAGCCAGAGAGCCTGCCTGGGAGATCTTCGAGATATGATCAGCATGTACCTACCCCCAGGAGGAGACAACACAGACCCCACTTCTCTTCAGAACAGCAGGTTACACAGTGTCCATCAGCACTATCAAAGTACTGGCACCGGAGTGAATGGCACTGTACCACTGACTCACATTTAAGACTTCATTTCTCCCCCCCTACCCACCCCCTCCCTCCCTTTGATAATGGACATTCTACTTGTTCTGCAAAACTATCTTAAAACATGCAATTCAAGGAAAGGAACCATGCTATGTCTTATTTTGTACAGAAAAGTTTGCGCAGACTTGCTAGAGCACAACGTGATATGTATTCTAGGATCTACTGTGAAGTTTTAAACACGGGGTATTCCTAGTTGATAGAGTGGATCGTTCTTTTTTTTAATAAGGATCTTGTATCTTCAGTTTTAGAAGTGGAATGGAATATAAGATTAACCAGAATCCAATGTTTACACTTGATTGTTAAAAAAAAACTACCAAGTCCAGCTTGGTTTTATCCAAAACTTTGTAGCTTTTCACGTTTCTCCTTATTATTTTTTTTTTAATTAACATTTTAGACTTTCACTTAAGCCAGAGCTGTGCGGGTCGCAAACCTAAAGTTTAATTTATAGTAAGGCTTTCTGATTTGGTTTTTATTTTCCCTTGCCCTTCCAGCCTGTAAACTTCTGTAAATTTTTGTTTTATGTTGTGTTTGAATTTTACTGTGAAATGCTTTAGTTTTTTTGTTCCTTTTGGGTTTCTACAGATTTTAAGCCGGAGAGCAGAGTGAGATCAATAAATTTTTCTAAGAGGAACTTATGAATGACTCCTGGAAGTTTGTAAGGTTGTCCGTGTCATCCTGGAGTCGCTTTTGGCTCTAAGGACTGTTTGATTTTACAGCCCTTTAGAGGATCTTGTAACGCTATTTTAAAGTTAAATTTTATTGAATGTCATAAAAACATAAGAAAGAATAGCTATACTGGGTCAGACCAGTGGTCCATCTGGCCCAGTATCCTGTTTCAGGACTAGATGGACCATGTCTTAGAGGGGGGGGGGGGGGTAAATTTTACAAAACCCCTTTATAAGAAAGATGAATTATTAAAGGATAAGCTATAATTGCACTATAATTACTGATTCCGCCTGTTTTTTTTAAAATGCCAGTTGGGCTATGGTTTCTTGCTTTCAGAAATATTTTAATTTTATTTTTTACAAACAGATAAAATTAAATATTTCAAAATAGGGTTTGAGACTGACATTGGAAACAGTAAATGACTGGGGTGGGATTTCAAAAGTACAGGCAGGTGCAGTCTTACCATCTTGTCAGTTGATAAATTTGCCTCAATTACACCAGGAGTGGAAATTATTATTGGCTTGTATTATTCCAGAAGGCCTGCCCGTAATGCTTTTTAGAGAAGGTAAAACTGTAGCCTGACTGAAAATCTCATTAAACTTTCAAGTAAACAATCAGTACAGGAAAGTAGAAAAAAAAATCTATCTCTTTGCAACTTCCAGGCAAGCTTGGGGAGAGATGGAGGGGGTGTAATTATATAATTCTTTAGACAATGCTGCTGGAGCTTTTATTTGAAGGGAAAAAATGTCTCTCACTTGATGAATTTCATAAGACGGAACTTTAGGTACTGCAATAAAAAAAAAATACACGTGTATTCAGATTTTAAAAATAAGTGAAACAAGGCGGGATCGACTTTGCTTACTTTACCACATTTGGGATAGTTAACCAAATCAGCCCGAGGCAAGTTAACAAAATTTATAAATTCGTACATAAAGTCTCTGTTTTTTAAACAATCTCCTAATGTTTTGGTTTGCCATCTCTTGTGCATTAATTCGGCAAAAAGTTGTTGTTTTTTTTAAATCAGATAGCAGATACTTTGTATTCAGTTCTTTAATAAAAATTTTAAAAGCTAACTGCTCTCTGATGCTTTCCTAGAAAGAAAAAGCTTATATTTTATTTCTGTACTGTTTGGTTTCTCACCGTTCTCCTTTATTGAAATATTTTCGGTGACTTTCAACTAAGTTGCAGGGTGCTCCCCCCCCCCCCCCTAGCCTTTAAGCAAGTTCTTACAGAACTTGTCAAATAGCAAAAAACAGAATTCCAAACAGCGATCAATGTTATTTTTTTATATTCCATACTTTAAAAAATTAAGCATGCAACGTAAACACTGCAGGTTTTAATTAAGAATTTGTAAACATCTGTTTTCTTGTCTGTGTTTTACAGATTACCAGTTTTGTCTCTAAGAAAAGTTATTCCCGATTCATTTGACATAAGTGCGTGAAATAATGTTGAGCCCGTTTAATTGTTCACCCCCCCACCCCCACAGTATCAATAATCAGTTTAAATGATTTCCATATCTTTCCTAAAGCAAGTGGATCTTCTTAGGGATATTTTCTTACCCCCGGGCTAAATATCTACTTGTAGCGAAAAAAATGCAGGGAATAGTTTAAATGGATTTTTGTTTTCTTTAGGCTACAGAAGAGAAAGTAGCTAACATTAGTTTTAACTTGGGACAGAAGAAATATAGAGTTGTTGGACTATTTTTTTTTTCTTTGCCTTAGTCCACCTGCGCTTTAATTCCTAATCTTTTTGCTTCTCCTGTTACTTTTGTTTCAGGCAAAATTAATCTTCTGTTATTCTTAGCACAGGCAGAAAAGACGAAATCGGAGCAAGAACATTGCCTAACAATTAATTTTATCATGATTTTCGTTGAGCGTGTATTATTTTACATGTATATATGTAGTTATGATAATACACGCAATAAAATAAACTATACATTCCTTAGGATGCTGTACATCCAATTATGTGCATTTGAGACTATACAAGCAAGGTACAAACGAGTTTTAAAATATGTACACAGTTGAAGTAAAAATTGTCTCCTTTATAATTATTAGTGTGCACAGATGACCGATCTTCTAAGTGGAAGAGCAGGAAAATGCTATGATGCTTTGCGTGTTTTCTTAATTAGGGCCGAATAAGCACAGACATTGGAAGGAATTTCGTAGAACATCTGGCCCTACAAGAGAGCTGCTGGGAATGGAAATACAAGGTCTCCAGCTGCTCCATTGTGCCTTTCTCGAAGGAAGAGATCGTGTGCGTGTTGGCCTGAAACTTTATACCATTATTGAAGTCCTTTACAAACATGGCTTTTTATAACAATTATATCCTATTGCACTTTTTACTTTAATACAATTTGAATTTCCGTTTTGTTTTTTTTTATGTCTCCTTGGACCACCACCACACCTTATAAAACCAGCCTAGATAGATTAAATTTGTTTGATATCCTTAATTACCGTATACTCTACGGCTCTCGTATATCATTTTGAGCTAACTTTGGAAAGGGTTTTTTTTTCTCTCATATTCTTTCATTATGAGAAAACTAATGATAAACCAGATGATTGTCGTAACTTTTAGTTGAATTGCACTGGGTTGGGGAGGGGGATGGAAAGGGCGGGAAGGGAATAGCAGAAGTACTTTTGCAACTGACAGCAAGGGTCAGAGTTTATCTGATAGAGGTTTGTTAACTGTTTTCTGGAAGTTTGTTTTTCAGCTCTAAGGGTTCACCTGCTCTAATGGCTAAATTCCCATCTTGGTTCTTCGGTGTGACGAGACCGTCCTTCTAAATGCCCACAGTGAAGTAACAAGTGATATTTTGAGAGAGGATTCCCATGATCAAGCTATTCACAGGGGGAAATGTAGGTGGAAACAAACTAAAGGTATCCAATGGTTTCTTAGCATTCTGAACTTAAATAAAATAACTTGCTAAGGTTAAAAATATTAAAATTCAAGAACACGACTGAAGCTTCTTATTGAAACAATTTTATGATCAAAAGCTCTACAGTAAGACTTTTCCCAGGGCAAAGTAGTCCTGGTAGCCCCGCAATAGCAAAGTCCCCAAATCTTTATCTTTTCAGTATCCTAATTTGGCATCTTCTTGGACTCAGCACACAGCAAATCAAAGCTACAACTGACGACAGTACGCATTCGTTTCAATAATACGGATATAATATTTGGAGAAAGAAAACACATTTTTGTATTCTGGTCTGGAGGGACAAGAACTGTAATTTTCGGTTAGTTGCACGCTCAAATCCGAAGTCTTCGGTCATGACCATTTTGAAATGTTGGGGGGGGGGGGGGCGGAGTGTGGCTCAAAATATTCTATATATTAATGCGATCTTTGGTGGAATTTATGATTTATGTTTCAGAGCTTTGTTAATGAGCTGCATTTTTCTTCTTCATGTAGAGGAGTGTGGTAGCCGTGTTAGTCCACTCTTAAAGTTATCAATAGAAATCAAACAAAATAAAACATGGAAAAGAAAATAAGATGATACCTTTTTTATTGGACATAATACATTTCTTGATTAGCTTTCGAAGGTTGCCCTTCTTCGTCAGATTCTTCTTCATGGTAACCACTAGTAATATTTATTGTATTTATTTGGCAAAACAAACAAACAAACAAACAAACAAACCTTTGACTCTGCCAGTCTGGAGGAGAACCTTCACCTTGGACAGATTATAACATAACATATAGGATCAATACCAACACGAATGACAGCACAAGAAAAAAAAAACACAAGTAACAATGTAACACAAACTTCTTTTTACGAAAAGTATGTTATATATTAACACAAATTATATGTTTCCTTTTCAATAATACTTTTACAGGTTACCACATCAAGGTGGATTTTTTTTCTCCTCTCACACGCAATTTTTTTTAAATATTAGTTTGATGCTTTATTCGATTCGTAGAATTGCTATTTGGATGTTTCCGCCTGGATCATCGTGTTAAGTGGGGAATACGAGCGACTTTGCAGTTGAGATGTTTGGACGTTTATTTAGTATTTTCCTAGTGGCCATGTTTTATCCACTTGCGTAATTTAGAATCGGCAGTATTCAGCCAGGATTTCTTGATAGATGCGCATTTAAAAAATCAGAAAAATCCTTTAATATTAAAAATCCATTAACAGAATGATGCGCAAGCATATTATACACTAGGGAAGCACTCTTTGTAAGCAAGGGGGTCCAGTCTGGAAGACATCTCCAGTGAAAGACTCCAATTGCAAACATTTGCGATGTTATAGCCTTTGAAAATTAAATATGTTGCCCACTTTAGTCTGTTTTGTTCTCTGGGCTTTTGAGTCTCTGTTTTTGAGAACATGCACTTTTCCATTTCCTGATACAGTTTCTGGAGGGAAGTTTAAAGGATTATGGGACTATATAGCTGCCTTTTAAAGGATTCATTCCTTGTGGATAAGTACACGGGGCATAAAGGGGAGAGGGATTTAACTGTTGATTAAATTAGAATGTCCATGACTCAACGACAGTTTGACGAATTCAGGTGCATTTGGTATATGGTTATCGTTCTTAAAATCTAGATTCATACCATTCATGCAGTCAAGCAGTGGCTACCAAGGGCAGGGTGGTGAGGGCGATCCACCCCGGGTGTCAGCGGGTGGGGGAGGGTGCTCCGCTGGCGCCCCAGTCCCCACCTGCCTACCAGCTCCGTCGCCAGACGACCCTCTTCTCCTGCCACCCGGCACCTGACCCAGCCTTTTAAAAAAATCTATGAAGCGGCGGCGTGGCGCCTCGCGTCTGCTCTGCGTGTAAAGGAAGAAACATCGCCTCGTCGGCCGGCCTTCCCTCACTGTGTCCCGCCCTCTGATGTACCTTCCTATTTCCGCGAGGGCGGGACACAGTGAGGGAAGGCTGGCCGACGAGGCGATGTTTCTTCCTTTACACGCAGAGCAGACGCGAGGCGCCACGCCGCTGCTTCATAGATTTTTTTTTAAAGGCTGGGTCAGGTGCAGGGTGGCAGGAGAAGAGGGCCGTCTGGCGACGAAGCTGGTAGGCAGGTGGGGACTGGGTCGAGGGGGGGGCTCAGATGGGAGAAGGGGACTGGGTCGGGGAGAGGGGACTCAGATGGGAGAAGGGGGCTGGAACTGGGGTCTGAGAAGGGGGCAGGAGGGTAAAAGAAGACTGGAGGGGAAAGCTTACTGTAGATTTAGGTAAAAGACTACTAGCCAGGGGCCTATGAGAGGAAGAGGAAAGATGCCAGGAAGATCCAAATGAATGCATGAATACATTCTGAGAATCTATCCTCTATGCAGGGAACAAAGGGACTCTTTTACTAAGCTAATGCATGCTTAATACAGCTAAAAACAGAGTACCATGGAACACACCCAGGCATCCTATGGTAACTCCAAAATGTGCATGTGCTAACCATGCATTAAAAAAATATTTCAGTTGTTTTTGATTTTTTTTTTAAGGAGGCATGTCATGCGTGGAGAGTGAGCATTCCTGTGGTAACCAGTTAGCGTATCTGCATTACCGCACACTAACTGGTTAATGAACAGATACTGCGTGAGCCCTTACCACCTGCAAAATGGGTGGTGGTAAGTGTTTCACACAGTCATTTTTTCAAAATGTCTGCATGCTAATGGCAACATTAGCACATGGCTAATATTTCTATTATTAATACTAATAAGAGTTATTGAGCTTGGCCAAACTGCATTGATGAAGGAAGCAGGATGCAGAATGAAATCAGCAGCTACCTATCACCTGCTTTCCTTCCTCCAAAGTGAAGCTATGGTCTGCAAAAATCTGTTGGTTGGCAGCGAGTTGGAAAGCCTGGACTTTGCAACATTCAAGCAGCTTTAGCATCCTTTAATCAGGCTGGGAACCAACTGTTAGCATTCTTTACACGAAAAAAAAAACGGCAATTGTCAGATATTCCATTTTGAAAATTTGCAGTGGTAATGTCCAGTGCTTAATTTTAGCCAAAAAACATACATAAAGAACTCTGTGTTAAATTGTACAGCGCTGCGTAACCCTGGTAGTGCTTTAGAAATGTTTAGTAGTAGTAGTAGAGCTGTGGAGTGACGGAAGGAGATAGGTGTGAACTGCACAAAGTGGAAAGAATGTGGCCGGGTGTGGACTGTCGCTTTCTAAAATACCCATGCTTTCACACCCACCCATGCAAACACATTCTTCCTCTTCCTTATCCTCACTTGTGGAGTTCTGCTAGGTGAAAGATGGCTATGAGACACTAATGGACACTGGGAATGGAGGATCACTGGAGTGAGGAGAAGGAGAGTAGAGAGGATGGGGCTTTTTTCTTGATTCCTCCTCCTACTTCTCTCTGCTCTTGTGATCCTGGTCCTCCATATCAGGGGCATAACCAGACAACAGATTTTGGGTGGTCCTAGGCAAGAAGTGCCCCCCCCCCCCCCCGCACCACCATCAAAAAAGAAATATCTCAGCTGGCGGGAAAACGCTTCTTTCCACCTTGGCAGTCTGCAGCAGGCATGCGCTGAAGACTGAGCATGCGCAGGTGCCAGTATCATTACCATCAGGGGGAGGTCTTCAGCTGGTGGAGCTGGGGATCCCCACCAACTACCACTAAATGTGTGCTACTGTTGGGTGGGTCCGCCTGCCTGAAGTGCACTGCACCCACTAAAACAGCTCCAGGGACCTGCATACTGCTATCATGGAGCTGGGTATGACATTTGAGGCTGGCATAGAGGCTGGCAAAAAAAAAAAAAAAAGTTTTTTTTTTTAGGGTAGGAGGGGGGTGGTGACCACTGGAGGAGTAAGGGGAGGTCATCCCCGATTCCCTCCGGTGGTCATCTGGTCAGTTCGGGCTCCTTTTTGAGTCTTGGTTGCAAGAAAAAATGGACCAAGTAAAGTCGCCCAAGTACTCGTCAGGGACGCCCTTCTTTTTTCCATTAACAGCCGAGGACGCCCATCTCTTAAGCATGTCCCAGTCCCGCCTTCGCTATGCTCCCGGCCCGCCCCCGTGAACTTTGCTCGTCTCCGTGACGGAAAGCAGTTGAGGACGTCCAAAATCGGCTTTCGATTATGCCAATTTAGGCGACCCTGAGAGAAGTCCGCCCATCTCCCGATTTGTGTCGGAGGATGGGCGCCCTTCTCTTTCGAAAATAAGCTTGATGGTCACAGAAAAAAAAAAACTGGCAGTAGATCCCAAAATGACGTATTAAATCCTCTCAACGAAACTTTCTATGCTGCCACAGACCTGGCAGTGAATGTTTTTGTGCTTACTTCTGTGCAGTGCAGAGGAATACGTAATGGTCTCACCACAATTCACTTTAATATAGTGTGCATCCATGTGTACTGTACAAGTTAACTGCCACAGTGAGCCCTTTTTGCATTGCGTAGCCAGTACACAGAATACTCCTTAACCACATGACTCTGTCCACAGTAGCTTTCTGCATCAGCCCTACCGTAAAAAAAAAAAAAAAAAAAAAGCAAGCATGAAATCCCCATTAATGCAGAAGAATGAGCTAACCTCTTATTCCTCCTCGGACTTTATGGCATTAGAAAACCCTGGGTTCAGCCTTCAGGTTTTTGTGCACTGCTTTGCATCTGGGTTTAATAGCTAATATCGTCATTACCATGGGATTTACATGAGCTGTGCACTATCTAACTGAGCCTTCAGGCAAGTTTAGCCCATATGCAGAGCTCATTTGAGCATAAGATGCCCATGATTGTGCACAAAATTGTGCACAGAAACTAACTTAAATACAGTGGTGTAGCGAGGGCGGCTGCCTCCCGGGGCGGGTCGCTGCTGCGCACCCCCATCCCCCGGGTGCAGCCCGACACCCCTCCTCGGCACATTGCTAACCCCCCTCGGTACATCACTACTCCCCCTTGGTGCATCGATACCCCCCCTTGGCGCAGCAACCCCCCTCCCCCAGAGTGCAGTTTTACCTGCTGGGAACTACGTCGGTTCCGCTGATTCCCTGCTCTCTCTGCCCCGGAACAGGAAGTAACCTGTTCCAGGGCAGAGGGAGCAGGGAACCAGCGGAGCAAACACCCCCCAGCGGCGTGCACCCGGGGTGGACCGCCCCTCCCGCCCCCCCTTCCTACAACACTGCTTAAATGCATCCACATGTTATTGTATCGGCCCTTCCGAGATGGATACCATAGGAAATACTATAGCTCCACTCTGACCATGAGCGTAATTTGCCTGCTTATTGGTGGGGGGGGGGGGGGGGAGGAATGTTGTTTACAAAAAAGAAAGAAGTCAAACTGGTGAGGAGGTGGTGCAATTCAGATTAGCATCTGCAACATTTGAGGGGGTGATGCTGCCCCTACCACAAGCTGCACCTATGACTCTGATGGCAGCCTTTGCCCCCGTCTTCTGCTAAAGTCTGTGCAGTTTAAAAAAACAGTGATTATCTAGAGTTATCTGATAACCCTACTGAGAAAAACTTCCTTTTCCTTTTTTGAATCCTCAAGGGGTTCTTTTATTTTTTTGGAGGGGAGCAATACATCCCCAAAACACAGTGCTGGTCCTAAAGGGAGTCAAAGGGGGTCAGATCCAGTTAGGGTGGTTTCTGTGGTAAAGCAGATAATTTGAAAACAGAGTTTAAACAAATGTACTCCTGCCTGGTTAGCAACAACATCAGTGGCCCACTACAGTGCATTTTTTCCTAGTGTGGCCCAGTGGCGTTCCTAGGGGGGGCTGACACCTGGGGCGGATCGCCAATGCGCCCCGCCCCCCCATGCAATGCGACCCCCTGGCGAAAGAACACCCCCCCCACACCGGCGAAAGAACCCCCCACCACGATGAAAGAACCCCCCCCCGGGTGCACGCCGCTGTGGGGGGGTGCCGCGCGCCACTCAGCTTCGTTTGTTTCCATGCTCCCTCTGCCCCAGAACAGGAAGTAACCTGTTCCGGGGCAGAGGGAGCATGGAAACAAACGAAGCTGTCTAGCGTACGGCACCCCCCCCAGCGACGTGCACCCGGGGCGGACCACCCCCACCGCCCCCCCCCTTGGTACGCCACTGGTGTGGCCTAAGAATGAAATGAGTTAGACACCTCAGAAGTAGAGTCTACAGTAACGCAGCTGGAACTTAGGAAAAAAGTCCTTGTGTCACTTTATCATGTATCAGTGTTTTTTAAAATTGTATTCTGTATATGCTAAGCAGGGGCGTAGCCAGACAACAGATTTTGGATGGGCCTAGGTAAGAAGTGGGTGGGCACCAAATGTTCTCCTCCCCCCCCCCCCCCCCCCACCACCACCAAAAAAATATCTCAGCTGGCAGGAAAATGCTTCTTTCCACCTTGGCAGTCTGCAGCAGGCATGCGCTGAAAACTGAGCATGCGCAGGTGCCAGTATTGCGGAGAGTAGTATTCTGTTACTATCAGGGGAAAGTCTTCAGCTGACAGAGCTTGGGATCTCCACCAGCTACTGCAAAACATGTGCTACTGTTGGGTGGGCCCGAGCCCTAAGTGGGTGGGCCCAGGCCCACCTGTGGCTACGCCACTGATGCTGAGAACATTCCTGTCCTCCACCTCAAAAAATCAGTAAAAAGAAGCCCATTGCATTCTGTGACAGTCACACTTTTAGGTATGCTATTTAACTATTTGTAACTTTCACACATTAGGCATGTTATCAAGGATATTCTGAGTCATTCACACATTTGGGCAAGCTATCCACAACATTCTAAGACATTCTCACATTTAGGCAAATGCTAGTAAAATAAATGACCCAATTTTCAAAGGATTTATGCTCCTGTGGATGCTAAACCCCACAAGGCAAACCCCACAGTACAACAACAGCTCAGAAAAACGGCTAACCAATGCTTCGAATGACTTTCACATGTTAATCCAAAAGCAAGAGAAGAAACTGGAGCGTGCACACAAATGTTTTGCGGAAAGTGCTGCTCTTGTGAGCATATCCAGACAAAACCGGAGGTGCAAGCACACATCAGTGCTGTTCTTCTGCATCTTTAAATATGAGCTTTTCAAAACATGTTTGCACTTATGTTTTTGAATGGCTCATATTTAAGCACAGAAAAACAGGTGCAGATGTGTGCTTTCACTTTAGTTTTGCTCGGACAGGCAAACATGTTTGTTTCTCACTATCAGCACTTAGAAACTGCACGGACTTCCTTCCACTTCCAAAATAAGACAAATCTGTCAGTTTAATGTGAGAAACTGAGAAGACCATTGGAGAGGAATGGTGAGCCCTGTCTAGCATGCATTTGCATGCTAGCAGGTCCCCCATTCCCCCGAATACAGCAGCCCCCTCCCCACAGGAGCAAGAATCCCAATCCAACCCCATCCAGTGACATGGGGACTGGAGGTCCGGTCTCCCCGACCCCCCCAACACAAGTTCGGGAGGCTGGAGATCCGGTGGGTCTCCAGCCCCCCTAACCCCCATAGTATCCCCTCAAATAGAGCCCTGGTGGCCCAGTGGGCGATGAGTCAACCCCCAACCTGGTGATCTAGTATTCCTCTTCCCCACCCCTACATTTGTTGGAGGAGGGAGTTGGCCTCCCTCCTCTTCCATCAGCGTTGCCTCGAAAATGGCGGTGCAGCGCAAATGGAAGAGGAGGGAGGCCACCTCCATCCTCCAGAGAAGGTAGGGGGTGGGGAAGAAGGCCGCTAGACCACCAGGTCAGGGGAGTTGACTCACGGTTCCTGGGCCACTAGGGCTCTATTTGAGGGGATGCTAGGGGCAGTTAAAGGGGGCTGGAGACCTACCGGATCTCCAGCCCGGGGGGGGGGGGGTAGAGTTTGACTCGCAGCCCACTGGGCCACCATGGCTGTGTTTGAGGGGATGCTAGGGGGTTAGGGAGGCTAGAGACCCACCGGATCTCCAGCTGCCCCTGAACCTGTTTCAGGGGTGATCGGGGGGGGGGGGGACTGGAGGTCTGCTGGACCTCCAGCCTCTGTGTCACTTGGCTTGGGGTAGGGGTACTAGGCCACCAGGGCCATGCTTTTTGGGGTCTGATGGTCCCATGGACCTCCAACCCCTGTGTTTGACAGGTCTGGGCTTTTAACATTCCAGACCTGGCAAACAAGTGCAGGAGGATTACGTTTGAGCGCATGCTCTGGCACAATCCTCCCGCACGTTACCCTATGATCAAAGATAATAGCGTGCTTAAATTTGCATGCTATTATCTATGATCATAGGGCCGGCAAAGCCCCCGCTGTTCCAGCGCTATTTTTATAGCGCTGTTTGGAACAGCGTGGGGCTTTCAATCATCTACCCATCAGCGCTTAAAAAGCTGAGTATTGATGGGTGCAATTTCAGTGGAGGACCAATGCTTAAGAATGTCTGTTATTTTTAGGCTTGAATCTGATCATGTATCTTTTAGAAGGCAGTTGAAAATGAAGATATTAGCTATTAAACCCAGACGCAAAGCAGTGTACAAAAACCTGAAGGCTGAACCCAGGGTTTTCTAATGCCATGGCTTTAAGTCTGAGGAGGAATAAGAGTTCTGTGTGTATGTTATGGGCTACATAATACAGAAAGGGTTCACTGTGGCACGGGTTTGCAAAGGCTTTTGGGTCTTAAAATTGTTTTGTTTTTAGCTTGCATATTTTTATGGTGTTTATTGAATTGCTTGTGTATGTTTGATTGCAATTTGCTAAGAACTGTATAAATATAATAGAATTGTCATATGAATAGTGGGATGGTATCTCTATATGAAGATGCTTACAGCAGTAGGGCATTACATTGCAAAACTGCTCACTATCTGGAGGTGTGTCACCTTGTTGATATCCAGAAATTCAGAGTGTTCTCTTGTAATTACAGCAAAAGACTTGAAGAATTGGGGTAAAGTTGAGATACTGCACTTCTAGTCATGGCAGTGAGGTCTGCCTCAGGTCCTGGCATTGCATAGCTAAGAAGGAATAACTTTGATGAAGTTGCTCATAATGAAGTAGACAGACACTCATCATTGCATTGTATCATTGAATATTCTAGTGGTGTGCACACCATTTTTTCTTTTTTCATTCCAATTCTGAGTGTCCTCTATTCATTTTTTCAGGGTTGTTTTAGCACACATCTTTTAAAAGCAACATGTATAATTTTCTGTCACGGGCTCTGCAGCAGATAACATTAGTAAATGACACTTAATATTTAGAGGGGAAGTTATCAGGTTACGCTAAAAGACAAGTTTTTACCACACCTTAATTTACCACAGGATTCACCAACCTGCGGTATCTCTGTACTGTAGGTTGCTGACCCATGGTAAAGGACCAATCCTGCCTACGACCCACCTCTCACGCCTCATTAGTCTATTGGGCAGGGAACATCGGGCCACCACGCCATGATCTAATGCTCCTGGGCTCCTGTGTGAAGGGACTGACACTGGCTCAGTAAATGTTAGCAATAGGCCCTTCTAGGGTGGACCCCTCAACAAGCACTCCTCCCCCCCAAAGTGAGCCCTGAACCATCCTCCTAACTTGACTAGCCTTCCCCAAGTGGCTGTCCCCCCCCATCTAAAGCCTGAAACCCTCAACACCCCCTCCACCTCTCCACTGCCCCCCTTGACATACAGTAGGTAAATTGTTGGTGGTCAGTGGTCTGGGCAGATGTGATACCCAGTTACTCCTGCCCTTGCTGGCACTGTTATCCAAAATGGCACTGGTGACCCCTTACAATAGTCTTGCAGTCTACCACTAGGTGTCATCTTTCTGTATAAGGGCATGTTGGCATATTCAGGAAATGATGCTTTCCAAAATGGAGGACTCAACACAGGCTGTGTTTTGGCAACACTGCCTGCATCAGGAGTCCAAATAAATCTGTAGCATCTATGATAGAGGAACTGACACTTTTATTCCAGAAGGAAATAAACAACAGAGGTTGTACAGTCGAATGATACAGTCACCTATCTGCCAATTGCTTTTACAGTGATACCTCAGTTTTCGTTGATAATCTGTCCGAAAACAATCAACGAAAACCGAAACCGATGAAAACCGAGGCAATTATTTCCATATGAATCAATGTAAATCCAATTAATTTGTTCTAGACACTCCAAAATACATACCAAAAACACATTGTATAGAGAATAAATATAGTCCCATGATGGAGCTAAAGGGAAAGGGTTAACTTATTAGCAAGGGAAACACTTAACAGGGAAAATGAGATTTGAGCACATGTGATTTTACCTTACATGCGTTGCATTAGACGCGCGGGGTGATGCTCACACAACGAGAAACAACGTCACAATGAGCAGGAGAACGCGTGGGTCACCCTTTGTTTTCGCAAAATTACCAGCGAGGTCACGTGGGCACACCAACGAAGTCCGAGGCAAACGAAGAAATCCGAGACAAATGTTTTGCTGAAAAAATCAACAAAAACCGAAACCAATGATAACCGAAGTCAATGAAAACCAAGGTATTACTGTACTTCTTACAAGTACAGTTTGTGACTGTATCATTTCAATGTGCAACCTTTGTTGTTTATTTCCTTCTGGAATAGAAATGTTAGTTCCTCTATCATAGATGTTACAGATGTATTTGGACTCCTGATGCAGGCAGTATTGGCAAACCATGCTGTAGTGGACAACAAATGTTTATTACAAAGAGCAGACTTCATATATTAAAACATACAAACATGCATTTTTTTTTGCTTTTTGGGGCACTTACAGCTAATTTTGCTGATTTACCCCTGAATTCTATAAATGGTGCTTTAAACTGCATGTGCATGTGCATGGGCCCAATGTAATTGAATAATGAGCCAATTAGCACCAATAATTGACATTGTAACAAGCGATTGGCTTTAATTAAAATGTATATGCCTAAATTCAGGCGTTGGATCTGCGTTTAAGAGGGCATGGCTATGGGAGGATCGTGGGCAGATCAGGGGAAATTCCTTTCATTTATGTGCGCTGTTACAGAATTCAGGGGATCCGTGCATAATTTAGGTGTGGGGATTTACACTGGGGTTTTCCTGGTGCACCTAAAAGTAGTTGCAATTCCCAGTTAAGCACTATTTTATAAACAATGCCTAAATTTGAGCAACATTTATAGAATAACGCCTGATTCAATGTATGCTACCTAAAATTAATGCGCGTTAGGCAATTGCACTTGTGTATTCTAAATACCATGCGTAAATCAATGCATGCTATTTAGAATACACTGAGGCATGGTTCATGTGACTAAATCTAAGCATGTTCATTTAAGCCGATGAAAATCTGGCACTTTATTTTATAACAGTGCACGTAGATTTTGGAACTTCCATTTCCACATCCATTTCCTCACCTCTAAGCAAGCCACTTTTTGCCTGCACACATTAGAATTTAGGCGCAGTACATTATAGAATATGCTTAGCAATGTACACGCATAAATTCAAATTTTTGCCAATTAGTGCTCGTTATTGCTTGTTAAGAGCTGTTAACGCTTAACAGCTTGTTAAAACAATCAATCTATATGCACCAGGGGTGTAGCTATGTGGGCCCACGGGGGCCTGGGTCCTCGTAGATTTGGTCCTGGACCTCCCTGCTGATGACCTTCTCGACCCCCCCTCCCGCAGCCAACCCTCCCCCGCCATCGCCGTGGGCTACATTTGCTGGCGGGGGACCCCAACCCCTGCCAGTCCAGGTCCTCTTGCTTTCTGCGGAAGGCTTCGTTGTTTCTGACGTCCTGCACATTGTACGTGCAGGACATCAGACTCACAGAAACAGAACGAAGCCTTGCGTGGGAAGCAAGAGGACCTCGCCTGGCGGGGATTGGGGTCCCTCGCCAGCAAAGGTAGGCGACAACGGCAGTGGTGGGGAAGGGTTGGCGGCGGGATGGGGGTCGAGAGGGTCGTCGGCAGGGGGGTCAAAGTTGGTGGTGGCGGTGGGGGGGTCGGCAATGGCAGGGGGGTCGGCGGTGCCAGGGGGGCTAAAATGTGCCCCCTCACGTGGGCTCTGGACCCCCCTCCCGCTGAAGTCTGGCTATGCCCCTGATATGCACAGTTATAGAATATGCCTAGATTTATGTGCAGAACTGCCTGTAACTCCAGGTGTGCTATATAGAATCATAAGGTTAGAGCTTTATTTTTCAACGCTGATTTTTTAAGTGCCATTTATGGAATTTAGTCCTTAATGTGCACACTCTCTCTTGCCACAAAACATAGCCCCTTAGCAGATCAGCTTCATTGAACGGGAAATCTGCACAAGCAAGGGGGCAGATAAGTACCCAGAAAGTTTTGAAGGTGTCAAAGGTAGGGTTGTAGGCTGGCAATGCCATGATCCCCCTTTGTTTAAAAAAAAACACCTGCCCATAGGCAGGGATAGGAGAATGCTGCAATGAATGCCTGAGGAAGTGCTCTATGAGGTTGCTGTTAGTCCGCTCCAGTGGCATAGCTATGGGGGGAATGGGGGCCTGGGCCTCTCAAATTGGTTCTGGGCCCCTGGTTTGGCTAGTAGGGGTCCCCAACCCCCATCAGCTGAAGCGTTTGCCTAGCGCTGGTCTCCAGCTCTCCACCACATTGCCTGCCCTGTTCTTTCCTTCATGTCACGTGATCTTGCATGTACACTTTCACTAAAACGAACATGCACGCAACATGAGGGGAAGAGAAGGACAGGCAGTGCGGCGGAGACCAGCGCTGGACAAATGCTTCAGCTGGCAGGGGTTAGGGACCCCAGCCAGCCAAGATATGTGAGGCAGCGGCACAGGGGAGAGTGGAGGAGAGGCGGACTAAAATGTGCCCCCCCCCACCTTGGGCTCTGGACCCCCCCCCCCGCCCCGCCCCATGTCAAGGTCTGTGTTTGGTTTCTTTTAATAAGGTCTAGTGCAGTGCTAAATAGCGCTTGCACCGGGCTGTGGCATGCTGCAACTGTGCACAAACCCCAAACGCTACTAATCTGAAGAACAGGAATGAACACAGAAAAAACAAACTGAAACAGATTTTAGTTATGAACTTGCCATGTATTTGGTGTTTGAGAAAGAGTGACACTGACAGCACTGAAGTGTCTACATTAGTCTACAAAAGAGTCACAACAAAAGAATGAGATAACATCTGAAAAGCAGACATGATTATTACATGATAACACAATCATTACAACATCTATTATAATACAATAGTATAAGAGAGTCTCACTGTAAGTCACAGGGTAGTAACAAGGATTCTTGCCTGTAATACTATATAGATTATTTTCAGAGGATCTCCAGACTTCGGAAGGTGAAAGTAAGGTCAGGATTCTCACTTTCTTTAGAGCTAGTGAGTCCTGCAGAGTGCTCTGGGGCCAGTCCAGATGGGTTGAGAGAAGGGGGAGGGGTTTGGACCTGGAATTGCTATGCATCCTAGCCTTGGGTGTGGGCATACAAGCAGTGAATGGCCCTCAATTAGCATTCCAATTAATGCTACAGGCGATAACAACAGGCACTTAAGCTATTTAATAGCTGTTAAGTGTTATTAATTGCGTTACTGCAGCCCAACAGTGCACAGGATTTTTAAGCCAACAAAAGAATACCCTGGAGTAAATCAAAATTTGTAATTCTTCATTATGGAGAAAAGGAATTTGGACTTTGAAAACTAGCAAATCTATGCAAAAAAAAATTTAAACAAGGGAAATGGGACGTGATATACTGCTTTTCTGAGGTTTTTGCAACTACAACATTCAAAGTGGTTTACATATGTTCAGGTACTTATTCTGTACCAAGGGCAATGGAGGATTAAGTGACTTGCCCAGAGTCATAAGGAGCTGCAGTGGGAATTGAATTCAGTTCCTCAGGGTCAAAGTCCACTGCACTAACCACTAGGCTACTCCTCCACTATACAGTATATAGTAGCATCAGGATACCAGATCCTATAAATCAACAAGACATCTGCAATTTTCAGGTCCTGGCTATTTATGATTCATCTGTGTTTTCCCAGTACAGAACTAGGTAGCAAATACTTTGCAAAAGATGAAGGCATGCAGGGGAAAAAAGAAAAGCAGGAAAGCAGAGGTGCACCCAGATTTGAACAATGGGAGGGGAGGGGAAGCTCACTTTCATATCCAAGGTTTAAAAATTTGGTGGAGAAAAAAACACCATAGTAACGTGGTAACATAGTAGATGACGGCAGAGAAAGACCTGCACAGTCCATCCAGTTTGCCCAACAAGATAAACTCATATGTGCTATTTTATGTATATACCTGACCTTGATTTGTATCTGCCATTTTCAGGGCACAGACTGTAGAAGTCTGCCCAGCACTAGCCCTGCCTCCCACCACCGGCTCTGCCACCCAATCTCCGCTAAGATTCTGAGGATCCATTCCTTTTGAACAGGATTCCTTTATGTTTATCCCACGCATTTTTGAATTCTGTTACCGTTTTCATCTCCACCACCTCCCGCGGGAGGGCATTCCAAGCATCCACTACTCTCTCCGTGAAAAAATACTTCCTGACATTTTTCTTGAGTCTGCCCCCCTTCAATCTCATTTCATGTCCTCTAGTTCTACCACCTTCCCATCTACGGAAAAGGTTTGTTTGCAGTTTAATACCTTTCAAATATTTGAACGTCTGTATCATATCACCACTGTTTTTCCTTTCCTCCAGGGTATACATGTTCAGGTCACCATGAAAACAAGTGGAAATGAATACTACTTAAAGTCAACCATTTGGCTTAAAAAAAAAAAAAAATAATAATAATTTTGTCATTATACACAACAGAAGAGAAACTGTCCTTGTGGCCAGGGTATTTTATTTATTTATTTATTGGGATTTATTAACTGCCTTTATGAAGAAATTCACCCAAGGCAGTGTAGAGTAGGTACAAATTAACATAAAATGTATCATTTTGTTAACAGCATAACAATAGTAAAATAACCGAGAATAAAACATAAACACAATAAATGAAGTAAACTTGAAAACAGTAAATTGAAACCTAATAATAGGACTACCATGAAACAGTATTAAAAAAATGTACACATCTAACAGCACTGGAATTCAAGTACCAGAGATATAATACTAACAAGACAGCTAATAAGCATGCATTAGAACATTCAACTAACATAGATATGATGTTAAAGATTTTCTACAGTGCTGTGTCTTCAACTCTGTTTGCAAAACAGGTTTCTCAGCAGGAATTGTCTTATTTTCAGGAGTCTAGAGGACAAGATTTTTGAGTTAATCGATCATCATCCCATGGTACAGCATCTGAAAGAAAAACATTGAGGGACAGGTTCTGGATCACAATCTTTTGGCCTATCCTGTATCAAAGATTTAAACAAATTATAAATGGGAGGCACAACTGCAAGGTTTGTTCTTTGGACCAGATGGCAAAGCGCTGATTATATTGCCTACCAGTTCCTATCCTGTCCATTTTAGCAATTGCATTTTTGCACATGAATTAGTAGCTGATAATCCTTGCTTTATAATAATCTTTAGCAGTTTTATAAAACTACTGTACAATAATGTAAGCACAATAATGATAATCAATTATATTAAATCCATGCCCCCAAAAGCTTACAGTCTAAGGGGCCCTTTAACTAAGTCGTGCTAGTAAATGGGCTTAGTACATCCTACCAGGGGACTTTCCAGCATGCTAAGCCCATTTCTAGCATGGCCGTAAATTCAGCCTTTTTCAGTTACATCTTTTTCTGGCTGTTGACAACATAGGAGCCCTTAGAGATTCCTAAATAGGAGTTGGTGAGTGTGCTCACATTATTTTTTTTTTCCCAGTGGCTGTGTGCTAATGCTAATAGTGCACAGACTTTGAACCAAATTAATGCTGGAACACTTAGAGGGGCATAATCGAATGCGAACGCCCATCTCCATGGGCGTCTAAGTGCGAGAACGGATGCGTGAAGGGGCGGGACAGACCGTATTTTTGAAAAAAATGGGTGCCCATCTTTTTTTTCGATAATACGGTTTGTGCCGGGCAAATGCATCGGATGTGTGCGGATTTGAGCTGGGCGGTTTCAGTTTTCAGCGAGAATGGAAACCGAAGGCGCCCAGCTCAAAAACGAACAAATCCAAGGCATTGGGTCGTGGTAGGGGCCAGGATTTGTGGTGCAGTGTTCCCCCTCACATGCCAGGACACCAACCGGGCACCCTAGGGGGCACTTGTAACAATTTAAAATAAAAAGTAAAATACCTCCCAAGTCCATAGCTCCCTTCCTTTGGGTGCTGAGCCTCTCAAATCCGCCCCCCCCAAACCCACTGCCCACAACTCTACACCATTACCATAGGCCTTATGGCTGAAGGGGGGCACCTAGATGTAGGTACAGTAAGTTTTGGGGGAGGTTTGGAGGGCTCCCATTTACCAGCACAAGCATAAGAGGTAGGGGGGGGATGGGCCTGGGTCCACCTGGCTGAAGTCCACTGCACCCACTAACAAGTGCTCCAGGGATCTGCATACTGCTGTGATGGAGCTGGGTATGACATTTGAGGCTGGCATACAGGCTGGCAAAAAAGTTTTTAAAGTTCTTTTTTTTTGGTGGGAGGGGGTTAGTGACCACTGGAGGAGTCAGGGGAGGTCATCCCCGATTCCCTCCGGTGGTCATGTGGGCAATTGGGGCACTTTTGGGGGACTTGTTCGTGAGAAAAAAGGGTCCAGAAAAAGTGACCCAACTTCTTGCTAAAAACGCTTTTCTTTTTTCCATTATTGGCCGAGGGCGCCCATCTCTGCTTGGCCGATAAACACGCCCCAGTCCCGCCTTCACCACGCCTCCAACACGCCCCCATCAACTTTGTTCGTTCCCGCGACAGATTGCAGTTGAAGGCGCCTAAAATCGGCTTTTGATTATACCGATTTGGGTGCCCACTGGAGAAAGGCGCCCATCTCTCGATTTGGGTCGAAATATGGGCGCCCATCATTTTTGAAAATAAGGCTGTTACTGTCCCCTATTTTGGAAGCACTAAGAGCTCCCTTGCTAAGTCAGTATTATTCCGTTAGCATGCGCTAATGTCAGCACGCTTCCTAAATAGCGTTTCCGTGCCTATTCTCCGCAAATGGCGAAACTAAAGCTACGTGCGTTACCATATCCTGTGTTAGGCCATTTTCCTACATTAGACCCCAAGTCTATAAACATTGCCAAAACGTACACATGCAAATTTGGGTGTGTGCTCAATTTGCATGTGCAATTTAATTGAATTACAGACCAATTAGTGCCAATAATTTGTTGTGTAAAGAAATAATTTTTACTGTTCTGTTCTTTTATATTTTGTATGTGATTTGTTCCCCGCTCAGACTTTTATAGATATAGCGGGTTATGAATAAAGTTTTATTATATACAAAATTGTTTTTATTCAAGATTTATGATCTGATTCAACAAATAACTTATTTAGAAAAAAGTTTTTTTGTAAATGAATGACTTATTTTTTGGTACTGAATTCTCCTTTGTAATATGCCACTTGAATTAAACACTTGGCGATAAGCCTGGGGTCTGGGGAAGGAGGGTCTGAAAGGAATAATTCTTTTACTTATGAAGGTGCTTACTTCTTATGAGTGGAACGGGATTTAATGGGGAGCATCTATTGGGTTTTTTTGTTTGTTTGTTTTTTTAACTGAGCCTGGCATGGGATGGCGAGCAGTGTGTTAAATGGGCCACTGACCTACCAGGGATTTGAGACCTTTTGAGGAGGGAGGATGTCTTCTGAAATTGAACCAGTAGCTCATTTAACACCAAAGTCACCACTGTATGAAGGATCATTTTAATCTACACCTAGATAGAAAAATAGATATATAGATATAGATATATTATTAGATTCAGTAAATGGTGCTCCAAGAGATCCTTTTACTAAGCTGCAGAACAAGATAGTTATTTTTCTGGTTTGAAAATGACTATGTTTGGCACTTGATTCTGGATGTTTTTTAGCAAAATGTCACAAATCAGATTTGGATGTTACATAGAAAATGCCCCTCAGTTTATGCACAGTATCTAGATAGATAGATAGATAGATAGATTTTTTTTCTGGCACGCGTAGCGGACGCACACCTAGTGGCATTGGACGCGTGTAGGTCATTACCGCCCAAATTCTTTATGCTAGGTCTATGGCTGGCGGTAAGGTCTCAGACCCAAAATGGATGCGCAGCAATTTTGTTTTTGCCGCATGTCCATTTTCGGCAAAAAAGGCCTTTTTTATAGGTGCGCTGAAAAAATTATTCTTTGTGCACCCAAAACCCGCACCTACACTACCGAAGGCTATTTTTCAGCGCGCCTTTGTAAAAGGACCCCCAAGTTGGCAGCAATTAGAACTTACACGCAGATCTGCCCTATGCCCTGTTCTATAGCATGTGGACCTAAATTTCATAGTGTGTAATTCCAAAGTAGGTGTGGCCATGGAAGGGGCATGAGCGGGTCAAGGTCATTCCCAGAAATAAGGCACGATGCTACAGTATGTTTGTACGTTTGGGAAGCTTGCCAGGTGCCCTTGGCCTGGATTGGCCACTGTCGTGGATAGGATGCTGGGCTCGATGGACCTTTGGTCTTTTCCCAGTGTGGCATTACTTATGTACTTATGTAACTGCTGTCAGTTGGGTGTGAGCATTTACTCCAGCTTTTGGCAAGTGTAAATGCTTGCACCCAAAGTTAGTCATTAAAATACTCAAAACACTCTTTACAGAATACTAGCTTAGTGCACATCATTTTGGCACCATTTACAGAATCTAGCCATTAGAAGCAAATAGAATGTTAAGTATTATTAGGAAAGGAATGGAAAACAAAAATGAGGATGTTATAATGCACCTCAACTGTTGTGTTAATTCTGGTCGCTGCATCTCAGAAAGGATATAGTGGAATTAGAAAAGGTGCAGAGAAGGGCGACAAAAGTGATAAAGGGGATGGGACGACTTCCCTATGAGGAAAGGCTAAAGCGGCTAGGGCTCTTCAGCTTGGAGAAAAGACGGCTGAGGAGAGATATGATAGAGCTCTATAAAATAATGAGTGGAGTGGAATGGGTAGACACGAAGCGTCTTTTTACGCTTTCCAAAAATACTGGGACTAGGGGGCATGCAATGAAGCTACAAAGTAGTAAATTTAAAACGAATCGGAAAACATTTTTCTTCACTCAATTTGCAATTCAACTCTGGAATTTGTTGCCAGAAAATGTGGTAAGGCAGTTAGCTTAGCATAGTTTTAAAAAGGTTTGGATGGCTTCCTAATGGAAAAGTCCATAGACCATTATTAAATTGGACTTGGGGAAAATATTTCTGGGATAAGCAGCATAAAATGTTGTACTTTTTTGGGATCTTGCCAGGTATTTGTGATCTGGATTGGCTACCATTGGAAACAGGATGGTGGGCTTGATGGACCTTTGGTCTGTCTTAGTATGGCAATACTTATGTACTGTGTTACTATATTTAGGGTTACCATATTTTGTCCTTAAAAAAAAGAGGACACTTGCCCCGCCCATGCCCTGCCCCATTTTATGCCCTCACCCCACCCCTTTCAGACCCTCTCCCGCCCCTTGTCACACCCCACCCCGCCCCTTGTTGCACCTTGCCACGCCCCTCTGTCACATTTTCCCCTCCCCCTGGTCACCCCCTCACCTCACCTCCCCTCCCCCCGGCCCCGACACCACCTCTCCCCTTACTCACTATCTTCCCTGGTGGTCTAGTGACTTCTTCAGGGCAGGAAAGAGCCCCCTCTTTCCTGCCCGGAGCGCTGCTCTGCATCCTGTATGCTGCCTGTGACGGTCTCGGCGAGATTCAAAATGGCCACCGAGAACTGAAGCGGCCTCGCAAGACTTCAATTCTCGGCGGCCATTTTGAATCTTGCCGAGACCGTCACAGACAGCATACAGGATGCAGAGCAGCGCGCTGGGCAGGAAAGAGGGGGCTCTTTCCTGCCCCGAAGAAGTCACTAGACCACCATGGAAGATCGTGAGTAAGGGGAGGGAGGACCGCCGCCCGCACGTCAGCGTCAGCCTGCCCATTTATCCAGAAATCCGGACAAATGGGCAGGCTGGCCAAAACCCGTCTGGACGCCCGGACATGTCCTCAAAAAGAGGACATGTCCGGGTAAATCCAGATGTATGGTAACCCTAACTATATTCAACCCTGGGAACTGTAAAGACAGCATTGGATATATTAAAGAAAAAACAATTGAAATGAAGAAAGTACCGAGGCTCCTTAATCACCAAGAATTGAATTACAGGTGGTGGACAGGCTCTTCTGAAACATACTGGCTTTGAAGCATCGGGTGATCCATTTGGAGCTATCAAGTTCAGATCAGGTGGTCCTATTGCGCAGGGTCTGCATTAGCCCCATCACGTGCAGATACTTTGCATTAAAAATGTTCCACATTGAGGGGCATAATTGAAAGGGGCCGCCCATCTCTGGGATCGGCTACGAGAAGGGGCGGTCCCAACCGTATTATCGAAAAAGATGGGCAGCCATCTTTTCTTTCGATAATATGGTTGGGCCCGGTCAAATGTCAGAGATGGGTGGGTTTGAGATGGTTGGCATCGGTTTTCAACGATAATGGAAACCGAAGGCGGCCATCTCAAAAACAAACAACTCCAAGGCATTTGGTCATGGGAGGGGCTAGGATTCGTAGTGCACTGGTCCCCCTGACATGCCAGGACACCAACTGGGCACCCTAGGGGGCACTTTTAAAAATATAAAAAAAACATTAAAATACCTCCCAGGTGCATAGCTCCCTTACCTTGGGTGCTGAGCCCCCCAAATCCCCCCAAAACCCACTACCCACAACTCTACGCCATTACCATAGCCCTTATGGGTGAAGGGGGGCACCTACATATGGGTACAGTGGGTTTTTTTTGGGGGGGGGGTTGGAGGGCTCACATTTATCACAAGTGTAACAGGTAGGGGGGGATGGGCCTGGGTCCACCTGCCTGAAGTGCATTGCACCCACTAAAAACTGCTCAAGGGACCAGCATACTGCTGTCAGGGAGCTGGGTATGACATTTGAGGCTGGCTTAAAGACTGGAAAAAGAAAGTTTTTAAAGTACTTTTTTTTGGGTGAGAGGGGGTTAGTGACCACTGGAGGAGTCAAGGGAGGTCATCCGGGCAGTTCGGGCACCTTTTTGGGACTTGGACCTAAAAAAAAAGGGTCCAAAAAAAGCGACCTAAATTCTTGCTACGGGCGCCTTTCTTTTTTCCATTATGGCCTGAAGCCGCCCATCTGTTAACCACTCCCATGCCCGCCCCTGTCTCGCATTCGCTACTGTGCCAATACGCCCCCGTGAACTTTGTTCGTCTCTGCGACGGAGTGCAGTTGAAAGCGCCCAAAATCGGCTTTCGATTATACCAATTTGGGCACCCTCGGGAGATGGGCGCCCATCTCCCGAAGGTGGGCACCCTTCTCCTTTCGAAAATAAGCCTGATTATCTACAGAGTCATTCGAGCTCCACAGATGAAGAGAACCTGTAAGTGATTAATGCATTTAAATAGCAAACGTCTAGACTAACATAATCTATACATTCTAATGGTAAACTAATATTTGAGATAGACTCCCACAGCAAAAATGATAAATACCAAGTTGTTCGTATTTCGATATTAAGTACAGATTTATTATAAAAAGCGATCATTTACTTTTGTTCCTGAGTAGAAAGATACTCAACAGAATGAATACTGGAAGAAAATACATGAGAACTCTGAACACTTCAGTATGGGGGGGGGGGGGGGGGAGTCAGGTGTTGCCATGGCAAGTGCAACATTTATTGAATTAACAAAAAAGGCAGCTATAAGCGTCAGCATATCAATGGAAACAAGTATCACATATGCACAAGGATTCTGTTAATTGTCTGAGCAAATTGTATTCTGCACTTTCCAGCTGAGGATCTGTTTCTAACAAAGCCTTTTACAGCTTATAGAAGAGTTTGAATCAATTTTCTGTTGTAGAGAGTCAGTATGATGACAAATATTTGCCCTGGTATGAAAAAAACATATAAAAAAGAAAGAAGAATCTTAACTTATCCTTCTTTACTATTTCCTTGAAAAAGCAAATCCAGTGTTAAATAACACATACTAAACAGCATAATGGGACAGCATTCCAGGATGCTTACAGGTCTATTTGCTGAAGGGTGATAATGCCAGATAGTAACTGAAAGTGAGTTTAGACTGCAAAGAAATTATCACCTTTTTTCACTAAGGAGTTGATTCAACCATTTTGCAGCTGGAAAAGAGAGAAATAGTTATTCAGATAGCCCAGTAAAAAGACAAAAAAAAAATGTTATTCATATGTAACACACAGTAACACAATAAATGATGACAGGTAAAAGACCATCCAGTCAATCCAACAAGGCATCCTTCCTGAGCCTCATCTGCCGCTTTGCTCAGGTTATACTCCTTCATGATCGATCACTGGCATAATAACCAGGGAAGTTGGCAATTTGTTGCCATGCCTATCTCTCTATATAAAACGCACCTCCAACGTTCTAATGAAGCCGGAAGCCTGAAGCCGGAAGTAGTGTGTAGTTGTGTAGATCGCTGTTTGCCCATGAGTGTCTGCCCCGCCCTTGCGTCACAACGTGATGACGTCGAGGGTGGAGCAATGACACTCACCGAATCGCATCGCTCACCCTACGCACGTCACATGCAACAGCTGACCAACCACAGGTGGGAGGGCGGGTGCACAGCGGCGAATCGATGGGGCAGGGGAGACAGGAGATTCGCCGGGTGCCTGGAAAGGTGGGCACGGCCCAGGGAGAGAAGAGCATCGGTGGGGGCAAGGGAAAATGGAGAATCGCTGGGTGGCTGGAGGGGGGCCACAGGAAAAACTAGAATCACTGGGTGTCTGGAGGGGGGGCAGGGGAGAGAGGACAATCGGTGGATGGCTGGAGGGGGGGGCAGGGGATGGGGGACAATCGCTGGGTGGCTGGAGGGGGAGCAGGGGACAGAGGAGACTCGCTGGGTGGTGGGAGGGGGGGCAGGAGAGAGAAGAGCATCCCTGTGTGGATACAGGGGGGGGGCAAGAAAAAAGGATAATCGCTGGGTGGCTGCAGGGGGAGCATGGGAGAGAGGAGAATCGCTGGGTGGCTGCGGGGGGGGGGGGGGGGGGGGGGCAGGGGACAGAGCAGACACACTCGCAGCCAGCAGTCTCACTCTGTCACAAACACATTCACTCTCTCTCTTTCTCACACACAGTCACTCTTACACACACTCTCAAACATACACACTCCGACAAAAACCTTGCTAGCGCCCGTTTCATTTGTGTCAGAAACGGGCCTCATTTACTAGTCACATATAAGCAACTGTGCTTCCCTCAGAGGTGTCTGACACCACCTGAAAAACTTGAAAAGAAGAGTTATTTCACTTGCCTTCTTAATTGGTTCCTCTTGAAATGTGCAGTCCTATGAAATCTAGTTCTCAAATGCAGGGTTTTGATTGGGTCACACTACACAGAATTCCTTCTCTTTCCCCCATGAATGAGCTAAGGCTTAATACTGAATCCAATAGAACAGCAATGATAGTTTCTCTGGACCTCAGCGCTACGTTTGACTTAGAGGGGCATAATCGAACGAAAATGTTTATCTCCATGGGCGTTTATCTCCAAGAATGGGTCCGTGAAGGGGTGGACCGAACCGTATTTTCGCAAAAAAAAGACGTCCATGTTTTATTCGACAATTTGTGAGCTGGGCGTTTTTGTTTTTCAGCAATAATGGAAAATGAAAGCGCCCAGCTCAAAAACGAACAAATCCAAGGCATTTGTTCGTGGGAGGGGCCAGGATTCGTAGTGCACTGGTCCCCCTCACATGCCAGGACACCAACCGGGCACCCTAGGGGGCACTTTTACAAATACAAAAAAAAAGGTAAAAGAGCTCCCTGGTGCATAGCACCCTTCCCTTGTGTGTTGAGCCCCCCAAATCCCCCTCAAAACCCACTGCCCACAAGTCTACACCATTATTATAGCCCTAAGGGGTGAAGGGGGGCACCTACATGTGGGTACAGTGGGTTTGGGGGGGGGGGGGGTTGGACGACTAATAAGCATTAAGCAGCACAATTGTAACAGGTAGGGGGGATGGGCCTGGGTCCACCTGCCAAGTCCACTGCACCCCCTAACAACTGCTCCAGGGACCTGCATACTGCTGCCAGGGAGGTGGGTATGACATTTGATGGTGAAAATAAAAAGTTGTGAAACATCATTTTTTTGTGGTGGGAGGGGGTTAGTGACCACTGGGGGAGTCAGGGGAGGTCATCCCCGATTCCCTCCGATGGTCATCTGGTCATTTAGAGCACTTTTTTGGGACCTGTTCATGTGAAAAAAGGGTCCAACAAAAGTGTCCTAAATGTTCGCTACAAACGCCTTTATTTTTTCGATTATCGCCCTAACGCGTACATCTCTCCTCGGTCGATAACCACGCCCCAGTTCCACCTTCACCACACCTCTGACACGCCCCCATCAACTTTGTCCGCATCTGCGACGGAGTGCAGTTGAAAACGTCCAAAATCGGCTTTCGATTATACCGACTTATTCGTTTTTGTGAGATAAACGTCTATCTCCCGATTTGGGTCGAAATCTAGGCATTTTTCTCTTTCGATTATAAGGTGGTTAGTTGACCAAGATCTCCTAATATGCCTGTGATCTACTTATTCAGAAGCCTACAACCTCTCCTTTGGAATTCTTCAAGGAGCCATACATGCCCCAAACATTTTCAACTGATTTTTGGTTCCCTTTGCATCTCTCATAAAAGTATTGGTCTCAGTGGTCATTTTTTTTTTTTGCTTGTGGTATCCAGATTATTTTGTTTTCTTGGACCATAAAACCAAAAATAGTTTCCCTTCAAATCTGGTCTAAATAAAGTAACTCTTTAGCTGTCTCAACATGAAATGATCCTAAATCCATCCAAATGCAGAGCGGTTTAGGTAACCTGACACACTTCTCTCATAGCAATTTAACCTTCTATTCTGTGCTCCCCCTTTTCTCCTTACACTTTATGAATGTGGTTCCATCCTGGATGTTCAAATAGTCACACCTCACGGAACCATTTTTCAAACACTTTTCAAATTGTATGTGTTGTTAAATATTCATTTTTTTCTCTGTATCAGTTACACCTCACTAAAAGGAAAGATGCACTAAAGCTAAATGAGCCTTTAATGACCCTCCAACGAGGAAAATTTGATCCGTTGCATGCATCAAAGGGCTTTTACCGAGGAAGCCAGCAGCTAACGAAAACGGAATGGAGATGAGCAATTAGTGTGAAAACCCCATTGAAACGAGATGCACTAACCTTTTCCGATTGCCTTTACGCAGGAAAAAGGCAGGAAATCTAACGAGAGGTCTGGACCTCTTGTTAGGACAGCTCTGTGCCAGGAAAAATCATTAAGTGAAAAAATAAACAAACTTTGAGCCAATCCCAGCGCATTAGCAGAGCTAAAAGCGCTGTGATTGGTCCAAAGGACGTCAGAAAACACATCAAATAAAAAAATAAAAAAAGGGTCGGGAGGGGGCAAGGGCGCTCGTCCGAGGCGTCCTGTATGGACGGCCTTGCCCCCCCCCCGCTGCTCCCCACTTTCCGCTGCCCCCCCGAAAAAGCAAAATGCTAGCTGCCCCGGTCCCCCTCCCTTCCTGTTCTTGTGTTCTGCAGAGCTAACTCCGCCTCCCGTCATTCTTCCGTCCCGTGCCCCGCCCCCGCTGCCCCCCCTGAGGTCGACTACACCGCTCCCCCCCTCCACCGAGACCCCCCTCCCTATTAACGACCCGAGCAGCGCCTCTCACCTCTTTCTGAAGCGCTGCACGGGCAGGAAGATCTGTTGTGTTGCTTGTAGAGTCTCCATGACGTCTCCTTCCCTGGCCCAGGCCCCGCCTCCTTCTGACGTAGGTTACTTACGTCAGAAGGAGGCGGGGCCTGGGCCAGGGAAAAAGAGACGTCATGGAGACTCTACAAGCAACACAACAGATCTTCCTGCCCGTGCAGCGCTTCAGAAAGAGGTGAGAGGCGCTGCTCGGGTCGTTAATAGGGAGGGGGGTCTCGGTGGAGGGGAGGGAGCGGTGTAGTCGACCTCAGGGGGGGCAGCGGGGGCAGGGCATGGGACGGAAGAATGACGGGAGGCGGAGTTAGCTCTGCAGAACACAAGAACAGGAAGGGAGGGGGACCGGGGCAGCTAGCATTTTGCTTTTTCGGGGGGGGGGGGCAGCGGAAAGTGGGGAGCAGCGGGGGGGGGGGGCAAGGCCGTCCATACAGGACGCCTCGGACGAGCGCCCTTGCCCCTCCCGACCCTTTTTTAATTTTTTTATTTGATGTGTTTTCTGACGTCCTTTGGACCAATCACAGCGCTTTTAGCTCTGCTAATGCGCTGGGATTGGCTCAAAGTTTGTTTATTTTTTCACTTAATGATTTTTCCTGGCACAGAGCTGTCCTAACGAGAGGTCCAGACCTCTCGTTAGATTTCCTGCCTTTTTCCTGCGTAAAGGCAATCGGAAAAGGTTAGTGCATGTCGTTTCAATGGGGTTTTCACACTAATTGCTCATCTCCATTCCGTTTTCGTTAGCTGCTGGCTTCCTCGGTAAAAGCCCTTTGATGCATGCAACGGATCAAATTTTCCTCATTGGAGGGTCATTAAAGGCTCATTTAGCTTTAGTGCATCTGCCTCTAAGGCTCTTTTTTTTTTTTACCTTTCAGCCTTGAAACTTCTTGTCTTTTCTTTGATACTAAGGCCCTCATGATCAAAAGCAAACTCCGGCACTAGAGGCTGTTAACGCCATACTAGCGCCGGAGTTTGCTGCCGACCCATGATCAGAGCCCTCGAGGGCGTGAAACAATGCACTCGAGGGCTCGTAACGCAAGTAGCGTGCAAATGCATGCTAATCAGCGCTTAACGCATTCATCCCCAATGATCAGCGTCCAGCGCGCGCCAAAGATTGGGTCGCTGGCCACGGCAAACTCAACGCCAGCTCCGAGCTGGCGTTAGGGTTTGCTGATCATTGGGGAGGAATGGTGAGCCCTGTCCAGCATGCAGTTGCATGCTGGCAGCCCCCCGTTCCCCCCCAAAGCAAACATGAACAGGGGGCTGGAGGTCCGGTGGACCTCCAGTCCCCCTGACGATCCCACCCCCCCTCCCCATGTTCAGGGAGTGCTGGAGATCCGGTGGGTCTCCAGCCCCCCAAACCCCCAGAAAATGTCAAGTGGCCGCCGCTGGTGGCCAAACCCTCTCCCACCCAGCGACGGGGGGGGGGGGGGGCTGGAGGTCCGGTGGACTGCCCCGCCCATTGCATCCTGGGATGCACTGGGCGGGGCTACAGACCATGAAAAGGAGCGATTCAATGGAGGATGCAATGGGCAGGGCAGGGCTGGGCGCCGCCATTTTGTGGTGGCGTCGACAGGAAGAGGATGGAGGCAGGCTGCGTCCCTCCTCCAACTAAAGGTAGGGGGGCCGGGAGAGGGGGTTGTCATTACTACTATTAGTACTACTTCTACTTATCCTCACGGACCACCAGGGATTGGAAGGACAACACTGGGGGGGGGGGGAGTTGGGGTTGGCTGGAGGTCCACCAGACCTCCAGCCCCCCCACCCCCGTTGCTGGGTGGGAGGGTGGGAGAGGGTTTGGCCAGCGGCGGCCACTTGACATTTTCTGGGGGGTTGGGGGGTTGGGGGGCTGGAGACCCACCGGACCTCCAGCCCCCCGTTGTTCGGGCCTCGGGGCAGGGTGTTTGACAGGTTTGGGCTTTTGACAACCCAGACCTGTCAAACAAGTGCGGGAGGATTATGCTGAGTGCATGCTTGGCACAATTGGCCTGCACTTTTACATGATAATCAAAGATAATTGCACTGCTTACATTTGCATGCATTATCTTTGATCATCCATGCGGTAAAGCCCCGCGCTGTTCCAGCGCTATTTTAGAGCGCTGTTTGGAACAGCGTTGGGCTTTTGATCATGATGGCCTAAGGTGCTCATTTTCAAAGCACTTACACTTATAAAGTTTCATAGGTTACTGTGATACCCCGAGTGAGGGTTGAGGGTGAGCTTTTGAAATAACATAGCCAGACAAAAGGATATAAATGAAAACAAATGTTTATTTAATTGAATCCAGAGGCCTATTACGTCACAGGGCCAGGAACACAAGGTAAAATGCCTCTCTAATTCAAGAAGCACAGTCATAAGCAGGCCTCTGGTTGGCAGGTCCAGAACACAGTCTGTGGCTGGTGGGGCTGTAAGTCCTTCTCAGCCTGTAAGCCCTTCTCAATTCTTCTCCAAGTTCTAGGTTCTGGGTTCAGCCAGACCTCAAAGCAAGGTATGCAATTCTCAAACAGGAAAGAAAACTGACTTATCTCAGCCAGGCCACAATCATTAAATGTGAGTTGTACTGGCATTAGGCTGGGGCTTCAATTCTTCCTTCCCTGGGCCTCCTTAACTTTAGTCTAGCCCTACCTTTTATACTTTCTGGTTGGGACCAGTGATCTTAAGGTGACTCGGGGCTATTTGAGGGACTATTCTTAAGGGTGAGAGCCTGGGGCCATATTCTGTAAACTCCCTCACAGTTACTATGTAATTTTATAAGTCTAAGTGTTTTGAAAATATACCTCCGGATATACTTGAGTACTACAACACCCTCTAACTCTCCAATCTATTCATAGACTACAACTTATTCAAAACTCTGTAGAAATGGGTACTAAGAAGTACAATCACATTACCTCTGCTCTCTAAAATCTCCACTGGCTCCCAATAACTTTTCACATTCAATGTAATATACTCTGCATAGTTCATAAAATAATGCACACAGGCATCCCAGTTAAATCTTGATGAGTGGGCCATCCCTGGAATTTGAACGGCACTTAACCAGATAGTGCCACTGAAAATCTGGTGAGACCACCATGGCACTTGGTGGTTAGGACTGGGGTGTTCCGGGGGTCGAGTTAAGGAAAGGTCAGGAGTTGTGCGGACACTGGTGGTATTCCTAAATTGCCAGATAGTCTCAGAACTGAATATCTTGGTCTAAATTTGCTGGTTACAGTTAGCCTTGAAAGAAATGCTGATTTCCGCTGGCTGAATATTGACCAATATGAGTTTTGGCAATAGGGCACCCTGTTGTATCAAATTGATCACCCATTAGGAAATTGGCATGGTGACATGCAAGAAAATATTGGGCCTGATATTCAAAAAGATTTAAATGGCTCCTGACCATTTAAATCACCTGTCTGAGTCTAACTGGGAATTTTCATTTTAGATTAATTTGTATTCTTTAGGGGTTTTTTTGTGTTTTGTAAATGTTTGAGCTGTGTGTCTTTCCTAACCAGTAATTAGCATTCTTTTATGTTTAAACTGTATTTTTTGTAAACTGCTTTGACCTCCATTGAACTAAAAAGCTATATCAAGTTAGAAACATAAAAGCATGACAGCAGATAAGGGCCAAATGGCCCATTCAGTCTGCCCTTTCACAGTAATCACTAACTCCTCTTTTTCCTAAGGGATCCTACACGCCTGTTCCAAGCTTCCCTAAATTCTGACTGAGGCCCAGATGCACTAAACGTTTTTCATCGTTAAATGAGCCCTCAAGGAAGAATTTCCTATCCTTTCCATGCATTAAAGCCTATTTTCCGACGACAGTAGCAGCTAACAAAAACTGAATGCAGATGAGCAATTCTTCTACAAATCCCATTGAAATGACATGCACTAACCTTTTCCGATTCGTTTAACGCAGGAGAACACCGTGAAATCTAACGAGAGTCTGTACCTCTCGTTAGGGCTGTCTGTCTGCTAGAAGTTAACAAAATCCAATAAAAAAAATAACTGGGGGGGGCGAAAACGCGTCAGGGGCGTCCTTTATTGACGCCCCAGGTCGCCGCTGCTCCCCTCTCCCTCAGCACCAAAAAAGAAAAAAAAAAAAAAAGATCGGGAGGGGGGCAAAGGCACTCATCATGAGCGTCCCGTATGGACGCCTTGCCCCCCCCCCCCCCGCTGCTCCCCGCTTCCTCCCCCCCGCACGAAAAATCTCCAATTTTAGCAGCCCCGGGCCGGCCCTCCTCCCTTCCTGTATTCTCCCACATTAGCTCCGCCTCCTGCCATGCTCCGGTCCCATGCCCTGCCCCTGCCGCCCCCCCCCCTTTGCTCGTGGCTGCCGCTCCCCCCGTCCAACAACCCCCCCCCCTTTGCCTTACCAGCCCGTGCAGCGCCTCTCACCTCTGCTGCACGGGCAAGAACAGCTGATCGGCGAGTCAGAAGGCCTCCTCAGACGTCCCTTCTTTCTTCCTGGGCCCACCCTCCTCTGATGAGTGCCTTTGCCCCCTCCCGAAACACACGTGTTTGTGGGTTGTTTTTTTTTTGTTTTGACAGCTGGGCCTTTGTGGCATGCGCAGAGCAGCCAGCATAACGCTTGGGCTGCTCTGCGCATGCTTTAGGCGCTGATTAACAACGGGTTTAACGATTCTGTGATACATCCTACTTTGCAATACCGATCCGAACATTTCTGGAGTGTTTTTGTAGTGCATGCCTCGTTTTTTTAAAATCGTTAAGCACTTTTACGATTCTTATTTTTTAACGTTTGGTTGATGCATCTGGGCCACAGTCTTCGTCTCCACAGCCTCCACCGGGAGGCCATTCCACACATCTACCGCCCTTTCCGTGAAAGGGTATTTTCTTAGATTCTTCCTAAGTCTGTTTCCTCTTAACTTCATCCTATGCCATCTTCATTTGAAAAAAAGGCTCACCTTCTGTACATTAATGCCACTGAGGTATTTAAACGTCTCTATTATATCTCATCGCTCCCATCTCTCTTCCAGCGTATACATGTTGAGGTTCATGAGCCTATCGCTTTATGTTTCATGACCAAGACCGCTTACCAATTTGGTAGCCGCCCTCTGGACTGACTCCATCCTGTTTATATCTTTCCGTAGGTGAGGTCTCCAGAATTGCACACGTTACTCAAAGTGGGGCCTTACCAGAGACTTATACAAGGGCACTATCACCTCTTTTATTCCTGCTGCTCCTCCCTATCCTTATGTACCCAAGCATCCTTCTGACTATGACCATCGACCTTTTCTACCTGTTTGGCAACCTTAAGGTCATCAGAAACAATCACCCCCAAGTCCCGCTCTTCTTAACCGGACAGTGCTGCTGTAAATGCCTGGTTAGTGCCCAAGTCGAAACCGGCTATTTTGGGAGTGTTCTGGGGGCAGAGTTGGCACTTGGCCAGTTAAGTGCCAATTTCCCACACTTAACTGGCTAAGATAATTATGTAAATAGAATGGCATAAAACACAGTCCTATCTTTATGCGGTTTTTCGTAGCCAGTTAAGTGCCGCATTTTGCATTAACCGGCTATGTTTTCGCCTGCTCCGTATAACCAGAAATTCAATGCTGGACCCTGGACATGTCCCGGCATTGAATTTCCATGTATAATGCCAGCAGTGATCAGCAAAACACTGATCACCGCAAGCCGAATATCGGGCCAATTGAGTAGTATTACAAACCCACAAAAAAAATAAACAGCTAAGGGTTTGCACACACTGCACAAATGAAAATCTAGACACCTTTCAGGGATGAGAAGATAGCAGAGATGGAAGACAGAGAGTTTGTTACATTCACTTATTCTATTTTGCTGTTTATAGGAAGCCTACATGAGGTCTAGAAAGAAAGGAATTGTTTATTCATAGACCCCCCCCCCCCCTCCCCTGATATTCAAAACTATTTAACTGGCCAGGAATAGCTCCAGACCGGTTAAATAGTGTGTAAATGCCTAACTGCAGATATTCTACAGTAGATTACTACTACTATTACTCATTTCTATAGTGCTACTAGATGTACACAGTGCTGTACACATTATAAGCAGGTACTTTCTCTTTCCCTAGTGGGCTCACAATCTAAGCTTTTTTGGTACCTGAGGCAATGGAGGGTTAAGTGACTTGCCCAAGGTCACAAGGAGTTGCAATGGGAATTGAATGCAGGTTGCCAGGATCAAAGCCCACTGCACTAACTATTAGGCTACTCCTCCACTCAGCTATAGCTGACTATCAGGCTCATTTTCAAAAGAGAAAAATGTCCAAAAAGTGGCATGTCTGCATTCAAAACCTATTTTTTGACGTTTTCTTTGAAGTCCACCAGAAGTGTGTCCAAATCTCAAGGGGGAGTGCCAGGGGTGTGTTCAGGGCGAAACTTGAGCATTTTTTTTTTTTAGCCATAATGGTGTTACAATTAATGTTACAGTTCTAATATGATATTTAAGAATATGCTACAATGGAACAAAACAAAACTGTCCAGGACTAAAACTTAGACGTTTTGAGCGTGACTTGTTTTTATTATGAATAAGGCACAAAAAGGTGCCCTAAATAACCAGATGACCACTGGAGGGAATCAGGAATGACCTCCCCTTATTTTCCCAGTGGTCACTAACTCCCTCCCACCCCCCAAAATGTTGATGAAAAACATTACTTTCTAACCTCTATGCTAGCCTCAGATGTTATACTCAGGTCCATTAGAACAGCATGCAGGTCCCTGGAGTAGTCTAGTGTTAGGTGCAGTCCACTGCAGACAGGTGGACCCAGGCTCCTACCTCCCCCTACCTGTTACACTTGTGGAGGAAACTGTGAGCCCTCCAAAAATCACCAGAAACCCGCTTTACCCACATATAGGTGCCCCCTTCACCTGTAGGGGCTATGGTAGTGGTGTACAGTTGGGGGTAGTGGGTTTTGGGTGGGTTTGGGAGGGCTCAGCACACAAGGTAAGAGAGCAATGGTGAGATGTGTACCTGGGAACAGTTTATGAAATCCACTGCAGTGACCCATAGGGTGCTCTATTGATGTCCTGAGATGTCAGGGGCACCAGTCTACTAAAAATGCTGGCTCCTTCTACATCCCAATGGCTTGATTTTGTGCATTTTGCACTTTGATGTTTTTTTTTTTTAATGGACCAAAAAACAAAACATCTAAATCATAAAACATTGTTAAGAACAGTATTTTCAAAAACAAAAGATAGACATGTTTCTTTTTTTTGGACTTTTTTTTGTAAACTTTTTTCAGCAACGATTATGGTGATGAAGCAGACTTCTTCTGTTTTCAGAAAGTTGATGGCAGTGCCAGAAGTTATGTTGCTGCTGAATTGGGCCTATTTCTAAATGACAGTTCTCGTGAAGTAATCAGTGTGTCACAGTTTCCTTGCATCAAGGCATTGTTTTTGAAGTATAACATGGGTTTACCTTCAAGTGCTCCTGTTGAAAGGCTTTTCAGCATGGGCGGACAAATTATGACTCCAAGAAGACGCTGAATGACAGACAAACATTTTGAAATGCAATTGCTCCTTTGTTGTAATAGGGACTGTCTTATTTAAAGCATCACAACTTAAGAACATAAGAATCGCTCTACTGGGTCAGACCAATGGTCCATCTAGCCCAGTATCCTGTTTCCAACAGTGGCCAATCCAGGTCACAAGTACCTGACAGAATCCCAAATAGTGGCAACATTCCATGTTACCAATCCCAGAGCAAGCAGTTGCTTCCTCATGTCTGTCTCAATTGCAGACTATGGACTTTTCCTCCAGGAACTTGTCCAAACTTTTTTTAAACCCACATACGCTAACTGCTTTTACTACATCCTCCGGCAAAGAACTTAACCATTCATTTTATTTTATTTATTTATTATTACATTTATATCCCACATTTTCCGACTGATTGCAGGCTCAAAGTGGCTTGCATAAATCTGTAGTAAGGCTACAGTGCAATAAAAAGCAATTATATAAATTTAGAATAAGATAGGAAGTAACTATTAAACAGCAATAGTCAAGAGATAATAACAGGTAGTTAGTGTCCTTGGATCTTATTAATTGTAAATGTCAATTCAAATTAAGTTGAACCTGGGGAATAAGCCTTCTTAAACAATACTGATTTCAATAATTTTCTGAATTTTAGATAGTTCTGGGTAGATTTTACATTGAGAGCAAAAATATTTCCTCCTATTTGTTTTAAAAGTATTTCCATGTAACTTCCTTGACTGCACCCTAGTCTTTGTACTTTTGGAACAAGGAAAATAGCGATTCACTTCTACTCATTCTACACTACTCAGAATTTTGTAGACCTCAATCATATCTCCCTTCATCTGTCTCTTTTCCAAGCTGAAGAGCCCTAACCTCTTTAGCCTTCCCTCATAGGTTCCATCCCCTTTATCATTTTGGCTGCTCTTCTTTGAACCTTTTCTAATTCAGCTATATCTTTTTTGAGATACGGTGACCAAAACTGAATGCAATACTCAAGGTGAGGTCGCACCATAGAGCAATACAGAAGTATTATAGTATTTTCGGTCTTATTTACCATTAGCAGATGTTATTATACTTCAAAAACAGTGCCTTAATATGAGGAAACTGTCATTGGACCTATTTCTAAATAACACTTCAAAAAACCGGAACCCTATTTCTTTGCTGGTATTGATGCCAGAAGAAGGCTCTGCCTGGTGCTGCCATACCAAGGACTGCTGAATATAGGTAATGTTTGATTGATTTCTGCACTGCTCATGTGCTAGCTATTTTCATGCTTTTTTCCTTATTTGATTTAAATGTCTCTCTAATTGTATCGGATCCCTACATTGGAGGACTTGAATATTTTCTGTTTAGATGTTTTCTTTGATAATGGATAGATTTCCAATTGCTAGAATTAATTTTATGTAACATTGAAATAACTGTTTACATTCAAAAATTAAATAGAAATCAAACAAAATAAAACATGGAAAAGAAAATAAGATGATACCTTTTTTATTGGACATAACTTAATACATTTCTTGATTAGCTTTCGAAGGTTGCCCTTCTTCCTCAGATCGGAAATAAGCAAATGTGCTAGCTGACAGTGTATATAAGTGAAAACATTCAAGCATTACGATGACAGTCTGACAGGGTGGGAGGAGGGGGGTGGGTAGGAAGTATGCATGGGGACATCAAAGCATATCATTGATATTCTAACAGTAACAGTAACAGTAACAGTAAAATTAAATAGTAACTAAAAGTAACATATTAGTCTCACAGTTCTTGACATCTTACTGTCATCAAAGAAGTAACTCGCAACTGTAATATATTTCTTTTTCCTTGCAGTAACTAGTAACTTTAATATATTATTTTTGAAAAGTAACTTGCCCTACACTGCATTCAGTAGCCTAGGGGTTAGAGCAAGGGGATGAAAACTAGGGAAGTCCAGGTCCTAATCCTGCTGCTGCTCCATTAGGTCTCGGGGGCGAGCCATTTAATCCTCCACTGCCTCAAGCACAAACAATTTGTAAGACTGCAAAGACAGCAATACCACGTGTACCTGAGCGTAACTCACCTTGAGCTACTACTGTGGTATAAAAATGCAAAAGTCAGGAGGAAAAGATAAAGAAACTTGAATCACTCTTGCTCCAGTTTCCCTTTCCTTTCCCTTACTGGATGCCTAAGTATGCCTGTGGGGGGGGGGGGGGGGGGGGGCTGGCTCATGGGTGGGTCCAGGAGGAGGAGGAAGGGAGGCTGTGTGCAGCAGTGGGGGTGGGGGTGAAAGAAAAGGGAGACTATGCACAGCAGTGGGAGGGAGAAGCAGGGGCATAGCCAGACTTCGGCGGGAGGGAGGTCCAGAGCCCGAGGTGAAGGGGCATATTTTAGCCCTGCCCGGCGCTGCTGACCCCCCCCCCCAACACCATCTTTAACCTCCCCCTGGCTCCCCTCCGCTTTTGACCTCCCCTTCCCGCCGCCGCCAGCCCTCCCCCACTGCCGCCATCAGGTACCTGTGCTGGTGGGGGTCCCAATGCCCGCCAGCTGAAGTCCTCTTCAGCGCTGGTCTCCATAGGAACGTGCAGGACATCAGGAAGACTCACACAGAAACAGAATCCTTCCATCCAGATCAGCTGCAGCAACGTGCCGGCCCGGAGACCGGCGCTGAAGAGGACTTCGGCTGGCGGGGGTTGGGGACCCCGCCAGCACAGGTACCTGACGGCGGCGACAGGGGATGGTTGGCGGCAGTGGGAAGGGGGGGTCAAAAGGGTTGACGGCGGGGGGCCAGGGCCAAATCTGGGGGGCCTGTGGCCCCACGTAGCTATGCCCCTGGGGGGAAGGAGGCTGTGTGTTGCAACAGCAGCAGGGGTGGGGGAAGTTTCGGTTGCAGTTGAAAATGCACTGGCATTTTCAGCCAAAACCCGAACCCGGATTTCAGGCTGGTTTCTGTGCTGAAACTGAAATTGAACTTCAGTCAGCTTCAAGATTAGTCACTGCTGGAAACAAAAGAGTGGGCATGATGGACCTGTGACCTGACCCAGTATGGCATGTCTTATGTTTTTATTAGGGCTGCAATTTAATTGCAATTAAATCTGTGATCAATGCATTAATCATTAATTGTGATTAAAAAAAAATAATAATCATGTTGCAGTGTCTCCTGCCTCCAGTTTATTTTTTGGTGTGTTTTTTTCAAAGTGTCTTGTTCTTCCTCTTGCAGAGAATAATATTTTCCACAGCATGCAGTCTAGTGTTTTGTGCTTGAGTACTTAATGGTTAATACACTCTCTGCATTGTTGATTTAACCTGAACCATATTGACCCCTGAAGAAGGCTTTGTGCCGAAACACGGCCCGTGTAGGGTCTTTTGGGTCAGTTTTATTTGGCGAATAAACTCTTTGGACGCTCTTACTCCTTGTTTGCCCTGGTCATTTGGAATTCTCTCCACCTCCACTCCCGTTGTTTTGTGCTTTCCTTGTCTCCTCCAAACATTTCTTCTGCTTTCTTCCACTCCTAACCCTTGTCTTCAATGCAATCTGACATCCCCCCCCCCCCTCCCACACACATCTGCGATTCAAATATCACCCCCTGTGCCAGTCTACCTTAAAGGTGGTTTTCTGTTGGTCTCTGGCAGCAGAAGCATTGCATAAATGCTGCCTGTTGTATGTTCTAAAGCTTTCCCTCTGACCTGTCCTGCCCATGTAGAAATAGGAAGAGATGTCTAAGAAGGTGGGGCGGGCCTGAGGAAAAGGTTTGGAGCATGTCACAGACAGTATATGTGCAACTCTGCCACTTCTGAGGACTGAGGAGAGCGGATGCTGAACCCCGGGTGGGGAAGGGGTGTGAGCAGGGACTGTCTTTCTTCTATGTTTGTGCAGCGCTGCGTTCACCTTGTAGCGCTATAGAAATGCTAAATAGTAGTAGTAGTAGTAGCTGCAGCCCTACAAGCAGAACTGGAAGGACCACTGATGGAAGCTATGGCCAAGGCTGTGAGCTCTAACAGCCATGAGAAATTGGTGCTGCTTACCACCAAGTTTGTACCCTTGCTCATGAGGGTAGAGAGGAGGGAGGGAGATGTGCAGGGCAGTGGGAGGGAGGGAAGAGAGAGAAAGAGAGAGAAATAATGAGCCCCAGGAAAGAAAGAGATAATGCACCCTGGGAGAAGAGGAGAAGGTGTCAAGGAAGAGAAAAGGAGAGATGCTGGATCTGCAGGTGGGAAGGAGGAAGGATGGGATTTGGTTACAAACAAAGCAGTTTACTTATTAAATTCAGGTACTTATTTTGTACCTGGGGCAATGGAAGGTTAAGTGACTTACCCTGAGTCACAAGGAACTGCAGTAGGAAATAAATAAATAAATAAATAAATAAATAAATAAATAAATAAGTACTTTTAATTGTGCAATGAATTATGATTTTTAAAAAATTAATAGCTACTTGCAAAAAATGTCTTCAAGGGGAAGAAGTCTCATTCGGAATACTTTGTAATCAATGTGAAGTAGAGAACTGAATTATTGATATTGCCCAGTGAGAGATTATTTTAATAGTGTTTGGGGGGAGGGGCAGGGTATGGTTGGTCATATATTGATAAGGGCTCTGATTCCTTATGTCATCAAGAGTCATAAGAACCAAGGTCAACGATGACAATGAAGTTCAGCATAGTCTACTTAAAGGAATAGGGGTTTGGTGGATTTAATTTATTTATTTATTTGTAGCATTTGTATCCCACATTTCCCCACCAATTTGCAGGCTCAATGTGGCTTACATTTGCCGTAATGGCGGTTGCCATTTCCGGGTATCAGAATTATAAATGGTAATGCGTTTAGGTGCATACATACATGGTAATATACATGGAACATGATATATATGAAACAAATAATGGAATATATATATATTATACCATGTGTATACATACATGGTAAGGAAGAATACATTATGGTATTGCATGAAGGTTCCTGAGTAATAAATTGGATTGTAACATACATTAGGTCATCGGCTCTAGAGAGACCCTATGCGACGTAAGGTTTAAAGTGGTAGTGCTTGATCAATAATAGAAAGGGTTTAAGCAGTCATGCGATAAAAGGTCAGTTTTGTATAAATCGTGTATAATGTTATTATTCAGTATTTAAGATGGATGTTTATGGTATGCCATCTTGAAAAGATCTGTTTTCAGTAGCTCTCGGAAGTTGGTTAGGTCTTGCGTTGTTTTTATGGCCTTCGGTAGTGCATTCCATAACTGTGTGCAGATGTATGAGAAACTGGTCGCGTATGTGGATTTATATTTTAGCCCTTTTACAGTTAGGATAGTGGAGGTTGAGGAATGTGCGTGAAGATCTTTTTGCATTCCTAGTAGGCAAATCTATAAGGTCTGACATTGAGACACAGGGTGGGGTATATAATTTTACTGTACTATGCTCATTGCTACAAATTGTATGATGGTTGTAGTCTTATCTAAAACTGTAATAAAATTGTTAAAACCAAACAAATGTTGCTCATGTGATTAATCAATTGACTAAAATTTTTAAACAAAATGCAGCCCTAGTTTTTATATTCCGTAATTCTGGCTCTCAGCAGTGAAGTGTGAATGAGGGGGCTGGAGAGAAGAAAGTGAATGAAGAGTGTGAAAGAGAGAAGGAATGAGGGACATGAGTAGTTTAGTCCTCCCTCTTTTAGAGCCAGATGCACTAGTCGTCGGTAATTCCCGTTCCCTACCGATTCCATAGCGAATCGGTAGGGAACGGGAATGCATCAACGACAGGGAATGCAAATGAGCTACTCATTGTAGCTCAGTTGCATTCACTATTTTCCTCGGTTGCCAGTCGGAGAATCAGGACGTCCCTTTCGATTATGCAGCTCTTCCTGGTCTCTTCAGCCAATCAAAGCGGGTTTAGCTGGCTGTTGTCAGCGAAACGCGCTCTGATTGGCTGAAGAGACCAGAAAGAGGTGCATAATCGAAAGGGATGTCCTGATTCTCCGGCAACCAGGAAAATAGAAAAATTTTGCTGTGGAGGGGTAAGTGGCACGGCGAAGACAAAATAGAAGGGGGGAAAAAATGACAGAGCGAAAAACAGAGAAAAAAAAGACGTCTCTCACAAGCGCAGGGAGA